>NC_052337.1:10379685-10979685 GCF_016432855.1 Salvelinus namaycush
GGGAAAATGTATCAGGGCTAATGTAAGAGGGACAATGTATCAGGGCTAATGTAATAGGGACAATGTATCAGGGCTAATGTAATAGGGACAATGTTTCAGGGCTAATGTAATAGGGACAATGTATCAGGGACAATGTAATAGGGACAATGTATCAGGGAAAATGTAATAGGGACAATGTATCAGGTACAATGTAATAGGGCCAATGTATCAGGGACAATGTAATAGGGACAATGTATCAGGGACAATGTAATAGGGACAATGTATCAGGGACAATGTAATAGGGACAATGTATCAGGGACAATGTAATAGGGACAATGTATCAGGGAAAATGTAATAGGGACAATGTATCAGGGACAATGTAATAGGGACAATGTATCGGGGACAATGTAATAGGGACAATGTATCAGGTACAATGTAATAGGGACAATGTATCAGGGACAATGTAATAGGGACAATGTATCAGGGACAATGTAATAGGGACACTGTATCAGGGACAATGTAATAGGGACAATGTATCAGGGACAATGTAATAGGGACAATGTATCAGGGACAATGTAATAGGGACACTATCAGGGACAATGTATTAGGGACAATGTAATAGGGACAATGTATCAGGGACAATGTAATAGGGACAATGTATCAGGGACAATGTAATAGGGACAATGTATCAGGGACAATGTAATAGGGACAATGTATCAGGTACAATGTAATAGGGACAATGTATCAGGGACAATGTAATAGGGACAATGTATCAGGGACAATGTAATAGGGACACTGTATCAGGGACAATGTAATAGGGACAATGTATCAGGGACAATGTAATAGGGACAATGTAATAGGGACAATGTAATAGGGACAATGTATCAGGGACAATGTAATAGGGACAATGTATCAGGGACAATGTAATAGGGACAATGTATCAGGGACAATGTAATAGGGACAATGTATCAGGGACAATGTAATAGGAACAATGTATCAGGGACAATGTAATAGGGACAATGTATCAGGGCTAATATAATAGGGACAATGTATCAGGGCTAATGTAATAGGGACAATGTATCAGGGCTAATGTAATAGGGACAATGTATCAGGGCTAATGTAATAGGGCCAATGTATCAGGGCTAATGTAATAGGGCCAATGTATCAGGGCTAATGTAATAGGGACAATGTATCAGGGCTAATGTAATAGGGACAATGTATCAGGGACAATGTAATAGGGACAATGTATCAGGGGAAATGTAATAGGGACAATGTATCAGGTACAATGTAATAGGGACAATGTATCAGGGACAATGTAATAGGGACAATGTATCAGGGACAATGTAATAGGGACAATGTATCAGGGCAAATGTAATAGGGACAATGTATCAGGGACAATGTAATAGGGACAATGTATCAGGGACAATGTAATAGGGACAATGTATCAGGGAAAATGTAATAGGGACAATGTATCAGGGACAATGTAATAGGGACAATGTATCAGGTACAATGTAATAGGGACAATGTATCAGGGACAATGTAATAGGGACAATGTATCAGGGACAATGTAATAGGGACAATGTATCAGGGACAATGTAATAGGGACAATGTATCAGGTACAATGTAATAGGGACAATGTATCAGGGACAATGTAATAGGGACAATGTATCAGGGACAATGTAATAGGGACACTGTATCAGGGACAATGTAATAGGGACAATGTATCAGGGACAATGTAATAGGGACAATGTATCAGGGACAATGTATCAGGGACAATGTAATAGGGACAATGTATCAGGGACAATGTAATAGGGACAATGTATCAGGGACAATGTAATAGGGACAATGTATCAGGGACAATGTAATAGGGACAATGTATCAGGTACAATGTAATAGGGACAATGTATCAGGGACAATGTAATAGGGACAATGTATCAGGGACAATGTAATAGGGACACTGTATCAGGGACAATGTAATAGGGACAATGTATCAGGGACAATCTAATAGGGACAATGTATCAGGGACAATGTATCAGGGACAATGTAATAGGGACACTGTATCAGGGACAATGTGTTAGGGACAATGTAATAGGGACAATGTATCAGGGACAATGTAATAGGGACAATGTATCAGGGACAATGTAATAGGGACAATGTATCAGGGACAATGTAATAGGGACAATGTATCAGGTACAATGTAATAGGGCCAATGTATCAGGGACAATGTAATAGGGACAATGTATCAGGGACAATGTATCAGGGAAAATGTAATAGGGACAATGTAATAGGGACAATGTATCAGGGACAATGTAATAGGGACAATGTATCAGGGACAATGTAATAGGGACAATGTATCAGGGACAATGTAATAGGAACAATGTAATAGGGACAATGTAATAGGGACAATGTAATAGGGACAATGTATCAGGGCTAATGTAATAGGGACAATGTATCAGGGCTAATGTAATAGGGACAATGTATCAGGGCTAATGTAATAGGGACAATGTATCAGGGCTAATGTAATAGGGACAATGTATCAGGGCTAATGTAATAGGGCCAATGTATCAGGGCTAATGTAATAGGGACAATGTATCAGGGCTAATGTAATAGGGACAATGTATCAGGGACAATGTAATAGGGACAATGTATCAGGGAAAATGTAATAGGGACAATGTATCAGGTACAATGTAATAGGGACAATGTATCAGGGACAATGTAATAGGGACAATGTATCAGGGACAATGTAATAGGGACAATGTATCAGGGCAAATGTAATAGGGACAATGTATCAGGGACAATGTAATAGGGACAATGTATCAGGGACAATGTAATAGGGACAATGTATCAGGGACAATGTAATAGGGACAATGTATCAGGGACAATGTAATAGGGACAATGTATCAGGTACAATGTAATAGGGACAATGTATCAGGGACAATGTAATAGGGACAATGTATCAGGGACAATGTAATAGGGACAATGTATCAGGGACAATGTAATAGGGACAATGTATCAGGTACAATGTAATAGGGACAATGTATCAGGGACAATGTATCAGGGACAATGTATCAGGGACAATGTATCAGGGACAATGTAATAGGGACAATGTATCAGGGACAATGTAATAGGGACAATGTATCAGGGACAATGTAATAGGGACAATGTATCAGGGACAATGTAATAGGGACAATGTAGCAGGGCTAATGTAATAGGGCCAATGTATCAGGGCTAATGTAATAGGGCCAATGTATCAGGGCTAATGTAATAGGGACAATGTATCAGGGCTAATGTAATAGGGACAATGTATCAGGGACAATGTAATAGGGACAATGTATCAGGGAAAATGTAATAGGGACAATGTATCAGGTACAATGTAATAGGGACAATGTATCAGGGACAATGTAATAGGGACAATGTATCAGGGACAATGTAATAGGGACAATGTATCAGGGACAATGTAATAGGGACAATGTATCAGGGACAATGTAATAGGGACAATGTATCAGGGACAATGTAATAGGGACAATGTATCAGGTACAATGTAATAGGGACAATGTATCAGGGACAATGTAATAGGGACAATGTATCAGGGACAATGTAATAGGGACACTGTATCAGGGACAATGTATCAGGGACAATGTATCAGGGACAATGTAATAGGGACAATGTATCAGGGACAATGTAATAGGGACACTGTATCAGGGACAATTTGTTAGGGACAATGTAATAGGGACAATGTATCAGGGACAATGTAATAGGGACAATGTATCAGGGACAATGTAATAGGGACAATGTATCAGGGACAATGTAATAGGGACAATGTATCAGGTACAATGTAATAGGGCCAATGTATCAGGGACAATGTAATAGGGACAATGTATCAGGGACAATGTATCAGGGAAAATGTAATAGGGACAATGTAATAGGGACAATGTATCAGGGACAATGTAATAGGGACAATGTATCAGGGACAATGTAATAGGGACAATGTATCAGGGACAATGTAATAGGGACAATGTATCAGGGAAAATGTAATAGGGACAATGTAATAGGGACAATGTATCAGGTACAATGTAATAGGGACAATGTATCAGGGACAATGTAATAGGGACAATGTATCAGGGACAATGTAATAGGGACACTGTATCAGGGACAATGTAATAGGGACACTGTATCAGGGACAATGTAATAGGGACAATGTATCAGGGACAATGTAATAGGGACAATGTATCAGGTACAATGTAATAGGGACACTGTATCAGGGACAATGTATTAGGGACAATGTAATAGGGACAATGTATCAGGGAAAATGTAATAGGGACAATGTATCAGGGACAATGTAATAGGGACAATGTATCAGGGACAATGTAATAGGGACAATGTATCAGGTACAATGTAATAGGGACAATGTATCAGGGACAATGTAATAGGGACAATGTATCAGGGACAATGTAATAGGGACACTGTATCAGGGACAATGTAATAGGGACAATGTATCAGGGACAATGTAATAGGGCCAATGTATCAGGGATAATGTAATAGGGACAATGTATCAGGGACAATGTAATAGGGACAATGTATCAGGGACAATGTAATAGGGACAATGTATCAGGGACAATGTAATAGGGACAATGTATCAGGGACAATGTAATAGGGACAATGTATCAGGGACAATGTAATAGGGACAATGTATCAGGGACAATGTAATAGGGACAATGTATCAGGGACAATGTAATAGGGACAATGTATCAGGGAAAATGTAATAGGGACAATGTATCAGGGACAATGTAATAGGGACAATGTATCAGGGACAATGTAATAGGGACAATGTATCAGGGACAATGTAATAGGGACAATGTATTAGGGACAATGTATCAGGGACAATGTATCAGGGACAATGTATCAGGGACAATGTAATAGGGACAATGTATCAGGGACAATGTAATAGGGACACTGTATCAGGGACAATTTGTTAGGGACAATGTAATAGGGACAATGTATCAGGGACAATGTAATAGGGACAATGTATCAGGGACAATGTAATAGGGACAATGTATCAGGGACAATGTAATAGGGACAATGTATCAGGTACAATGTAATAGGGACAATGTATCAGGGACAATGTAATAGGGACAATGTATCAGGGACAATGTATCAGGGAAAATGTAATAGGGACAATGTAATAGGGACAATGTATCAGGGACAATGTAATAGGGACAATGTATCAGGGACAATGTAATAGGGACAATGTATCAGGGACAATGTAATAGGGACAATGTATCAGGGAAAATGTAATAGGGACAATGTAATAGGGACAATGTATCAGGTACAATGTAATAGGGACAATGTATCAGGGACAATGTAATAGGGACAATGTATCAGGGACAATGTAATAGGGACACTGTATCAGGGACAATGTAATAGGGACACTGTATCAGGGACAATGTAATAGGGACAATGTATCAGGGACAATGTAATAGGGACAATGTATCAGGTACAATGTAATAGGGACACTGTATCAGGGACAATGTATTAGGGACAATGTAATAGGGACAATGTATCAGGGAAAATGTAATAGGGACAATGTATCAGGGACAATGTAATAGGGACAATGTATCAGGGACAATGTAATAGGGACAATGTATCAGGTACAATGTAATAGGGACAATGTATCAGGGACAATGTAATAGGGACAATGTATCAGGGACAATGTAATAGGGACACTGTATCAGGGACAATGTAATAGGGACAATGTATCAGGGACAATGTAATAGGGCCAATGTATCAGGGATAATGTAATAGGGACAATGTATCAGGGACAATGTAATAGGGACAATGTATCAGGGACAATGTAATAGGGACAATGTATCAGGGACAATGTAATAGGGACAATGTATCAGGGACAATGTAATAGGGACAATGTATCAGGGACAATGTAATAGGGACAATGTATCAGGGACAATGTAATAGGGACAATGTATCAGGGACAATGTAATAGGGACAATGTATCAGGGAAAATGTAATAGGGACAATGTATCAGGGACAATGTAATAGGGACAATGTATCAGGGACAATGTAATAGGGACAATGTATCAGGGACAATGTAATAGGGACAATGTATTAGGGACAATGTATCAGGGACAATGTATCAGGGACAATTAATAGGGCCAATGTATCAGGGACAATGTAATAGGGACAATGTATCAGGGACAATGTAATAGGGACAATGTATCAGGGACAATGTAATAGGGACAATGTATCAGGGACAATGTAATAGGGACAATGTATCAGGGACAATGTAATAGGGACAATGTATCAGGGACAATGTATTAGGGACAATGTATCAGGGCCAATGTACAACAGATGTATTAGGGCCATTGTACAGCAGATGTATCAGGGCTTTAACGGCTATACAGCAGATGTATCAGGGCTTTAACGGCTATACAGCAGATGTATCAGGGCTTTAACAGCTATACAACAGATGTATCAGGGCCATTGTACAGCAGATGTATCAGGGCTTTAACGGCTATACAGCAGATGTATCAGGGCTTTAACGGCTATTCAGCAGATGTATCGGGGCTTTAACGGCTATACAGCAGATGTATCAGGGCTTTAACGGCTATACAGCAGATGTATCAGGGCTTTAACGGCTATACAGCAGATGTATCAGGGCCATTGTACAGCAGATGTATCAGGGCTTTAACGGCTATACAGCAGATGTATCAGGGCTTTAACAGCTATACAGCAGATGTATCAGGGCTTTAACGGCTATACAGCAGATGTATCAGGGCTTTAACAGCTATACAGCAGATGTATCAGGGCTTTAACGGCTATACAGCAGATGTATCAGGGCCAATGTACAGCAGATGTATCAGGGCTTTAACGGCTATACAGCAGATGTATCGAGGCTTTAACGGTTATACAGCAGATGTATCAGGGCTTTAACGGCTATACAGCAGATGTATCAGGGCCAATGTACAGCAGATGTATCAGGGCTTTAACAGCTATACAGCAGATGTATCGAGGCTTTAACGGCTATACAGCAGATGTATCAGGGCTTTTACAGCTATACAGCAGATGTATGACCTGACCTGTTGTATTATTGTATTGTTCCAGGATATGGGCAACCAGGGGATCAGACACCGCTCCTATTCATCCCCCAAGATTAGCCTGCTGCCCCCCCGCTTCTCCCGCAAAACCCTAGCCACGCTTGCGACCTCTGACCTCAGCCCAGGTTAGTGTCTGTGGGACCTTTATACAGTTAATAACCTCCCATTGAGAAACCATTACTGAGAACTTTATTACTTCGATTGGAATACAGTTGACAGTGTTTTCTCTGAGAATATGATTATATGGATAGTCCTTGTTCATCTTTGTAGTTTTGGTTCTGTCTGTGTTTACACAGGCAGCCCAATTCTGAACTTTTGCCAAATTATGGTCAAAAGATCAGAATTGGACTGCTTGTGTAAACGCAGCTTATATGACCTGGATTGACCTTATTTGAGCTAGTCTGTCTCTTTTCACTTGTTTGGTTTGTCATGGGAGTTTGAGTAGTACAGTAAGCAGTAGGCCCCTCCCTACCTTCAGGCTATGCTCAAACCCTACACCCCAACCCGAGCACTCCATTCCTCAGACCTCTGGTCTCTTGGCCCCCCTACCCCTACGGGAGGGAAGCTCCCACTCAGCCCAGTCCAAGCTCTTCTCTGTCCTGGCACCCCAATGGTGGAACCAGCTTCCCCCTGAAGTTAGGACAGCAGAGTCCCTGTCCATCTCCCGAAAACATCTGAAACCCTACCTCTTCAAAGAGTATCTTAAATAATCCAATAGCACCCCCCTCGCAACTCCTCCTCCTGCTTTTTGTGAACTAACACTCACTCTTGACTTTTCTCCCCCCTACTAGCTCTGACTTTGCTGATAGCTACTTTATTGAGGAAATGTGTACTTACTATGACTGTGATATGTGGTTGTCCCACCTAGCTATCTTAAGATGACTGTCCTAACTGTAAGTGGCTCTGGATAAGAGCGTCTGCTGAATGACTAAAATGACAAATGTAATGTGCTCTACGTAGCTGAGTTAACCTGCTCTCTGTGTTGTCACTAACTAACTGAAGCAACTTCAGTAGATAGTCAGCTACTGTTTGTAACTAACATGTAACCAACGTGACTATACCATAGTGTAGGTACATTTACTGTATAGTCACATCCAGAGCTGTATATACTGTATCTATCTATGTATGGCTCTGATTACATCCACGTCCTGCCTCTGTCCCTCTGAGGGGTCTAGTGAGCGCTATGTCCACTCTGCCCTGTAGATGGTCTAGTGAGTGCTATGTCCACTCTGCCCTGTAGATGGTCTAGTGAGTGCTATGTCCACTCTGCCCTGTAGATGGTCTTGTGAGTGCTATGTCCACTCTGCCCTGTAGATGGTCTTGTGAGTGCTATGTCCACTCTGCCCTGTAGATGGTCTTGTGAGTGCTATGTCCACTCTGCCCTGTAGATGGTCTAGTGAGTGCTATGTCCACTCTGCCCTGTAGATGGTCTAGTGAGTGCTATGTCCACTCTGCCCTGTAGATGGTCTAGTGAGTGCTATGTCCACTCTGCCCTGTAGATGGTCTAGTGAGTGCTATGTCCACTCTGCCCTGTAGATGGTCTTGTGAGTGCTATGTCCACTCTGCCCTGTAGATGGTCTTGTGAGTGCTATGTCCACTCTGCCCTGTAGATGGTCTTGTGAGTGCTATGTCCACTCTGCCCTGTAGATGGTCTAGTGAGTGCTATGTCCACTCTGCCCTGTAGATGGTCTTGTGAGTGCTATGTCCACTCTGCCCTGTAGATGGTCTAGTGAGTGCTATGTCCACTCTGCCCTGTAGATGGTCTAGTGAGTGCTATGTCCACTCTGCCCTGTAGATGGTATAGTGAGTGCTATGTACACTCTGCCCTGTAGATGGTCTTGTGAGTGCTATGTCCACTCTGCCCTGTAGATGGTCTAGTGAGTGCTATGTCCAATCTGCCCTGTAGATGGACTAGTGAGTACTATGTCCGCTCTGCCCTGTAGATGGTCTAGTGAGTGCTATGTCCACTCTGCCCTGTAGATGGTCTAGTGAGTGCTATGTCCACTCTGCCCTGTAGATGGTGTGAGCTACAGCCTATCTGTCCTTCAGGCCATCTCTCTGTCTAAATCTCTGTCTGTGCTCCACCCTGCTAGTAAGTCGTGGCCAAAAGTTTTGAGAATGACACAAATTTTAATTTTCACAAAGTCTGCTGCCTCAGTTTGTATAATGGCAATTTGCATATACTCCAGAATGTTATGAAGAGTGATCAGATGAATTGCAATTAATTGCAAGGTTCCTCTTTCCCATGCAAATGAACTGAATCCCCCAAAAACATTTCCACTGCATTTCAGCCCTGCCACAAAAGGACCAGCTGACATCATGCCAGTGATTCTCTCGTTAACACAGGTGTGAGTGTTGACAAGGACAAGGCTGGAGATCACTCTGTCATGCTGATTGAGTTCGAATAACAGACTGGAAGCTTCAAAAGGAGGGTGGTGCTTGGAATCATTGTTCTTCCTCTATCAACCATGGTTACCTGCAAGGAAACACGTGCCATCATCATTGCTTTGCACAAAAAGGGCTTCACAGGCAAGGATATTGCTGCCAGTAAGATTGCACCTAAATCAACCATTTATCGGATCATCTAGAACTTCAAGGAGAGTGGTTCAAATGTTGTGAAGAAGGTTTCAGGGCACCCAAGAAAGTCCAGCAAGCGCCAGGACCGCCTCTTAAAGTTGATTCAGCTGCGGGATCGGGCAGCACCAGTACAGAGCTTGCTCAGAAATGGCAGCAGGCAGGTGTGAGTGCATCTGCACGCACAGTGAGGCGAAGACTTTTGGAGGATGGCTTGGTGTCAAGAAGGGCAGCAAAGAAGCCACTTCTCTCTAGGAAAAACATCAGGGACAGACTGATATTCTGCAAAAGGTACAGGGATTGGACTGCTGAGGACTTGGGTAAAGTAATTTTCTCTGATGAATCCCCTTTCCGATTGTTTGGGACAGCCATGAATAAAGAATGGTACCAACACATCCTCCGAGAGCAACTTCTACCAACCATCCAGGAACAGTTTGGTGATGAACAATGCCTTTTCCAGCATGATGGAGCACCTTGCCATAAGGCAAAAGTGATAACTAAGTGGCTCGGGGAACAAAACATCGATATTTTGGGTCCATGGCCAGGAAACTCCCCAGACCTTAATCCCATTGAGAACTTGTGATCAATCCTCAAGAGGCGGGTGGACAAACAAAAACCCACAAATTGTGACAAACTCCAAGCATTGATTATGCAAGAATGGGCTGCCATCAGTCAGGATGTGGCCCAGAAGTTAATTGACAGCATGCCAGGGCGAATTGCAGAGGTCTTGAAAAAGAAGGGTCAACACTGCAAATATTGACTCTTTGTATCAACTTCATGTAATTGTCAATAAAAGCCTTTGACACTTATGAAATGCTTGTAATTATACTTCAGTGTTCCATAGTAACATCTGACAAAAATATCTAAAGACACTGAAGCAGCAAACTTTGTGGAAATTAATATTTGTGTCGTTCTCAAAACTTTTGTCCACGACTATATAGCTTGCCTTAGAACCCCTAGCTTCCAAAACTCACACTGTGCTAACACCAGGCCTGGTAGGCATGTGGCTACTGTGTGTGTCCAACGTGCAGGTACATGTGTATGTAAGTGTGCTTGTATGTCAAAAATCTAATTAAATTGTATTTGTCACATGCTTCATAAACAACAGTGAAATGCTTTGCAGAGAGAAACATAAAAAATGAAAAATGTAAATAGTGGTACGGTGTAGGCCGTCATTGTAAATAAGAATTTGTTCTTAACTGACTTGACTAGTAAAATAAAAAAATAATGAATAAATTCTAAGTGAATAATGAACCACAATGACGAGTAACAATAACATGGCTATATACAGGGAGTAGAAATTAACATGGCTATATACAGGGAGTAGAAATTAACATGGCTATATACAGGGAGTAGAAATTAACATGGCTATATACAGGGAGTAGAAATTAACATGGCTATATACAGAGAGTAGAAATTAACATGGCTATATACAGGAAGTAGAAATTAACATGGCTATATACAGGAAGTAGAAATTAACATGAGTATATACAGAGAGTAGAAATGTACATGATTAAATACAGGGAGTAGTAAGCCAGTATGAGGGTTTGCGCTCAAGCTAGAATGAAAGACGGACTGTGCGTGGAGAGAAAATATCAATAGAGTTCAAAAAGTACTCGCACTCAAAACCATGAAGGGGAATAACCCATGCAGGGAGAACCAGCAGTCGATGTGCAGGGAGAACCAGCAGTCGATGTGCAGGGAGAACCAGCAGTCGATGTGCAGGGAGAACCAGCAGTCGATGTGCAGGGAGAACCAGCAGTCGATGTGCAGGGAGAACCAGAAGTCGATGTGCAGGGAGAACCAGCAGTCGATGTGCAGGGAGAACCAGCAGTCGATGTGCAGGGAGAACCAGCAGTCGATGTGCAGGGAGAACCAGCAGTCGATGTGCAGGGAGAACCAGCAGTCGATGTGCAGGGAGAACCAGCAGTCGATGTGCAGGGAGAACCAGCAGTCGATGTGCAGGGAGAAGCAGCAGTCGATGCACAGGGGTACGAGGTAATTGATCTAGCAGGATAGATAATAGACAGTAGCAGCAGTCGATGTGCAGGGGTACGAGGTAATTGATCTAGCAGGATAGATAATAGACAGTAGCAGCAGTCGATGTGCAGGGGTACCAGGTAATTGATCTAGCAGGATAGATAATAGACAGTAGCAGCAGTCGATGTGCAGGGGTACGCGGTAATTGATCTGGCAGGATAGATAATAGACAGTAGCAGCAGTCGATGTGCAGGGGTACGAGGTAATTGATCTAGCAGGATAGATAATAGACAGTAGCAGCAGTCGATGTGCAGGGGTACGAGGTAATTGATCAAGCAGGATAGATAATAGACAGTAGCAGCAGTCGATGTGCAGGGGTACGAGGTAATTGATCTGGCAGGATAGATAATAGACAGTAGCAGCAGTCGATGTGCAGGGGTACCAGGTAGTTGATCTAGCAGGATAAATAATAGACAGTAGCAGCAGTCGATGTGCAGAGGTACGAGGTAATTGATCTAGCAGGATAGATAATAGACAGTAGCAGCAGTCGATGTGCAGGGGTACGAGGTAATTGATCAAGCAGGATAGATAATAGACAGTAGCAGCAGTCGATGTGCAGGGGTACCAGGTAATTGATATAGCAGGATAGATAATAGACAGTAGCAGCAGTCGATGTGCAGGGGTACGAGGTAATTGATCAAGCATGATAGATAATAGACAGTAGCAGCAGTCGATGTGCAGGGGTACGAGGTAATTGATCAAGCAGGATAGATAATAGACAGTAGCAGCAGTCGATGTGCAGGGGTACCAGGTAATTGATCTAGCAGGATAGATAATAGACAGTAGCAGCAGTCGATGTGCAGGGGTACGAGGTAATTGATCTCGCAGGATAGATAATAGACAGTAGCAGCAGTCGATGTGCAGGGGTACCAGGTAATTGATCTCGCAGGATAGATAATAGACAGTAGCAGCAGTCGATGTGCAGGGGTACGAGGTAATTGATCTAGCAGGATAGATAATAGACAGTAGCAGCAGTCGATGTGCAGGGGTACGAGGTAATTGATCAAGCAGGATAGATAATAGACAGTAGCAGCAGTCGATGTGCAGGGGTACGAGGTAATTGATCTAGCAGGATAGATAATAGACAGTAGCAGCAGTCGATGTGCAGGGGTACGATGTAATTGATCTCGCAGGATAGATAATAGACAGTAGCAGCAGTCGATGTGCAGGGGTACGAGGTAATTGATCTGGCAGGATAGATAATAGACAGTAGCAGCAGTCGATGTGCAGGGGTACCAGGTAGTTTATCTAGCAGGATAGATAATAGACAGTAGCAGCAGTCGATGTGCAGGGGTACGAGGTAATTGATCTAGCAGGATAGATAATAGACAGTAGCAGCAGTCAATGTGCAGGTGTACGAGGTAATTGATCAAGCAGGATAGATAATAGACAGTAGCAGCAGTCGATGTGCAGGGGTACAAGGTAATTGATCTAGCAGGATAGATAATAGACAGTAGCAGCAGTCGATGTGCAGGGGTACGAGGTAATTGATCTAGCAGGATAGATAATAGACAGTAGCAGCAGTCGATGTGCAGGGGTACGATGTAATTGATCAAGCAGGATAGATAATAGACAGTAGCAGCAGTCGATGTGCAGGGGTACGATGTAATTGATCAAGCAGGATAGATAATAGACAGTAGCAGCAGTCGATGTGCAGGGGTACGAGGTAATTGATCTGGCAGGATAGATAATAGACAGTAGCAGCAGTCGATATGCAGGGGTACCAGGTAATTGATCTAGCAGGATAGATAATAGACAGTAGCAGCAGTCGATGTGCAGGGGTACGAGGTAATTGATCTAGCAGGATAGATAATAGACAGTAGCAGCAGTCAATGTGCAGGTGTAAGGGGTAATTGATCTCGCAGGATAGATAATAGACAGTAGCAGCAGTCGATGTGCAGGGGTACCAGGTAATTGATCTAGCAGGATAGATAATAGACAGTAGCAGCTGTCGATGTGCAGGGGTACCAGGTAATTGATCTAGCAGGATAGATAATAGACAGTAGCAGCAGTCGATGTGCAGGGGTACGAGGTAATTGATCTAGCAGGATAGATAATAGACAGTAGCAGCAGTCGATGTGCAGGGGTACAAGGTAATTGATCAAGCAGGATAGATAATAGACAGTAGCAGCAGTCGATGTGCAGGGGTACCAGGTAATTGATCTCGCAGGATAGATAATAGACAGTAGCAGCAGTCGTTGTGCAGGGGTACGAGGTAATTGATCTAGCAGGATAGATAATAGACAGTAGCAGCAGTCGATGTGCAGGGGTACGAGGTAATTGATCTAGCAGGATAGATAATAGACAGTAGCAGCAGTCGATGTGCAGGGGTACGAGGTAATTGATATAGCAGGATAGATAATAGACAGTAGCAGCAGTCGATGTGCAGGGGTACGAGGTAATTGATCTAGCATGATAGATAATAGACAGTAGCAGCAGTCGATGTGCAGGGGTACGAGGTAATTGATCTAGCAGGATAGATAATAGACAGTAGCAGCAGTCGATGTGCAGGGGTACAAGGTAATTGATCTGGCAGGATAGATAATAGACAGTAGCAGCAGTCGATGTGCAGGGGTACCAGGTAATTGATCTAGCAGGATAGATAATAGACAGTAGCAGCAGTCGATGTGCAGGGGTACGAGGTAATTGATCTAGCAGGATAGATAATAGACAGTAGCAGCAGTCGATGTGCAGGGGTACGAGGTAATTGATATAGCATGATAGATAATAGACAGTAGCAGCAGTCGATGTGCAGGGGTACCAGGTAATTGATCTAGCAGGATAGATAATAGACAGTAGCAGCAGTCGATGTGCAGGGGTACAAGGTAATTGATCAAGCAGGATAGATAATAGACAGTAGCAGCAGTCGATGTGCAGGGGTACCAGGTAATTGATCTAGCAGGATAGATAATAGACAGTAGCAGCAGTCGATGTGCAGGGGTACGAGGTAATTGATCTAGCAGGATAGATAATAGACAGTTGCAGCAGTCGATGTGCAGGGGTACGAGGTAATTGATATAGCATGATAGATAATAGACAGTAGCAGCAGTCGATGTGCAGGGGTACGAGGTAATTGATCTAGCAGGATAGATAATAGACAGTAGCAGCAGTCGATGTGCAGGGGTATGAGGTAATTGATATAGCAGGATAGATAATAGACAGTAGCAGCAGTCGATGTGCAGGGGTACCAGGTAGTTGATCTAGCAGGATAGATAATAGACAGTAGCAGCAGTCGATGTGCAGGGGTACCAGGTAATTGATCTAGCAGGATAGAGAATAGACAGTAGCAGCAGCATATGTGGTGAGTGTGAAAGTGTCATATACAGTATAAGTCATAAGTATCATATGTCATATGTCAGTGTATATGTGAGGGTGTGGGCTTGGGTAAGTGCATTGTCTGGCTTGGCTACCCTGCCCAATCACAGTGCAACCTCAGCATTGCAGCATTCCATGATGACATCATCGAAGACACCCTGGGCTGAGTGGGGTATCTGATCAGACTTGATTGTGTTGATTGGTTTTCATAGATAATGTTGCTCACGCTGTTTACTTTCACACAGAAGGTTCATGTTTCAGCTGTCTTGTCCTCCACAGAACAGAGAACATTCAGTCTATCAGAGCAGCCTCTCGAAAAAAGGTATGTATCCACTGACCTAACTTGTCTGTCTAAAGTGTGTTTGACATTCTTACAGTTTCGTACAGTTTCCCCCTAATTCCCAGGCTCTCCAGCCCTCACAATGACTTCTTTTTTGGTTGCAGGGCGACCAAGGGCTCTCTCTCTGTTGTGGAGTTCCTGGTTCTCTTTATATCAAGACCGTGTTTTGTTTGTTTAACTCCAGGCTTGTCTGTTACCATGCCAAGGCTTGCAGCGTTGTTTTAACCCTGTTTCACAGGTGGTGAGGTGACGCATATATATTACAAAAGCTTTAAGCCACCCTTTATCAGTACCCAAAGTGTTGTTGTAGACTAAACTGTAATCCCATTGTGCTCAGACTTTTTTTATTTGTCAATGAACATTTTGTCCAGAGCAATTTTGAAGTACAGGGCCTGTCCTCAGATGAAGTCAGGCTAATGCTCTGTAACTTTGTGACACAGTGAGTGTAAAAAGATTTACTGTATAGTATCCTTTCAATGAATAGCTCCAACACAAGAGAGACAGACTAGGAAAAGGGAACCTCTTTACTTCCTGTTCACTATGTCCTTCATTGGGATGAGATGCTTCCAGGAACCATGCCAACTGCCTTTGTCCTCTTCCTCCATTCATCTGTTGAAATGTCCTGAACACATAGTCAGTCAAAGCTCTATAGCTCCCTCTAGAGTATGTCAGTGTGTACCAGACCTGTGTGTGTGTTAGTGTATGTCAGAGCTGTGTGTGTGTGTGAGTGTGTGTGTGTTAATGTACTGTATGTATCAGAGCTGTGTGTGTAATGTGTGTGTGTGTGTAATGTGTCCCTAGGGAGTTAAGGTTTCGTAAGCGTGCCCAGTCTGCAGACGACGAGGGCAGCGTTGAGCTGGCAGAGTCCCTTCAACACCTCACCCTCTCAGAGTTCCTCAAAGAGTACGTGGGCATCGCCCCCTTCTGGGCTGGCAGCCCTGGCCCTTCCTTTCCACTGGGCAGATAGCCCAATAGCCTCTAACCCTATAGTAACTCCCCTGATCTGGATGCAGGCCCTCTAGACATTAACCCTACAGTAACTTCCCTGATCTCGATGCTGGCCCTCTAGACATTAACCCTACAGTAACTCCCCTGATCTGGAAGCCAGCCCTCTAGGCCCCTAGCTCCAGCCTCAGTGTAACCTCTTCATGCCAACCCTTTTAACCCTAGAGGTCCCCTGTGTGCATCCTGACATCTAACCTCTACATTTGTGCCCACAATGCACTCTGCCTAGCATGGCATCACCAATAACCTTCAGAGATTACACTTGTATGTTGTTGATGTAAATGAATTAACCATGTTTGATTAGCTCACGTGTGCTGCACGTGTCTCTAACTACTACTATGTAACCCTTCTTAACTCACATTGATCTTTCATTGAATTGTGACCTCTCAGGTATACGTGGCCTATCCTCCCATTATCTGGAATCACACAGAAGATTCTATTGGACCTGACTTGTTTTTGTATTGATTCCTTAGTAAACATCTATGGCTTTGTGTTGCATGTGTTCTAGCTGTATACTTGATCCAGCCTGGTATGACAGTCACTGACCGATTGACCTACTAACCAAATACCATTTTTAGTAGTACTAGTAGTACTAGTATTATTAGTATTATTATTAGTACTATTATTAGTAGTACTTGTATTATTAATATTATTATTATTATTAGTAGTAGTAGTAGTATTATCACTATTATTAGTATTATCAAAATGATTTGTATTGCTAGTATTAGTAGCGTTACTAGTATGCTTTCATAAGTTGTGTGCTGTGTTTCTACCTTCTTGCTTCCTTGTTGATGAAAAGGATGACAGTCACGGTACTACTATTAGTAAGGACTATACATAATAATTCATTTGCTGTTGGTCAGCAAAGATCACCAGGCAGAAAGAAAAATGGATCAGCAAACAGGACTCTAGTTAATACAGTTTATACAACCCAACATATGTCACGTTTGATGAGGATTTGACTTTTCTAACCCTATATGTCTATGATGCTAACCCAATTGTTTCTGAACAGAATTGAAGAGGAGGAGTGGGACAAGTACAACATCCCCTCCAAGGTGGAGTCAGAGAAATACAAAGTGATTCGTACCTTCAGCTTCCTCAAGAGTAGGATGTCCACCACTCGCAACAAGAACAAGGTGAGACACTATATACAGTTCCTTGCAAAAGTATTCATCCCCCTTGGCGTTTTTCCTATTTTGTTGCATTACAACCTGTAATTTAAATTGATTTTTATTTGGATTTCATGTAATGGACATACACAAAGTAGTCCAAATTGGGGAAGTGAAATGGAAAAAAGAACTTGTTTCAAAAAATTCAACAACAAAAAAAACTGAAAAGTGGTGCGTGCATATGTATTCACCCCCTTTGCTATGAAGCCCCTAAATAATATCTGGTGCAACCAATTACCTTCAGAAGTCACATAATTAGTTAAATAAAGTCCACCTGTGTGCAATCTAAGTTTCACATGATCTGTCACATGATCTCAGTACATATACACCTGTTCTGAAAGGCCCCAGAGTCTGCAACACCACTAAGCAAGGGGCACCACCAAGCAAGTGGCACCATGAAGACTAAGGAGCTCTCCAAACAGGTCAGAGACAAAGTTGTGGAGAAGTACAGATCAGGGTTGGGTTATAAAAAAATATACGAAATTTTGAACATTCCACGGAGCACCGTTAAATCCATTATTAAAAAATGGAAAGAATATGGCACCACAACAAACCTTCCAAGAGATGGCCACCCACCAAAACTCACCGACCAGGCAAGGAGGGCATTCATCAGAGAGGCAACAAAGAGACCAAAGATAACCCTGAAGGAGCTGCAAAGCTCCACAGCGGAGATTGGAGTATCTGTCCATAGGACCACTTTAAGCCGTACACTCCACAGAGCTGGGCTTTATGGAAGAGTGGCAAAAAAAAGCCATTGCTTAAAGAAAAAAACAAGCAAACACGTTTGGTGTTCACCAAAAGGCATGTGGGAGACTCCCCAAACATATGGAAGAAGTTACTCTGGTCAGATGAGACTAAAATTGAGCTTCTTGGCCATCAAGGAAAATGCTATGTCTGGCGCAAACCCAACACCTCTCATCACCCCGAGAACACCATCCCCACAGTGAAGCATGGTGGTGGCAGCATCATGCTGTGGGGATGGCCCTAAATACAGAGAAATTCTTGAGGGAAACCTGTTTCAGTCTTCCAGAGATTTGAGACAGGGATGGAGGTTCACCTTCCAGCAGGACAATGACCCTAAGCATACTGCTAAAGCAACACTCGAGTGGTTTAAGGGGAAACATTTAAATGTCTTGGAATGGCCTGGTCAAAGCCCAGACCTCAATCCAATTGAGAATCTGTGGTATGACTTAAAGATTGCTGTACACCAACGTAACCCATCCAACTTGATGGAGCTGGAGCAGTTTTGCCTTGAAGAATGGGCAAAAATCCCAGTGGCTAGATGTGCCAAGCTTATAGAGACATACCCCAAGAGACTTGCAGCTGTAATTGCTGCTTAAGGTGTCTCTACAAAGTATTGACTTTGGGGGGGTGAATAGTTATGTACGCTCAAGTTTTCAGTTTTTTTGTCTTATTTATTGTTTGTTTCACAACAATGAATTTTAATTCCAGGTTGTAAGGCAACAAAATAGGAAAAATGTTAAGAGGGGTGAATACTTTCGCAAGCCACTGAGGCCTGTCAGATAATGTAATTACAGACAGAGTGTACACACTGACTGAGTCACATGTAATCTACACCTCAGTCTAGATCTAATATAATCTACACTTCAGTCTAGACCTAATATAATCTACACCTCAGTCTAGACCTAATATAATCTACAACTATGAGGACTGTATGACACACCCAGAAAGTGCCGTAAAACTGATACCATTGAGTGTCAGTTATCATGCTGCTATTATCACTTAATTATCTGATACAAATGCCCATTATCATGAGAATTTGCATCCTTGAAAAGTGCTATATAAATAGCATGTATTATTATTATATTATTATTGTTATCATCCCAACCGTTCTCCTTAGTATTCACCTCAGGGTCTGTTCTTCAAATGATGACAAAGAGCAGGAAATGTTTGGGGAAATAACATTGACCCAAAACACCATTAAAACACTGTAGGTTCTTTCCTTTCAATCATCAACCCTTTGTTGGTGATCAGCATGTGGAAACCCCCCCCCCCCCCCCCCATTTCCGTCACAGTGGACTTTAAAACGGGCTGAAATAAGGCTTGGATCATTCACATGTAACTGATTCAATTGGAGTCAGTGTACGTGTGGCTATTTGTGACTACTTATAGGCTAGCCAGACCACAGTATCAGTAACCTGACTGATAGTACTTAAGGCTAGCTGAGTGTAACCTACGCCTATGGTGTTACAGAGTTACAGTCAGTGTGTTCTATGCTTTGACGGGTTGTTTCTGAAAGGGTTTGGATGTAGTTACAGTATATGGGTGTGTGTTAACTAGCCTATCCATGCCTCTGATGTTCACCCCTGGGAATCTACCCTGGTTCTCCAAGGGAAAGGGGAAGGAGAAGGAGAGAGAGAAGGGTAAGGAGAAGGAGAGAGAGAAGGAAGGGAAAGACAAGGACAAACAGCAGAATGGACATCGTTTCTCCACGGGTTCCTGTGCTGGTCCCACCGTCTGTCTGGTCTGTGACAAACCTGCTACTGGCAAGGACCTTCTGCACTGCTCCTGTAAGTAATCAGCAGTCACCGTTTACTCATTAGTCATGTATCAGTCAAACCCATCAATGTGTCCCGCAATGCTATAAACATACAAGATATCTCAGTGATCTGCAACTCTGTCACAGAGAATACAAAAGATCAGATATATTTATTGGAAATGTAGCAAGACATATCTCAAGATAAATAAAGTGTATATGTATCCATAGGCTTTCTTTGCATTCAACATAGATACCAAATAGTTTATAATTGCAAAGATCCACATTTTAGGGGAAGATATCAGAATTCCAATTCATTCATTCATGTAGTTATTATATTTCCATCCTGGTGGTTGATATCTCTATATATGGAAATATCCCTCTCTCCCTCAGGTTGTACAGTCATGGTCCATAAGGGTTGTAAGGACTCTGCTCCCCCGTGTTTAAAGGTGAGTTCCAGCCTGTGTGTGTGTATGTGTGTGTGTGAACCTCTGCCCCACAACCACACACATAAACATTGGGGTGTGTTAATGGTAAACTAGTCCAGTGACACATCTTCTACTCATCTCTCTTTGTTGAACGAAGAGATCTATCTGGAATGTTTAATTCTCTGGTGTCCTACTGGACTCCTTTTTGTAAATCTTTGTATTAAAACTTCAGAAACCTCAGGATAAGTATGCAGTGACTATGGTGAAGAACCGAACAGCATCCCTCCCACAGAGTGAGTTTTACATCACACAGTCCAAAGGTCATTGATGTCATGGTTTGTTGTTGTCATCCCGTGAAGCACTCAGAGGAAGGAATCCTGAAACAATAACATTCCTCTCTCTTCTCCTTTCCTCTCCTCTACTTCCTCTCCTCTCCTCTCCTCTCCTCTCCTCTCCTCTCCTCTCCTCTCCTCTCCTCTCCTCTCCTCTCCTCTCCTCTCCTCTCCTCTCCTCTCCTCCCTCGTCCAGACTTCACAGTGCGAGACAGTCCCTCTCCATGTCCGATCTCCACCTCAGACTCTCTACCTATGATGAGCCAGAGGGACAAGAGGGAAACAGCCTCCCTCCCCAACAGTGTCCCTTCTGCCACAGACAGGTCAGCTCAGCATCTCTCTCTCTCAAATAAATTCAAAAGGCTTTATACACATACATAGATTGCCAAAGCAAACATATAGACACATATCAAATCATTGATGACGCAGATAGATAATTATAGGAAAAATAATAATACTCAATTAGTAATAACAATTAACAGGACCATACAGTAAGAAATGAATGAGGACAATAATGAATGCAATGTTATTATTCTGGTTTGTCAATCCACTGGCTGTCCCTACGGGTGTGTCAGCTACATATTTTGCAGCTAATATGTCACAAAGTTTAGATATAGGATAGATATAGGATTTTCTCCTTTTCTGTTTTCTATGGTTCTCTCTCTCTCCACCCCTCTCTCTCACTCTATCTCTCTCCCCTCTCTCTCTGTGTACCCTCTCACCCCCCCTCTCTCTATCACTCTCTCTCTCTCTATCTGTAACTCTCCCCCCCCCCCCCCCCTCTCTATCACTCTCTCTCTATAACTCTCTCTCTCTCTTTCTCTCACTCTCCCTATGTCACGTTCCTGACCTTATTTCCCTTGTTTTGTCTTTATTTAGTATGGTCAGGGTGTGAGTTGGGGTGGGCAGTCTATGTTATTTGTTTCTATGTTTAGGTTTGTTAGTTTGGCCTAATATGGTTCTCAATCAGAGGCAGGTGTTTGTCATTGTCTCTGATTGGGAACCATATTAAGGTAGGCTGTTTTCAATGTTTGTTTGTGGGTGATTGTTGCCGTGTCTGTGTTTGTTCGCCACACGGTACTGTTTTCGTTCGTTTGTTCACGTCGTTTATTGTTTTGTATTTTGTCAAGTGTTTTTCGTCTTCGTTTAAATATTAAAGTATGTATTCAAACCACGCTGCGCTTTGGTCCGATCCTTGCTCCTCCTCAGACGAGGAGGATTACGACGAGCGTTACATCCTATGTCTCTCTCTCTCAATTCAATTAAATTCAAACGGGATTTATTGGCATGGGAAACATGTTTACATTGCCAAAGCAAGTGAAATATTTTAACAGTAAATATTGCATTCAAAAAGGTTTAAAAAAGATAAAGACACTTCAAGTTTTAGCAATGTGCAAATAGTTGTAGTATGAATAGTAGGGGATCAATATTGTTGTAACTTACAGTGTTGTTTGTGGTGCTGTGATTGCACACTGCAGTGTTTCGCCTAACAGATATGGGAGTTTATCAATGTTTGATTTGTGGGTCTGTGTGATCTGTGGGAAATATGTATCCAGGGCCTAAAATAAACACCCGCCACCTGCCACATGCGGGTAGATTTTGGCATTAGCGTGTAAGATGTCTATTTCACCAGCCACGTTGGTGGATGGTCAGGGCTCCACAGTGCGAGCATTTCACTCACACTTTTGTGAATAAAAATAGTTAAGTATGATCACATTTATAGTAAAATAAATACTGCAGTAGCTGTTTTCAAAGTATTTCTGCCGTTTTGTTTCATAGCTGGTAAATTAAAGAGTCAAAGAACTATGAATCCTATATAGCCTATTTCACCTCGCACTGCAACACTGCCTGGCTGGGGGCTGTGCGTAAGTGAAGAGCTGTGAAAGATACATTTTTAGAAGCGCTGTCCACAGGCATAAAAGTTGGTCTAATTTACTTGAAAGGAAAGTGAGACTTTGTTCTTGTGTTTCTTGGCTATTTACATTGTTTTGTTCACAAGCTAGGTTGTTTTTCAATGTTTGCGTTTCAACTGTTAGGGAAGAGAAAACAATGATGCTACAAGTCAGACTCAATCTCACAGGCACAAACATGACTCTAGTCATGCTACCACAGTAACCTCCTGCCCTTAAAGGGGCAGGTGAACATTTTTGTCTCATCTGTGATACACTACATTACCAAAAGTATGCTCGTCGAACATCTCATTCCAAAATCATGGGCATTAATATGGAGTTGGTCCCCCCATTTCTTATAACAGCCTCCAGTCTTCTGGGAAGGATTTCCACTAGATGTTGGAATATTGCTGAAGGGACTAGTGAGCATTAGTGTGGTCGGGCACTGATGTTGGGCGATTAGGCCTGGCTCGCCATCGGCGTTCCAATTCATTCCAAAGGTGATCGATGGGGTTGAGGTCAGGGCTCTGTGCAGGCCAGTCAAGCACTTCCACACCGATCTCGACAAACCATTTCTGATTGGACCTTGCTTTGTGCACGGGGGCATTGTCATGCTGAAACAGGAAAGGGCCTTCCCCAAACTGTTGCCACAAAGGTAGGTAGCGTTCTCCTGGAATCCGCCAATCCCAGATTAGTCCGTCGGACTGCCAGATGATGAAGTGTGATTCATCACTCCAGAGAATGCGCTTCCACTACTCCAGAGTCCAATGACAGTGAGCTTCACACCACTCCAGCCAATGTTTGGCATTGCGCATGGTGATCTTAGGCTTGTGTGCGGCTGCTTGGCCATGGAAATCCATTTCATGAAGCTCCCAATAAACAGTTATTGTGCTGACGTTGCTTCCGGAGGCAGTTTGGAACTTAGTAGTGAGTGTTGAAACCAAGGACAGACAATTTTTACGCGCTTCAGCACTCGGCCGTCCAGTTCTGTGAGCTTGTGTGGCCTACCACTTCTCGGCTGAGCTGTTGTTGCTCCTAGACGTTTCCATTTTACAATAACTCAAATCAAATAACATTTATTTATACAGCCCTTCTTACATCAGCTGATATCTCAAAGTGCTGTACAGAAACCCAGCCTAAAACCCCAAACAGCAAGCAATGCAGGTGTAGAAGCACGGTGGCTAGGAAAAACTCCCTAGAAAGGCCAAAACCTAGGAAGAAACCTAGAGAGGAACCAGGCTATGAGGGGTGGCCAGTCCTCTTCTGGCTGTGCCGGGTGGAGATTATAACAGAACATGGCCAAGATGTTCAAATGTTCATAAATGACCAGCATGGTCAAATAATAATAAATCACAGTAGTTGTCGAGGGTGCAACAAGTCAGCACCTCAGGAGTAAATGTCAGTTGGCTTTTCATAGCCGATCATTAAGAGTATCTCTACCACTCCTGCTGTCTCTAGAGAGTTGAAAAAAGCAGGTCTGGGACAGGTAGCACGTCCGGTGAACAGGTTAGGGTTCCATAGCCGCAGGCAGAACAGTTGAAACTGTAGCAGCAGCACGGCCAGGTGGACTGGGGACAGCAAGGAGTCATCATGCCAGGTAGTCCTGAGGCATGCTCCTAGGGCTCAGGTCCTCCGAGAGAAAGAAAGAAAGAAAGAAAGAAAGAAAGAAAGAAAGAAAGAAAGAAAGAAAGAAAGAAAGAAAGAGAGAATTAGAGAGAGCATACTTAAATTCTCACAGGACACCGGATAAGACAGGAGAAGTACTCCAGATATAACAGACTGACCCTAGCCCCCCGACACATAAACTACTGCAGCATAAATACTGGAGGCTGAGACAGGAGGGGTCAGGAGACACTGTGGCCCCATCCGATGATACCCCCGGACAGGGCCAAACAGGCAGGATATAACCCCACCCACTTTGCCAAAGCACAGCCCCCACACCACTAGAGGGATATCTTCAACCACCAACTTACCATCCTGAGACAAGGCAGAGTATAGCCCACAAAGATCTCCGCCACGGCACAACCCAAGGCGGGGGGCGCCAACCCAGACAGGAAGATCACGTCAGTGACTCAACCCACTCAAGTGACGCACCCCTCCTAGGGACGGCATGGAAGAGCACCAGTAAGCCAGTGACTCAGCCCCTGTAATAGGGTTAGAGGCAGAGAATCCCAGTGGAGAGAGGGGAACCGGCCAGGCAGAGACAGCAAGGGCGGTTTGTTGCTCCAGAGCCTTTCCGTTCACCTTCACACTCCTGGGCCAGACTACACTCAATCATATGACTGAGTGAAGAGATGAGTCTTCAGTAAAGACTTAAAGGTTGAGACCGAGTCTGCGTCTCTCACATGGGTAGGCAGACCATTCCATAAAAATGGAGCTCTATAGGAGAAAGCCCTGCCTCCAGCTGTTTGCTTAGAAATTCTAGGGACAATTAGGAGGTCTGCGTTTTGTGACCTTAGCGTACGTGTAGGTATGTAAGGCAGGACCAAATCGGAAAGATAGGTAGGAGCAAACCCATGTAATGCTTTGTAGGTTAGCAGTAAAACCTTGAAATCAGCCCTTGCCTTAATAGGAAGCCAGTGTAGGGAGGCTAGCACTGGAGTAATATAATCAAATTGTTTGGTTCTAGTCAGGATTCTAGCAGCCGTATTTAGCACTAACTGAAGTTTATTTAGTGCTTTATCCAGGTAGCTGGAAAGTAGAGCATTGCAGTAACAAAAGCATGGATACATTTTTCGGCATCATTTTTGGACAGAAAGTTTCTGATTTTTGCAATGTTACGTAGATGGAAAAAAGCTGTCCTTGAAACAGTCTTGATATGTTCGTCAAAATAGAGATCAGGGTCCAGAGTAACGCCGAGGTCCTTCACAGTTTTATTTGAGACGACTGTACAACCATCAAGATGAATTGTCAGATTCAACAGAAGATCTCTTTGTTTCTTGGGACCAAGAACAAATATCTCTGTTTTGTCCGTTTGCAGCCATCCACTTCCTTATGTCTGAAACACAGGCTTCTGTGTCATCCGTATAGCAGTGAAAGTTAACATTATGTTTTCGGGCGGCTCTGGCGGGCGGCTCTGGCTGCTCCTGTCTGGCGGGCGGCTCTGGCTGCTCCTGTCTGGCGGACGGCTCTGGCTGCTCCTGTCTGGCGGACGGCTCTGGCTGCTCCTGTCTGGCGGACGGCTCTGGCTGCTCCTGTCTGGCGGACGGCTCTGGCGGCTCCTGTCTGGCGGACGGCTCTAGCGGCTCCTGACTGACGGACGGCTCTAGTGGCTCCTGACTGACGGACGGCTCTGAAGGCTCAGGACAGACGGGCGGCATTGAAGGCTCAGGACAGACGGGCAGCGCAGGCGGCACTGGGCAGACGGATAGCGCAGGCGGCTCTGGGCAGACGGATAGCGCATGCGGCTCTGGGCAGACGGATAGCGCAGGCGGCTCTGGGCATACGGATAGCGCAGGCGGCTCTGGGCAGACGGATAGCGCAGGCGGCACTGGGCAGACGGATAGCGCAGGCGGCACTGGGCAGACGGGCACACCTGTAGGGAGGAGACGGAGAGACAGCCTGGTGCGTGGGGCTGCCACAGGACCCACCAGGCTGGAGAGACCTACAGGAGGCTTGGTGTTAAGAGGAGGCACCTGAAGGACCGGGCTGTGGGGGAGCACTGGAGCTCTGGTGCGCAGCCTTGGCACCACTCCCCCAGGCTGGAATACTACTCCAGCCCGGACCCTCCAGAGTGCAGGCACAGGTTGAACCGGGCTGTGGGTGAGCATTGGAGATCTAGTGCCTACTATGCGCACCTCTCCCTTAGGCTCCACTCCCACATTTGCCCGGTACGAGCGGAGCGTAGGCATAGGACGCACTGCACCCTCCCAGCGCCCCGGAGACACAGCACGCAGACCGAAACTGCGTACCGGAGACCAGACGCGCTGAGCAGGCACAATACGCCCTGGCTGGATGCCCACACTCACATGACACTTTCGGGGGGCTGCCCTATAGCGCACCGGGCTATGGGCACGCGCTGGCGACACCGTGCGCTTAACCGCATAACACGGTGCCTGACCAGTAACGCGCTGCTTATGATAAGCACGAGGAGTGCGCTCAGGTCTGCTACCTGGCTTAGCCACACTCCTCTTTAGCCCCCCCCCCCAAAGATTTTCTGGGGCTGCCTCTCGTACCTGTCGCGCTGCCTCCTCATATCGCCGCCGCTCAGCTTTCGCTTCCTCCAGCTCAGCTTTGGGGCGGCGATATTCCCCAGCCTGTGCCCAGGGTCCTTCTCTGTTCAAAATCTCCTCCCATGTCCAGGAGTCCTGAGATTTCTGCCGCTGCTTTCTCCCACGCTGCTTGGTCCTTGGTTGGTGGGTGATTCTGTAACGCTCGTCCTCCTCCTCGTCTGAGGAGGAGCAAAGATTGAACCAAAATGCAGCGTATTGTGAAGACATAATCTCGTTTATTTAAACGAAGACGAAAAACACTTGAACAAACTACAAAATAACAAACGACGTGAACAGACCTGACCTTGAGAAAAAAACACATGAACGCACGAACAGGAAGGAACACGCGAACGAACGAACGAACGAAACGAAACGAAACGAAACGAAACAGTCCCGTGTGGTACAAACACTGACACAGGAACAATCACCCACAAACAAACAGTGAGAACAGCCTACCTTAATATGGTTCTCAATCAGAGGAAACGTAAAACACCTGCCCCTGATTGAGAACCATATCAGGCTAATTAACAATGAACCCAACATAGAAACACATAACATAGAATGCCCACCTAGCTCACGTCCTGACCAACTAAACAAAGACAAAACAAAGGAAATAAGGTCAGGAACGTGACACCATCCTCTCTTGGGGAATGCTGCTTTTTAGTTAGCTTTGCGACAGTATCAAAAATACATTTTGGGATTGTTCTTATTTTCCTCAATTAAGTTGGTGGAAAATAAGTATTTGGTCACCTACAAACAAGCAAGATTTCTGGCTCTCACAGACCTGTAACTTCTTCTTTAAGAGGCTCCTCTGTCCTCCACTCGTTACCTGTATTAATGGCACCTGTTTGAACTTGTTATCAGTATAAAAGACACCTGTCCACAACCTCAAACAGTCACACTCCAAACTCCACTATGGCCAAGACCAAAGAGCTGTCAAAGGACACCACAAATCTTGCTGGCATGTACTGGCTTTTCAGTTTTAATTTTTTAGAATTATTTGAAATAGGTTATTTTTTTCACTTCACCAATTGGGACTATATTGTGTATGTCAATTACATGAAATCCAAATAAAAATCAATTTAAATTCCATGTTGTAATGCAACAAAATAGGAAAAACGCCAAGGGGGATGAATACTTTTGCAAGGCACTGTATAGTGTATTTTGGTTAAAAGACTAAACAATATACCACATTAGTTACTTTTTACTAGTAATACATTTATTGTTTTAGATACATCACAAAGCATGTTCATCTGTTTTTTTTGTGTTTTGTTGGTGTAAATTTAGCGGCAAAAAAATATTTTGGCTGGGAAAGAATCTGAGTGGCTGGTAGATTTTTTGATCTACCGGCCACAATGGCAGGTGGACCAAAACGTACATTTTATGCCCTGATGTATCTCTAATGTGGTTATACATTTGACAGGAGCTTAGGAAGTGCAGCTCAGTTTCCACCTCATTTTGTGGGCAGTGGGCACATACAGTGCCTTTGGAAAGTATTCAGACCCCTTGACTTTTTGCACATTTTGTTATGTTATAGCCTTATTCTAATATATATATATATTTTTTTAAATCCTCAGCAATCTACATTCAGTACCCCATAATAACAAAGTGAAAACAGGTTTTTAGAAATTTTTGCAAATATAGAAAAGACTAAACAGAAATACCTTATTTACATAAGTATTCAGTTCCTTTGCTATGAAACTCGAAATTGAGCTTAGGTGCATCCTGTTTCCATTGATCATCCTTGAGATGTTTCTACAACTTGATTGGAGTTCACCTGTGGAAAATTCATTTGATTGGACATTGAGCCACTCCACGTTAAAAGGCACATGACAGTTCGCTTGGAGTTTGCCAAAAGGCACCCAAAGACTCTCAGACCATGAGAAACAAGATTCTCTGGTCTGATGAAACCGAGATTGAAATCTTTAGCCTGAATGCCAAGCATCACTTCTGGAGGAAACCTGGCACCATCCCTACGGTGAAGCGCAGCATCATGCTGCGAGGATGTTTTTCAGCGGCAGGGACTGGGAGACTAGTCAGGATCGAGGGAAAGATGAACGGAGCAAAGTACAGAGCGATCCTTGATGAAAACTTGCTTTGGAGCACTCAGGACCTCAGACTGGGACAAAGGTTCACCTTCCAACAGGACAACGACACTAAGCACACAGCCAAGACAACGCAGGAGTGGATTCGGGACAAGTCTGAATGTCCTTGAGTGGCCCAGCCAGAGGCCGGACTTGAACCCGATCGAACATCTCTGGAGATACTTGAAAATAGCTGTGCAGCAACGTTCACCATCCAACCTGACAGAACTTAAGAGGATCTGCAGAGAGAAATGGGAGAAACTCCCCAAATACAGGTGTGATAAGCTTGTAGCGTCATACCCAAGAAGACTTGAGGCTGTAATCGCTGCCAAAGGTGCTTCAACAAAGTACTAGTAAAGGCTCAGAATACATTTTTTTAATACATTTGTTTTTGCTTTGTCATTATGGGGTATTGTGTATAGATAGATGAGGTGAAACGACCGATATAAAACGTTTTAGAATAAGGCTGTAACGTAAAAAATTGTGGGAAAAAAGGGGTCTGAATACTTTCCAAATGCACTGTTGCCTGTCTTCTTTCTCCAGGTCTGACTATGGCGGCCTCTCTCAATAGCAAGGCTATGCTCACTGTACATAGTCAATGACTTTGGGTCAGTCACAATGGTCAGGTATTCTGCCACTGTGTATTCTCTGTTTAGGCCCAGATAGCATTCCAATTTGCTCAGTTTTTTGGTTGAATCTTTCCAGTGTGTCATATAGTTATCTTTTGGCTTTCTCATAATTTGGTTGGGTCTGTGTTGCTGTCCTGGGCCTTTGTGGGGTCTGTTTGTGTTTGTGAACAAAGCCACAGAACCTGCTGGCGAGGACTCTTCTCTATGCTCATCTCTCTGTAGTTGAGGGCTTTGTGGTGGAATGTGTGGGCATCTCTTCCTTTTCGGTGGTTGTGGAATTGAACAGCTCTTTTCTGGATTTTGATAAATAGCAAGTATATTCCTAATTCTGTGCTGCATGCATTGTTTGGAGTTTTGCATTGCTGCAGAGTCTCAATTGTGTGTTTGTACCATTGTGTGCTCTAGGGCAACTGTGTCTAGAATTTGTATTTGTTGTCCTGGCTACTGGACCTTTTTTGGAACATTTTTGTCTTACTGAGATTCACTGTCAGGGCCCAAGCCTGACATAATCTGTGCAGAAGATCTAAGTGCTGCTGTAGGCCCTCATTGGTTGGGGACAGAAGCACCAGATTATCTGCAAACAGTAGACATTTGATTTCCGAGTCCAGTAGGGTGAGGCCGGGTGCTGCAGACTGTTCTAGTGCTCTCGCCAATTAATTTATATCAACTCAGCAAAAAAAGAAATGTTCTCTCACTGTCAACTGCGTTTATTCTCAGCAAACTTAACAAATATTTGTTTGAACATAACAAGATTCAACAACTGAGACATAAACTGAACAAGTTCCACAGATATGTGTCTAACAGAAATGGAATAATGTGTCCCTGAACAAAGGGGGGGGTCAAAATCAAAAGTAACAGTCAGTATCTGTGTGGCCACCAGCTGAATTAAGTACTGCAGTGCATCTCCTCCTCATGGACTGCACCCGATTTGCCAGTTCTTGCTGTGAGATGTTACCCCACTCTTCCACCAAGGCACCTGCAAGTTCCTGGACATTTCTGGGGGGAATGGCCCTAGCCCTCACCCTCCGATCCAACAGGTCCCAGACGTGCTAAATGGGACTGAGATCCGGGCTCTTCACTGGCCATGGCAGAACACTGACATTCCTGTCTTGCAGGAAATCACACACAGAACGAGAAGTTTGGCTTGTGGCATTGTCATGCCGGAGGGTCATGTCAGGATGAGCCTGCAGGAGGGGAACCACATGAGGGAGAAGGATGTCTTCCCTGTAACACACAGCATTGAGATTGCCTGCAATGACAACAAGCTCAGTCCGATGATGCTGTGACACACCGCCCCAGACCATGACGGACCCTTCACCTCCAAATCGATCCCGCTCCAGAGTACAGGCCTCGGTGTAACGCTCATTCCTTTGACGATAAACGCGAATCCGACCAACACCCCTGGTGAGACAAAACCGCGACTCGTCAGTGAAGAGCACTTTTTGCCAGTCCTGGCTGGTCCAGCGAAGTTGGGTTTGTGCCCATAGGCGACGTTGTTGCCGGTGATGTCTGGTGAGGACCTGCCTTACAACAGGCCTACAAGCCCTCAGTCCAGCCTCTCTCAGCCTATTGCGGACAGTCTGAGCACTGATGGAGGGATTGTGCGTTCCTGGTGTAACTCAGGCAGTTGCTGTTGCCATCCTGTACCTGTCCTGCAGGTGTGATGTTCGGATGTACCGATCCTGTGCAGGTGTTGTTACACGTGGTCTGCCACTGCGAGGACGATCAGCTGTCCGTCCTGTCTCCCTGTAGCGCTGTCTTAGGCATCTCACAGTACGGACATTGTAATTTATTGCCCTGGCCACATCTGCAGTCCTCATGTCTCCTTGCAGCATGCCTAAGGCATGTTCACACAGATGAGCAGGGACCCTGGGCATCTTTCTTTTGGTGTTTTTCAGAGTCAGTAGAAAGACCTCTTTAGTGTCCTAAGTTTTCATAGCTGTGACCTTAATTGCCTACCGTCTGTAAGCTGTTAGTGTCTTAATGACCGTTCCACAGGTGCATGTTCATTAAATGTTTATGGTTCATGGGAAAGAGTGTTTAAACCCTTTACAATGAAGATCTGTGAAGTTATTTGGATTTTTACGAATTATCTTTGAAAGACAGGGTCCTGAAAAAGGCACGTTTCTTTTTTTGCTGAGTTCATATGTTGAAGAGGGTGGGTTTCAAGCTGCATCTCTGAGGAAAGAAATGTGTGTGTTTATTGCCAATATTAACTGCACACTTGTTGTTTGTGTACATTGATTTTGTAATGTCATATGTTTTTCCCCCAACACCTCTTTCCATCACTTTGTATAGCATACCCTCATGCCAAATTGAGTCAAAAGGTTTTTTGAAACCGTGGTCTGTCCTACTGTATTTTGGAAAGAAGACAATTTGATATTTGCTCACGATTGTTTTCACTGAGGAAATTTTGGAGTCTGCTGTTGATGATTTTTCAGAGATTGCTGTTGACGCAGATTCCAAGGTAATTGTTGGGGTCAAATTTGTGTCCATATTTGTGGATTGGGGTGGTCAGTCCTCGGTTCCAAATATTGGGGAAGATGCCAGAGCTGAATATGACGCTAAAGAGTTTAAGAATAGCCAATTGAAATTTGTGGTCTGTAAGTTTTTTGGGTTGGAGGATTTGCATTTTGACCTGTAGTTCATTCAATGTAATTGGAGAATCCAGTGGGATCTAGGAATTTTTAATAGTTGATTCTAAGATTTTTAGTTGATCTTGTATATGTTTTTTTCTGTTTGTTCTTTGTTATTGAGCCGAAAAGATTTGAGAAGTGTTTTATCCATACATCTCTTTTTAGAATAGGTAGGGCTTCGTGTTGTTGTTGGTTTAGTGTGTTCCAATTTTTCCAAAAGTGGTTAGATTCTATGGATTCTTCAATTACATTAAGCTGACTTCTGACATGTTGTTCCTTCTTTTTTCTTATTGTGTTTCTGTATTGTTTTAGTGTTTCACCATAGTGAAGGCATAGTTTCAGGTTTTGGTTGGATATGTTTATCAGTTTCTTTCATGGGGTTTTGCCTTCTTCATCAAACCATTTGTCAATGTTGTTAATTTTCTTAGGTTGTCTGCTTGACGTTTTTAGATTTGATAGGGAAGCTGAAAGGTCAAATAATATACAGTTTAGGCTTTCTACTGCCAAGTTTACAACTTCACTATTGCAGTGAAATGTTTTGCCCAGGAAGTTGTCTAAGAGACTGAAAAACAGCTTCTATCTCAAGGCCATCAGACTGTTAAACAGCCACCACTAACATCGAGTGGCTGCTGCCAACATACTGACTCAACTCCAGCTCACTTTAATAATGGAAATTGATGGAAATTGATCAAAAATGTTACACTAGCCACTTTAACCAATGCCACTTAATATAATATATATGTAAATACTGTGATCTATATCATCTACTGCATCTTGCCATCTTTATGTAATACATGTATCACTAGCCACTTTAAACTATGCCACTTTATGTTTATATACCCTACATTACTCATCTCATATGTATATACTGTACTCTATACCATCTACTGCATCTTGCCTATGCCGTTCTGTACCATCACTCATTCATATATCTTTACGTACATATTCTTTATCCCTTTACACTTGTGTGTATAAGGTAGTAGTTGTGGAATTGTTAGGTTAGATTACTCGTTGGTTATTACTGCATTGTCGGAACTAGAAGCACAAGCATTTCACTACACTCGCATTAACATCTGCTAACCATGTGTATGTGACAAATAAAATTTGATTTGATTTGAAAAGCGATTGAATAAGTTGTTGCCTAATTGTTTTTTGGTACGTTTCTACACTTCGTTCCTCCAATCTACAGCGTTTCTTAATAGTATGCAGTTTGTTCAGCTTTGAGGCCTCATAATTATTTCTTTGTTCAAGTAGGCTGTGATTTTTCTGTGATCTGATAGGGGTGTTAGTGGGCTGACTGTGAACGCTCTGAGAGACTCGGGTTGAGGTCTGTGATAAAGAAATCTATAGTACAAACTGCCAGGGGATGAGCTGTACCTACTATAGGAGTCCCCCTGAAGCCTACGTACCATTGACTATGTAGAGACAAGAGTTGTGCCCCATTTTTGTTGGTTGTTTTGTCATAGTTGTGTCTAGGGGGGCATATTTGGGAGGAAATACTGTCACCTCCAGGTTGGTGTTTGTCCCCGTGTGCTGAGAATGTCAGGTTCTCAGACTAGTACGTGTCCCTGGGCCTAGACATGATTGACCTCTCCCTCTAGGATGGAGAAGCCATCTTCATTAAAGTGTGGGGATTCTATTGGGGGGATATAGATAGCACACATGAGGACATTTTTCTCTGTTGAGATCATTTCCTTATTAATTTATAGCCAGATGTAAAATGTTCCTGTTTTGACTAATTTAATAAAGTGGGGTAGGTCTGCTCTATACCAAATTAGCATACCCCCTGAGCAAACCCCCTGGGTTTCTGCTCTTTAGGCCAAAAGCAGATGACCTCAGACCTTGTCTATTCCAGGACGAGATAGTGAAAGCTTTGTGTTCCATAGTGTCCAGTGTTGTTATTTGTGTGGTTTAGGCCCGCACCATTACAGTAGGTTTGAGCAGAGCATGCTGAGTGTGTGATACATGCCTCTTAGGTCACAGGATGGGACTTGGGTGTGTGTAGGAGTGGGGTTTGTCCCTGTTGCGCTGCTCACGGCCTGGGCGTACTGGATGTGTGTTTATCATTTTGAGTTGGTCATTGTGGGGGTTGGGGGCATGGTAGGGGCTTGGGAGGGAAAGGGGGGGCTCAGGGCTGATCTGGGGGGACCTATATGAGTTGTTGGTTTTGGTGGGTGTTAACTGATTAGGGTGGGGGGGTGGGAGAGTTGATGTGCCTGTTGGTACTGTGGTCTGGATGTAGGTCCTCTCGGCGGTGGTCCTCTCGGTGGGGCTCTTCTAGGTGCAGGTCCATGGGGGGCCTTGCAGGTCTGGGAGGGTGTCTCGCTTGTCTGGGCAGGGTGCCCGTTGCTCTCTCTCTCTCTCTCTGTCTCCTACTCTCCCTAACTATCTATCTTTCTCTCTCTCTCTGTCTATCTCTCACTCACTCTCAGTATATTACAGTAAGATTGTGATTATGATTTTTTGGGATGATACTTACTGTATGTTATTGACACATTGTCACTGTCCCGGCAGGCTTAGCGAGAGTCCAGAGGCGGAGTCTGACAGCAGGTGGTGTCCTGGCCAATCAGAGGAGCTTCTGCAGACCACCGAGTCGTCCACGTCCACTGACTCCTCCGTCGGAGAAGGTACTGCAGGGATGGGAACCCAGAAGGGACAATACAGACAGTCAATGCTGTCCATTTTGTGTCAAACCATTTTCCATTGGAAATGCAGAGGAATGATGATGAACAGGTGTTAGAAAGAGACCTATGATTCATGTCTTTCTTACAGTTTGTCCTTCCACTCCCCATGTAGACTGTGTGGACGCTAGTCTCCATAGTGACCTGGATGCTGATGCTCTAGACTACGAGGCTGAGTCTTGGAGTCTGACGGTGGAACACATGTTCTGTAAGAAGCAGGACAAACGGGTGGTCAAGAGACAGGATGTTATCTATGGTGAGAAAACACTGCGTTCATATGTAATGAATCCAGCTGTTTTGTAATACAGTTAGTGAGTTATAAATGAGTAATGAGTGCTGAAATGTTAAGGGGCATAGCACAGGAAAGTTTATGGTTTGTTGTTATGGCATGTCCAATGGATCGGTTGGTCTACAGAAACCTTTGTCATCTTGGAAAGGTGGGTAATTGGACTGTGTGTATGTGCGTATGTGCCAGCATGTTTGAGGGGATCAGTTTGAGAAAGGCGAGGTATTGCTAATATTGATCACATAATGAGCAGTTAGTTGGGATGCAAGATGATTTGTAGATCAGTGATTATGCGCTGGCAGACTGCAATGTAGTCGATCTCAATCTTGCACTGTGTGCACAGGAGGTTGGTGGCATATTTATTGTGGAGGACGGGCTCATGGTGATGGCTGGAGCGGAATGAATGGAATGGTATCAAATACATCAAACACATGTTTTCCTTGTGTTTGATGCCATTTCATTCGCTCCTTTCTAGCCATTATTATGAGCCTTCCTCCCCTCAGCAGCCTCCACTGACTGTGTGTGTGTCCTCTCAGAGTTGATGCAGACAGAGATGCACCACCTCCAGACACTGAGGATCATGGCTGAGGTGTTCCGGCGAGGGATGAGGGAGGAGGTTCAGTTGGATGCGGGCGCCGTGGACCGTGTCTTTCCCTGTCTGGATGAACTCCTCCTCCTCCACCACAACCTCTTCAACGCCATGAGGGAACGCCGCCACAGCTCCGCCAAGCCACACGGGGACAGGAACTACGTCATAGTACGCATCGGAGACATCCTGTTGCAACAGGTGCGCTGTTAAAATAAAGTGCTTTGTAACACAAAAACTAGTGGCAACTTTTTTCATACAGTCATATGGAATCTGTGCAGACAGAATGACCTCATGACCCCTAGAAATACATGCTGAGTCTGAATTACAATGAATCAGTACCTCCACAAAACCTGGGTAAATACAGATATTGCTGTTTTTCTGTTTGAAACATTGCCAATGTCCACTCACTCTCCTGTAATTCAGTAATTCAACCTGAGGAAACATGACTGTGGTGTTAATGTTCTATTTGACTGATTGAGTACGTTGGATCTAGATTGACTGAATAACTTCCCATTTCTGGTGCAGTTTTCTGAAGACAGTGCAGAGAGGATGAAACAGGTGTATGGAGAGTTCTGCAGCCATCACACTGAGGCAGTCACCTTCTTCAAAGAGTTACAGCAGCACAACAAACGATTTCAGACCTTCATCAAGGTACGTTTGGCTTGTCTGCTTAGAAGACTACTCAAGTCGCAAGATTGAGAAGTTGTATTGAGGAGTTATCTGTCTCTACAAGTTATGTCTCGATGTAGGATAACTTGAGAAGTGGTTATATTGTATATTCCACTTGTGACTAATGATTGATTGTTGATTTTGTGTTTCTATAGCAACAAAGTAATAACTATTTGGTCCGGAGGAGAGAGATCCCAGAATGCATCTTGTTGGTGACCCAGAGGATCACTAAGTACCCTGTTCTGCTGGAGAGGATTCTACAGTACACTCAGGGTCAGTCTGCCTCGCCTTGCTCTGCTGCCCTCTGCTGTCAGGATCAGATAACATGAACAGGCTGGTTTTATGTTGGACAGGTAGTTTTATCATACAGCTCAGCTTTCAGTGCGAATATACAGCAGTTACAGTAACAGTTACAGTCAGAGATTACATGAAGACTTTGAAAAAAGGACAACAATGTGCTGTATTTGAAATATAACTTCCATACTGATATGACGGTAACCGGATGTATAGTATTGCGCTTACAACTTCAATGTGCCCAAAATATTTTCTCTCTCTCTCTCTCTCTCTCTCTCTCTCTCTCTCTCTCTCTCTCTCTCTCTCTCTCTCTCTCTCTCTCTCTCTCTCTCTCTCTCTTTCTTTCTCTTTCTCTCTCTCTCTCTCTCTCTCTTTCTCTCTCTTTCTCTCTCTTTCTCTTCCCCTCCCCCTCTCCCTCTCTCAGCGGACAGTGAGGAGCACATGGACCTCTCCAGAGCTCTGGTTCTGATCAAGGAAGTGATCGCGGCAGTTGACCTGATGGTCAGTGAGTTTGAGCAGGGTCAGCGGTTACAGGATGTCCTGAACAGGATGGAGAATCGGAGCTTTGCCAAGCTGAAGAACGGGCACACCTTCAGAAAGCAGGATGTTCTGGGGCCAGGCCAGACCCTCAAACACCAGGGCCCGTTACTGTGGAAGACCGCCACCGGACGACTCAAAGGTCTCACACACTGGTCAATCAATCAACCCAAACAATCAATCAGTCAGTCAATCAATCAATCCATTTCACACTAATGATAATATTGATAATGGATTGAATTGTTTACAACTGTCTTGTGTCGTATCTCTGCAGATGTCATGGCTCTCCTTCTGACAGACACACTGATCTTCCTCCAGGAGAAAGACCAGAAGTTCATATTCGCTGCTGTGGTATGTCTATGAAAGGGTCTTGTGTCATTTGCTGTTAAAGATGCAGTCCGGGATCTTAAGCACTTACAAATTCATTACATATTGTACGAATTGGGATTCGTAACATATCAAACGAATTGCAGGACGTAACATGGCGGTAGGTAGCCTAGCATGTCAGCGTGTTGAGCCAGAAACCGAAAAGTCACTGGTTTCGAATCACCTTGCCGACTAGGTGAAAAATCTGTTCATGTGCCCTTGAGCAAGGCACTTAACCTTAGTTGCTCTGGATAAGAGTATCTGCTAAATGAAATGGATGACGTAGGACACAATTTTCAGTTTTGGCTCGTGAGCACTACTTTCAAAACTACTGGCTGAAATTATACAAAGCCTCTGGAGCATCACTTTAATGGAATAAGACAAAATAAACTCTACACTTCAATTCAGTTCCTTTAGACTAAGTCTGATAGCTTTGGGCTACTGCTCTCTGCTCTTCATTTTATTATATCGGAGGGGTTGGGAAAAAATCTGAAGACATGTCCATCCTGGATGGAGTAATACACAATCTCTTATCTTATATGGGGGATTGGGACTCAAAAAGACATGTCATCCCCTACATCTGTGAATGTTGGCCCTCTGTTTTCATTAACTTTACTAATATGCTGTCATCCTCCCATTCTGTCTGTCTGTGCTCCTCAGGACCAGAAGCCCCCAGTGATCTCTCTCCAGAAGCTGATCGTCAGAGAGGTAGCCAATGAGGAGAGAGGGATGTTTCTGATCAGTGCGTCGGCCGCAGGGCCAGAGATGTACGAGGTCCACACTTCCTCGAAAGACGAACGCAACACCTGGATGAGACTAATCAGAGAGGCAGTAGAGAGGTCAGTCAGGGGAGGGAGGGGTGTGGGAGTGTATGGGTGGGGGGTCTCTCTCTAGCTCTCTTTCTCTCTCTCTCTCTCTCTCTCTCTCTCTCTCTCTCTCTCTCTCTCTCTCTCTCTCTCTCTCTCTCTCTCTCTCTCTCTCTCTCTCTCTCTCTCTCTCTCTCTCTCTCTCGCTCTCTCGCTCTCTCGCTCTCTCTCTCTCTCTGTGTGCCTAAAACTGTCTGTCCAGCTGTCCAGAGGAAGAGGAGGAGAACACTAACGAGTCAGAAGAGGAGAGAAGAACAGCTGAGGCCAGAGTCCAGAAGATACACAAACTACAGGGTATTTATATCCATAACCTAAATATAGCTTGTCTGTCATATTGCCTTTACTTCTATATCTGTTGGTGACTGGCATTACCGCTGCTACTGCGATTTTCCAGTGTGATTTCTGAGTGTTGATTATGATTTATCGAATGTATGTGGTGTTATTGTATCAGAGCCTGAGATATTGTGTGTTGATTGTGATTTATTGAATGTATGTGTTGTTATTCTGTCAGAGCCTGAGATATTGTGTATTACTACTGTGATGTATTTCTGTTTTGTTGTTGTGTCAGAGAACCTGTACAGTCAGGAACATCAAATCTGATTCAGTCTGTAGGAGAAGCTACAGATATATTAATGATAGTTTATTAATTTTGTTTAACCTTTATTTAAGCAGGGAGTCATACTAAGACCACGGTCTCTTTTGCAGAAGAGCCCTGCATGAACACATCAATAAACAGCAATTACACTATACATGTCTATATACACATGTCAATTACAGAACACATGAAAAGCAGACACACAACACGAAAAGCAAAACACAATCATATGAAACAAACATATTACTCCACCAACTTCAAGGACTTTTGGAGATCATTCCACATGAGAGGCAAACAAAACTAAAATCAGATGAACCTAACTCAGTGGAGATTGAATTGATCTCCAGGGTAGGACATTAATGTGTTATCTACCAGAGAGCCTGTCCAGTCCGGACAATCAGATCTGTTCTAGTCTGTTTATTCATGATTAATGACTTTATTAATGATAGTTTATTAATGATAGTGTATTAATGTGTTATCTACCAGAGACCCTATCCAGTCAGGATTATCAGATATGCTCCAGTCTGGAGGAGAAGCTACAGATCTATGCTGAACTGTCTGCCCTGAGGGGTGAGGCCCAGGAACCACACCCTGAGCCACACCTACTGGTCCAGCCAAACCCAGAGGAGGTGCCCCAGGCTGCAGTACTGCTTACTGCCGCGCTCAGAGAGGGTGAGACGATTTACCTCACTATAAGACTCACTGACCATCGTTAGCTTCTTGAACATGTTGTCCATTTCCTGTTGTAGAGTGTCCAATGTCTTACTCTGTCTGTCTGTCTGTCTGTGGGTATTTCCCCCCCCCCCCTCTCTCTCCAGCTGAGAACCTGAGGACCACTCTGTCCTCGCTGACCTCTTCCCCCTTCAGCCCCTGCAGCCCTCCCAGGGACCCCCTGTCCCACCCTGTGTCCCCAGCCTGCCCTCCTACCCCCCTGGACACCCCCTCAGATGCGGAGGCCTCTCTTGGGGACCCTAATACCAGGGATGGGGAGTCAGCCTCACAGGTCCTTGTACTGCAGTCCCTGACTAATAATATCAACCTTAAGGTAGGTCTCCTATGCGGGGTTGTTTTAGCTATATACCATAGATATTGTAGCGAATTCCGGGCTAACCCGACAGGGCTTCAACCCTGGTCTCTGTGACTGTCAGTCCAACACCGTAGCCATCACACCAAGAGGTTCAAATACCAATGGGCTTTGCAGTTGGAGCCATAGGCTTGTTGTAGTCTTGAGCTGCTGAAGTGTGTACTACGTTCAGTGTTCATTTTGGCCTTGACTTCTCACCTTCCTCCTTCGCTTCTCATGGTGGCTCAACAATCCCAACAGTTGTTTGAATAATTTAACACCATCTATTAGAATTACATTTCAGCCTTAATGTGATAAATTATTAATATCTTAATAATACAGGAGAAAGTCCATTTAGCTTTCAAAGGTACCATCTCATTAAAAATAGATGTAGAGAATTATATCCCAATTTCCTCAGACACGTTTGTGCTATCGTTAGCATCTTAATGTGTGCCCTGGCTGTGAGGTAAAGAACTGTGATAAGAAAAATAAGTATTGACTGGAAGCTGTGAGGTAACAGAGTGGGTATACATACACTATCGGACCACAAGGTGGTGCTATATGTACACTATCACATAGACTCCTCAGACAAATGGACTCTACTTAGAAAATGTGCCTTGTGATGAGAGGAGACTATACTGCAGTCTCACCATTACATGGAACCATGACTGGAGTGTAATGCTGGAGGAAGCCAATAGCGTCCTATGCAGGTTCGGCCATCTAGGAGAGTGCAACATATTACCGATGTAGGATTGTAATTTGATCACCCTGTTGCATGAGAATTTGTAGTGTAAGGTTTAAAAAGGCTTCTGAAGTTTGTATGTTCAACTTTTAAATGTCATACTTTATTTTCTCTTACGAAAAATGTATCAACTCCATTAGTTATAATCCACATAATAATTGACATTTCCTGTTGCTGTAGGATTATTTTCCTGCTCTAGCAAGCTGGCTCAAATTAAGATCCTACATCTGTAGGAGAGTGAAACTCAACATTCTCACTCACTAACACTGAAGTACTAGAAGCATTCCATTTATTTGTATACCGTTTTTTATCGAGGGTTCTTATAGAGGGAATGTTATTTGTGCAAGGATGAAGTCATGAGAAGATCCTCATAAAGTGAGATGAAAGCCTGACTATTAGCTACTGTTTATCATGTGTTAACTGTGGTTGTCTTCCTCAATAACAGGTGTCACACAGTGTCCAAAGCTTGACCCAGTTACTCTATAGTCTACAGGTGAGCTCATCCCTATGGGAGGTGCATCACACACACAGACACACATGCACGCACGCACGCACACACACACACACACACGCACACGCACACGCACACACACACACGCACACACACACACACACACACACACACAAGCACACCCTGTGTATCTCATCTCAGCCACTAATTTCCATTCGACACACAGACCCAGTGTCTTCTCAGCAGGAACAAATATATCCTGTTTTAGTGCCACATTCAGGTTAATCAAGATTAAGTCTTAGTGTGTGTGTGTGTGTGTGTGTGTGTGTGTGTGTGTGTGTGTGTGTGTGTGTGTGTGTGTGTGTGTGTGTGTGTGTGTGTGTGTGTGTGCCCGCACGTGCGTCCATGCGTGTGTGGATGTATTTGCCTGGCTGCACCACAGCTTCTGTAAACAGAGATCCAACAATCAGCTGGATTGTCTGAAGCTTGAAGCGCCAGACAGCCAGGCAGTAAGCTGCTGGAGAGAGGAACCCAATTATCCTATTCTTAGTGGGAGAGAGACCAGAGGAGAGAAAGACTTTTCTCCTGCTCTGCACAGGGAGCATTTGATGTGTTGATGTAGATGGAGTCTATTCTGTTTGGTGTGTGCACAGTATGTGTTTGTGTTAGTAATGTGAAGCGTGTGTGTTTGCGGTGTGTGTAGCCTACTGTACATAGTGACATTTCTTGTATATTGGTATGTGTTTGTATGCAGTCTATACATGTGTTCTAGGCCTAACAGTATGTAGCTCAGCCTTAAAGTACCAGTGAGTATTTGGTTTGCCGTTGACTGTCACAATGTCGACTGACCCATTTTTGGTATTCAAATCACCTGCTTCTATTGCCCCCATTAACCTTGGCTTGGAGCCACACATGGCCATCAACGGTTGGCCCAGTGTGGACCCATTTGCATGGCTGCGTTGATCCCAGTCAGTCAGAAGCCAGCCAGCCAGCCAGTTGGCCAGCTACACAGCCAGTCAATGAGTCAATCAGTCAGTCAGTCAGCCATCCAGCCAGCTAGTCAGTCAGTCAGCCATCCACCCGGCAAACCAGACAATAAGTCAGCCATCCAGCCGGCCAACCAGTCAGCCAACCAGCTAGTCAGTTAGTCAGCCAGCCAGCCAGCTAGTCAGTCAGCCATCCAGCCGACCAACCAGTCAGTCAGCCAGCCAGCCAGGTAGTCAGCTAGTCAGACAGACAGCAAGTCAATGAGTTAGTCAGTTAGTCAGTCAATGAGTCAGTCAGTCAGCCATCCAGCCAGCTAGTCAATCAGTCAGCCATCCAGCTGGCCAACCAGTCAGTCAGCAATCCAGCCAGCTAGTCAATCAGTCAGCCATCCAGCTGGCCAACCAGTCAATCAGTCAACCATCCAGCCGGATAACCAGTCAGTCAGCCATCCAGCCGACCAACCAGTCAGACAGCCATCCAGCCGGCCAACCAGTCAGTCAGCCAGCCAGCCAGCCAAGTAGTCAGATAGTCAGCCAGCCAGCTAGTCAATGAGTTAGTCAGTCAGTCAGTCAGCCATTCAGCCAGCCAGTCAGTCAGTCACGTTATCGTCACATATTTGTTTCCTCTCTGCAGGCGGCGGTAACCATCCAAGACAGTTTCTACGAGGTTCAGAAGTTCCTCCTCCATGAGAGTGACCGCCACTCCCCCCGCTCTCCGAGACCACACACCCCATGTCTCCGTGGCAACGCTCTGCAGGAGCAGGAGAAGCAGCGTAACCTGGAGAAGCGCCGTGAGGAGGTGGCGGCAGCGGTACGGCTGCAGGGCAGGCTGCACCAGGTAGGATGAGTTAGATTAATCAATGATTTGATTAATCAATTTAGGGCGACCTTATCGATTCCAAAATAAGGGAATCGCATTATCGAAAATGGCAAATTTAACTGATATTTTATGTGTAGCGTTTTTTCTCCCCACAGTAAATATGTAAGCATACACTACCGTTCAAAAGTTTGAGGTCACTTAGAAATGTCCTTGTTCTTGAAAGAAAAGCTCAAACAAATTTGTCCGTTAAAATAAAATAAAATAGATCAGAAATACAGTGTAGACATTGTTAATGTTGCAAATGACTGTTGTAGCTGGAAACGGCTATCTACATAGGCGTACAGAGGCCCATTATCAGCAACCATCACTCCTGTGTTCCAATGGCACATTGTGTTAGCTAATCCAAGTTTAGCATTTTAAAAGGCTAGTTAGAAAACCCTTTTGTAATTATGTTAGCACAGCTGAAAACTGTTGTTCTGATTAAAGAAGCAATAAAACTGCTTTCTTTAGACTAGTTGAGTATCTTGAGCATCAGCATTTGTGGGTTCGATTACAGGCTCAAAATGGACAGAAACAAAGACCTTTCTTCTGAAACTCATCAGTCTATTCTTGTTCTGAGAAATGAAGGCTATTCCATGCGAGAAATTACCAAGAAACTGAAGATCTCGTACAACGATGTGTACTACTCCCTTCACAGAACAGTGCAAACTGGCTCTAACCACAATAGAAAGAGAAGTGGGAGGCCCCGGTGCACAACTGAGCAAGAGGACAAGTACATTAGAGTGTCTAGTTTGAGAAACAGACGCCTCACAAGTCCTCAACTGGCAGCTTCATTAAATAGTACCCGCAAAACCTCAGTCTCAACATCAACAGTGAAGAGGCGACTCTGGGATGCTGGCCTTCTAGGCATATTTTTTTTTGCTTTTCTTTCAAAAACAAGGACATTTCTAAGTGACCCCAAACTTTTGAACGGTAGTGTATATCTACTATGCACACTCACCTCTTATTGTACTTTGCCAGGATTTATTAGTTTAAAAAATATATTTTTATTAAATGATTTATCGCAGCCCAAGCAACCATCAACTAATGGATTCTGTTGAACCTTTCCCTACCTCCAGGAGAGACAGCGGTGGGAGAGGGAGTGCCAGGCACGCCACAGCCAACAGGGGGAGCTGGAGAGCAGACTGGAGGAGAGGGAGAGACAGTGCCACCTGGAGGCTGAGAGGCTGAAACAGGAGCGGGAAGAGCTGGAGGAGCAGCTGGGGGAGTACCAGCAGAGCCTGGAGAGGCTGAGAGAGAGTCAGATGAATGTGGAGAAGGAGAGGGAGAGGCTGGAGACCCAACAGAACCTGCTGCAGAGCTGGAGACACAGCCGACAGAGGAGCCTGCCTGTCATGGTCATACCGCTGGACCGCTGTCAGCAGGTGTGTGTGAGGGGGGTGAGTGGGTTCTCACAGAAGGCCTCCTAGCCTGTAGCTAATACTCACTGCATGAGTGTGAATGAGAGATGCTGAGAGTAAATATACTATAAGGGTGTGTATAGCAGGTGGGCATTTATTGTCATGAATCTTGCCCTGGAGGCATCTCTGCAGAGTGGTCACAAGTTGGCACAGCCACAAAGTCATAAAATCTGATTATAAACTACAGGAGGTTGGTGGCACATTAATTGTGGAGGACGGGCTCATGGTAATGACTGGAGCGGAATCAGTTGAATAGTATCAAATATATCAAACACATGGTTTCCAGGTTTTTAATGCCATTCCATTTGCTCAGTTCCGGCCATTATTATCAGCAGCCTACTGTGTTTTAAACCTTAACCTTAGCCCTAACCTTAACCACACAGCTAACCATAATGCCTAACCCTAACCTTAAAGTAGAACTGACAGCATTTTAGCAAATGAAATCTTATTAAAATCTGTCCACATACACCCCCAGGAAGAATATGACACTTAAAAAATAAAAATGTTCACGTTTTCATATATTCTTAGAATGTTTGAGAATTACGTATACTATGGCATTTGTGAAAATTCTACAGCAATAGAGTGGCGGGAAAGCGACCGAGAGTTTGGACAATTAATAGACACTGCAGTAAATTCAATCTAATAAAAACATCTGTCTCGTCCTAGACCTGAGTCTACACAGACCGGTGAGCTATAGCCAATCAGAGCTACAGTAGGCCTTTATACAAACAAGCCATTTTCCACACGGGCCTGCCATCATTCACTTTGAACTGGACTGTGTGTTTACAGGTAGTAGCAACAGCGCGACTTTAGATCATTAGAACGCATTTGCCAAAAGCCACAAAATACACCTGAATGGATTTCTGCAAGTATGGAAATACCACGGGAGTCCTCTTACATTTGGGAACTTTACAGTTCTATTGATCAAACATCCATGAAGAGGTAGACTTTCTCTCTCTCAGTTATGCACATCAACAACAACAAGATCAACAACTAATGCTAGCCAGAGCAAGATGAGCCAAAATCTAACGAAGGAACATTAGATAAACCCTCTCAAACCTTTTCAGCTAGTTGGCCGTCAAAATTGCACTGATAAACAGTGGGGAATTGTAGCCTACTCGTCCTTTTTTAGCTTGCCTGCCAATGTATGCATGTCCCAACCAAGCACCCAATCTAACTGGCTAAAGTTAGCTAGCTTGCTACTTCCAGACACAAATGAGAGAACATCTCAATCTGACCATTTTACTCGCCGTAGCAGAGCTGGTAAGGTTGTTTACATGTTATCTAGAGTGTTCGTGACTAACTATTACTTTTTTGCCTACATTTACTGACACCGGCATATTCAGTGGGTGTTGCGCGTTCGTAAATTCAGCAGTTATTTTGTGCTCTGGCACACTCAGAGTAGATAGCCAGAGTGAATTTGCAAAGGCAAGAGATATGCTAACTGGATAACAGTCATTCAAGTTATTGCTAGCTAACCAAATGACACCTGCATCTCTAGATGTGTATAGCCACCGAAAAACGATATGAGTCACTCACTTTCTCCTCCAATGGCATGACATCCTCCTAGCAGCTAGCTAGCTGGCTAACGTTAGGCTCCATGTTTTTAGCTTGCTACACAAATAGATATGCTAGCCTATTAGCCCTGTTATGACTGACTTGTGATCATTGCCCTTGCTAGTTTGATTGTATTGACATTCCCAGTCTTAGTTACATTCATCTGTTTTTGTCCAAAATATTGAGTTATTGAAACTGAAACAGTGCATCCTGAATGGAGGCAGCAAACAATGTACCAGGCCCGCTGTGATTTACAACCTGATAGCTATATTTTTGGGACTACCAAGAAATGTATTGGTGAATTATATTGACCATTAATTTAACTGCATCCATCTATTCTGCCAACAATGCCTTAGTGTACATCATGGACTTTTGAGTCAAATAGAACCTATTTTTAAAACCTCTTATGAAGTTTTTATTTTTTTAAATTTAACCTTTAGTTAACTAGGCAAGTCAGTTAAGAACAAATTCTTATTTACAATTATTATTCTTATTTACAAACCCGGACGATGCTGGGCCAATTGGGCGCTGCCCTTTGGGACTCCCAATCACGGCTGGTTGGGATACAGCCTGGATTCCCAAACTGGGAAATGTTTATTTTTTACTGATATTATGATTGTCTGTTTGTTTCATATCTGCAAAGTAGTTTAAACACTGTCAGTTCCACTTTAAAAAACACATTTGTTTTCATACATTTTTACGATATAGCCAATTTTGACTTTGCAGCTGGCCCATCTAGAGGAAATCACTCAGTTCTGCCTCCAGGGCAAGATTAATGACAATAAACGTCAAACCTGCCTGTGCATATGTGTGTGTGAACCAAGGTCATGTTTCTCCCTGGGTTAGAAGTTCATTATTGAGAAGTGCCTCTCTCTCCCAGGACAAAGTGTAGCCAGCAGCCAAAGCTACGGTGGCCCACTCAGTCACACAGTGCAGCTCCATCCAGGCCCTTGATATACGACCTGTGGTAATGAGAGCAATTTCAGCGTCATCTGTCTCAACGCTCAGCAACTCCGCTCGCTAATAAACAACTTCATGATTGATGATAATTAAAACGCAGAGAATAAAAGCTCCAGCGACAAAATAATTAAAAGCATGTGAACGCCGCAAACCAATCAATCCTCTCCAAAAGACTTTAATTATTCATATCGACACTTTGTTTGAAAAGCGAGTGGAGCGGGCCTGGAGAGAGAGAGAGAGAGAGAGAGAGAGAGAGAGAGAGAGAGAGAGAGAGAGAGAGAGAGAGAGAGAGAGAGAGAGAGAGAGAGAGAGAGAGAGAGAGAGAGAGAGAGAGAGAGAGAGAGAGAGAGAGAGAGAGAGAGAGAGAGAGAGAGAGAGAGAGAGAGAGAGAGAGAGAGAGAGAGAGAGAGAGAGAGAGAGAGAGAGAGAGAGAGAGAGAGAGAGAGAGAGAGAGAGAGAGAGAGAGAGAGAGAGAGAGAGAGAGAGAGAGAGAGAGAGAGAGAGAGAGAGAGAGAGATAGAGAGAGATAGAGAGATAGATAGATAGATAGATAGATAGATAGATAGATAGATAGATAGATTTTGGCAGCCAAATATGTGTCCTCCTGCCACAACCTGAGGGACAGCCAGTGAAAAGTGCAAAGTAATGTCGATAATATTTCCCGTTTTGTATTTCATACCATGTCATGTGTCTTCTCAGTCATGTTGACACTGGTCTACTACCATTGCTTTAATGTATTGTTGTTCTGATTAATATTGTTGCTGTAGTTGTTGTTAATGGTAATCCCAGGTCCACTACTACTATTATTATTGCTTTTGGTCCCACCATTTATTTATATATAAATATATATATTTTATATAAATATATATTTGTATTTTATTTTTCGATATGTATACTTTGACAATGTAAGTAATAATGAACTTGCCATGTCAATAAAGTCAATAGAATTGAATTGAGAGGGAGAGAGAGAGAGGGAGAGAGATAGTATAAATAGAACAGTGTTCCTATACTCTGCCCTCTGCCTGCCTCTCTACAGGACCTTATGGGGAGGGTGTATGTTAAAACCAACGACCTCATGAATGTAGACCATTTACCCCCTGGCCTAGGTCTCCGTGGGGTTGAGCTTGTGTTGTGAGGTTCAGCAGGTGGGATGATTCAACCTGTATATAGTGGAATGGGAGGGGGGTCTCATATGTGCCTCACTCTCCTCCTCTTTCTCTCTCATCTACGTACTTCTCTTCTGTATGCTATGTCCAGCCCAGGTAAGATGTTATCCTACCCCATTGATTTAATCTGTGTCAAAGCTGATCAGCGTTTCCCTGCTGATCAGTATGGATGTAGTGTTTAGTGTTACCCTGCTAACATTTAGCCCCAGGCAGAGGGTCAGGGGGTCAGAGACAGATCCTGTGTCCTCTGTCAGATCCTCTTTAATGAGAAGGTCTTTCTGGCAGGAGGATGGGCTTTACAGCACCTTGCCAAGCAGAGGTAGCCCAGCTCCACTGCAGCAGTGATCTTTTTTGTTAATTAGAGGAAATATAATATGAATTGGCATACTTAACACTGAAAATATGGATTACAACTCTCAAATAATATTTTTGATGACAATTCAATTTTTTTGGCCATGGATTAGCTGAATAAACCATTATTGTAAATAGCCACTGTGGCTACTTGACTATGTCTGATACGTAGCAATGGTTATACTGTTGCCCATAGCTAACTCTTGTCTTAGTGTTATGGTTTCTCTGTATGTTTACGTTAATGCTCTTGTCATGGTCGTCCTTCATGCTCAGTGTTCTGTTAACGTGGCATTCTGTCTATGTTCTTCTCCCATAGGACTCACTTCCTGGCCAGCCTGGAGGCCATCTTGACAACGGCGGCTCAGTTTTTGTCAACGAGGCAGCGGTCACCACGGCAATGGGGCTCAACAACCGCCATGTGCACCACCACCTGCAGCAGCAGCAGAGAGGGGGGTCCCTGGGGTACGGAGATGACCCTCGAGCCCACAACAGCCTGAACACCCTAATGGCCCGCTCCAGCCACGGACAGACACTCCAACTCCACCCTGACACACACACACCCCAGGACTGGGCGGGGGTCACCGGTGTCACCGGGTATCTCTACACACCCACAGGGGGACAGGGCTCTGAGCAGAAACCCAACGGTAAGACCCAGTTCCACACCCACAGGGGGACAGGGCTCTGAGCAGAAACCCAACGGTAAGACCCAGTTCCAGACCCTCAGGGGGACAGGGCTCTGAGCAGAAACCCAACGGTAAGACCCAGTTCCAGACTCTCAGGGGGACAGGGCTCTGAGCAGAAACCCAACGGTAAGACCCAGTTCCAGACCCTCAGGGGGACAGGGCTCAGCTCCAGAGAGTTGTGTGAATCCATCTCTGTTACAGAGATTGTGTTTATTCTCTAATCCTAAATACAAGATGATTCCGGCTTTCTCGGCTGAATTTGATTGATAACGCACAGCATGATTTGATGGGATCTGACATTGACTGAGTAAATACCATACAACTAAATGTGACATCAGCAATATGACAGGCTCTTTTTCTCCCCCTCTCTCTCCTTCTCTCTCTCTCTTTCTTTGATACCTCTTTCTTTGATACCTGATATCATGATATCATGAGGCCTAGCTGCTACCTGTGAGAAAGTAAACACAGCCTCTGTACCCACCACACACACACCTCCCATTCCTCTCAAGGCTGTTCCTGTTTCGAAGCGATGTGAGGCCTTGCTTGTCCTTCTTTCCCAGTTAATCAGTGTCCCCAGACAAAGATCCCCCCACCTCAACCCCCCCACCCCACCACCATCTACACCAGCCTAGTCTGGCCCTTCTCGCCTAGGAGAGAGAAAAATAATCGGTGTGTTCTCTATCTATTGAGCGCCAGGGGCCGGGTCAACAGCGTGTGAATCACAGCTCAGAGCCCATGGCTGACGGATTGGAGCATCGATCTGAAAAATCTTTACAACACTCATTACAGCACGACTTGTCATCAGAGGAGCAGGGGATAGAGGGATAGAGGGGAGGGAGCGATGAGAGATGCACATATTCATCTGTATTTCACTGCTCATGTGTTAGCCGACGTCTGTTTGCGTCTATACGTCTCACAGGTTTCAACTGTTATACCTCACTGGTTTAATATACATACATGCACACTGATCTGAACCGGAAATATTACAGGCTACGATGAGGGTCACTTGTTGAATATACACTAGAATGGATGCTTCTATTTGAATAGCCTGTTTAATGGATATCTCTATAGTAACTATCAGTGATACAGGCTGCTGAATTGTTTACTGTTATGCGACCGGAGCACGATCTCTCTCCATCGATCGACTTATTACCTTCTCCTGTTATTCACCACACATTTACATTTACATTTTAGTCATTTAGCAGACGCTCTTATCCAGAGCGACTTACAGTAGAGTGCATACATTTTATTACATTTTTTTTTTACATACTGAGACAAGGATATCCCTACCGGCCAAACCCTCCCTAACCCGGACGACGCTATGCCAATTGTGCGTCGCCCCACGGACCTCCCGGTTGCGGCCGGCTGCGACAGAGCCTGGGCGCGAACCCAGCCCAGCCTGGGCGCGAACCCAGAGACTCTGGTGGCGCAGCTAGCACTGCGATGCAGTGCCCTAGACCACTGCGCCACCCGGGAGGCGTGAGCCACCGTAGAATCACAGTCTCTTGTTAACAAGACAGAGAGGTGGATACTCTGCACAGATGGGTGGATACACCCACCCACCACAGGGCCAGATCTTACCTGACATATTGCCAACAATGTACCCCTCTGTGGTCCCAGACAGGCCCCATAATTCACTGCTCCTGTCCTGTTAGAGGTGTATGTTGTATGATAGGTCAGCAGGATTCACAGATGGACTACGTCCCAAATGGCAACCTATTCCCTATTTAGTACACTACTTTTGACAAGGGCCCATATGGGTCTAGTCAAAAGTAGTGCACTTTAAAGGGGGTAGGGTTCCATTTGGGATGCAAATGTTGACTTCCCTCTCAGGGGGTTGATTTCCCTCCAAACTCCAACATTATATCTCACCTTCCTACGTTCTATGGATCTCTATTCACAATACATCATTCATTACTATTTAATGCACTGCATTTGGCGGTATAGATTACTAGTGCATTCTGGGTCTGTACACGATCCCATGTTACAGAACTCTCATATTCCACACTAGAATAGTATCCAGGAAATCAATATCTCACCTTCAAAAACAAAACGTATTTGATCTAAAAAATCCTCCATATCTTGCTCAGAGCTATCAGAAGTCTGATTTCTCTACCTCACATCCAAGTGAGGACGGTTCTTCCCCCTTACACAGGGCCTTTGAGATTGTTCACTCTCAGGATTTCCATAATGTTCTCCTGCACAATGATAATGGAAAAAATGGAAGGATTGAAATTTTATCCAATGAATCCAACAGATTTTCCCATCTCGCCTAGCTGTTGAATAACTGTGGCCTTTTGAAAATAACAACTACTGTAAATATTGAACAGTAAACCAACCAGAATATTGTGCTGCTTCTGAAAATGAATAAGGGATGAAAACTATGAAGATCAGTGCTCACTATGATGGTATAGTGAGTTACTCTACTGGACACATAGAAATATCATTAGTTTGAAGATTATTCTGACTATCTGACCTTTTGACATTACACTTGGTGTTAAAGTTATCCTATTGGATTTTATCTTACTGATCTGAACAGTAATTGCATTTTGAAAATGGTCTCCATTTCTTGTGCCTTCAGATCAGTCTGACCTAAGTCCCTGTGAGGAGTCTTTGTCCTGAGGCTTTATAGTACAGGCCCATCTATCAGAGCCCAGTTAAAGGTCTAAGACCCTGGCTAACAGTGACACACACACACACACACACACACACACACACACACACACACACACACACACACACACACACACACACACACACACACTAGTGGTTAGCTAACAAGGAGCTCACTAATTAATGAAACAGATTCCGACACATTCCTGTGGGAACACAATGAGGCGATGATCTATTACCACAGACCCTTACAGACCCTTACATCCACAGTATCTATTACCACAGACCCTTACAGACCCTTACATCCACAGTATCTATTACCAGAGACCCTTACAGACCCTTACAGCCACACCATCTATTGACAAAGACCTTTACAGCCACATGATCTATTACCACAGACCCTTACAGACCCTTACAAACACATTATCTATTACCACAGACCCTTACAGCCACACCATCTGTTGACACAGACCCTCACAGACCCTTACAGACCCTCACAAACCCTGAAAGCCACATTGTCTATTACCACAGCCACACCATACATTTCCACAGACCTTTACAGACCCTTACAGCCACATTATATTTTACCACAGACGCATACAGACCTTTACAGCCACATTATCTATTACCACAGACCCTTACAGACCCTTACAGTCACACCATATATTGACACAGACCCTCACAGAACCTCATAGACCCTTACAGACCCTCACAGACCCTTACAGATGCTCACAGCCCCTCACATCCCCTTACAGACCCTCACATCCCCTCACAGACCCTCATATCCCCTCACAGACCCTCACAGACCCTTACAGTACATCCACTCTACTGCTATTCAGTATCCACCCACTGACCCAAACACACCCCACTCTGGTCTGATGGTCCCCCTTTACTCACTCCATGGCCATGGCTATGCACCTGTCCTATGCACACACACACACACTTTCTTGTGCACGTACATGCATACATTCACATATGCACACACGCATATATGCATATATTCACACAGGCACACTCAGAAACGCACACACACACCCTCCTTCCTCCTCCTGAGGGTCCCGTCTGGGCGTGCAGGTGTCCATCTATCCTAATGACAGTGACAAAATGACAACAGTCAGTTAAACTCTTTAAAGTCAAAGAGCAAAGAGAAGTTACTGATGGCTAAACTGAGCATGTGTTTTTCATTGACTCTCTTGTACTGGGAGGAAACAGCACACTACTGCTTGCAGCTGTGGTGCTTGACGTACGACACACACACGCATGCACGCACGCACGCACGCACGCACGCACGCACGCACGCACGCACGCACGCACGCACGCACGCACACACACACACACACACACACACACACACACACACACACACACACACACACACACACACACAGAGCTGCAGAGGTTGATGTAAACTCAGCAAAAAAAGAAACGACCCTCCACCTCTAAATCGATTCCGCTCCAGAGTACAGGCCTCAGTGTAACGCACATTCCTTCGAAGATAAACGTGAATCCTACCATCACCCCTGGTGAGACAAAACCGCGACTCGTCAGTGAAGAGCCCTTTTTGCCAGTCCTGTCTGGTCCAGAGACGGTGGGTTTGTGCCCATAGGCGACGTTGTTGCCGGTGATGTCGGGTGAGGACCTGCCTTACAACAGGCCTGCAAGCCCTCAGTTCAGCCTCTCTCAGCCTACTGCGGACAGTCTGAGCACTGATGGAGGGATTGTGCGTTCCTGGTGTAACTCAGGCAGTTGCTGTTGCCATCCTGTACCTGTCCTGCAGGTGTGATGTTCGGATGTACCGATCCTGTGCAGGTGTTGTTACACGTGGTCTGCCACTGCGAGGACGATCAGCTGTCTGTCCTGTCTCCCTGTAGCGCTGTCTTAGGCGTCTCACAGTACGGACATTTCAATTTATTGCCCTGGCCACATCTGCAGTCCTCATGTCTCCTTGCAGCATGCCTAAGACATGTTCACGCAGATGAGCAGGGACCCTGGGCATCTTTCTTTTGGTGTTTTTCAGAGTCAGTAGAAATGCCTCTTTAGTGTCCTAAGTTTTCATAGCTGTGACCTTATAGCTGTTAATTGGTTAGTGTCTTAACGACTGTTCCACAGGTGCATGTTCATTAAATGTTTATGGTTCATTGAACAAGCATGAAATAGTGTTTAAACCCTTTACAATGAAGATCTGTGAAGTTACTTGGATTTTTGCGAATTATCGTTGAAAGACAGGGTCCTGAAAAAGGGACGTTTCTTTTTTTGCTGTTAAAGAGCAGATGGATGAACTCATTATAGTGGGCAGTCAGCCAGGTCCATCCTGATGGTTATTTATCTATCTGATGTTATTATATCATTCTGTGTCTGTGGTTGTTTATGTATCTGGGGTTATTATATCATACTGTGTCTAATGGTTATTTATCTATCTGGGGTTATTATATCATACTGTGTCTAATGGTTGTTTATCTACCTGGGGTTATTATATCATACTGTGTCTAATGGTTATTTATCTATCTGGGGTTATTATATCATACTGTGTCTAATGGTTGTTTATCTACCTGGGGTTATTATATCATACTGTGTCTGATGGTTATTTATCTACCTGATGTTATTATATCATATTGTGTCTGTGGTTGTTTATATATCTGGGGTTATTATATCATATTGTGTCTGTGGTTATTTATCTACCTGATGTTATTATATCATATTGTGTCTGTGGTTGTTTATATATCTGGGGTTATTATATCATACTGTGTCTGATGGTTATTTATCTACCTGATGTTATTATATCATATTGTGTCTGTGGTTGTTTATATATCTGGGGTTATTATATCATACTGTGTCTGATGGTTATTTATCTACCTGATGTTATTATATCATATTGTGTCTGTGGTTGTTTATATATCTGGGGTTATTATATCATACTGTGTCTGTCGTTATTTATCTATCTGGGGTTATTATATCATACTGTGTCTGATGGTTATTTATCTACCTGGGGCTACTATATCATACTGTCTGTGGTTATTTATCTACCTGGGGTTATTATATCATACTGTGTCTGTCGTTATTTATCTACCTGGGGTTATTATATCATACTGTGTATGATGGTTATCTACCTGGGGTTATTATATCATACTGTGTCTGTCGTTATTTATCTACCTGGGGTTATTATATCATACTGTGTATGATGGTTATCTACCTGGGGTTATTATATCATACTGTGTCTGTCGTTATTTATCTACCTGGGGTTATTATATCATACTGTGTCTGTAGTTATTTATCTACCTGGGGTTATTATATCATACTGCGTTCTATTATTTTAGTTTCTCTCCCGTTCGGCTTCTCTTTCTCCATCTCTTCATCCTTCCCTTCTCTTCTCTGGCTCTTGGTGTTTCATTTAAAATGGTGATTGTTCATGTCTGTGAGAGAGAGTTCATTCTGGTTGTTGGTTTAGTGTACTGTGATTATGAACATCTATGTTTTAATATTGATGCATATAAACGTCATGCATTTATACCCATACAGATATAAACACACACCACAATGTGAGGGAGACGTGGTCGTCGATGGCAACAGCGGCTGGACAATATCAGGGTGTACCCCCACATGGAGATCCCCAACTGGACCTGTCCTTCTTGGTTCCCCTGGAGATGGAGAGTGGGGATGGGGAGGACGTGGGAGAGGAGAACATTGTGTATCTCTGAGGCTGAACCCCCTGAGTCAAAACCAGGACTTAAATCTGGAATCCTTAATGGTGAAACTGCCACGTCCGTTTGAGATATTACAACAACAAAGAAGTTACTGCAAACAACAAACACGTTTTTTCCCCCTTGGACATCATTATAATCACAGATTTAACAGGATTATATGAAGGTTCCGAATCCAAGATTGGACAGTAAATATCTAGGCCTATTGTATATCAACAAGGTTTAAAGAAGTAACAGGACTGGCACATACAGAAATCTCTCATGCTTTGTCTCTCTGCCCCGCCACGTCTGTGCCAGGTACCCTCCATATGTGTCGCCAAGTGTTGTCAATGAGAGACACTTTTATAGTGCTACATGTTTATGTGTCCATATGTGCAGTGTGTGTGTGTGTGTGTAACTTCATCCTCTGTGTGTGTGTGTGTGTGTGTGTGTGTGTGTGTGTGTGTGTGTGTGTGTGTGTGTGTGTGTGTGTGTGTGTGTGTGTGTGTGTGTGTGTGTGTGTGTGTGTGTGTGTGTGTGTAACTTCATCCTTTGTGTGTGTGTGTGTGTGTGTGTGTGTGTGTGTGTGTGTGTCTGTCTCTGTTGAGAGTTCAACCCCAGGGCTGCCATCGGGCCTGTGTGCCTGAGGCCCTCCAACGACAGTTACCCTGACCAACCCTGCTGCCTGCCTTCCCCCTCTCTCCTCACCCCTGTATCAGTCTCAATCTCTCTGTATCCCTGCCCCACACTGCCCTAAGTCTGCTTCAGTCTACCTCTCGTTTTCTCCCTTGTCCTCTAAACCCAATCTCTCCAGGACTATTTATTAGGCTCTCCCAGAATGAAATGCTGAGGAGAGTCTTCTGTGTTACCGCAGGGGGAAAGAGCGAGAGCAGAGAGGGGCTGGTATCACTGTAGAATCAGGCTGAATCTGTCCAGTTGCTCTGTGGCTGATTGTCTGGCCAGGAAATAAACAGCTGCTCGCCCATTCATCAGACAAGCTCTATTTAGAAGGTGAGCGGGACACTGCAAACACATTAGTCATGAAGGATGAGGTGAAGCACCATGGTCAGAAGGGATTTGGTCCCTTGGTTTCTCAGAGTGTCTGGCTCTGGCTACGCCTGGACAGCATCATTTGTTTTTACCCAAAGGACTTTTTATTGTTTTGAAAGAGTGTAAAGGTATTGTGGTTTTAGGAATGATGTTGTGACTGTAGCAGTCTATCAATACAATATAGGACACTGCACTACTCTGCCTATATAAAGTACATATTTTATTAGGGTCAAACGCATATAGTGGTCAAAAACCATAGGACAGAACATTTCTACACTTTCAATGACCTTTGCTTTTAAAAAAGGTTTTAAGTATCCAATCAGGGACAGTGCACTGTTCATGTGAAGCATACCAAATATGGCCACATCTCTTCTGCATGATAACATTTTTTTTACATCGTTTTCATAGATTTTAATGTTGAAATATTCCTTCCAAGGCACATATTTCATAGCACATGATTTATTCCAGTGTGTGTTCAGTTACTTTAAGATGTTGTCTTATGTAAAGTTACCTTACTAATGCATGTGTAGTAATAGTAGCTGGATAGTCAGCCTGGTATCAGTTTATATCAGTGGAGGCTCCATAGAGGAGGAAGGGGAGGACTATCCTCAGTGAATTTCATAAAAATAAAAATAGTGAAACATTGAAAAAGTTATCCTTTTTATATAAAACTATACTAAATCTATTCACGTCACCAAATAGTTGATTAAAACACACTGTTTTTCTATATAGGTCTACAGTAGCCTCAACAGCACTCAGTAGGGTATCACCATGGAGTAGCCATAGGACAGCTAGTTTCCGTCCTCTGGGTACATTGTTTTATTTATTATTTTTGTATTTTATTATTTTACACTTATTTTACCAGGTAAGTTGACTGAGAACACGTTCTCATTTACAGCTACAACCTGGGGAATAGTTACAGGGGAGAGGAATTACACCAATACAAAACTTATAGACTTGCACAGTAATAATGACAACTTCTGGAGAACGTCCTCCAATCTATTAAAGCTCTTGCATCATGAACTGACATGTTGTCCACCCAATCAAAGGATCAGAGAATGAATCTAGCACTGAAAGCATAAGCTACAGCTAGCTAGCACAGCAGTGTATAAATTGTGGTGAGTAGTTGACTCAAAGAGAAAGACAATAGCTGACCAGTTTTTAACAAATGAATTTCTTCAAAAATGAAGGAGAAGCAAGAGAGAGAGAGAGAGAGCTATATTTCTCGTTGTAATTTTTTCACTTTCACTTACTTAGCTAGCTAGTTTAGCCTACTCAAACACCCAGTGTTTCTGTAAGCAAACGGAATGAAACATGGATAAAAATACCTGAATTTGTTTGCAACTGTTGAACTAATGATTACACCCTAGATCAGCTAGATGCAGGCAAGAGTGTGCGGTATTAAATGTGTCACTGTCTGTCACCTTGATTACTCAAATCTTACTCTCGACCTGTACACCTACGCTACATGACCAAAAGTATGTGGACACCTGCTTATTGAACATCTCATTCTAAAATCATGGGCATTAATATGGAGTTGGTCCACCCTTTGCTGCTATAACAGTCTCCACTCTTCTGGGAAGGCTTTCCACTAGATGTTGGAACAATGCTGCAGAGACTTTTTTTCCATTCAGCCACGAGCATTAGTGAGGTCAGGCACTGATGTTGAACGATTAGACCTGGCTCACAGTTGTTGTTCCAATTCATCCCAAAGGTATTTAATGGGGTTGAGGTCAGGGCTCTGTACAGGTCAGTCAAGTTCTTCCACACCAATCTCGACAAACCATTTCTATATGGACCTTGCTTTGTGCACGGGGTATTGTCATGTTGAAACAGGAAAGGGCCTTCCCCAAACTGTTGCCACAAAGTTGGAAGCACAGAATCGTCTAGAATGTCCTTGCATGCTGTAGCGTTCAGATTTCCCTTCACTGAAACTAAGGGGCCTAGCCGGAACCACGAAAAACAGCCCCAGCCCATTATTCCTCCTCCACCCAACTTTACAGTTGGCACTATGCATTGGGGCAGGTAGTGTTCTCCTGGCATCCGCCAAACCCAGATTCGTCCGTATAACTGCCAGATGGTGAAGTGTGATTCATCACTGCAGAGAACGCGTTTCCACTGTTCCAGATGGCGGCGAGCTTTACATCACTCCAGCCGATGCTTGGATTGCGCATGATGATCTTAGGCATGTGTGCTGATGCTCAGCCATGGAAACCCATTTCATAAAGCTCCCAACAAACAGTTATTGTGCTGACGTTGCTTCCAGAGGCAGTTTGTAACTCGGTAGTGAGTGTTGCAACCGAGGACAGACGATTTTTATGCACTTCAGCACTCTGTGGTCCCATTCTGTGAGCATGTGTGGCCTACGACTTCGTGGCTGAGCCGTTGATGTTTCCACTTCACAATAACAGCACTTACAGTTGACTGGGGCAGCTTTAGCATGGCAGAAATTTGTTGGAACTGATTTGTTGGGAAGGTGGCATCCTATGATGGTGCTAGCATGGTGCCACATTGAACGTCACTGAGCCCTCCATTAAGGCCATTCTACTGCCAATGCTTGTCTATGGAGATTGCATGGCTGTGTGCTCGATTTTATACACCTGTCAGCAGCGGGTGTGGCTGAAATAGCCGAATCCACTAATTTGAAGGGGTGTCCACATACTTTAGTATATATAGTGTATGTTGTAAACTTCATAGGCTAGGTTGTGGCAACCTCATGATGGTATAGGGAACATTTGAGTATAATGTGTAGTAGCCTAAATCTATCAATGTTACATTGAGCTGGGCGAGTGGAATATGAATGACAGTCATCCAGTATGCTGTAATAGAAATAAGGCCATGCTCATTTAAAAAATGTGCGTCCTCCCTCATCTTAAACGTCACCGACCGCCACTGGTTTTATGCATCACATTATAGTAGTAGTAGTTGGGTAGTCAGCCTGGTATCAATTTATATGCATCACGTTGTAGAAGTAGTTGGGTAGTCAGCCTGGTGTCAGTTTATGTGCATCACGTTGTAGAAGTAGTTGGGTAGTCAGCCTGGTGTCAGTTTATGTGCATCACGTTGTAGAAGTAGTTGGGTAGTCAGCCTGGTGTCAGTTTATGTGCATCACGTTGTAGAAGTAGTTGGGTAGTCAGCCTGGTGTCAGTTTATATGCATCATATTGTGATGCATCACATCTTTTTTCAAAATATGATGCATAGCAATGCTATCATGTTTGGGTAGTAGCCTATGGTTGAAAGATGACTGATGGAATTACTCTTCTAAGCACCTAAACGGTAACCTTGCTTTCTACTCAGAGTTCTAACGTTATACTTGAATATTCATGTGCTACTTTACTACCAACGTGTTGTTTTGTTTATTAATGGCCTTTGACGTCCTGGAAGTCAGTCTTTAGCTGTCCCACAGCCACCATTAAAAACACAACACAAATAAGACAGTAGACCTAAAGGACCATGTAGGTTGAGTCCCAAATGATACCCTATTTCCTATACAGTATAGTGCACTATGTTTGACCATGGCCTATGGGGCTCTGGTCAATAGTAGTGCATAATATAGAGAATAGGCTGCCATTTAGAAGTTAGCCGTAATATCCAGGTAGTGTAATAGGTAGCTTCATCTGCATAAAACACCACAATGGTTATGTTGGACAGCAAATTACTTTTATGTGTATATTTCAGTGCCTTAATTTATTTATTGTAGATTTATATAGTTGTTTTACATACTCTTTGTTGGGTTATGTTGTTATGTTGTAATATAAATTGATTTGTCTTATGAGAACAGCTGTATATCTTATGACTGTGTAACTGTCATGCATTAAAACTTGTACATAACACTGACATATGGTTATTCACATTTTATCTTGTTTACATGGTTTCTCTGTATTAGATCACTTGGAATTGTCACGCCCTGACCGTAGAGAGCTTTTTATGTCTCTATTTTGGTTTGGTCAGGGTGTGATTTGGGTGGGCATTCTATGTTCATTTTCTATGTTTTGTATTTCTTTTCCCCACCGATACTTTGTGGGTAGTTATTTTCTGTTTTGTGTTTCTGCACCTGACAGGACTGTTTCGGTTTTCGTTCATTCTCTTTGTTATTTTTGTTATTAGTGTTCAGTTGTAATAAAAAGCATGAACACTTACTACGCTGCGCTTTGGTCCGATCCTTCTTCAACAGACGAACGTTACAGAACTACCCACCACAAGCGGACCAAGCAGCGTGGTATGGAGGAGCAGAGGGTTCAGGACCCCTGGACATGGGAGGAGATATTGGACGGACAGGGACCCTGGAGACAGGCTGATGGGGGATATCGCCGCCCGAAAGAAGAACTGGAGGCAGCTAAAGCTGAGAGGCGGCGATATGAGGCAAGGCAGCGCAGCAGGCACGAGAGGCAGCGTCGCCCTCCAGTCCGGACCCTCCAGCGACGCCCTCCAGTCCGGACCCTCAGTGTCGCCCTCCAGTCCGGAGGCGCCCTTCAGTCCGGAGCTTCCAGCGACGCTCTCCAGTCCGGAGCCTCCAGTGTCGTCCTCCAGTCCGAGAGGCGCTCTCCAGTCCGGAGCCTCCAGCGACGCCCTCCAGTCCGGGGCCCGCTACAAGGGTGCCCAGTCCGGGGCCCGCTACGAGGGTGCCCAGTCCGTGGTTGGCGGCGAGGGTCCCCGTCGCAGGTGGAGCGGGGTCTACGTCCCTCACCAGAGCCTCCACCGCGGAGAAATGCCCACCCAGACCCTCCCCTATGGGTTCAGGTTTTGCGTCCGCACCTATGGGGGGGGGGGGGGGGGGGGTACTGTCACGCCCTGACCGTAGAGAGCTTTTCATGTCTCTATTTTGGCTTGGTCAGGTTGTGATTTGGGTGGGCATTCTATGTTCATTTTCTATGTTTTGTATTTCTTTGTGTTTGGCCGGGTGTGGTTCTCAATCAGAGGCAGCTGTCTATCGTTGTCTCTGATTGAGAATCATACTTAGGTAGCTTTTCCCCACCGATGCTTTGTGGGTAGTTATTTTCTGTTTTTGTGTTTCTGCATCTGACAGGACTGTTTCGGTTTTCATTCATTCTCTTTGTTATTTTTGTTATTAGTGTTCAGTTGTACTAAAAAGCATGAACACTTACCACGCTGCGCTTTGGTCCGATCCTTCTTCAACAGACGAACAATACAGGAATATGAATATAAAACATGTGGAATTTGTATATGGTTGATGTTTTTATTGTTTTTATACAGCTGAAACCACATTGCCTACCAATGGGACACTAAATATGTTCTGAATCTGAATGTAACATTTGAGGGTCAAACCATAGAAATACATGGATAATTCATTCTAATTCTATGGGTAAACCCACCAAACTGTCAACTCTTTCAATACAGTATAACGCTACCTCATGTTGACTTGACTGAGAGAGTTCTGTATTACCAGTCAGTGGTTTGAATGTGCCTGATATATGAATCTGTTATGAGGATAGATGGTGTTCAGTTTGCCCAGTCATCCTCTACACAGACACCTTGATGAATCGACGCAGGTGCCAGAGGGGGCAGGACAAGCCAGCAGGTGCATGAAAGTCATCGCTTCACTAACTGGCTCACTCTTAGGTTATGAATTGCCTGCCTGTCTACCTTAACAAAAAGTTCAATACACAACAACTTTCTGCCTTTCTATCTCTCTCTCAATTTCAATTCAATAGACTTTATTGACATGGCAATTTAAATTACTTACATTGTCAAAGTATACATATAACAATAATAATAATAGTAGTAGTGGAAATGGGATTACCATTAACAGCAACTACAACACCAATATTCTCTCTCTCTCCCTCTCTCTCTCTGTCTCCCTGTTCTCTCTGTCTCTCTCTGTTCTCTCTGTCTCCCTGTTCTCTCTCTCTCTCTCTCTGTCTCCCTGTTCTCTCTGTCTCTCTCTCTCTGTTCCCTCTCTCTCTCCCTCTCTCTCTCTGTCTCCCTGTTCTCTCTGTCTCTCTCTGTTCTCTCTGTCTCCATGTTCTCTCTCTCTCTCTCTCTCTCTCTCTCTCTCTCTCTCTCTCTCTCTCTCTCTCTCTCTCTCTGTGTGTTCTCTCGCTGTCACTCTCTGTTCTCTCTCTCTGTTCTCTCTGTCTCTCTCTCTCTCTGTTCTCTCGCTCTCTCTCTCTCTGTTCTCTCTCTGTCTCTCTCTGTTCTCTCGCTGTCTCTCTCTGTCTCTCTCTCCCAGTTCTCTCTCTCTCTCTCTGTTCTCTCGCTGTCTCTCTCTCTGTTCTCTCACACACACACACACACACTCTCTCTCTCTCTCTGTCTCTGTTCTCTCCCTGTCTCTCTCTTTCTCTCTGTCTCTCTGTTCTCTCTCTCTCTTTGTCTCTCTCTCTGTTCTCTCGCTGTATCTCTGTCTCTCTCTCTCTCTGTCTCTCTCTCTGTTCTCTCGCTGTCTCTCTCTGTCTCTCTCTCTGTTCTCTCTTTCTCTCTCTCTCTCTCTCTCTCTCCCTCCCTCTCTGTCTCTCTCTCTCTCTCTCTCTCTCTCTTTCCCAGTTCTCTCTCTCTCTCTGTGTTCTCCAGGTAGCTCCTCTAGTGTTTCTACTGCTTCCATTGTTCTTATTTCCCCATAGCCAGATCTGCTACTCAAACTGAGATTCGTCTCTGCACTATCAGTGCTTTGGAGTCTCTGGTGGCGTTCCTAGTCTAATTGGATTTGAGACAGTGTGTACATGTGCACGTGTGTGTGTTTGTGTGTCATAGGAGTTGTGTACTGTATCAGTATGTTGGAGCTGGTGCATAAAATGGTAGTAGCATGAAAATAAAAACTTCCTGTGTTTCTGTAACCACGTTACAGTTTTCATGCGATAAGTCATACAGTATTAAAAAAAAATCGCAACAGCTGTGATGGAAACTCGACATTTCGGTACAATTTTATAAATGCCGACAGATAATTTGTAATAATAATAAATACTGGTATAATAACCATCATATCGAAGTAAACTTGGAGTCATGCAATGATATGGTGTGTGGTTTCATTATTTCATCACACACTGAAGTCAGTTTGGTGGAAACACCACTGGAGAGAAAATGTACATAGTTTCTTTATGCAAATCTTTGAATATTTGCATGAAAATCTGTTGCCAATTGGATGGAAACCTAGCTTGTGTGACTCTTCAGAACTCTCACAAAGGGACTCGTTTCCGGGCATTACCAAGGAAACCTGGCAGGACCTGACAAAGGCAGTGAAACGGGAACAGATGTTGGAGCGCTGTAAGTGTGTGTGCACTGACATGAGCTTCTTTGTAACAATAATGAGTGTGTGTGTGTTCACTAGAGCAACACGCAGGTCTGAATATTAATGCACCCTCAATTGGACACACACACATTCTTTCTCTATGATCCTGAGTAACTCTGGTACAGTAAGTATGGCCTCTCCTTGCCTCGTCGTCTCTGTGTGTTTTATCATTAAGTTACAGTGTAAATGGTTCCTTCCCCAGGTGTCATTGTTTCTGTTTCATGTCTGTGTGCTGTTAGTGTTTCTTGTCTGTTTGCTGTTAGTGTTTCTTGTCTGTGTGCTGTTAGTGTTTCTTGTCTGTGTGCTGTTAGTGTTTCATGTCTGTGTGCTGTTAGTGTTTCTTGTCTGTGTGCTGTTAGTGTTTCTTGTCTGTGTGCTGTTAGTGTTTCATGTCTGTGTGCTGTTAGTGTTTCTTGTCTGTGTGCTGTTAGTGTTTCTTGTCTGTGTGCTGTTAGTGTTTCTTGTCTGTGTGCTGTTAGTGTTTCATGTCTGTGTGCTGTTAGTGTTTCTTGTCTGTGTGCTGTTAGTGTTTCTTATCTGTGTGCTGTTAGTGTTTCATGTCTGTGTGCTGTTAGTGTTTCTTGTCTGTGTGCTGTTAGTGTTTCTTGTCTGTGTGCTGTTAGTGTTTCATGTCTGTGTGCTGTTAGTGTTTCTTGTCTGTGTGCTGTTAGTGTTTCTTGTCTGTGTGCTGTTAGTGTTTCTTGTTTTGTATTATGTTGTGTTTATTTAATTTAAACACTCCCTCCCTGAACTTACTTCCTGACTCTCAGCGCACAGTGTTACATACAGAGAGTAACTCTGGTACAGCAAGTATGGCCTCTCCTTGCCTCGTCATCACTGTGTTTTACAGACTCTTCAAAAGGTTACAGCTACACAGAGGAGAGGAGATGAACGATAAAGACAGGAAATAATAACACTGCCGAGTGATTTTCCGCAGAGGAACGTGGAGAGGAGTGTGTGGAGGGTGGAGAGTGCTTAGGCCCTCCCCATTGGAGAAATGTAATGATTTCTGTGGGCGTATGGAATAAACCTGTCCATCCCAAATATAAATAACAACTATTAAAACACATCCGGGCGAGGAGGGCTTTTATGAGAGAAACCAACACTATACAGCACAGCGTATTGGATTCCTCTCCAGCTGATATATTGTGACTGACTAGCCTCAGTATATCTACAGTCTAGTCTGTTTGGCACCAATACGAGCTTCAAGGGGACAAAGTTACTTTGGTCTAACTACTTTTTTCTTGTTTCTTTTTAAAATTTTGTTTTAAGACTTCCACAAACTAGTTTTCCTCTGGCGTTAGGGGTGGGGTGGCGTAGCGTGCCAGGGTTAGATGAGGAATGGTCAGAGTAGTGGAGTCTGAAGATTGGGAATTTGAGCGGGATATTTGCCGTTGCTTAGATTTACAGAAGCATTACCCTTTATGCAGTCGTTGGGGCCACTCCTCCTAATGAAGGAGTGGAAATACAATGTTGTTTTATGTGTTGTACCTAATCACATTTCTGTAATCTCAAAGAAACATTCATCAGTTTGTATTCATGACAGGTGCCTATTGTGATTGTACTTTACTGTACTTTACAACTTTACCATTCAGAAGTTTGGAAACACCTGAAGGGGTTTTCTTTATTTTTACTATTTTCTTAATTGTGGAATAATAATGAAGACGGGAGAGGTGAAGGCCAAGAGCCATGGGTCCTCCGAAACACAACCCTTCCAAGCTGCACTTCTTCTTGCTTAACCTGGAAGCCAGCCAGACAAATGTCTTCGGAGAAAACACTGTACAACTGGCAACCAGGTCAGCGTGCATGCACCCGGCCCACCACAAGGAGTTACCAGAGCGTGTTGGGACAAGGCCGGGCAAACCCTCCCCTAAACCGGACTACGCTGGGCCAATTGTGCACCGTCTCGTGGGTCTCCCGTTCCCTGTCAGCTGTGACACAGCCTGGAATCGAACCTGGGTCTTTGACGCCTCTAGCACTGCCATGCATTGTCTCAGACCGCTGCGCCACTCGGGAGGCCCCTTTTCATCTTGACCTTTGACACCCTTTAAACATACACATATTTCCCCCAGCTGCATCAAGGCGGAGTGCATGCCGCGATGTTTATCCATAAACACACTGTAATTACACTCACGTTTGGTGGCTTTTGATGTCATAACGGACAGAAGCCTCAAAGCTACGGCATGTCATGCCAAATACTGTTACAGATCCCAACAGATCCCCGTGGGTTCCCCCTTTCACACACACACACACACACACACACACACACACACACACACACACACACACACACACACACACACACACACACACACACACACACACACACTGTTCCCTCCAACTCCCCACTCTTTCATATCAGCTGGCCCGTCCAACTCTCAACGTTGTGGTAAGGTCCCATATTGGACGTCATCACAACATTTAAGGTTTACATGCATGACAGATGGATTAATTTAGAAGCTGTCAACCACGATTAGTTCTAAAGAGGGAAACATGATACGCCAAAGCTTCCCCCACCGAGCGTCATTTTGTCATGTGAAGGGTTAGAAGGGTGTCCCTGGCTGTGCTGAGTTACATGTTGTGTTGCCTGCTAATCTACACATGTGAAAGCCGACGACTTGAGCACACACAAAAGCGTGTTCCCACTTGCTGCTCTCTGACAGAAAGATCAACCTTCAAAAGACAATAACAGAGAAAATGTTTCTCTTTTTGAATAGCTGAAGGGTTTGTTAATCCCTCTTAGTGATTCAATTGACAAGATGTCTTTGAGGCTTTGAGGTGAATGGATAATCCACAGACAGAGGATGTACCCTGGGTTTGGTTTGATGTGACATTACTGACATGTACCTCTAAACACCCCCAGACTCTGTATCCTCCTTTCTCCCTACTGACATTAACCTGTAAACACCCCCAGACTCTGTATCCTCCTTTCTCCCTACTGACATTAACCTGTAAACACCCCCAGCCTCTTTATCCTCCTTTCTCACTACTGACATTAACCTGTAAACACCCCCAGCCTCTTTATCCTCCTTTCTCCCTACTGACATTAACCTGTAAACACCCCCATCCTCTTTATCCTCCTGTCTCACCACTGACATTAAACCTGTAAACACCCCCAGCCTCTTTATCCTCCTGTCTCACCACTGACATTAAACCTGTAAACACCCCCAGCCTCTTTATCCTCCTGTCTCACCACTGACATTAAACCTGTAAACACCCCCAGCCTCTTTATCCTCCTGTCTCACCACTGACATTAAACCTGTAAACACCCCCAGCCTCTTTATCCTCCTTTCTCCCTACTGACATGTACCTGTAAACACCCCCAGCCTCTTTATCCTCCTTTCTCCCTACTGACATTAAACCTGTAAACACCCCCAGCCTCTTTATCCTCCTTTCTCCCTACTGACATTAAACCTGTAAACACCCCCAGCCTCTTTATCCTCCTTTCTCCCTACTGACATTAAACCAGTAAACACCCCCAGCCTCTTTATCCTCCTTTCTCCCGACTGACATTAACCTGTAAACACCCCCAGCCTCTTTATCCTCCTTTCTCCCTACTGACATTAACCTGTAAACACCCCATCCTCTTTATCCTCCTTTCTCCCTACTGACATTAACCTGTAAACACCCCCATCCTCTTTATCCTCCTTTCTCCCTATTGACATTAAACCTGTAAACACCCCCAGCCCCTTTATCCTCCTTTCTCCCTACTGACATTAACCTGTAAACACCCCCATCCTCTTTATCCTCCTTTCTCCCTACTGACATTAACCTGTAAACACCCCCATCCTCTTTATCCTCCTTTCTCCCTACTGACATTAAACCTGTAAACACCCCCAGCCTCTTTATCCTCCTTTCTCCCTACTGACATTAACCTGTAAACACCCCCAGCCTCTTTATCCTCCTTTCTCCCTACTGACATTAAACCTGTAAACACCCCCAGCCTCTTTCTCCTCCTTTCTCCCTACTGACATTAACCTGTAAACACCCCCAGCCTCTTTATCCTCCTTTCTCCCTACTGACATTAACCTGTAAACACCCCCAGCCTCTTTCTCCTCCTTTCTCCCTACTGACATGTACCTGTAAACACCCCCAGCCTCTTTATCCTCCTTTCTCCCTACTGACATTAACCTGTAAACACCCCCAGCCTCTTTATCCTCCTTTCTCCCTACTGACATTAAACCTGTAAACACCCCCAGCCTCTTTATCCTCCTTTCTCCCTACTGACATTAAACCTGTAAACACCCCCAGCCTCTTTATCCTCCTTTCTCCCTACTGACATTAACCTGTAAACACCCCCATCCTCTTTATCCTCCTTTCTCCCTATTGACATTAAACCTGTAAACACCCCCAGCCTCTTTATCCTCCTTTCTCCCTACTGACATTAACCTGTAAACACCCCCAGCCTCTTTATCCTCCTTTCTCCCTACTGACATTAACCTGTAAACACCCCCATCCTCTTTATCCTCCTTTCTCCCTACTGACATTAAACCTGTAAACACCCCCAGCCTCTTTATCCTCCTTTCTCCCTACTGACATTAACCTGTAAACACCCCCAGCCTCTTTATCCTCCTTTCTCCCTACTGACATTAAACCTGTAAACACCCCCAGCCTCTTTATCCTCCTGTCTCCCTACTGACATTAACCTGTAAACACCCCCAGCCTCTTTATCCTCCTTTCTCCCTACTGACATTAACCTGTAAACACCCCCAGCCTCTTTATCCTCCTTTCTCCCTACTGACATTAACCTGTAAACACCCCCAGCCTCTTTATCCTCCTTTCTCCCTACTGACATTAACCTGTAAACACCCCCAGCCTCTTTATCCTCCTTTCTCCCTACTGACATGTACCTGTAAACACCCCCAGCCTCTTTATCCTCCTTTCTCCCTACTGACATTAACCTGTAAACACCCCCAGCCTCTTTATCCTCCTTTCTCCCTACTGACATTAAACCTGTAAACACCCCCAGCCTCTTTATCCTCCTTTCTCCCTACTGACATTAAACCTGTAAACACCCCCAGCCTCTTTATCCTCCTTTCTCCCTACTGACATTAAACCTGTAAACACCCCCAGCCTCTTTATCCTCCTTTCTCCCTACTGACATTAAACCTGTAAACACCCCCAGCCTCTTTATCCTCCTTTCTCCCTACTGACATTAACCTGTAAACACCCCCAGCCTCTTTATCCTCCTTTCTCCCTACTGACATTAACCTGTAAACACCCCCAGCCTCTTTATCCTCCTTTCTCCCTACTGACATTAAACCTGTAAACACCCCCAGCCTCTTTATCCTCCTTTCTCCCTACTGACATTAACCTGTAAACACCCCCAGCCTCTTTATCCTCCTTTCTCCCTACTGACATTAACCTGTAAACACCCCCAGCCTCTTTATCCTCCTTTCTCCCTACTGACATTAAACCTGTAAACACCCCCAGCCTCTTTATCCTCCTGTCTCCCTACTGACATTAACCTGTAAACACCCCCAGCCTCTTTATCCTCCTTTCTCCCTACTGACATTAACCTGTAAACACCCCCAGCCTCTTTATCCTCCTTTCTCCCTACTGACATTAACCTGTAAACACCCCCAGCCTCTTTATCCTCCTTTCTCCCTACTGACATGTACCTGTAAACAACCCCAGCCTCTTTATCCTCCTTTCTCCCTACTGACATTAACCTGTAAACACCCCCAGCCTCTTTATCCTCCTTTCTCCCTACTGACATTAAACCTGTAAACACCCCCAGCCTCTTTATCCTCCTTTCTCCCTACTGACATTAAACCTGTAAACACCCCCAGCCTCTTTATCCTCCTTTCTCCCTACTGACATTAAACCTGTAAACACCCCCAGCCTCTTTATCCTCCTTTCTCCCTACTGACATTAAACCTGTAAACACCCCCAGCCTCTTTATCCTCCTTTCTCCCTACTGACATTAACCTATAAACACCCCCAGCCTCTTTATCCTCCTTTCTCCCTACTGACATTAACCTGTAAACACCCCCAGCCTCTTTATCCTCCTTTCTACCTACTGACATTAACCTGTAAACACCCCCATCCTCTTTATCCTCCTTTCTCCCTACTGACATTAACCTGTAAACACCCCCATCCTCTTTATCCTCCTTTCTCCCTACTGACATTAAACCTGTAAACACCCCCAGCCTCTTTATCCTCCTTTCTCCCTACTGACATTAACCTGTAAACACCCCCAGCCTCTTTATCCTCCTTTCTCCCTACTGACATTAAACCTGTAAACACCCCCAGCCTCTTTCTCCTCCTTTCTCCCTACTGACATTAACCTGTAAACACCCCCAGCCTCTTTATCCTCCTTTCTCCCTACTGACATTAACCTGTAAACACCCCCAGCCTCTTTCTCCTCCTTTCTCCCTACTGACATGTACCTGTAAACACCCCCAGCCTCTTTATCCTCCTTTCTCCCTACTGACATTAACCTGTAAACACCCCCAGCCTCTTTATCCTCCTTTCTCCCTACTGACATTAAACCTGTAAACACCCCCAGCCTCTTTATCCTCCTTTCTCCCTACTGACATTAAACCTGTAAACACCCCCAGCCTCTTTATCCTCCTTTCTCCCTACTGACATTAACCTGTAAACACCCCCATCCTCTTTATCCTCCTTTCTCCCTATTGACATTAAACCTGTAAACACCCCCAGCCTCTTTATCCTCCTTTCTCCCTACTGACATTAACCTGTAAACACCCCCAGCCTCTTTATCCTCCTTTCTCCCTACTGACATTAACCTGTAAACACCCCCATCCTCTTTATCCTCCTTTCTCCCTACTGACATTAAACCTGTAAACACCCCCAGCCTCTTTATCCTCCTTTCTCCCTACTGACATTAACCTGTAAACACCCCCAGCCTCTTTATCCTCCTTTCTCCCTACTGACATTAAACCTGTAAACACCCCCAGCCTCTTTATCCTCCTGTCTCCCTACTGACATTAACCTGTAAACACCCCCAGCCTCTTTATCCTCCTTTCTCCCTACTGACATTAACCTGTAAACACCCCCAGCCTCTTTATCCTCCTTTCTCCCTACTGACATTAACCTGTAAACACCCCCAGCCTCTTTATCCTCCTTTCTCCCTACTGACATTAACCTGTAAACACCCCCAGCCTCTTTATCCTCCTTTCTCCCTACTGACATGTACCTGTAAACACCCCCAGCCTCTTTATCCTCCTTTCTCCCTACTGACATTAACCTGTAAACACCCCCAGCCTCTTTATCCTCCTTTCTCCCTACTGACATTAAACCTGTAAACACCCCCAGCCTCTTTATCCTCCTTTCTCCCTACTGACATTAAACCTGTAAACACCCCCAGCCTCTTTATCCTCCTTTCTCCCTACTGACATTAAACCTGTAAACACCCCCAGCCTCTTTATCCTCCTTTCTCCCTACTGACATTAAACCTGTAAACACCCCCAGCCTCTTTATCCTCCTTTCTCCCTACTGACATTAACCTGTAAACACCCCCAGCCTCTTTATCCTCCTTTCTCCCTACTGACATTAACCTGTAAACACCCCCAGCCTCTTTATCCTCCTTTCTCCCTACTGACATTAAACCTGTAAACACCCCCAGCCTCTTTATCCTCCTTTCTCCCTACTGACATTAACCTGTAAACACCCCCAGCCTCTTTATCCTCCTTTCTCCCTACTGACATTAACCTGTAAACACCCCCAGCCTCTTTATCCTCCTTTCTCCCTACTGACATTAAACCTGTAAACACCCCCAGCCTCTTTATCCTCCTGTCTCCCTACTGACATTAACCTGTAAACACCCCCAGCCTCTTTATCCTCCTTTCTCCCTACTGACATTAACCTGTAAACACCCCCAGCCTCTTTATCCTCCTTTCTCCCTACTGACATTAACCTGTAAACACCCCCAGCCTCTTTATCCTCCTTTCTCCCTACTGACATGTACCTGTAAACAACCCCAGCCTCTTTATCCTCCTTTCTCCCTACTGACATTAACCTGTAAACACCCCCAGCCTCTTTATCCTCCTTTCTCCCTACTGACATTAAACCTGTAAACACCCCCAGCCTCTTTATCCTCCTTTCTCCCTACTGACATTAAACCTGTAAACACCCCCAGCCTCTTTATCCTCCTTTCTCCCTACTGACATTAAACCTGTAAACACCCCCAGCCTCTTTATCCTCCTTTCTCCCTACTGACATTAAACCTGTAAACACCCCCAGCCTCTTTATCCTCCTTTCTCCCTACTGACATTAACCTATAAACACCCCCAGCCTCTTTATCCTCCTTTCTCCCTACTGACATTAACCTGTAAACACCCCCAGCCTCTTTATCCTCCTTTCTACCTACTGACATTAAACCTGTAAACACCCCCAGCCTCTTTATCCTCCTTTCTCCCTACTGACATTAACCTGTAAACACCCCCAGCCTCTTTATCCTCCTTTCTCCCTACTGACATTAACCTGTAAACACCCCCAGCCTCTTTATCCTCCTTTCTCCCTACTGACATTAACCTGTAAACACCCCCAGCCTCTTTATCCTCCTTTCTCCCTACTGACATTAACCTGTAAACACCCCCAGCCTCTTTATCCTCCTTTCTCCCTACTGACATTAACCTGTAAACACCCCCAGCCTCTTTATCCTCCTTTCTCCCTACTGACATTAAACCTGTAAACACCCCCAGTGTCACGCCCTGACCTTAGAGAGCCTTTTTATTTCTCTATTTGGTTAGGTCAGGGTGTGATTAGGGTGGGCATTCTAGTTTTTCGTTTTCTTTGTTGGCCTGGTATGTTTCCCAATCAGAGGCAGCTGTCTATCGTTGTCTCTGATTGGGGATCATATTTAGGCAGCCTTTTCCCACCTGTTGTTTGTGGGATCTTGTTTTTGTGTAGTGCCTGTTTACACTGCAATTACTTCACGGTTTGTTTGTTTTCTGTATTTGTTTTGGTGAGTTTCATTTGATTAAAACATGTGGAACTCTACGCACACTGCGCCTTGGTCCAATCATTCTAACGATCGTGACACCCAGCCTCTTTATCCTAATTTCTCTGTACTGACAAGAAACTGTAAACACCCCCAGCATCTTTATCCTCATTTCTCCCTACTGACATGAACCTGTAAACACCCCCAGCCTCTTTATCCTCCTGTCTCACTACACTTGTAGAAAAAAAGGTGCCATCTAGAATCAAAAAGGGTTATTTGGCTGTCCCCATAGGAGAACCCTTTGAAGAACCGCTTTTCGTTCCAGGTAGGACCCTTTTGGGTTCCATGTAGAACATTTTCCACAGAGGGTTCTACATGGAATCCAAAAAAGTTCTACCTGGAACCAAAAAGGGTTCTCCTATGGGGACAGCACCATCTCCTGGTCTCTCCCCTTTTGTCTATCCTTGTCTCTCACTCCCTCTATCCACCTCCCTCTGCCTTTTCTCCACCTGTGAGGTGCCCAGGCTCTAAGTCTTTCTGATCCTCTGGAGCCTCAGCATCACCCCCACCCCAGCCAGTCAGAGCTGTGATCTCTCCCATCATCACCACCACCCCAGCCAGTCAGAGCTGTGATCTCTCCCATCATCACCACCACCCCAGCCAGTCAGAGCTGTGATCTCTCCCATCATCATCACCACCCCAGCCAGTCAGGGCTGTGATCTCTCCCATCATCAGCACTACCCCAGCCAGTCAGAGCTGTGATCTCTGCCATCATCATCACCACCCCAGCCAGTCAGAGCTGTGATCTCTCCCATCATCAGCACCACCCCAGCCAGTCAGGGCTGTGATCTCTCCCATCATCAGCACCACCCCAGCCAGTAAGAGCTGTGATCTCTCCATTCATCAGCACCATCCCAGCGAGTCAGAGCTGTGATCTCTCTCAGCACCAGCCTGTCTGTCACATCACTCTCAGCCTTAACGGTGCCTTACGTTGCAGGTACTGAACCAATGATTGACATTATGGAGCTCAGAGAGCTCTGTATGCCAGTCTACAGGGGAATTCAAAAGCATCTGCCTCAGTATTCATGGGGTTGGGGTATCTGTGTACCCTATAGAAATATAATGATACTTCTATGGTTTTGTGGTCCCACTGCTGTGACCGTGCGGGTAGTTTTCAGACGTCCCCACAGGCAATAGATAGATAGGCTGTGTGTTTAAGCATTGTTTAAACTAGGGTTGCAAAATTCTGGGAACTTTCAATAAATGCCCTTGTTTTTCCGAAATCCCGGTTGGATGAGTCCCAGAATCAGGAGGGAAAAAGCAGGAAATCTCGAATCCTCCAACCAGGAATTCTGGAAAACCAGGGAATTTATTTCAAGTTTTTGCAACCCTACAGTAGTTAATTAAAACATCACTCTCGAGGTGTGTGTGTGTGTGTGTTTTTAAGCCCTCAGCACCACCAGAGATAGCAGTCAGTGTAACAAGCAGCTTGCATGCAGTCAGATAGATGGATAGAAATACATGCTAGGATACTCAGCCATACAGCATCGGTTTGATACTAGGGGCAGAATAAGCGTCCTCTTTCACTAGTTGACCAGGGACAAAGTGACAGTTCGCCGTCCGCGAATGGAGCATCTTCTCTGATGACATGGCGTTTCTGTAGTTTTCCCCTTGGAGCATAACTCCCTGTCCCTCACCTGTCATCAGCCGTGTCATAACCCACTCTTCTCTCTGTGTGCCAATGGTCCCACAGCACCAGTGTGTGTGTGTGTTCAAGTGAGAAAGAGCAAGAAAGAGAGAGATGGACCAAGAGAGAGTGTACATTGCAGCACAGTATTCCTGCCCATGGACAGCGGCAGAAGGGGAGGTGGTGTGTGTGGTGTAAATTAACATTGGAGCATTGACTGCCTCAAAGTCATCTTGTTAAAAATAGATCACAAAGGGGGTGGCAGGATCATAGAGAGAGAGAGAGAGAGAGTGTGTGTGTGTGTGTGTGTGTGTGTGTGTGTGTGTGTGTGTGTGTGTGTGTGTGTGTGTGTGTGTGTGTGTGTGCGTGTGCGAGCATGCTTTCGTCCAAACACGCGCGCCTGTGAGTGTCAGCCCAGAGGGGTTTCCCTTTGAAAGGGTCTTTTAATTGGAGGGTTGGTGTGTGTGAGCTGAGATGAGAGGGGTTCCAGGGTGATCTGTTGATGCAGGCAGAACAAAAAGACTAGCTGTCAGCACAGAGTGTGTGGGGTGTGGGTGAGGGATGTGTGTGTGTGACATGCCTGCCTGTGAGGCAGTGATGAGGTGTGTATGCCTGTGGTGGCTGGTGGGAGGTGACGTCGGAGGACGGGCTCATTGTAATTGCTGGAATGTAATAAATGGAACAGTCTCAAACATATGGAAACCGTGTGTTTGATGTGTTTGATATCATTCTATCAATTCCATTCCAGCAATTATGAAGAGCCTGTCCCCTGATATCTCCGCACACCAGCCTCCCCTGGTGTGTATGAGAGAGGGAAGTGGGGTTGGGGAAGATCTATGTGCTCTTCACTGTGATCCTAATCCGTGACAGAGGGGTCATCCTCCACAATAGACACACTCATTAGACTGACTCACCCACCTGCCTCTCTAAAGAGCCCTCATTTTGAAGCTTTGTCCTCCCTAAATTACAGTGGGCTGGGGTGTGTGTATGTGTGCGCATGTGTGCGCGTGTGTGTATGCATGAACAGGTTTGTGTGTGATTGAGAACATGTATTCACATGTGTGACCTTATCCGTTTCACAAGTTTCAGTGCTCTCCCCCCTTGGTTTTCTCCCTATTAGCAGGTTTGGGTGTCTACCAACAGCATCCCAGGTGGTATCAGTCAACAGCATCCCAGGTGGTATCAGTCAACAGCATCCCAGGCGGTATCAGTCAACAGCATCCCAGGTGGTATCAGTCAACAGCATCCCAGGTGGTATCAGTCAACAGCATCCCAGGTGGTATCAGTCAACAGCATCCTAGGCGGTATCAGTCAACAGCATCCCAGGTGGTATCAGTCAACAGCATCCCAGGTGGTATCAGTCAACAGCTTGCGTGTTGTGTCTCAGTCCTGGCCCTCCTTGCTGATAGCCCACTCGCTGGCTGAAAACAAGGTCAGTCCACACACCTCCATCTATTTCTAGACACACACACACACACACACACACACACACACACACACACACACACACACACACACACACACACACACACACCAAAATACACACACACACACACATACACCTCCATCCGTCTCAGTACACACAGGAAGTGACAATAATAGCGTTCAGGGACTGTTTACTGTCACTGGGGAAGGTTAGAGTTAGGTCTAGGGTCATTGTTGGGGTGGTTAGTTGGAGTAAGGTTAGTGTTGGTGTTGGAGCTAGGGTCAGTGTTAGGGTTGGAGTTAGGGTCAGTGTTAGGGTTGGAGTTAGGGTCAGTGTTAGGGTCAGTGTTAGGGTTGGGGTTAGGGTCATTGTTAGGGTTGGGGTTAGGGTCAGTGTTAGGGTTGGAGTTAGGATGAGTGTTAGGGTTGGAGTTAGGGTGAGTGTTAGGGTTGGGGTTAGGATGAGTGTTAGGGTTGGGGTTAGGATGAGTGTTAGGGTTGGGGTTAGGATGAGTGTTAGGGTTGGGGTTAGGATGAGTGTTAGGGTTGGAGTTAGGATGAGTGTTAGGGTTGGGGTTAGGATGAGTGTTAGGGTTGGGGTTAGGATGAGTGTTAGGGTTGGAGTTAGGGTGAGTGTTAGGGTTGGGGTTAGGATGAGTGTTAGGGTTGGAGTTAGGATGAGTGTTAGGGTTGGGGTTAGGATGAGTGTTAGGGTTGGAGTTAGGGTGAGTGTTAGGGTTGGGGTTAGGATGAGTGTTAGGGTTGGAGTTAGGATGAGTGTTAGGGTTGGAGTTAGGATGAGTGTTAGGGTTGGAGTTAGGATGAGTGTTAGGGTTGGGGTTAGGATGAGTGTTAGGGTTGGGGTTAGGATGAGTGTTAGGGTTGGAGTTAGGATGAGTGTTAGGGTTGGAGTTAGGGTGAGTGTTAGGGTTGGAGTTAGGATGAGTGTTAGGGTTGGGGTTAGGATGAGTGTTAGGGTTGGAGTTAGGATGAGTGTTAGGGTTGGAGTTAGGATGAGTGTTAGGGTTGGGGTTAGGGTTGGAGTTAGGATGAGTGTTAGGGTTGGAGTTAGGATGAGTGTTAGGGTTGGGGTTAGGATGAGTGTTAGGGTTGGAGTTAGGATGAGTGTTAGGGTTGGAGTTAGGATGAGTGTTAGGGTTGGAGTTAGGGTGAGTGTTAGGGTTGGGGTTAGGGTTGGAGTTAGGATGAGTGTTAGGGTTGGAGTTAGGGTCAGTGTTAGGGTTGGGGTTAGGATGAGTGTTAGGGTTGGAGTTAGGATGAGTGTTAGGGTTGGGGTTAGGATGAGTGTTAGGGTTGGGGTTAGGATGAGTGTTAGGGTTGGAGTTAGGATGAGTGTTAGGGTTGGAGTTAGGGTGAGTGTTAGGGTTGGGGTTAGGGTTGGAGTTAGGATGAGTGTTAGGGTTGGAGTTAGGGTCAGTGTTAGGGTTGGAGTTAGGGTTGGAGTTAGGGTGAGTGTTAGGGTTGGGGTTAGGGTCAGTGTTAGGATGAGTGTTAGGGTTGGAGTTAGGGTCAGTGTTAGGGTTGGAGTTAGGGTCAGTGTTAGGGTTGGAGTTAGGGTCAGTGTTAGGGTCAGTGTTAGGGTTGGGGTTAGGGTCATTGTTAGGGTTGGAGTTAGGGTCAGTGTTAGGGTTGGAGTTAGGGTCAGTGTTAGGGTTGGAGTTAGGATGAGTGTTAGGGTTGGAGTTAGGGTCAGTGTTAGGGTTGGAGTTAGGATGAGTGTTAGGGTTGGAGTTAGGGTCAGTGTTAGGGTTGGGGTTAGGGTCAGTGTTAGGGTTGGGGTTAGGGTCAGTGTTAGGTTTGGAGTTAGGGTGAGTGTTAGGGTTGGAGTTAGGGTCAGTGTTAGGACCAGTGTTAGGGTTGGGGTTAGGGTGAGTGTTAGGGTTTGGGTTAGGATGAGTGTTAGGGTTGGAGTTAGGATGAGTGTTAGGGTTGGAGTTAGGGTCAGTGTTAGGGTTGGAGTTAGGGTGAGTGTTAGGGTTGGAGTTAGGGTCAGTGTTAGGGTTGGGGTTAGGATGATTGTTAGGGTTGGAGTTAGGATGAGTGTTAGGGTTGGAGTTAGGATGAGTGTTAGGGTTGGGGTTAGGATGATTGTTAGGGTTAGAGTTAGGATGAGTGTTAGGGTTGGGGTTAGGATGATTGTTAGGGTTGGAGTTAGGATGAGTGTTAGGGTTGGGGTTAGGATGATTGTTAGGGTTGGAGTTAGGATGAGTGTTAGGGTTGGGGTTAGGGTGAGTGTTAGGGTTGGAGTTAGGGTCAGTGTTAGGGTTGGGGTTAGGGTGAGTGTTAGGGTTGGAGTTAGGATGAGTGTTAGGGTTGGAGTTAGGGTCAGTGTTAGGGTTGGGGTTAGGATGATTGTTAGGGTTGGAGTTAGGATGAGTGTTAGGGTTGGAGTTAGGGTCAGTGTTAGGGTTGGGGTTAGGGTGAGTGTTATGGTTGGAGTTAGGGTCAGTTTTAGGGTTGGGGTTAGGGTCAGTGTTAGGGTTGGGGTTAGGATGAGTGTTAGGGTTGGAGTTAGGGTCAGTGTTAGGTTTGGAGTTAGGGTCAGTGTTAGGGTTGGAGTTAGGGTGAGTGTTAGGTTTGGAGTTAGGGTGAGTGTTAGGGTTGGAGTTAGGGTCAGTGTTAGGGCCAGTGTTAGGGTTGGGGTTAGGGTGAGTGTTAGGGTTGGAGTTAGGGTTGGAGTTAGGGTGAGTGTTAGGGTTGGGGTTAGGGTCAGTGTTAGGATGAGTGTTAGGGTTGGAGTTAGGGTCAGTGTTAGGGTTGGAGTTAGGGTCAGTGTTAGGGTTGGAGTTAGGGTCAGTGTTAGGGTCAGTGTTAGGGTTGGGGTTAGGGTCATTGTTAGGGTTGGAGTTAGGGTCAGTGTTAGGGTTGGAGTTAGGGTCAGTGTTAGGGTTGGAGTTAGGATGAGTGTTAGGGTTGGAGTTAGGGTCAGTGTTAGGGTTGGAGCTAGGATGAGTGTTAGGGTTGGAGTTAGGGTCAGTGTTAGGGTTGGGGTTAGGGTCAGTGTTAGGGTTGGGGTTAGGGTCAGTGTTAGGTTTGGAGTTAGGGTGAGTGTTAGGGTTGGAGTTAGGGTCAGTGTTAGGGCCAGTGTTAGGGTTGGGGTTAGGGTCAGTGTTAGGGTTGGGGTTAGGATGAGTGTTAGGGTTGGAGTTAGGGTCAGTGTTAGGTTTGGAGTTAGGGTCAGTGTTAGGGTTGGAGTTAGGGTGAGTGTTAGGTTTGGAGTTAGGGTGAGTGTTAGGGTTGGAGTTAGGGTCAGTGTTAGGGCCAGTGTTAGGGTTGGGGTTAGGGTGAGTGTTAGGGTTGGAGTTAGGGTTGGAGTTAGGGTGAGTGTTAGGGTTGGGGTTAGGGTCAGTGTTAGGATGAGTGTTAGGGTTGGAGTTAGGGTCAGTGTTAGGGTTGGAGTTAGGGTCAGTGTTAGGGTTGGAGTTAGGGTCAGTGTTAGGGTCAGTGTTAGGGTTGGGGTTAGGGTCATTGTTAGGGTTGGAGTTAGGGTCAGTGTTAGGGTTGGAGTTAGGGTCAGTGTTAGGGTTGGAGTTAGGATGAGTGTTAGGGTTGGAGTTAGGGTCAGTGTTAGGGTTGGAGCTAGGATGAGTGTTAGGGTTGGAGTTAGGGTCAGTGTTAGGGTTGGGGTTAGGGTCAGTGTTAGGGTTGGGGTTAGGGTCAGTGTTAGGTTTGGAGTTAGGGTGAGTGTTAGGGTTGGAGTTAGGGTCAGTGTGAGGGCCAGTGTTAGGGTTGGGGTTAGGGTGAGTGTTAGGGTTTGGGTTAGGATGAGTGTTAGGGTTGGAGTTAGGATGAGTGTTAGGGTTGGAGTTAGGGTCAGTGTTAGGGTTGGAGTTAGGGTGAGTGTTAGGGTTGGAGTTAGGGTCAGGGTTGGGGTTAGGATGATTGTTAGGGTTGGAGTTAGGATGAGTGTTAGGGTTGGAGTTAGGATGAGTGTTAGGGTTGGGGTTAGGATGATTGTTAGGGTTGGAGTTAGGATGAGTGTTAGGGTTGGGGTTAGGATGATTGTTAGGGTTGGAGTTAGGATGAGTGTTAGGGTTGGGGTTAGGATGATTGTTAGGGTTGGAGTTAGGATGAGTGTTAGGGTTGGGGTTAGGGTGAGTGTTAGGGTTGGAGTTAGGGTCAGTGTTAGGGTTGGGGTTAGGGTGAGTGTTAGGGTTGGAGTTAGGATGAGTGTTAGGGTTGGAGTTAGGGTCAGTGTTAGGGTTGGGGTTAGGATGATTGTTAGGGTTGGAGTTAGGATGAGTGTTAGGGTTGGAGTTAGGGTCAGTGTTAGGGTTGGGGTTAGGGTGAGTGTTATGGTTGGAGTTAGGGTCAGTTTTAGGGTTGGGGTTAGGGTCAGTGTTAGGGTTGGGGTTAGGATGAGTGTTAGGGTTGGAGTTAGGGTCAGTGTTAGGTTTGGAGTTAGGGTCAGTGTTAGGGTTGGAGTTAGGGTGAGTGTTAGGGTTGGAGTTAGGGTCAGTGTTAGGGTTGAGGTTAGGATGATTGTTAGGGTTGGAGTTAGGATGAGTGTTATGGTTGGACTTAGGTTTAGGGCTAGTGGATAGTTAGTTGAAGAGTTTACAGATAACTTAGCTGAACATCTAAAGTAAACCATCTATAGGTGTAACGGCTGCTCTCCTCCTCTTCGTCTGAAGAGGAGAAGCATGGGTCGGACCAATACGCATCGAGGTATGCAGTCATAATGAATTTATTTAAATGATAGACAAACACGAAACACTTGAGAATTTACAAAATAACAAACGCAGTCAACAGACCTGAACAATCGAACTTACATGACACGAAGAACGCAAGAACAGGAAAATAGACTACACAAAAACCGAACGAACAAACATACCGAAACAGTCCCGTGTGGCGCAACATACACAGACACGGAAGACAATCACCCACAAACTAACAGTGTAAAACAGCCTACCTATATATGATTCTCAATCAGAGGAAATGAATAACACCTGTCCCTGATTGAGACCCATATAAGGCTAATTAACCAACACACTCCCACATAGAACAAACAACACAGACTGCCCATCCCAACTCACGCCCTGACCAACTAAACACATACAAAACAAGAGAAAACAGGTCAGGAACGTGACATAACCCCCCCCTTAAGGTGCGAACTCCGGGCGCACCAGCACAAAGTCTAGGGGAGGGTCTGGGTGGGCATCTGACCACGGTGGTGGCTCAGGCTCTGGGCGAGGTCCCCACCCCACCATAGTCAATCCCAGCTTCCGTATTCCCCTCTGAATGACCACCCTCCTATTCCACCCACTTAATTTAAAGGGTACCGTTGAGATAAGGGGCAGCACCGGGATAAGGTAGCTCAGGACAGAGAGATAGCTCAGGACAGAGAGATAGCTCAGGACAGAGAGGTAGGTCAGGATAGAGAGGTAGCTCAGGATAGAGGGGCAACTCCGGACTGAAGGGCAGCTCCGGACAGAGAGACAGCTCTGGACTGAGGGGCAGTTCTGGATAAATAGCAGCTCATGACTGGCTGACGGCTCTGGACGCTCATGGCTGGCTGACGGCTCTGGACGCTCATGGCTGGCTGACGGCTCTGGACACTCATGGCTGGCTGACGGCTCTGGACACTCATGGCTGGCTGACGGCTCTGGACGCTCATGGCTGGCTGGCGGCTCTGGCAGATCCTGTCTGGTTGGCGGCTCTGGCAGATCCTGTCTGGTTGGCGGCTCTGGCAGATCCTGTCTGGTTGGCGGCTCTGGCAGATCCTGTCTGGTTGGCGGCTCTGGCAGATCCTGACTGACGAATGGCTCTAGCGGCTCCTGACTGACTAACGGCTCTGACGGCTCGGGACAGACGGGCGGCTCTAATGGCTCGGGACAGACGGATGGCTCAGACGGCACTGGGCAGACGGATGGCTCAGATGGCGCTGGGGAGACGGATGGCTCAGATGGCGCTGGGGAGACGGATGGCTCAGATGGCGCTGGGGAGACGGATGGCTCAGATGGCGCTGGGGAGACGGATGGCTCAGATGGCGCTGGGGAGACGGATGGCTCTGGCCGGATGAGGCGCACTGTAGGCCTGGTGCGTGGTGCCGGAACTGGAGGCACCGGGCTAAGGACACGCACCTTCAGGCTAGTGTGGGGAGAAGGAACAGGGCATACTGGACCCTGGGGACGCACATTAGGCCTAGTGCGTGGTGCCGGAACTGGTGGTACCGGGCTGGGGACACGCATCTCAGGGCTAGTGCGGGGAGCAGCAACAGGATGCACAGGACTCTGGAGACGCACAGGAAGCTTGGTGCGTGGTGCCGGAACTGGTGGTACCGGGCTGGAGACACACACCACAGGGCTAGTGCGTGGAGGAGGAACTGGGCTCTGGAGACGCACAGGAAGCCTGGTGCGTGGTGTAGGCACTGGTGGTACTAGGCTGGGGCGGGAAGGTGGCGCCGGAAATACCGGACCGTGCAGGCGTACTGGCTCCCTTGAGCATTGAGCCTGCCCAACCTTACCTGGTTGAATGCTCCCCGTCGCCCGACCAGTGCGGGGAGGTGGAATAACCCGCACCGGGCTATGTAGGCGAACCGGGGACACCATGCGTAAGGCTGGTGCCATGTAAGCCGGCCCGAGGAGACGTACTGGTGGCCAGATATGTAGGACCGGCTTCATGACATCCGGCTCAACGCTCAATCTAGCCCTACCAGTGCGGGGAGGTGGAATAACCCGCACCGGGCTATGAACACGTACAGGAGACACCGTGCGCTCTACTGCGTAACACGGTGTCTGCCGTACTCCCGCTCTCCACGGTTAGCCTGGGAAGTGGGCGCAGGTCTCCTACCTGCCCTTGGCCCACTACCTCTTAGCCCCCCCCCCAAGAAATTTTTGGGGTTTCTTCGCGGGCTTCCAGCCACGTCTCCTTGCTGCCTCCTCATACCACCGCTCCTGGGCTGTGGCTGCCTCCTTCCACTCACGAGAGCGGCGATATTCTCCAGTTTGCGCCCAGGGTCCCTTTCCGTCCAGTATTTCCTCCCATGTCCATAAATCCTCCTTATTCCTGTAATCCTGCGTTTGTAGTTGCTGCTTTTTCCCTCGTTGCTTGATCCTTTGTTGGTGGGTGATTCTGTAACGGCTGCTCTCCTCCTCTTCGTCTGAAGAGGAGAAGCATGGGTCGGACCAATACGCATCGAGGTATGCAGTCATAATGAATTTATTTAAATGATAGACAAACACGAAACACTTGAGAATTTACAAAATAACAAACGCAGTCAACAGACCTGAACAAACGAACTTACATGACACGAAGAACGCAAGAACAGGAAAATAGACTACACAAAAACCGAACGAACAAACATACCGAAACAGTCCCGTGTGGCGCAACATACACAGACACGGAAGACAATCACCCACAAACTAACAGTGTAAAACAGCCTACCTATATATGATTCTCAATCAGAGGAAATGAATAACACCTGTCCCTGATTGAGAACCATATAAGGCTAATTAACCAACACACTCCCACATAGAACAAACAACACAGACTGCCCATCCCAACTCACGCCCTGACCAACTAAACACATACAAAACAAGAGAAAACAGGTCAGGAACGTGACAATAGGGGACTTTCCACATAAAGTGATACCTTTATTAGTATTAATATACCGGTATCACGAAAACACTTAAAAACACATAGGACCATAGTGAAATCAGACAAAGCTCAGTCTTGTTCCTGACTGTCACGCCCTGACCTTAGAGATCCTTTAAATGATCTATTTGGTAGGTCAGGGTGTGACTAGGGTGGGAAATCTATGTTTATATTTCTTTGTTGGCCGAGTATGGTTCCCAATCAGAGGCAGCTGTCTATCGTTGTCTCTGATTGGGGATCATACTTAGGCAGCCCTTTGCCCCACCTTCTGTTGTGGGATCTTGTCTTTTTGTGTTGCAGGTGTTGCACTCCTAGCTTTACGTTCGTTGAGTTGTTTATTGTTTTTTTGGTGGAACATTTAATATTTAAGAAACTGTACGCCTACCACGCTGCACCTTGGTCTTCATTTAACGACGGACGTAACACTGACAGCATAATTGTATTTACCTTAACTTAATCAGGTGAGCCTATTTGAGACCAATGTCTCATTTGCAATGGTGCCCTGAGGACAAAAATCCCATCAACAAACAACAAAAGATAAAGAGAAACTACAAGACAGCTATAAACACATGACATAAGGTTATTACAACAAGTTATAATAGTCCATTGAAACGACTGCACACTTCAGTGAACTCATTTAACAACAGACTTTTAAAATTCCCTATCGGCACCAGGCAATCCTGGTGTAATTTGTTTTGTAAGGTAACTGTGGTGCGTTAAAACTAAAGGCGGATTTACCAAACTTTGTGGAGACAAGCGGGACCTCAAGAGTTAACCAACCCTGCGAACGGGTTTGGTATCTCATGTTGTTATATTTCAACAGGGAAGTGGGGTATGTTGGAAGCTTGTGGAGCAGAGCTTTGTAAAAAAGAAGGAAGTAATGAAGTGATCTACAGGATTTTAGTGAGGTCCAGCCAACCTTCTGATACAGGATGCAGTGATGAGTATTAAAACTGTCACCTGTAATAAAGCGGTTCTATGGTAGACGGCATCCAATGATTTAAGAATAGTGGCTGCTGCAGTCTGGTAAATGGTGATACCATAGTCAAGAACTGTCAGGAAAGTTGACTGCACTATCTGCTTTGTGCAGTTCATGGAAAGGCAAGATCTATTTCTAAAAAAGAAGCCCACTTTAAATTGTAGCTTTTTAACTAGCTCATCAGTATTTTTTTAAAACATATGCTCTTTATCAATCCAAACGCCCAGATATTTATAGGCATGAACCTGCTCGATGAGAGAGACTAAATACTGTATGTAGCCCATCTGAGACATTTTCCTGTGAATTAGAAAACAACATATATTTAGTTTTGCCTGCATTAAGTAGACGTTTAAAAAAATCACACTGCAGCTCTAACGTTGCTTGGTCAACAGTCAGTGCAATGGCATACATAACCGTACCGTCTGCATACAGATGAATATTACAGGATTTAATACATAGACCAATATTATTTATATAAATAGTCAAGAGAACAGGATCCAATACCGACCCCTGAGGTACACCTTTCATAATATTGAGGAAACTGGACTTGACACCATCAGAACGCACACATTGTGTCCTGTCTGTCAGATAGCTCTTAAACCATTTGCAAGACTTATTGTCCAGGCCCATTTCAGACAGTTTTTGAATGAGTAGCGAATGGTGAACTGTGTTGAATGCCTTGGAAAGGTATTTAAATAGTGCAGCACAATGTTTTTTATGATCTATGCAATTTAACACATCATCTAAAAAAAGCATAGTGGCTGAAACAGTGTTATGTCCAGACCGAAAACAAGACTGGTGCATATTTAGAATAGAGTGACAAGTTAAAAAACGTATTAGATGGGAGATGGTTAGGGATTCCAGTACCTTGGCTAGGCAAGAGAACTTGGAGATTGGATGGTAATTATGTAAATCATAAGGATCGCTGCCTTTATGTAGGGGGAGGACATGTGCCGCTTTCCAAATCTTAGGGATAAGACCCGTAGCAATTGTCAAGTTAAAAATACAGGTTAAAGGTTCAACAATGAGTGGGGCAGAGAGCTGCAGTAAGAAGGGGTCAAGTGAATCATCCCCTATGGATTTTTTTACAACAATCTTTAGCAAGGCACTTATTACATCGTATACATAATATGGTTGAAATGAAAATAAAAGTATATATGTCTGTTAGAGCATCATTCTCAACAATCTGTTCTTAGGTGACTAATGGACTCCCTCTTTCAGAGACTATCCTTTTAAACAGGTGGCCAACTGAAGCAAAATGGTTCTTAAAAACACTACACACTTCCATGTTGTCTAGTACTGGACCAGAGGCTGTCAGAACCTGCTGGGGAATCGAGGGGGTGTGATTTAATTTCAAAGATTTGAACACTTTCCCGAAGTTAGCTGGATTGCCACCACTCTCTGATACACACTTCAAGAAATATGTTGATTTAACTTTTCTAACCAGAGATAGACATCTATTTCTACAATGTCTGAAGGACTGCCAATCAGACGTAGAATCAGTCAGCCTTAGCCCAGCTACATTTCTTTCCTGTAATTTCTCAGTCAATTCATGCGTGAACCAAGGATTCAATTTTCCTTTTATCCTTAGCCTTTCGTACGGCGCATGTTTATCTGCAACAAAGAAAAACAGGGAAATAATCAAATTTAAGGCTTGATCCGAGTCAGTGATAGTTCACACAATCCCCCAGTCACTCAACCCCAGTTCAGACCAAAAATACATTCTCATTAAAATTCCTATAATTTCTCTTTTTAATAATGCATCAGCGAGATTTAGGTAATTTAACATATCTTATGGGACAATGGTCACTGAACTCATTAGCAAACATCCCATTGGCTGTAAACTTATGAGGGGAATTTGTTAGAATAATACCTAATAGAGTAGATTTTACAGGGAGTTTAAAGTTGGGGTGAGTTGGTTTAGTTATCAACTGAGTTAGATTTATCTCTGTACAAATATCTTTCAGTCCATCAGACACTGGCATCAACCAATCCAATCTTTGGCATGAATGCCAAGCGTCACGTCTAGAGGAAACCTTGCACCGTCCCTAAGGTGAAACATGGTGGTGACAGAATCATGCTGTGCGGATGTTTTTCAGCGGCAGGGACTGGAAGACTAGTCAGGATCGAGGCAAAGATGAGTACAGTACAGAGCGATCCTTAATGAAATCCTGCTCCAGAGCTCTCAGGACCTCAGACTGAGGGCAAAGGTTCACCTTTGAACAGGACAATGACCCTAAGTACACAGCCAAGACAATGCAGGAGTGGCTTCAGGACAAGTCTTTGAATGTCCTTGAGTGGCCCAGCGAGAGCCCGGACTTAAATCTGACCGAACATCTCTGAAGAGACCTGAAAATAGCTGTGCAGAAGCGTTCCCCATCCAACCTGACAGAGCTTGAGAGGATCAGCAGAGAAGCAGAGAAGAATGGGAGAAACTCCCCAAATACAGGTGTGCCAATGTACAACCCACTGTGAAAAGGGTTTACATTGAACCAAAAAAAGGTTCTACCTTTTTCTGAGATTGTAAAGTAAAGCTGGGAATATTTGAGCATGCTCAAATATGTGCTCAAGTAATTAGAATGTAGACACACTTGTTTTTTTAGAGTTCTGTTAGACTTGCTACTCTATTGTAGTCATAATACATGCCATAGAAGGCTAATAAGAAATGCTTTACATTAAAATGTATGTATTTTTAAAATTCTATTGTTTGCATTTTGATAGATTTTAATGTAGGCCTATAGGGATAATAGACCATGTGGAGATGTTCATATGGAAACATATCTCCTTTTTTTTTTTTATCCTAAATTATTGTTTGATTAGATTAGTACAGATTTTCTCAGGGGACCCCAGATGGGGCCCCAACCCCAAGTTTCAGAACCACTGTACTAACCTCTCTCTCTGCTTGCTTCTTCTCTCTCTGTCTCCTCTGCTTCCCCTTGCAGGCATTGCAGCCTGCCGCAGCCTCACCACTGAGCACCACATCCCTATTTGTCTCAGTAGCCTACTCTCTGTAAAGCAAAGTTGTTATGAGAAATGAATAGAGTATTTTTTGCTCCTGCTGAGGTAGGCTCCATTTAATGTTAGCTTTTTACTTCATCCTTTTAGCTGGCTAAGTAATACTATCCAGAGCCCTTCAACTTGACTGCAATAGAAGTCTCTGACAGCAGCTATAGCCACCTGACTGACTGACTGACGTATCTATAAGCGACTATTTAACAGTTGTGCACTCATTCTCAGAGAGTCGGTTTATGTTTGTTTGGGAGATGCCTGTAGACACGGCAGGAGTTGCGGGATGGTTTTAAAATTGCCTTTTGTCTAGCATCTCGCAAACACACTGTCAAGAGCGTATCTGACTCTCTAGTTGCCGACTTGAGCGACTGCGAGCTGGGGTAGTTTGTTTCACGACTAAGGCCCTTGGCCTGTGCCGCAATAGGGCGTCGTTAGCTGTTTTAGAGAGTGGTGAATGTGCAAATCCAGGAAATAAATCCGGAGGGCCCATGCAAACATAACTAGCAAACCACAGTTCATGATTCCACTCATTCGCAAAGAGGCAAGCGCGATTAGAACGCAGTCAGATCAATAATATAAGCGTTCTGAGCTTTGATCAACACTGGAAGCAGTATTTAGATGTTGACCCATAATTGATCTTATTTATTGTGCACAAAATATTTTTTATTGGAAAAAATTATAATTCAAATGAGAAAAAAATACTAAGGTCCGGACCTCGGTGTCCTCATCTGTAGTTAAAGCCATGAGTAGCATACTACTTAGAATGAAGTAGAGTAGGTATTCCCAAACGCAATGCCGTTGGGGATACGCCAAATAAAAATGTTTCACATAAAAAAATATAAAAAGTATTATTATTATTTTTTTTTTATTATTCACATTTTCAAACAGTCCATTTATATTTTCCAACGGGGCTATACATTTGTGTGAGGTTTTTTTCTCGCCTAAAATTAAATTAAACCATCTAGTGTAAAATAATTACCATCCAATCACATTAACGTTACTCTCTCGCAGGAATTCCACTAACGGTCCGTATGTAGCCAAACGTAGCTGCTGCTCATGTTAGTATCTGTACTGATGGCGCAAAAGCCATGACAGGGAGACATAGTGGAGTGGTAACACACGCAAGCAGTTGCTCCCAACGCCACTTTGGTACACTGCAGAATCCACTGAGAGGCTCTTGCTGCCAAGGGAATGCCTGACTGCTTGAAAGACGTTTTGGACACTACAGTGAAAATGGTTAACTTAGTTCAAGCAAGGCCCAGGAAATCTTGTTTATTTTCTGCACTATGCAATGATATAATCAGCAACCATGTAACGCTTTTACAACATACAGAAGTGTGCTGGTTATCAAGGGGAAAAGTATTGACAAGTTTTTTTTAAATTGAGAGACGAGCTTAAAGTTTTCTTTACTGACCATCATTTGCACTTGTCTGACCGCTTGCATGATGCCGAGTTTCTCACACGTTGGGAGATGTTTTTTCTCGACTGAATGATCTGAATCTAGGATTACAGGAACTCTCTGCAACTATATTCAATGTGCGGGACATAATTGAGGCTATGATTAAGAAGTTGGAGCCCTTCTCTGTCTGCATTAACTAGAACAACACACAGCTCTTTCCATCATTGTATGATTTTTTGTGTGCAAATTAACTCAACCTTATGGACAATGTCAAATGTGATATAGCGAAGCACCTGAGTGAGTTGGATGCACAATTACGCAGGTACTTTCCCAAAACGGACGACACAAACAACTGGATTCGTTATCCCTTTCAATCCCTGCCTCCATTCCACTTACCGATATCTGAACAAGAGCCTCATCGAAATTGCAACAAGCGGTTCTGTGAAAATTTTATTTAATCAGAAGCCACTACCAGATTTCTGGATTGGGCTGCGCTCAGAGTATCCACACTTGGCAAATCGCGCTGTTAAGACACTGATGCCCTTTGCAACCACATACCTATGTGAGAGTAGATTCTCGGCTCTCGCTAGCATGAAAACTAAATACAGGCACAGACTGTGTGTGGAAAATGATTTAAGACTGAGACTCTCCAATACAACATTGCAGAGTTATGTGCATCCTTTCAAGCACACCCTTCTCATTAACCTGTGGTGAGTTATTCACAATTTTTGATGAACAAATAAGGTTTTATATGTAAGATGGTTAAATAAAGAGCAAAATTACTGATTATTTTTATATTATTATTTGTGCCCTGGTCCTATAAGAGCTCTTTGTCATTTCCCATGAGCCGAGTTGTGACAAAAACACTCATTCTTATGTTTAATAAATGTATCGTATAGTGTGTGTGTGGCAAAAAACAACATTTGAGAGTGCGCTGACCCTGGTGCTAGAGGGGGTACGTAGCTGGAGGTTGAATGTTTGAAGGGGTACGGGACTATAAAAAGCTTGGGAACCACTGAAGTAGAGCATTCAACATTCTAAGTGGTATGCTAGTGTAGATATTAGAGCATAACCATATGCTATGCAAGTAGATTTTCCTCATCAAGAAAGAATTAATCTATACTGCAAAACACTTTCAACGATTTTACTGAGTTACTGTTCATATAAGGAAATGAGTCACTTGAAAAAAATGTATTAGGCCCTAATCAATGGATTTCACATGATTGGCAAAGTGGGTGGGGTTATATCCTTCCTGTTTGGCCCTGTCCGGGGGTATCATCGGATGGGGCCACAGTGTCTCCTGACCCCTCCTGTCTCAGCCTCCAGTATTTATGCTGCAGTAGTTTATGTGTCGGGGGCTAGGGTCAGTTTGTTATATCTGGAGTACTTCTCCTGTCTTATCCGGTGTCCTGTGTGAATTTAAGTATGCTCTCTCTAATTCTCTCTTTCTCTCTTTCTTTCTTTCTCTCTCTCGGAGGACCTGAGCCCTAGGACCATGCCTCAGGACGACCTGGCATGATGACTCCTTGCTGTCCCCAGTCCACCTGGCCGTGCTGCTGCTCCAGTTTCAACTGTTCTGCCTGCGGCTATGGAACCCTGACCTGTTCACCGGACGTGCTACCTGTCCCAGACCTGCTGTTTTCAACTCTCTAGAGACCGCAGGAGCGGTAGAGATACTCTTAATGATCGGCTATGAAAAGCCAACTGACATTTACTCCTGAGGTGATGACTTGCTGCACCCTCGACAACTACTGTGATTATTATTATTTGACCATGCTGGTTATTTATGAACATTTGAACATCTTGGCCATGTTCTGTTATAATCTCCACCCGGCACAGCCAGAAGAGGACTGGCCACCCCTCATAGCCTGGTTCCTCTCTAGGTTTCTCCCTAGGTTTTGGCCTTTTTAGGGAGTTTTTCCTAGCCACCGTGCTTCTACACCTGCATTGCTTGCTGTTTGGGGTTTTAGGCTGGGTTTCTGTACAGCACTTTGAGATATCAGCTGATGTACGAAGGGCTATATAAATAAATTTGATTTGATGGGTGGGCATGGGAGGGCATAGGCCCACCCACCTGGGAGCCAGGCCTACCCACTGGGGAGCTTTTCCCCACAAAAGGGATTTAATATAGACATAAATACTCCTCAGTTTCATCAGCTGTCCGGGTGGCTGGTCTCAGATGATCCCGCAGGTGAAGAAGCCGGGTGTGGAGGTCCTGGGCGGGCGTGGTTACACGTGGTCTGCGGTTGTGAGGCCGGTTGTAAGTATTGCCAAATTCTCTAAAACGGCTGCTTATGGTAAAGAAATTAACATTAAATTCTCTGGCAACAGCTCTGGTGGAAATTCTTGCAGTAAGCATGCCAATTGCACACTCCCTCAAAACTTCAGACATCTGTGGCATTGCGTTGTGTGACAAAATGCAAATATTAGAGTGGCCTTTTATTGTTCCTAGCACAAGGTGCACCTGTGTAATGAATATGCTGTTTAATCAGCTTCTTGATATGCCACACCTCTTAGGTGGATGGATTATCTTGGCAAACAAGAATTTCTCACTAAAAGGGATGTAAACAAATTGTGCACAAAATATGAGAGAAACACATTTTATGCGTATGGAACATTTGGGGGATTTTTCATTTCAGCTCAATGAAGCATGGGAACAACACTTTACATGTTACGTTTATATTTTTGTTCAGTATATATTGATGTGGTCATGCAACCACTTAGTGTGGCATAATCACCCTTGTACTGTATAGTCACATGTCAGAGCCACTGTACAGACCTCCTCCTCCTCCTGCTGTTCCTGGTGTAGCTACTGTAGCAGCCTGATACAATGACAAATTGCACCTCATTTAAATGCAATGAGTTTATGTCCTTTCGCTGGCACTCTGCAATTTACTATCTCATTAGAAATCACATCCCACCTTCTGTTGGTGACAGGCAGCTAAATCACCCTCTGAGTGGTGGAGAGGCAGAGGGATGGAGGGATGGAGGAAAGGGAGAGCTGATATGTTTGAATTGAGATTCTCATCGCTACGTTGCATAATGCTCGTAAAATGCTTATTCGCTTGGCATTTGCAATGCAAACGCAAATAAAATAAACTTTTATTCATCACATGCTTCGTAAACTAAAGGTGTAGACTAACAGTGAAATGCTTACTTACGGGTCCTTCCCAACAATGCAGAGAGAAAAAAATTGAAATTATTGATAAATAATAACAAGAGGAATTAATACACAATGAGGAAGGCTAACTTGGCTATATACATGTGATGAGTCAAAAGAGTTAGTGTAAAAAGGGTCAATGCAGATAGTTAAATAGTTTACCAATAGCTATCCGGACTAACGATTTAGCATTGTAATAGCTTGGGGGTAGGAGCTGTTCAGGGTCCTGTTGGTTCCAAACCTTCTATATTGGTACCGCTTGCTGTGCTGTAGTAGAGAGAACAATCTACGACTTGGGTGGCTGGAGACTTTGAACATGTTTAGGGCCTTCCTCTGACACCACCTGGTATAGGTGTCTTGGATGGCAGGGAGCTTAGCCCCAGTGATGTACTGAGCAGTACGCACACCCTCTGTTGTTGCCATACCAAGCGGTGTTGCAGCCAGTCAAGATGCTATCAATGGTGTAGCTGTAGAACTTTTTGAGGATCTGAGGGCCCATGGTACATCTTTTCAGCCTCCTGAGGGGGGAAAGGCTTTGTCATGCCTTCTTCACGACTGTGTGTGTGGACCATCTTAATTCTTTATTGTGTGGACACCAAGGAACTTGAAGCTCTTGACCCACTCTTGACCCACTCCAATACAGCCTCGTCGATGTGGATGGGGGAATGCTCGACCCTCCGTTTCCTGTAGTCCACGATCAGCTATTTTGTCTTGCTGACGTTGAAGGAGAGGTTGTTGTTGTCTCTGTCGTGTTGTCAGGAAACTTAATGATGGTGTTGTAGTCCTGTGCCACAATGCAGTTGTGGGTGAACAGGGAATACAGGAGGGGACTAAACACACACCCCTGAAAGGCCCCTGTATTGAGGGTCAGCTTGGTGGATGTGTTTTTGCCTACCCTCACCACCTGGGAACAGCTGGTGCTCTCATGCATGGTTCAGTGCTGCTTGCCTCGAAGCGAGCATAGAATGAATTTAGCTCATCTGGTAGGCTTGCGTCACTGGGCAACTCGCATCTGGGTTTCCCTTTGTATTCTGTGATAGTTTGCAAGCCCTGCGCAAATCTGACGAGCATCAGAGCTGGCGTAGTAGGATTCGATCTTAGTCATGTATTTACACTTTGACTGTTTGATGGCTCGTCAGAGGTCATAGCGGGATTTCTTATAAACGTCCAGGGATTAGTGTACCGCTCCTTGAAAGCAGCTGCTCTAGCTTTTAGCTCAGTATGGATGTTGCCTGTAATCTATGGCTTCTGGTTGGAATATCTACGAATGATCCCTGTGAGGACGACGTTGTCAATGCACTTATTAATGAAGCTGGTGACTGATGTGGTAAACTCCTCAATGTTATCACATGAATCCCGGGCCATATTCCAGTCTGTGTTAGCGAAACAGTCCTTCATCGGACCACTTCTGTATTGAGCGCGTCACAACATATTTTCTCCTTCCCCTTTCTGGCACCAAGATGGCGACACGCATCTCTGCGTGCCTGGCAGATATCTCAGCTTGGACGTCGGCCCACCACCTCAAGCTCAACCTCGACAAGTTGGAGCTACTTTGCCTCCCATGGAAGGCCTTCCCACTCCAAGACCTCTCCATCATGGTGGACAACTCCACGGTGTCCCCCTCCCAGAGTGCAAAGAACCTTGGCGTGACCCTGGACAACACCCTGTCGTTCCCTGCAAACATGAAAGCAGAGACTCACTCATGCAGGTTCATGCTCTACAACATCCTTTGAGCATGACACTACCTCACACTGGAAGCGGCGCAGGTCCTAATCCAGGCTGGAGCCCGCCTGGTGTTCAACCTTCCCAAGTTCTCCCCTGTCACCCTGCTCCGCCGCACACTTCACTGGCTTCCAGTCGAAGCTCACATCCACTACAAGACCATGGTACTTGCCTACGGGGCAGCAAGAGGAACTCCCCCTCTCTACCTTCAGGCTATGGTCAAACCCTACACCATAATCCGAGCACTCCGTTCTGCCACCTCTTGCCTCTTGGTTCCTGCTCAGCCCAGTCCAAGCTCTTCTCTGTCCTGGCACCCCAATGGTAGAACCAGCTTCCCCCTGAAGTTAGGACACCAGAGTCCCTACCCATCTCCCGAAAACATCTGAAACCCTACCTCTTCAAAGAGTATCTTAAATAATCCCACAGCACCCCCCCTCGCAACTCCTCCTGTGTCTATGTGTGTCTGAGTCTGTCTGTGTCTGTCTGTGTATGTGTGTCTGTGTGTCTGTCTGCGTCTGTCTGTGTTTGTGTTTGTGTCTGTGCCTGTGTGTATATGTGTGTATGTGTGTCTCTGTGTGTGTGTGTCTGTGTCTGCGTGCTTTGCTTGTGCACGTGTCAATGTCTTTCGGGTTTATTTCTCTTTGCATGCTATTTTCTCAGACCACTACAACCACCAGTACAGAGAGTGGAAAAGACATACCATAGTAGGTCTCCCCTTTAACCCCTCTCCTCAAGAAAAAAAGACCGTTCTCATGGCAACACAGTACATAAACAACAACAGAACCTACGCTCTCCCCTCCCTCCTCCCTCTTCCCCCCAGCTAGATGATGATGGAGGGTTTTCATCCTCCCATGTTTACGTCTGAAGAACGTAATGTCACACCTCTACAGTAATGACAGGGAGAACACTCCCTAAACCGTCCTATCACCAAGCACCTGAGTTTAGAAACAGACCCAAACGTTGACAGAGTCCCATGTCAAAATAGTGTTTGCCTGTTACAGGTCCAGGAGAAGTGCATGCTCTCATGCTGAATCCATTGCCTCAATGTTACTTACTTAGTCTTACTCATTTACCCAATGCAAAGTATGATATACTCAAAGTCAATGCAAAGTAGAATCTCACATTATCAAAACATTCACCTAGTCTGTGCCTCTGGAATGTCACCATACTGTCAGCCCAAATCAAAGCTGTTACATTTTTACATTTTTTGTCATTTAGCAGACGCTCTTATCCAGAGCGACTTACAGTAGAGTGCATACATTTTATTACATTTTACATACTGAGACAAGGATATCCCTACCGGCCAAACCCTCCCTAACCCGGACAACGCTATGCCAATTGTGCGTCGCCCCACGGACCTCCCGGTTGCGGCCGGCTGCGACAGAGCCTGGGCGCGAACCCAGCCCAGCCTGGGCGCAAACCCAGAGACTCTGGTGGCGCAGCTAGCACTGCGATGCAGTGCCCTAGACCACTGCGCCACCCGGGAGGTGTATTTGCATTGGCTTCTGTTGTGATGACTCAGAAGCCAGAATAACCTCTAAGGCTTTAGTAATACTCATTGACCAATGCAAAGTATGATGTCCCAAGCCAATGCAAAGTGTATTTGGAACTAGCTAAGGAGAATCATGTCAGCAAAACAGCCCCCTTGGCCTACCAGCTCTCACGGTCTCACATCACAATTAGACGTTCATTCATGTTTCTCAAATGTCACATTTCGAAGTTGTTCCTTGCGTCACATTTAAAGTGTTTAAGGTTAAGGTTGACTCCACATTTTTAAGGTTAGGGTTAAGTTCAGGCATTAACTCAGAATTCTTAAGGTTAGGTATTAACTCAGAATTCTTAAGGTTAGGTATTAACTCAGAATTCTTAAGATTAGGTATTAACTTAGAATTCTTAAGGTTAGGTGTTAACTCAGAATTCTTAAGGTTAGGTATTAACTCAGAATGGCTAAGGAAAGAGTTGAAAATATCAAAACTTTCTATCGCTGGATTTTAACTTTCAACCTTTAGGATCAGAGGCAGATGCTAATGCCCATCCACCATCCCCGTCCACAACGCCCTAGCAAAACCCAAACCTACAGCGTTCACTGTTGCACCTAGTGTCTGGTTTCCACGTCATCTCCTGATGTCCTCAGACATGGATGGACGTCGAACGAGTGACCTGGCTGACCTAGTCAATATTTCTCATGCCTTGTTATACAATCCACCTCAGAGCTGTTGTGTTGACTCAGAAGGCCGAGTAACTCCTTATAACTTCTTATGGCTGCAGGGGCAGTATTGAGTAGCTTGGATGAAAAGGTGCCCAGAGGTGCCCAGAGTAAACTGCCTGCTCCTCAGTCCCAGTTGCTGATATATGCATATTATTATTAGTATTGGATAGAAAACACTCTGAAGTTTCTAAAACTGTTTGAATGATGTCTGTGAGTATAACAGAACTCATATGGCAGGCATAAACCTGAGAAAAAAATCCAGCCAGGAAGTGGGAAATCTGAGCTTTGTAGTTTTTCAACTCATCGCCTTTTGAATACACAGTAGGATATGGGTCAGTTTGCACTTCCTACGGCTTACACTAGATGTCAACAGTCTTTAAAACCTTGTCTGATGCTTCTACTGTGAAGTGGGGCCGAAGGAGAGGGGAATGAGTAAGGTCTGCCATGAGCTGACCATGCTCTGACCATGCGCGTTCACATGAGAGGGAGCTCTGTTCCATCGCACTTCTGAAGACAATGGAATTCTCCGGTTGGAACATTATTGAAGATTTATGTTAAAAACATCCTAAAGATTGATTTTTGACATTTCTTTTTGACATTTCATCTGATTTTAGTGAACGCGCTTCGTGACTTTGGATTTGTTTACCAAACGCGCTAACAAAAGTAGCTATTTGGACATAAATGATGGACAAAACAAACCTTTCTTGTGGAAGTGGGAGTCCTGGGAGTGCATTCCGACGAAGATCAGCAAAGGTAAGTTAAGATTTATAATGCTATTTATGACTTTTGTTGACTCCACAATTTGGTGGGTAACTGTATGGCTTCCTTTTGTGGCTGATTGCTGTTCTCAGATTATTGAATATTGTGCTTTTACCGTAAAGCTTTTTTGAAATCTGACACAGCGGTTGCATTAAGAACAAGTGTATCTTTAATTCTATGTAAAACATGTATATTTCATCAAAGTTTATGATGAGTATTTCTGTTATTTGATGTGGCTCAGCAATTTCTCCGGATATTTTGGAGGCATTTCTGAACATGGCGCCAATGTAAACTGAGGTTTTTGGATATAAATATTAACTTTATCGAACAAAACATATATGTATTGTGTAACATGAAGTCCTATGAGTGTCATCTGATGAAGATCATCAAAGGTTAGTGATGAATTTTATCTCTATTTCTGCTTTTTGTGACTCCTGTCTTTGGCTGGAAAAATGGTTGTGTTTTTCTGTGATTTTGCGGTGACCTAACATAATCGTTTGTGGTGCTTTCGTTGTAAAGCCTTTTTGAAATCGGACACTGTGGTGGGATTAACAAGAACTGTGTTTTTAAAATGGTGTGAAATACTTGTATGCTTGAGGAATTTTAATTATGAGATTTCTGTTGTTTGAATTTGGCGCCCTGCACTTTCACTGGCTGTTGTCATATGGATCCCGTTAACGGGATTGCAGCCCTAAAAAGTTAATTTCCTTGCTGAGACTGTTACTGACAGATACCATGTACCATGTAAAACATCAAATAATGCATGCAGAGCAGAAATAGGCAGATACCCGCTAATTATCAAAATCCAGAAAAGAGCCATTAAATTCTACAACCACCTAAAAGGAAGCGATTCCCAAACCTTCCATAACAAAGCCATCACCCACAGAGAGATGAACCTGGAGTCCCCTAAGCAAGCTGGTCCTCAAACAAACCCCACAGAGCCCTAGGACAGCAACACAATTAGACCCAACCAAATCATGAGAAAAAAAAGATAATTACACATTGGAAAGAATTGACAAACAAAAAAAACAGAGAAAACTAGAATGCTATTTGGCCCTAAACAGAGAGTACACAGTGGCAGAATACCTGACCACTGTGACTGACCCACATTTAAGGAAAGCTTTGACTATGTACAGACTCAGTGAGCATAGCCTTGCTATTGAGAAAGGCCACAGAAGGCAGACCTGCCTCTCAAGAGAAGACAGGCTGTGTGCACACTGCCCACAAAATGAGGTGGAAACTGAGCTGCACTTCCTAACCTCCTGCCAAATGTATGACCATATTAGAGACACATATTTCCCTCAGATTACACAAACCCACAAAGAATTCGAAAACAAACCCGATTTTGATTAACTCCCATATCTACTGGGTGAAATTTCACAGTGTGCCATCACAGCAGCAAGATTTGTGACCTGTTGCCACAAGAAAAGGGCAACCAGTGAAGAACAAACACCATTGTAAATACAACCCTTATTTACTGTATGTTTATTTATTTTCCCATTTGCACATCGTTACACCACTGAATATATACATAATATGACATTTGTAATGTCTCTATTCCTTTTGAACTTTTGTGAGTGTAATGTTTACTGTTCATTTTCATTGTTTATTTCACTTTTGTTTATTATCTATTTCACTTGCCTTGGCAATGTAAACACATGTTTCCCATGCCAATAAAGCCCTTTGAATTGAATTGAAAGAGAGAGGGAGAGAGAGAGAGGGAAAGAGAGAGAGACAGAATCACTATGGTGAATCCCTAAAACAATACATACTGTATATGGCATATATTTCCCATATCAATAAAGCCCCTTGAATTGAATTGAGAGAGAGAGAGAGAGAGAGCTTTGAAATGTCTTTATTCTTTTGGAACTTTTGTAAGTGTAATGTTTACTGCACATTTTTTTATTGTTTATTTAACTTTTGTTTATTATCCATTTCACATGCTTTGGCAATATAAACATATGTTTCCTATGCCAATAAACCCTTAAATTGAATTGTGTGTGTGTGTGTGTGTGTGTGTGTGTGTGTGTGTGTGTGTGTGTGTGTGTGTGTGTGTGTGTGTGTGTGTGTGTGTGTGCGTGTGTGCGTGTGTGCGTGCGTGCGTGCGTGCGTGCGTGCGTGCGTGCGTGCGTGCGTGCGTGCGTGCGTGCGTGCGTGCGTGCGTGCGTGCGTGCGTGCGTGCGTGCGTGCGTGCGTGCGTGCGTGCGTGCGTGCGTGCGTGCGAGCGAGTGAGAGAGAAAGAGAGGTGTCAAACTCCACAGAGCACACATACACTACACAGCTGGACTAGGAATAGCCAAATACAGCCCAACACAAACATACACACACCATGGTGGGATATGGCCCAGGAAGGCCAGGGGAAGAGAAGTTGGGGTTGGGGGAGCAAAATCAGAACAACACCAGAGGGGTGGGAATCACGTGGGAGGGAGGGGGCAGTGAGGGTGGGGGTTAGTGGAGGCTTGGAAAGAGGTTGAGTGTGTATTCCTGGTGTCCACAGGGTCCTGGGAAACTCTTTGACTTTGTGTTCACTTCACACTTGTCTCTCTCTCTGTGTGTGTGTGTGTGTGTGTGTGTGTGTGTGTGTGTGTGTGTGTGTGTGTGTGTGTGTGTGTGTGTGTGTGTGTGTGTGTGTGTATGTGTGTGTGTTTGTCTCACGTGTGTGTGTGTGTGTGTGTTTGCGTGTGTAAGTGCACTCAATGTGTGTGTGTGTGCGTTTGTGTGTGTGTTTACAGTATGTGAGTGTGTGTGAGTATATGTGTAGAGAGAGAGGGGTACGATACATCCTGGGTCATTATCATGTTCCTGTCACTCGCTTTGGGATGAAGCTCTGGAATGTGGGACCCTGGTGTGATATTTCTTTGGATAATGTGGGACCAAAACAAAGTGTTCTGCCAAACATGTGACAGGTACTGTGTTTGTCTACTGTCCTATATGTGTAAGGGCTATTTGAGAGGTGACGGGAAAAACAACCACACTGACCCCTAAGAGAAAAAACCCATTCACTGGTCTCCTGCTGGACTTAGTTCAGCGGACTCTACAGTACTGGTGTATATCAGGTGTTGTTTAAGATTGAGAGCAACATAATATGGGGTTGCAACAAGCATCATTGCCCAATGAATTTAGCTAACCCAACCACAGGTTATGTCATGACTAAAACAAAATCATGATGTGGTTTTAGGGAATGCCTTGCATTAATATTAGAATTACCCAGAGAGGCAAAACACACCTGCAGAGGCAGACTCTCTGGTAGATTAGTGGTGTTGATCTGGTGGGTGTGTGTGTTGTGTGTGTGTTGTGTGTGGTATGGTGGATTAGGTGGTGATCTCAGAGGATTACGCTGCATTCCTCCTTGGTCCAGTGGTTAAAACATTAACACCACCTATACAGCACCATTACACTGTTAACACATCACATCAGGCCTCAACACACACACACACACACACACTGTTGGGGATGAATCAGAATGAGTTGGGTAACATAGATAAGATGTTTTATTTTCATCATATGCTTGTGAGATACTTGTCATTAAAATCTTTCCCTTTGTCTATAGGGTTGGTAGTTGCAGTTATCACTTCTCAGCTAGGGCTTAGTCACATTGGGGCGCAGAGAGGGGAGAGGTCAGGCTTGTCTTCATATGTCAATGTAACTATTCCTAAACCATGGGAAGGGATGGCGTTATTAATGGGGAACCATTGTCACTATCTCATACAATGCCAGTCACTCCCTACTTTTCTCATTGGGGGAAAGAGTATGGCTGTGTCTGGAACCATTGTATTTCCCCTCTGAGGTTGCCCTTATCTTGACCTAGTATTTGACCGAAGAGGCTCACTGTCTGATTTTGAGTTTGTCCAGGTTTGGGAATATCTAGAAATGACAATTGATATATGCCATTGGATGAGGTAATGTTTTGGTAGACAGTGAAGTATCAAGCATGAGATTTAAACCTTGTCTTGGGAGATCAAACTGAACGATGATAGGATACTCCTCTTTCGGGTAAAGGATTCTTTGTAAGTTGAGAGGGGTCTATCTCGGCTATAAATGAAACTAAGAATTGTTTTGTAAGCACTCTCAGAGAATTCATTTATAGATACTGAATTGATCTGAGAGTCATTAAAGGGCTTTGGTGAAGCTTGTATATATATTAAAGATGGAATATATAATTTAACTCTGACTTGTGTGTGGTTGGCTCTCTCTCTCTCTTTATTGAGTAAAACAGGAAATGACCACGACAACACACACACACACACACACACACACACACACACACACACACACACACACACACACACACACACACACACACACACACACACACACACACACACACACACACACACACACACACACACACACACACACACACACACACACAGTTACCACATCACATCACTCAGCACAGCACATGCAGGTACCTGCAAGATCACTGTTGACCCATATAGTAATAAAACAACTGCCACAAATGTGGGACCAGCAGACAAACTGACATCAAGCGTCAGGCAGGATGAGATGGCAGTTGAATATGAGAGGAGCCGGGTTAGGAGGGAGGTGAGGGGCGAGGGAGGCTCCATTCATGACTGGTGTCAGATTACATTTATTTATTTACCTTTATTTAACTAGGCAAGTCAGTAAAGAACAAATTCTTATTTACAATGACGGCCTACCCCGGCCAAATCCGGACAATGCTGGGCCAATTGTGCGCCGCCCTATGGATCTCCCAATCACAGCTGGTTGTGATATAGCCTGAAATCGAACCAGGGTGTCTGTAGTGATGCCTCAAGCACTGAGATACAGTGCCTTAGACTGCTGCGCCAATCGGGAGCCCCCTAGGATGTGTTGTTTTGTTGCTAACACCTCCTCACTTCAATTATCTCCAGATGTGTGGTATACTGTATCAACACTGAGACAGTGTCAATATTTTCCCTACCACCACAGAGTTTTTACAGTTACCAGAACGCACACATACACCTTCATCATTTTCTCCCTAAAGCACTGACCTCCCTCCCTGTTTATATATGAGTGTGTGTGCATGTGTGTGTGTGTGTAAATTGGCTGCTTTGTGACTGATTGCTTTATGCAAACATTTGTGCTCAGGGCCACAGACACTGCAAAGTGTTGCTCTGTATTTCTTTCCACTGGACTGGCCAGGTCAACATTATAACATTAAGCAGACAGACAGACAGACAGACAGACAGACAGACAGACAGACAGACACAGACACAGACACAGACACAGACACAGACACAGACACAGACACAGACACAGACACAGACACAGACACAGACACAGACACAGACACAGAGAGAGAGAGAGAGAGAGAGAGAGAGAGACAGAGAGACAGAGAGACAGAGAGACAGAGAGAGAGAGAGAGAGAGAGTTTTGAGTTTTTATAAAACCTTTATTTTATACTCAAGTGTTAACATAAATAATGACACACTGCCTTTTCAGAAATGAAACAACAAATGTAATGTAATTCCTAAACAAAAAAAAACAAAAAAAAAACATTTATTTTTATTTTTATAATAATACAAAAGAACATATACATTCAACTTATTTCATCAACAAAAAATATTTTCCCCTCCTCTACAAAACAAAGCGCTCCTTCGTAGGCCCACTTCTCCTCAAACAATGGGAGATCTTTTACAGCTGAGAAGAACTCAAAATCCACTTTTATTCTTGCTTTCACTAATCCTTTAAAAACACATCTTACATCCTGCCCATATCCCGTTTCTATCTTATGTTTCCTACTCAGAAAAATTGACATCTTAGCTTGTCCCAAAATAAAATTTAACAGTTGAGATTTTCTTTTCTGTTGCTTACTATATTGAAACCCCAAAATAAAAACAGTGTTATTGAAAATCTCCCCTACAGCTTTAAACAAAGATTCCAGCATTTCCAATAGAGGTTTTATCCTCTCACACTCCATAAAACAGTGAAAAATGGTTTCTCTTATATTACAAAAAGGACATCCATCTCTAACATCTGAGTTAATAACAGATACAAAAGCATTAACTGCAATGATGCCATGTAAAACCCTCCATTGCATATCACCAGTACCCTTTTGTAACGGTGGCTTGTACAGTGCTCTCCATGCTGGCTTTACCTTGTCATCAATGCCCAATTTTACCCTCCATGGAGTGTCTTTTCTATTTTTCAATTTATCTTTATTCAACACCTTGACACACCCCCTATACAAGTCCTTCCCATTCACCTCATCCAAACCCACCTCCTCCAACCCTCTCAAATCCAGCAATAACGCCTTTCTTTCTGACTCTGGGATATTTGGTGTAATCCCTAGTCTTGGAAATGAGACGTCTTCATCTTGTACCTTCTTCTTTTGGCTATTAAGCATACCCCACTCTTCCGCTGACAGAGCCTTCCTGCAGCTTCCCAGCAGTTGTCCGACAATCCTTTCCGACCTCACCCCCAAATGTTCAGCCACCCGTCTTCCATCCATTAAGGCGGGCCCAGCCATGGCCATTAACTGTTTTAAGGTGATGATTTTGCCCTTCACCAGAATCTTGGAGAAATGTGGAACAGCTGCAGTTGTACAATCCAGTCTTGCCCCATACACCAGAGGTTCCTCCAACAGCCAATGCACTGACTCCGCTGAAGTTCGTCTGGACACCTTCATTATGCTCCACACTCTGAGAAGGCCTCTGTAAAACAGAGGTACTCCCTCCCTAGAAATCTGGCTACTATCAACCAGAAATAAAGCCTTCTTTAAACCTAATCCTCCAACCCGCTGTAATACAAGACCTGCCACCCCTCTCCACACCACATTTTCCGGTCCATAAAGCAACCTTTGAATAAACTGAAACCGGAAAGCAGCAGCCCTACTAGCAAGATGTACAAGACCTTGTCCCCCCTCCTCTTTTGACAAATACAAAACACTTTGTGGAACCCAGTGATATTTATCCCAAAAGAAATCCACAATAATTGCCTGTATCTTAGCCAGAAGGCCAGATGGTGGTTCTAAAACTGACAACCGATGCCACAGTGCAGAGGCAATCACATTGTTAACTATAATAGTGCGCCCCCTATATGACATACGAGATAGCAACCAACGCCATCTCCTCATCCTCCCTTCCACCATTTCAACCACCCCAATCCAATTTTTTTCCATAGTCCCCTCATCTCCTAGGTACACTCCAAGATACTTAAAACCTCCCTTACACCATTCCAGCCCCCCTGGCAAAGCCATGATCCCTCCAGACCATTCTCCAATCTGTAAAGCACAACTCTTTTCCCAATTTACCTTTGCAGAGGATATTCCCCTAAAACGATCAACCATTAGACTCAAACTATCCACCTCCGCTTGATTTTTCACTAAAGCAACTACATCATCAGCATAGGCTGAGAGACGAATAGGAGGAATATCCTCTGAAAGGTACACCCCTTCAATGCGACTTCTAATGCTATTTAGTAGTGGCTCTATAGCAATGGCATATAACATTCCTGACAAAGAACATCCCTGCCTAATACCTCTACACACTTTAAAAGGAGCACTCAAACCACCGTTAACTTTCAATACACTTTCAATGTCATCATATATCACCTTTATCATGGCAATAAAACCAGAGCTGAACCCAAACGCCTCAAACGTGTGCCATAAATATTGATGTTCAACTCGGTCAAATGCCTTTTCCTGATCAATTGAAATTAGACCAGCATCCAACCCAATAGCCCTAGAGACGTCCAAAAAATCACGAATCAGAGAAATGTTATCCCCTATCTGCCTGCCAGGAACACAGTAGGACTGGTCCGTATGTATGATTTGCCCCATCACCTCCCTCAGCCTGTTGGACAAAGCCTTTGACAGGATCTTATAATCAGTGCACAATAAAGCCACCGGCCTCCAGTTCTTCACCTCCCTAGGGTCACCCTTTTTGGGCAGTAGGGTGAGGACAGCCCTTCTGCAGCTTATTGGTAGTAACCCTCCGGTTAAACTATCATTAACTACTGCTAGCCAATCCTCTCCCAACATAGCCCAAAAAGACTTAAAAAAGTCAACGGGAAGCCCATCAATGCCTGGTGCCCTTCCATTTTCCATGCCTTTTAATGCAGTGTATAACTCATGCAAAGACAATGGTTGCTCAAGCTCAACCTGAGCTTCTGCAGCCACCTGTGGGAGCCCATCAAGGAACTGCTGTGTCACTGTTTTATCCTCTTTGTACTCACACTTGTAGAGCTCAGCATAGAACTCTACTGCCCTCTTTCTAATTTCACTAGGGCTTGTGAGCTCTTGTCCAACAGCTGATTTGAGACAATGAATAATTTTTCTTTGTCCATTCTTTTTCTCTAAACCAAAGAAAAATTTGGATGAGGCATCCATTTCAGAGATTCCCTGAAACTTACTTCTCACCAATGCCCCCTGTGCTCTGATACCCAGCAGGTCTGCCAATGCAGCTTTTTTCCTCTTGAGGGCCTGAGTATGGCCTCGATCTCCTGTGGTCTCAACCAACGTCATGAGTTCCACTATTTCAAACTCTAGGGCTTTCATTGATCTGGTGATATCCTTGGTGACATTCCTCGTGTATTGATTACAGAATTGTTGAATCTGGATTTTCCCTATATCCCACCACTGTTGAGGGGATACAAAACTGGCCTTTTGAGACCTCCACCTCTCCCAGAAAAAACTAAAACATTTCCTGAAGTGAGCATCACTCAACAAAGTTATATTAAAATGCCAGTATGCGCTTTTGGGTTTTACATCGTTAATGAACACCACCTCTGTTATTAAACAATGATCAGAAAATCCCACTGGGGTTATCACACTTGATTTACAGACCTGAGATTGATGCTCAAAACAATAAAACCTATCTAACCTGGCCATAGAGATGGTGTTCTCTCTCACATGCGCCCAGGTGTACTGCCTTGTGCCTCCATGTTGACTCCGCCAAATATCACACAGTTCATGTGTTACAATGAGGCGTTTTAAAAAAGTCCTTGAGGCTATATGAGGTTCTTGGTGATTTCTATCTAAATCGCTGACTGTGCAGTTAAAATCCCCAGCAATAAATAAATAATCTTCATTGTTACATTTCTCAATGGTATTTGATAATGTCTCTAAAAAACATACCCTCTCAACTGCCACCACTGGGGCATATACATTTATCAGACACATAGTGATGTTTTCATACCTTGCTCTAACTTTTAATAACCTCCCCTCAACTACCTCTTCAACCTCATATGACAAAGGCAAAAACCCTTTTGAGAACAAGATAGCCACACCCCCACTTTTTGAGTTTTTATGACTACACACCACTGTCCCCCCCCACTCCTGTTGCCACATAACTTCATTTTCCAAATTACTATGCGTTTCTTGTAGAAAATGTATGTCACTTCCCTTTCCCCTAATTAACTCATACACTATGGCTCTTTTTTTACCATCTCTTGCCCCATTTACGTTTAAAGAAGAAATCTTAAAACTGCTCATGGATGAAAAAAATATACAGAGGAAGATACAGACACCACATCTCTTTACAGAGTTAAAGCTGCAACTGAACTCTTTCATTTTCTTTAGAATTTACATCACTTATCACTCTCGTGACCACTTTCTTGAGTCTAGCAATTTCAGGGCTTGTCAAACCTCCCCCTGTAATTTTTGACAGCAGAAACTTTGCTGATTCAATAAACAATTCACTTTCAAGGAAAAAATCAGTTACATTGTAATCCTGCATATATTTCTTCCCTATTGTCAACTTCAGAAATTGACGTACCTTCTCAATCCCATACCTCCCTTCCACCCCATTTATCTCGCTATTTTGTTGTGACGCGTCAGATGACTCACTCTCGCTATCCTCCCCAGAAGAAAACTCCACCATCTCTACAACCTGTTCATCCTCAACTGATTTATCAATCTCTACCTTCCTCTTAGAATTAGACCCTTCACCACCCCTTAAATCCTTCCTCTTACTCCTCGGTACTTTGAAAACAGCTGCTTCCTTTTCCGTTATTTCAATCTCCTCTTGACCTCCAATTTCATTTTCCAGCACCACCTCAGCGACGGCAGTCGCAATCTCACCGACTGTTTCCCCTCCCTCTTTGTTCTGATCTACCACAATTGCCCCCGTATCCACAATGCCTTCCTCTCCTACTTTTCCAACCACATCTGCCCACCTTCTCCCTTCCCCTGCACCCTTAGCATGTTCATCCCTTCGCGGTGGTGCGTTAGCTGCACCAGCACTAGAGCTACTACCGGGCTCTGCGCGCTCATTCTCGGGACAACTACGCACCAAATGCCCCTCTCTTCCACAGCCAAAGCATTTCATTGATTCAGTAGAAGCGTAGAAGACATAATCAAATCCATCAATCTTAAAACTGAACGCTAAATTCAGTTCATCAACGTCCTTTTTTAAGATCATATGCACTTGTCTCCTATGAGACACGACATGTTTCAGCAACGGAGATTTGCATCCAAAAAGAACCTTCTTTATTGTAGATACGATTTGACCATGACGAGATAACTCTCGCTCCAACACTTCATCTCTAACAAATGGTGGCACGTTAGAAAATATAACTTTCTTCGCCGGATTCATAAGCGGAAATACCGGCGTCTGTGTCTCCCGCAACACAACACCCCTCTCAACTATCTTATTCACCTTTTCAATGGAATCTAAGAATATCACTACAGCGCTATTCATCCTTGAGGCTGATTTGATGCTATCATACCCAATGATAGCACCCACAGCCAAACTACATTCTTCCACTGAACACCCGGCCGCAGCAGGAATCTTTACTCCATGCAGCCGACTAAGTTTTTCAAACTCCAAACTTCCGCGAGTGGCCATTGCAACCAGCCCCACCCGCTGGTTGTGCCCTCGCGAAAACCAACCTCAACGATCCCACCACCCCTATACGTGCTTAGTGATAGTTAGACAAGATACCCTTAAAACAACTAAACTAATCAATATATATATATATACACACCAAAACCCAATAGAGTGAAAAGAATTCCAGTCGCTCTCACAATCACTCCTGCTTGACGACTCACTCCCAGCATGCACTCCGACGAGAGAGAGAGAGAGAGAGAGAGAGAGAGAGAGAGAGAGGGAGAGGGAGAGGGAGAGGGAGAGGGAGAGGGAGAGATAAAACTTTGTCTCTCATCCTCCCTCTGTGTAACTACACCCTACATCTGTTTCACACATGACCATGTCTTCCACCCGGGCCAATATTTAAAAAATCCACAAACATCCCGTAATGTCCTCCATTATCCCATCATCTGTCTATTGGACACCCACAGAGCAATGATGTCACATAATCACTCAGTTAACATCAACATCAAAACCTCTAAAAACCCATCTCACCAAATCAAATCAAATGTATTTGTCACATACACATGTTTAGCAGGTGTTAATGCAAGTGTAGCGAAATGCTTGTGCTTCTAGTTCCGACCATGCAGTAATATCTAACAAGTAGTATAACCTAACAATTTCACAACAACTACCTTATACACACAAGTGTAAAGGAATGAATACGAATGTGTACATAAAAATATATAAATGACTGATGGCCGAACGGCAGAGGCAAGATGCAGTAGATGGTATAGAGTACAGTATATACATATGAGATGAGTAATGTAGGGTATGAAAACATATAAAGTGGCATTGTTTAAAGTGGCTAGTGATACATTACATCAAGATGGCAAGATGCAGTAGATGGTATAGCGTACAGTATATACATATGAGATTAGTAATGTAGGGTATGAGAACATTATATAAAGTGGCATTGTTTAAAGTGGCTAGTGATACATTTAATTACATCAAGATGCAGTAGACAACAGATCCGGAACGCGTCTTTGTATTGATAAAGCCAGGTAGTCAGTGGTAATGGTCTAGAATAGAACATCAACGTTTACTATACTATCACGCTCTAACTGAAACTTTTCTGTGTACCTGGTAATTGCAAGTCCAGGTCTTTCTCTCATTCCTCTCTATACACCAAGTTGCTTATTTCTATGAGGTCCTGTCCAATCAAAAAGCTGTTTGTTTCCATGCACTCCAACCACAAAGCTGAAAATCAAGCTGATTAAAACACATGCAATTACTATTGCTGAACAACACACAACCATGTCAAACGATACTTCATAGGGTTACAATAATGAATGCAATCTAAGCGTTATGGAGTACAGGGTTTTATATGCGTGATGGATGGGGGTGTTGAGGAGCCTATTTTGTGTTGTGGTTGAGGCGTATGAATCATTATTAATGGAGGTTTAAATAAATTCCCAATACTCCTAGGGGATTTAACCTCCTCTGTGGACAGTGTGTATATTACTGGGCTGGTGCTGGTGTAGGGACCTTCTGCTAGCTCACTGCTGCTTTACACAATGAACCACTTACTCAACATGGCTGCTGTGTGTGTGTGTGTGGAGCCGGTAGTTGGTAGTGGAGCTGATAGTGTTAAGATTCAGCGGTTTACAGCCCTACTCAAGGACATATACACACAAGTGTATACTGTACATACATGCACACGCACACACACGCAGGTGCACACACACACAAACACACTCACACATAAACACGCACATGCACACAGACACGCGCACACACATAAACACACACACACAAACAAGGATCCTCATGTTCACATATATTATACTACTGGCAACGCCAATCGATTGATTTCTGAACACAACCATTTTGTTTAATCACATGTAAACATGTAGCTTCCTTGATAAGAGACTGTGGCCCCAAACCAAGACACAGAAAAGCCTAAATACTCACATTATACTGTACACAATGTACTTACTTTTGAAAGAGAAGATTACATAGAGAATATATAAGCACGCACCAGCCTGAGTTTAATAAGGTTATCACACACACACTCACAACGGCAAGTACAACAATGTTTTTTAATGAGAAGACGGCAAAGGAACGGCTTCTAAGCTACAGATCAATGGATTCCCTACAAATTCAACGGGTCATTTGCATATGTCAGTTTATTGGCATCACTTAAATCAGATTTTACACACACACGTACGCACGCGCACGCACGCGCACGCACGCTCTATTGCTCACACACACACACACCACAAACACAGCAACGTGAAAGCAAATTTGATTCAAATCCCATCAACAGATACAAAAGGGATTCTCACTATCACTTATGGTTGGAGAGAGAGGATGGTTTGTTTGTGCAGAACTTGAAAGGAGACATCAATCCGTCTCCCTTTTTTAACAGCCAGCAGGAGGGTTAGGTTGTGTGTAGGTTGCAATACTGATGGCACGCACCAAACCACTTTCAAAGAAACCTTAATATATTTTGTCAAGATGTCCACTATCATCCCCGCACCCAAGAAAGGGAAAGTAACTGAACTGAATGACTACCGACCAGTAGCACTCACTTCTGTCATTATGTATTGCTTCAAGAGGCTAGTCAAAGACCATATCACGTCCTCCCTCCCTGACACACTCAACTCTCTCTAATTCACCTACCACCCTGACAGATCCATGAACAACGCAATTGCCATTGCACTGCACACTGCCCTTACCCACCTGGACAAAAGGAATGCATATGTGAGGATGCTGTTCATCGACTACAGCTCGGCCTTCAATACCATAGTGCCCTCTAAGCTTATTACAAAACCTGGTACAGCAACTCCACCGACAAGGACCGCAAGGCGCATCAGAAGGTGATACATGCTGCTGAACACACCACTGGGTGCACACTGCCTGCCCTACAGGACACCTACAACACCAGGTGTCGCAGCAAGGCCAGGAAGATCATCAGGGACCCCAGCCACCCAAGCCATGTCCTGTTCTCTCCGCTTCAATCACTGAGACGGGGGCAGTACAGGAGCATCGTGGCAAAAACTGGAAGACTGGCCAATAGTTTACCCTCAGACCATCAGGCTGCTGAATAGCCACCACTAGTTTATGTCTTTATTCATCACTGCTACAGTTATGATGTATACATTTTTTTTAAATGACCATTGTCATTATATTATTTCCCTTGTCCTGCATGTTTGAGCTTGAAGCTTAACATTTTCACTGTACCCTGCAATCACACCTGCAAACCTGTACATGTGTCTATTAAACACTCGGAATCTCTGAATCTGAATCTACAAGTGGACGGACACCTAGTGCCCTCAAATGACATACTGTATACCATTACGTATTTGTATGTTAATGTTTGTATGTTAATGTCACGTAACAAGTTTTTTTTCATTACTGAGAGAGCCAGAGAGAGAGACCATCCTGTTCCAAACCCAGTTTACCAGTGACACTCTGACTGTGGGGATAAGAGAGGAGGATTTCCCATTTCAGAGATACTGTTCTGTTCAAGCACCAGTACAACAACAAACATCCCTAAGCTCCAAGCTCCTGCTTCCACAACCAGTGTTTACAGGTCAGGGGTTAGAGGTCAAAGGCCCACTCTCAGACCCATCTGTCACTTATTCCTAGTTATATGTAAATATCTACCTTAATTACCTCGTACCTCTGCATTTTGACACCCGTGTATAAAGCCAAGTTATCATTACTCATTGTGTAGGCCAACAACCTCTCCCTCAATGTGAGCAAGACAAAGGAGCTGATCGTGGACTACAGGAAAAGGAGGGACGAACAGGCCCCCATTAACATCGACCGGGCTGAAGTGGAGCGGGTCGAGAGTTTCAAGTTTCTTGGTGTCCACATCACCAACAAACTATCATGGTCCAAACACACCAAGACAGTTGTGAAGAGGGCACAACAACACCTTTTCCCCCTCAGTAGACTGAAAAGATTTGGCATGGGTCCCCAGATCCTCAAAAAGTTCTACAGCTGAACCATCGAGGGCATCCTGACATGTTGCATCACCTCCTGGTATGGCAACTGCTCGGCATCTTGACCGTAAGGAGCTACAGAGGGTAGTGCATACAGCCCAATACATCACTGTGACTAAGCTTCCTGCCATCCAGGACCTATATACTCCAGTCACCCAAGTCATAGACTATTCTCTCTGCTACCACACGGCAAGCTGAACCGGAGCGCCAAGTCTAGGTCCAAAAAGCTCCTTAAAACATCTTCTGGGGTGGCAGGTAGCCTAGTGGTTAGAGCATTGGACTAGTAACCAGAAGGTTGAAAGATTGAATCCCTGAGCTGACAAGGTAAAAATCTGTCGTTCTGCCCCTGAACAAGGCAGTTAACCCACTGTTCCTAGGCTGTCATTGTAAATAAGAATTTGTTCTTAACTGACTTGCCTAGTTAAATAAAATAAAAATGCCCATAAGCTATAAGACTGTTGAACAATTAATCAAATGACCACCTGGACTATTTACATTGACCCCCCCCCCTTTGTTTTTACACTGCTGCTACTCGCTGTTTATCATCTATGCATAGTCCCTTTACCCCTACCTACATGTACAAATTACCTCAACTAACCTGTACCCCCGCACATTTACTCGGTACCGGTACCCCCTGTATATAGCCTCGTTATTGTTATGTAATTCTACTGTGTTACTTTTTATTTTTACTTTATTTTATTTAGTAAATATTTTCTTACCTCTATTTCTTGAACTGCACTGTTGGTTAAGGGCTTGTAAGTAAGCATTTCACAGTAAGGTCTACATCAATTTGATTTGATTTTGATTTGATTTATTATTACATGTTTAACTTTTCTGTTATTTCTCTATTTCCTTATTCTCTGCATTGTTGGTAAGTAAGTAGGCATTTCACTATTAGTCCACACCCGTTGTTTACGAAGCATGTGCTTAATGTAATGTGTTTTGATTTGATCCCAGGGACCGCTGGAGACCAGGTGGTAAAGGTCGTGCCACGAGACCCCCATGGATCCCCGCCAAAACGGAAATAATAATAATAATTTTCATGTCTTGTTTTTTTTTCTTTAAAGCTGTTTTTTTAAATGTCCCATAGTCTACTGAGGGAGAACGTCCTGATTAATATGGGTAGTTCCTGTGAATTGTTGGAGATGTGTGAATTGCTAGAGTGAATTGCTGTGCCTGGTAAGTGTGAATGTTGGAAATGTAAGAAATGAGAGAACCACGCCAACACCCAATTGTTTTGATATTTTCAGTATTACTGTGATATGTTTTTTTCATTTATGTTCATTTGAATGCTAATTGAGATTCTAGTCCAGCAGGTATTGCAGACAGCGAGAGCGGCCCGTGTTTGATCAGGCATGCAAGGTAATTGCTGACAGAGCATAGAAACGTGGGCTGTGGGTCTTCTTTCGTGATACAAACCCTGTTAATAACCCTGTTATTTCCGTATTACCCCCAGTTTCCAAGCCACGCCCACCCTGTCACTGGTCCCCCTGACCCACAATCCATCATGCCCAATCAGGTCGCGGGAGGATTGGCCCCCTCTCCCCTCCTCTCCCCCCTATTCCTCCTCTCCTCCCTCCTCCCCCATACCCCCACCTCCACTGAACCTAGCACCGTCTGACTCCTGAAATGAATTGCATTTCTCGATAAACAAGGCTTCCTGTTAAGAGGTTGGTAACTGGGTATGACCTCATAGCAATGGGGGTGAGAGGGGAGACGGGTCGAGAAATGGGTGTTGTGTGTCCCCAGGCCTCTCACTGCCCTTGCAGGTCGGGAGGGGGAGACGTTATTTAACAGTGACTGCATTTGGAAATGTAATACTCTGGTGGGTTTCCTCCTTTAAGGTATACAGAGAGAGAGAGAGACAGAGAGAGAGACAGAGAGAAGAAAATACATCATAATCATCTAAAGTTGATGACGCAAACGACACAGCGTTGGGTGCAACCAACACATTCCCCATGGTTATTTAATTAAACACTACTTATTTCAGCTCTGCTAAGCTAAACATTATTCAACAAAATGAATCTAATTTGTAAAGGCTTGACATTAAATAGGTTTGGGTTAGATAATTAGCTGGTAAACACAAGTCAGGCTTTTTGTGTAATTTACTGAGTCATAAAAACAGGTCTCACTACAGGAAAATTTGCCCATGCAGTGTCTACACACCCACTGATTTTGATGAGGAAAGGTATTTCTTGACAGAACTGTACCAACCGTACCTGTCAAACCAACCAGGAGAGTCAGTACTGTACCAAACGTACCTGTCAAACCAACCAGGAGAGTCAGTACTGTACCAAACGTACCTGTCAAACCAACCAGGAGAGTCAGTACTGTACCAAACGTACCTGTCAAACCAACCAGGAGAGTCAGTACTGTACCAAACGTACCTGTCAAATCAACCAGGAGAGTCAGTACTGTACCAAACGTACCTGTCAAACCAACCAGGAGAGTCAGTACTGTACCAAACGTACCTGTCAAACCAACCAGGAGAGTCAGTACTGTACCAAACGCACCTGTCAAACCAACCAGGAGAGTCAGTACTGTACCAACCGTACCTGTCAAACCAACCAGGAGAGTCAGTACTGTACCAACCGTACCTGTCAAACCAACCAGGAGAGTCAGTACTGTACCAAACGTACCTGTCAAACCAACCAGGAGAGTCAGTACTGTACCAACCATACCAGTCAAACCAACTCAGACAGACAATACTGTACCAAATATACCTGCAAACCAACCAGGAGAGTCAGTACTGTACCAAACGTACCTGTCAAACCAACCAGGAGAGTCAGTACTGTACCAAACGTACCTGTCAAACCAACCAGGAGAGTCAGTACTGTACCAAACGTACCTGTCAAACCAACCAGGAGAGTCAGTACCTTACCAAACGTACCTGTCAAATCAACCAGGAGAGTCAGTACCTTACCAAACGTACCTGTCAAACCAACCAGGAGAGTCAGTACTGTACCAACCGAACCTGTCAAACCAACCAGGAGAGTCAGTACTGTACCAACCGTGCCTGTCAAACCAACCAGGAGAGTCAGTACTGTACCAAACGTACCTGTCAAACCAACCAGGAGAGTCAGTACTGTACCAACCGTACCTGTCAAACCAGCCAGGAGTGTCAGTACTGTACCAAACGTATCTGTCAAACCAACCAGGAGAGTCAGTACTGTACCAAACGTACCTGTCAAACCAACCAGGAGAGTCAGTACTGTACCAAACGTACCTGTCAAATCAACCAGGAGAGTCAGTACTGTACCAAACGTACCTGTCAAACCAACCAGGAGAGTCAGTACCTTACCAAACGTACCTGTCAAACCAACCAGGAGAGTCAGTACTGTACCAACCGAACCTGTCAAACCAACCAGGAGAGTCAGTACTGTACCAACCGTGCTTGTCAAACCAACCAGGAGAGTCAGTACTGTACCAAACGTACCTGTCAAACCAACCAGGAGAGTCAGTACTGTACCAACCGTACCTGTCAAACCAGCCAGGAGTGTCAGTACTGTACCAAACGTATCTGTCAAACCAACCAGGAGAGTCAGTACTGTACCAAACGTACCTGTCAAACCAACCAGGAGAGTCAGTACTGTACCAAACGTACCTGTCAAATCAACCAGGAGAGTCAGTACTGTACCAAACGTACCTGTCAAACCAACCAGGAGAGTCAGTACTATACCAAACGTACCTGTCAAACCAACCAGGAGAGTCAGTACTGTACCAAACGTACCTGTCAAACCAACCAGGAGAGTCAGTACTGTACCAAACATACCTGTCAAACCAACCAGGAGAGTCAGTACTGTACCAAACGTACCTGTAAAACCAACCAGGAGAGTCAGTACTGTACCAAACGTACCTGTCAAACCAACCAGGAGAGTCAGTACTGTACCAAACGTACCTGTCAAACCAACCAGGAGAGTCAGTACTGTACCAAACGTACCTGTCAAACCAACCAGGAGAGTCAGTACTGTACCAAACGTACCTGTCAAACCAACCAGGAGAGTCAGTACTGTACCAACCGTACCTGTCAAACCAACACAGACAGACAATACTGTACCAAATTTTACTGGTCACATACACATATTTAGCAGATGTTATTGTGGGTGTAGCGAAATGTTTGTGTTCCTAGCTCCAACAGTGCAGTAGTATCTATCAATTCACAACAATACACACAAATCTAAAAGTAAAAAAAAATTATTAAGAAATATATAAATATTAGGACGAGCAATGTTGGAGTGGCATTTTCTAAAATACAGTAGAATAGAATACAGTATATACATATAAAATGAATAAAACAGTATGTAAACATGATTAAAGTGCCTAGTATTCAAACATTAAAGTGACCAGTGATTCCATGTATATGTACAGTGCATTCGGAAAGTATTCAGACCCCTTTCCCTTTTTCCACATTTTGTTACGTTTCAGCCGTATTCTAAAATTGATGAAATCATTTTTTTTACGCATCAATCTACACACAATAACCCACAATGACAAAGCGAAAAACATTTTTTAAACATTTTTGCAAATGTATGAAAAATAAATAACAGAAATACCTTATTTACATAAGTATTCAGACCCATTGCTTTGAGACTCAAAATTAGGTTCAATTGCATCCTGTTTCCATTGATCGTCCTTGAAATATTTCTACAACTTGATTGGAGTCAACTTGTGGTACATTCTATTGATTGGACATGATTTGGAAAGGCACACGCCTGTCTATTTAATAGCACAGTTGACTCCAATAACCTGCTTGGAGTTTGACAAAAGGCACCTAAAGGACTCTCAGACCACGAGAAACAAGATTCTCTGGTCTGATGAAACCAAGATTGAACTCTTGGCATGAATGCCAAGCGTCACTTCTGGATTAAACCTGACACCATCTTTACGGTGAAGCATGGTGATGGCAGCATCATGCTGTGGGAATGTTTTTCAGCGGCAGGGATTGGGACGCTAGTCAGGATTGAGGGAAAGATGAACAGAGCAAAGTACAGAGAGATCCTTGATGAAAACATGCTCCAGAGCGCTCAGGACCTCAGACTGGGGCGAAGGTTCACCTTCCAACAGGACAACCGCCCTAAGCACACAGCCAAGACAACGCAGGAGTGGCTTCGGGACAAGTCTCGGAATGTCCTTGAGTGGCCCAGCCAGAGCCCGGACTTGAACCTGATCGAACATCTCTGGAGAGACCTGAAAATAGCTGTGCAGCGACGCTCCCCATCCAACCTGACAGAGCTTGAGAGGATCAGCAGAGAAAAATGGGAGACACTCCCCAAATACAGGTGTGCCAAGCTTGTAGCATCCTACCCAAGAATACTTGAGGCTGTAATCGCTACCAAAGGTGCTTCAACAAAGTACTGAGTAACGGGTCTGAATACTTATGTAAATGTGATATTTACATTTTCTATTTGTAATAAATTTGCAAAATATTCTAAAAACCTGTTTTGTTTGCTCATCATGGGGTATTATGTGTAGATTGATTAAGAGAAAAAAACAATTGAATCAATTTTAGAATAAGACTGTAACGTGACAAAATGTGGAAAAAGTCAATGGGTCTGAATACTTTCCGAATGCACTGTATATCTCGGTCCCAGATTTAATGCACCTGTACTGACCTGGCCTTCTGAATGGTAACAGGGTGAACAGGCTCAGGTGGTTGATGTCCTTGATGATCTCTTTGGCCTTCCTTTGACATCAGGTGCTGTAGGTGTCCTGGAGGGCAGGCAGGGTGCCCCCGCTGATTCGTTTGGCAGACCGCACCACCCTCTGGAGAGCCCTGCGGTTGCAGGCGGTGCAGTTGCCGTACCAGGCGGTGATACAGCCCAATAGGATGCTCTCAACCTGTAAAAGTTTGTGAGGGTCTTAGGGGCCAAGCCAAATTTCTTCAGCCTCTTTTGCGCCTTCTTTTTACACTTTTGCGCCTTCTTCACCAAACTGTCTGTGGGGTGGACCATTTCATATTGTCAGTGATGTGTACCCCGAGAAACTTTAAGCTTTTCACCTTCTCCACTGCAGTCCCGTCGATGGGGATGGGGGTGTGCTCCCTCTGCTGTTTCCTGAAGTCCACAATTAGCTCCTTCATTTTGTTGACGTTGAGGGAGAGGTTATTTTCCTGGCACCACGACGCCAGGGCCCTCATCTCCTCCCTGTAGGCAGTCTCGTCATTGTTGGTAACCAGGCCTACTACTGTTGTATCGTCTGCAAACTTGATGATTGAATGCGTGGCCACGCAGTCATGGGTGAACATGGAGTACAGAAGGGGGCTGAGCATGCACCCTAGTGGGGCCCCTGTTTCCTACCTTCCCCACCTGGAGGCGGCCCGTAAAGAAGTCCAGGACCCAGTTGCACAGGGTGGAGTTCAGACCCAGTGCCCCGAGATTAAGGATGAGCTTGGAGGGTACTATGGTGTTGAAGGCTGAGCTGTAGTCAATGAACAGCATTCTTGCATAGGTATTCCTCTTGTCCAGATGGGACAGGGCAGTGTGCAGTGCGATGGTGATTGCATCGTCTGTGGATCTATTGGGGCGGTATGCAAATTGGTGTGGGTCTAGGGCGTCAGGTAAGGTAGAGGTGATATGATCCTTGACTAGTCTCTCAAAGCACTTCATGATGACAGAAGTGAGTGCTACGAGACAATAATAATTTAGTTCAGTTACCTTTGCTTTCTTGGGTACAGGAACAATGGTGGACATCTTGAAGCATGTGGGGACAGCAGACTGGGATAGGGAAAGATTGAATATGTCCATAAACACTCCAGCCAGCTGGTCTGCGCATGCTTTGAGGATGCTGCTAGGGATGCCGTCCGGGGGGAAATATACACTGCTGTGACTATAACCGAAGATAATTTTCTTGGGAGGTAATACGGTCAGCATTTGACTGTGAGGTATTCTAGGTTGGGTGAACAAAAGGACTTGAGTTTCTGTACGTTATCACAATCACACCATGAGTAGTTAATCATGAAACATACACAACCGCCCTTCTTCCTCCCTGAGAGTTCTTTATTTGTGTCTGCGCAATGTACTGAGAACCCAGCTGGCTGTATGGACGGGGACAGTATATGTTACAGTCCCTGATGTCTCTCTGAAAGGAGATCCTCGTCTACTTTATTGTCCAGGGACTGAACATTAGCGAGTAATATACCCGGAAGCAGTGGATGGTGTGCACATCTCCTAAATCAAACTAGAAGTCCACACCGAATAACTCTTCTCCGCCGTCAGTGTCTTGGAGCAGCCTCTGGGATAATTTCAATTGCACTGGGGGGGTACGAACAAAGGATCCAATTCGGGAAAGTTGTATTCATGGTCGTAATGCTGGTGAGTTACCGCCACTCTGACATCCAAAAGTTATTTCCGGATGTATGTAATAACACAAAAGATGTTCTGGACGAATAATGTAATTAATAACACACAAAAACAAAATACTGCAAAGTTGCTTAGGAGCTAGAAGCAGAGCTGCCATGTCTGTCGGCGTTATCTTTTTGTTCCTATATGGGGAAGATGAGCAAGACTACCTAACTACCCGAGCATGAAGAATATGAGACAGGCAGCCTCCAAGGTCAGCTTTTTAACTAGATCACTCTTTACTTTCTTCTGGACAATAGCTGTGAAAGGTCACCATCATATTAGCCTATCAGATCTTTAAAGCTGCTCTTTTCTAAAGTCTTTGGCTGGCTCTTAACTCAGCCTCAGAGGTGTTGATAGTTGAAGGACACTCCATCATAATCCTCTCTGCTCCTTATCACAACCAGCTTAACCCAACAACCTCGCATATCTAGAGTATTCTTCTTCTTTTCTCCAAAGTCACTCACTGTGTAACGGCTGTCAATGTCGTTCTCCTCCTCGGACGAGGAGGAGCATGGATCGGACCAAGATGCGGAGGGATAAGTGTTCATTATTTAATGACAAAACAACAAAGCACTTCAACATACAAAACAACAAACGTGACAAACCCGAAACAGTCCTGTGTGTCCCAAACGCTGACACAGGAACAAACACCCACAAAACACAAGTGAAACCCAGGCTGCCTTAGTATGATTCTCAATCAGGGACAACGATAGACACCTGTCTCTGATTGAGAATCATACCAGGCCGAACACAAAATCCCAACATAGAAATAGAAAACATAGACTGCCCACCCAAAACTCACGCCCTGACCAATAAACACATACAAAACAAGAGAAAACAGGTCAGGAACGTGACACACTGGCAATATCCTATGAGGGTAAACCAGTATAATCCCTCCCCCTGATCAATATTTCATCAAGTTATTGGGACAAAAAGTATGAGATAACATCTCCAAATATGAGTAATCTTCAGGAGAGAAGTAAAAATAAATAATAAGTAATGAATAAAAAACAGGCACCTTGTAAGGCAGTCTCCAACCATAGAGATGCATATTTAATTGTGTAATATCACCTGAGTCTACTACCCACTTCTCCATGATGTAATGATGTCATTAATCTCGTTCCCAGACACGTCCGCCCAAATGCGCAAAGAGTTTGGTGGGCCATCACTTCAATCTTGGCCTTCGTTAGCCAATACAGAAAGACCGGGAAAAACTCCCTGCACATAGGCATTAGCTTAATCGGCATAATCTACCAACCAATCATGTTCCACAACACTTTCCCCCTAACCCTCCTCCGTACGCTAACACACCACAAGCACAGAGTCACCCCTCGCAGTCGTGTGATTCCCTAAGATGAAAAGATGACAAATACTTTACTCAGTAAGGTCACTCCCATAGAATTCTATGGTCACTACTACGAAGGCCAACTTGATGTATTAGGCTTGTATGCGCTGACAATGATATTATGTCATCATTGTCATATCCTATCACCACGGAAGGCTTGAAAACCGGTATGAAATCACAGGTCAGCTAGTCATCCTCCATCTGCTTGTTGTGCCTTTCCCTTGGTAAACTAATTTGCTACAAATTAATGTTGTCTCGCTGTTAATTCGTCATGAAACCAAACCCATATTGCACTGAATCATTTTCCTACAGTAGACACCCTTTTTTACTGGAAATGTGATAGTGAGGTCATGGATTAAATACATGTGAAGGTGGTCTCGCTGTAAAGAAGTGACATCATTAAATATGGTTCAGATTAGACATTGTGTTTTGTATAATTTGGGCTGGCTGTAAACCAAACAAAGCACCCCACAGCAGACATAACACTTCATATCAAAGCTCTGCTCGTAATGTAATTTAACACCAAATATCTAATAAGGGCTTTGAGCATCAAGACTTGTATTATTCTTTACGAGTCTTAACGCTGTGAACATTCTAGAGAGCTCCAGAGAATTTATCTTGTTACTACAGTATAATTTTAATTCAAAGCGTTAATTTCGAAGCTCATTCCCTGTTGGAACTATATAGGCTTTTTATGAGCCGCCCTCTCTGACATCTCTGATAAATAAAAAGAACCACAGGCCTATTGCATCTGACCCAACTAACCCACAGAGCATAAAATGGAGGTTATGTAATGTACCTACTCAGACCCCAGGTCAACTGACTCAGACCCCAGGTCAGTGGACTGACTCAGACCCCAGGTCAGTGGACTGACTCAGACCCCAGGTCAGTGGACTGACTCGGACACCAGGCCAGTGGACTGACTCAGACCCCAGGTCAGTGGACTGACTCAGACCCCAGGTCAGTGGACTGACTCTGACCCCAGGCCAGTGGACTGACTGATGCTGTCAGAGGACTAATACACTAATACAATACTAATTCAACACTAATACAACACTAATACAACAGAGGAATTAAAGGGAATAATCTCTGATCTAAGCCTGTCCATTTAGAACTTGTCCCGGCATCATCCCACAGGGTTCTAATGGAAGGGACAGTGGCTGAAGAGGGTCAAACAAGGGTAAATAAAATAACGGTCTTTATAATAACAGTCTCAGTTATTAAAAGGGACCTTAGGTTTCCTCTCGTTGGCTGATGAGTACTATGCCGGTACGATGAGTAACCTTGATCGAGACCTTCTGTAGATGGAAGAGGGGCAATGTGGCAGGTCTAGTGTCGAAGCACACCTAGAAGAGACATAGAAAGGGTTAGAGTCGTGCAGTCGGCTCGTACTCAATTCACCTGCTGTTCTGCCATGCTGTGTCCTTAACCACCCACTTCTTCTGAATGTGGGTAGAATGTAAACCGTGAGTCACTGTGCCCTGACTAGGCAAAACATTGGTTAGCATACAATATGTATACTGAACAAAAATATAAATGCAATATGCAACAATTTCAAAGATCTAACTGAGTTATAGTTCAAATAAGGAAATAAGTCAATTGAAATAAATTAATTAGGCCCTAATCTACGGATTTCACATGACTGGTAATACAGATATGCATCAGTTGGTCACAGATACCTTAAAAAAAAGGTAGGGGCATGGATCAGAAAACCAGTCAGTATCTAGTGTGACCACCAATTGCTTCATGCAGCGCGACACATTTCTCCTCCACAAAGAGTTTGATCAGGCTGTTGATTGTACTGTGCATTATCATGCTGAAACATGAGGTAAATGGCACGACAATGTGCCTCGGTATCTCTGTGCATTCAAATTGCCATCAATAAAATGAAATTGTGTTTGTTGTCCATAGCTTATGCCTGCCCATACCAAAACTCCACCACCACCACGGGGCACTCTGTTCACGATGTTGACATCAGCAAACCGCTCGCCCACACGACGCCATCAGTGGAGGCTCCTCAGAGGAGGAAGGGGAGGGCCATCCTCCTCAGTAAATTTCAGAAGAAAAAAAATAGTGAAACATTTAAAAAGTTATCCTTTTTAGATAAAACTATGGTAAATATATTCACCAAATAATTTATTAAAACACACTGTTTTGCAATGAAGGTCTACAGTAGCCTCAACAGCACTCTGTAGGGTAGCACCATGGTGTAGCCGTGGTCTAGCTTCTGGGTACATTGACTTCAATACAAACCCTCGGAGGCTTATGGTTCTCACCCCCTTCCATAGACTTACACAGTAATTATGACAACTTCCGGAGGACGTCCTCCAACCTATCACAGCTCTTGCAGCATGAACTGACATGTTGTCCACCCAATCAAACGATCAAAGAATTAATCTAGTACTGAAAGCATAAGCTACAGCTTGCTAGCACTGCAGTGCATAAAATGTGGTGAGTAGTTGACTCAAAGAGAGAGAAATACGATAGCTGAACAGTTTTGAAAAAATGTATTTATTTCAAAACTAAGGAGAAGCAAGAGAGAAAGAGAGAGCTAGCTATTTTAGTATATAGTATAGTATATATACATATGTATAGCTAGCAAATGCAGCTAGACAGTTTAGCCTACTCAAACACCCGGTTCAATCAGAGAAGGATGCTATGTTAGCTAGATGGCTATGGGTATCCAGCACTGGAACTCTTCCATATCCAAAGCTTTTGGTTTTAGTAATTTACTGCCACCGGGGCCCGCCGGTGTAACTACTAAACTTCATGCTGTACACTGTACTGCATGATTGTAGCGGGTTTACTAAGGTGTTTGTTCCAGTAGCTATGTTAACTATGACGTTAATATGGTGAAAACGGTGTAAATGGTTAGCGGTTATTGTATGAAAGTTTGCCTTGGAAAGTTTTTGTTGGCCTGGTCACACACTGCTGTCAGAGAACTGAAGTCCACAAGCGAAGGGGAAAGGTGAGAGAAGGAAGGAGCGTAGATGTGAGAAGGAATTGTGATCATGCGGTTTATATGTGGCTGCTAGTTCTGTGTTTGCGTGTGATCAGGGGTATATTAATTCTGGCGATTCTGTTGAAAAACATTTCTTAAACGGAAGCAAACGGAACGAAACGGGGATAAACATACCTGAATTTGTCCAATAGAAACTCTCGTCTGCAACTGTTGGACTAATGATTACACCCTAGATCAGCTAGACGCATGCAAGAGTGTGAAAAGTGGTATGGAATGTGTCACTGTCTGTCACCTTGATTACTCTAATTTCTCTTGAACGTTCATTCATAGGCTAGGTTCTAGCAACCTCATGATGGGTTTAGGGAAAATTAGAGTATCATTTAGTAGTCTAAACCTATCACTGTTACATTGAGCTGGGTGAATGGATAATGTATGACAGTCATCCAATATGCTGCAATAGAAATAAGGCATGCTCATAAATGAAACAAATCGTCCTCCCTCATATTAAGGCCGGTCTCTAAATTGAGGTCGGAGGTGGCTTACGGTCGAGAAATGAACATTCAATTCTCTGGCAAGAGCTCTGGTAGACATTCCGGCAGTCAGCATGCCAATTGCACACTCCCTCAAGACTTGAGACATCTGTGGCAATGTGTTGTGTGACAAAACTGCACATTTTAGTGGCCTTTTATTGCCCCCAGCACAAGGTGCACCTGTGTAATGATCATGCTTTTTAATCAGCTTCTTGATTTACCACACCTGTCAGGTGGATGAATTATCTTAGGGTTAGGGTTAGGTGGATGAATTAGCAAAGTAGAAATGCTCACTAACAGGGATGTAAACACATGTATCAAAAAAAAGAGAGAGCTTTTTATGTATGGAACATTTCTGGGATCTTTTATTTCAGCTCATGAAACATGGGACCAACACTTTACATGTTGAGTTTATATTTTTGTTCAGTATAGCTACAACCAATCTTACTCCCAAGTTCTCTGCTGCTGTGCACACACACACACACACACACACACACACACACACACACACACACACACACACACACACACACACACACACACACACACACACACACACACACACACACACACACACACACACACACACACACACACACACACAGTGGTTGGTTCTGTCACAGTGTCGATACAGAGGTGTGGTTATTGTTGTTTGTTGTAACTCATTTGAATATGCTGTTGCTCCTGGCTGTTCTTTTGAAATTGTGCTTTTTATTGTGTTCAGATCAACAACAGTCAGTTTGTTTATTTGTGAGCCAGACAGACTGGGAGCATGTCTCATGTTGAGAGGCAACTGCTTTTCCTGCACAGCACTGAATGAGTATACTGTAGCTACAGGCTTTAAAGCTGGAATCTTTAATTGAAGCAATAACAAAGCGGTCACCCCTCATGTGTTTTGGTAAAAATCTGAGGGATGCCTGGGGAAATGTAACCACTCTCAAATTCAAAGCGAGAGCTATGTATGCAAGGACTGACCATACATGATATCAAAATGATAGTTTTGGGGCTATACAGTGTTTGTTTACATTTACTTTGTTTACAAACATTAGAGTATAACAAGCTTATATTTTGGGTTCTGATTGGGTAAGACGGTTGAACTAAGTTCCTGAGGCGTAAACATGTTGTATTCTTCAAGAATCAATGGGTATACATCGTTCATTTCTAAGTCCAAAAATGGATGTAGCAACTAAGGACTCCAGCTTTAACAAAGATAAATGCACAGACAAAAAACACTCACAAACACTACGCTCCAGCTTCATTTCTACACAACAAAATGCATTTCATCCTTCAATCTAGAATCGCTTGACAACTGAAAGGCCGTGACTGCCTGTTGGCATGAGATACTGCCTGTAAACTTGTGATCATTCTTGAGAAAAGTGATTTTTGCATTTCCTTGTTCCAGTAATAGGAGATTATTAATAGACATATTTTCCAATATATAATTGGACACTGTCATTCAAAGGAAATCTTATTCCTCATACTGCGGCATAGAAAACCCCGGGTCATGTTTCCGCATAGTTGAATGACAGTAGGTGTATTCTGGAATGATTTTGGAAGTACGTTCTCTAGTGAAGCGTAATGGATGATAGAGAGCGTTCTCACAGGAACTTATCCTTGGGTGACATGAACATTCCTCTCAACATTCTTCAACACGTACATCATGGAAGTTATATCGGTATCTATGTGCCTGTAGGTACACAACATGACAGTGCAAGTCGCGCTATGCCACCCACAACATAAACGTAGTGTCCTATCAGTACGCTCTCACAAGATGTCAAAACAGTTTTGATCGATGATCTGTAACACTGTGAAACACTCTGCGTTTGGCAGATCTACTGTCATTGGGAGATGTCAATAGATAGCGCACTTATCTTGTTTAGCTAACAGAGGACACTTATTGAGTTACAGTGGAGGCAGGACCACATTCCTCAATGGTTAACCAGGGGGGTAAATACCCTGAGGCCAAGGCCATGGTCTGTTCTGTATGCCACCGAACGTGGAAAGTAGTGCAGCGGTTACGAGATGAAATGCGCTCGCGCACACAAACACACACACACGCACGCACACAGGCACACGCGCACACCTCATCTCGTCATGTGTATAATGTCTCTTATGTGAGTGTTAGCTACAGTACATGCCTGCAGGCTTATCCAGTAGGTGTTTGTGCTCCAATATTGTTATGTGTTGTTGGAACTTTGAGGAAACTTCGTGAAGAACCGGTTGAGGGTTGTTATTGTGGCATTTCATCTAAAGCCTCTAACATTGAGTTCTCTTCTCTCCTCCAGAGGAAAGAGAAAGTCTGTCTGATCACAGGCAGATCAGAGGGGCTCTAATGTGTTAAGTAAGCCACAGGGGCTCTGGTCTGGTAGGATTGTGATGCTGTGTTGTGTTGTTGTGTTGTTGCGTTGTTGTATTGTTGTGATGTGATGTGTTGTGCTACTTGTGTTGTGTTCTGATGTGTTGTGATTTGTTGTGATATGTTGTGCTACTTGTGATTTGTTGTGATATGTTGTGCTACTTGTGATGTGTTGTGATTTGTTGTGATATGATGTGCTACTTGTGATGTGTTGTGATTTGTTGTGATATGTTGTGCTACTTGTGATGTGTTGTGATTTGTTGTGATATGTTGTGCTACTTGTGATGTGTTGTGTTCTGATGTGTTGTGAATTGTTGTGGTACTTGTGATTTGTTGTGATATGTTGTGCTACTTGTGATGTGTTGTGCTAATTGTGTTGTGTTGTGATGCTGCTGATGTTTTTGTGTGTCTGGCTTATATGTTTCCATTTCCTGTTTCCTCTGGGAAGCAGTCCCAACAACACCCACCTGTAGCACGCGCTCCAGCAGGTATATCTCACTGGTCATCCCCAAAGCCAACACCTCCTTTGGCCGCCTTTCCTTCCAGTTTTCTGCTGCCAATGACTGGAACGAATTGCAAAAATCACTGAAGCTGGAGACTTATATTTCCCTCACTAACTTTAAACATCAGCTATCTGAGCAGCTAACCCATCGCTGCAGCTGTACATAGCCCATCTGTAAGTAGCCCATCCAATCTACCTACCTCATCCCCATATTGTTTTTATTCACTTTTCTGCTCTTTTGCACACCAGTATTTCTACTTGTACATCATCATCTGCACATATATCACTCCAGTGTTAATTTGCTAAACTGTAATTACTTGCTACTACTATGGTCTATTTATTACCCTACCTCCTCACGCCATTTGCACACACTCTCTATAGACTTTCTTTTTTTCTACTGTATTATTGACTGTATTATTGTTTGTTTATCCCATGTGTAACTCTGTGTTGTTGTTTGTGTCGCACTGCTTTGCGTTATCTTGGCCAGGTCGTAGTTGTAAATGAGAACTTGTTCTACCTGGTTAAATAAAGGTGAAAATAAAAATAAAAATACAAAACACTTCACTGAGAGAGACTGGGAGCGAGAACAGTAAATCACATACCTAGACTCCTTCTCTGTTGTTCAGTGTGAGCCTGAACCAGCCAAAACCAAACAGGAATAATCAGCTCCTTGTTGGTATGTAATGAGAGGTGTGAATGTGCATGCCTGGCTGCCTGCTTGTGTGTGTTGGTGTGTGTCTGCTTACCTGCCTGCCTGTGTGTTCGTGCATGCATGCGTGTGTGAGTTTGTGTGTGTGTTTGAGTGTGTGTGTCTGAGTGTGTATGCAGGCCTCTAAACAACGTTCTCACTGACTAAGTGGGCCCTTTCAACCATCAAGCGGAGCAGAGCAGAGGCTCTATTCCCTTGACCTCTAACCTCCAACCTCTATCACCTCATCTGTGTATCTGTTAATTAGTGCCTATTAGATTACAAGGCTGGGAGGTGTCTTCCACTAATGAGCCGGTCTTACAGCCTGACACCCCCAGGAAAATGCCAATGACAGGTAAACTAGTAGCTAGAAGCTACTGGAGCAAAGGGCCCTTCTATTGTTTATTGTCTCAGGCTGCACAAAGGTAAAAAAAAAAGGAGAGGAAATATATTTGAAGCCTCTTCTGATTGAAATAAATGATAAAATCTCAGTGAAGTGTGAGAATTAAAAATTAAATGAAAAACGAATACAGAAGTATGCAGACACACACGCAAGCACGCATTATGGAGTACAGGGTTTTATATGCGTGATGGATGGGGGTGATGAGGAGCCTATTTTGTGTTGTGGTTGAGGCGTATGAATCATTATTAATGGAGGTTTAAATAAATTCCCAATACTCCTAGGTGATTTAACCTCCTCTGTGGACAGTGTGTATATTACTGGGCTGGTGCTGGTGTATAGACCTTCTGCTAGCTCACTGCTGCTTTACACAATGAACCACTTACTCAACGTGGCTGCTGTGTGTGTGTGTGTGTGTGTGTGTGTGTGTGTGTGTGTGTGTGTGTGTGTGTGTGTGTGTGTGTGTGTGTGTGTGTGTGTGTGTGTGTGTGTGTGTGTGGAGCTGGTAGATGGTAGATGGTAGTGGAGCTGGTAGATAGTAGTGGAGCTAGTAGATGGTAGTGGAGCTAGTAGATGGTAGTGGAGCTGGTAGATTGTAGTGGAGCTGGTAGATGGTAGTGGGGCTGGTAGATGGTAGTGGAGCTGGTAGATGGTAGTGGGGCTGGTAGATGGTAGTGGAGCTAGTAGATGGTAGTGGAGCTGGTAGATGGTAGTGGAGCTGGTAGATGGTAGTGGGGCTGGTAGATGGTAGTGGAGCTGGTAGATGGTAGTGGAGCTGGTAGATGGTAGTGGGGCTGGTAGATGGTAGTGGAGCTGGTAGATGGTAGTGGGGCTGGTAGATGGTAGTGGAGCTGGTAGATGGTAGTGGAGCTGGTAGATGGTAGTGGAGCTGGTTGATGGTAGTGGAGCTGGTAGATGGTAGTGGAGCTAGTAGATGGTAGTGGAGCTGGTAGATGGTAGTGGGGCTGGTAGATGGTAGTGGAGCTGGTAGATGGTAGTGGAGCTGGTAGATGGTAGTGGAGCTGGTAGATGGTAGTGGAGCTGGTAGATAGTAGTGGAGCTAGTAGATGGTAGTGGAGCTGGTAGATGGTAGTGGAGCTGGTAAATGGTAGTGGAGCTGGTAGATGGTAGATGGTAGTGGAGCTGGTTGATGGTAGTGGAGCTGGTAGATGGTAGTGGAGCTGGTAGATGGTAGTGGAGCTGGTAGATGGTAGTGGAGCTGGTAGATGGTAGTGGAGCTGGTAGATGGTAGTGGAGCTGGTAAATGGTAGTGGAGCTGGTAGATGGTAGTGGAGCTGGTAGATGGTAGTGGAGCTAGTAGATGGTAGTGGAGCTGGTAGATGGTAGTGGGGCTGGTAGATGGTAGTGGAGCTGGTAGATGGTAGTGGAGCTGGTAGATGGTAGTGGAGCTGGTAAATGGTAGTGGAGCTGGTAGATGGTAGTGGAGCTGGTAGATGGTAGTGGAGCTGGTAGATGGTAGTGGAGCTGGTAGATGGTAGTGGAGCTGGTAGATAGTAGTGGAGCTGGTAGATGGTAGTGGAGCTGGTAGATGGTAGTGGAGCTGGTAGATGGCAGTGGAGCTGGTAGATGGTAGTGGAGCTGGTAGATGGTAGTGGAGCTAGTAGATGGTAGTGGAGCTGGTAGATGGTAGTGGAGCTGGTAGATAGTAGTGGAGCTAGTAGATGGTAGTGGAGCTGGTAGATGGTAGTGGAGCTGGTAGATGGTAGTGGAGCTGGTAGATGGTAGTGGAGCTGGTAGATGGTAGTGGAGCTGGTAGATGGTAGTGGAGCTGGTAGATGGTAGTGGAGCTGGTAGATGGTAGTGGAGCTGGTAGATGGTAGTGGAGCTGGTAGATGGTAGTGGAGCTGGTAGTGTTAAGATCAGCATTCAGCAGTTTACAGCCCTACTCAAGGACATATACACACATGAGTGTATACTGTACATACATGCACACACACACACAAACACACTCACACATAAACACGCACATGCACACAGACACGCGCAAACACATAACCACACACACACAAACAAGGATCCGCATGTTCACATACTGTATATTATACTACTGGCAACGTCAATCGATTGATTTCTGAACACACACATTTTGTTTAATCACATGTAAACATGTAGCTTCCTTGATAAGAGACTGTGGCCCCAAACCAAGACACAGAAAAGCCTAAATACTACCCTTATACTGTATACTTATATACACACACACACACACACACACACACACACACACACACACACACACACACACACACACACACACACACACACACACACACACACACACACACACACACACACACACACACACACACACACACACACACACACACACACACACAAATAGACAATCAAGGTTAGCCAAGGACTGGGTTGGCTTCTATCTCATTGTGTTCTGCTATTTCTCTAACCTGTTTGATTTACAGCAGCTGAAATGGGTGCAAACTCTGCGTCGCAGAGCAGGGTGATAAAGTTACGGCCATTTCTCATCCCAACGCCAGCCTCAGCAAATGAAATGGATTTATCTTTAAATCAGTGACTTATAGATCTCTAGAGTGAGTCATCACGTCAACCTGAGGCTAAAGTGTTTTCATGTCACAGCTCATACATTTATGTTCTGTTACTGGTATGGTTGCGTCCCAAATGCCACCCTATGGCAACAGGTCAAAAGTAGTGTACTCCGGAGGGAATAGGGTGCTATTTGGGATGCAGCCATGGACTGAGACTGAATCAGGAAGGAGTACTGTAGGGAGGAACTCAGAAGGCCTGCAGGGTACTAGGAACTAACCACACCATCATGATGAAAGGGTTGTACCAATTATGATTGTAATCTTACTTACTTATTATTTAATAACCCATCATTTATGGATAGTGTGTTTGATGTGTTTGTGATAGATGACTTTGTAAAAATGACTGCGGAGTATTAGGGGAGTGGTTTTATTTCAGATTAGTCAATTCAGGATGACTTATTAAAGGAACATTCCACCCAAAAACTATCTTGCTTGTCAGCAATAAAGTTTTCAAGATAAATAACTTTAAAAATACAGAAATACAGGCGGTATGATTTTTGCGTCATTTCTAATACACTGAGTATACAAAACATTAGGAACACCTTCCTAATATTGAGTTGCATCCCCTCCTTTTGCCCTCAGAACAGCCTCAATTCATCAGGGCATGGACTCTACAAGGTGTTGAATGCGTTCCACAGGGATGCTGACCCATGTGACTCCAATGCTTCCCACAGTTGTGTCAAGTTGGCAGGGTATCCTTTGGGTGGTGGACCATTCTTGATACACACGGGAAACTGTTCAGTGTGAAAAACCCAGCAGCGTTGCAGTTCTTGACACAAACAAGTACGCCTGGCACCTACTACCTTACCCCGTTCAAAAGCACTTAAATATTTTGTCTTGCCTGTTCACCCTCCAAATGGCACACATACACAATCCATGTCTCAGTTGTCTCAAGGTGTAAAAATCCTTCTTTAACCTGTCTCCTCCCCTTCATCTACACTGATTGAAGTGGATTTAACAAGTGACATAGCATAGGATCATAGCTTTCACTTGGATTCACCCAGTCAGTCTATGTCATGGAAAGGTTTCCTTAATATTTTGTACACTCAGTGTAGGTTTAATAACCTATAATGGAAATAACAGGTTATTAAAATGGAGACCTGGTGAAGAACCTAAGAGTTGAAACCTTGTTTCAGTAAACCACATGGAAACACAGAACTGCAGTGTGCCTTAACTTCTTTGGGGTAGGGGGCAGTATTTTCACATCCGGATGAAAAGCGTGCCCAGAGTAAACTGCCTGCTACTCAGGCCCAGATCCTAGGATATGCATATTATTAGTAGATTAGTAGATTTAGAACGCGCGAACAACAAGGATGAATTTGTACTTAAATTATGGACATTATCGAACAAAACAAACATTTATTGTGGAACTGGGATTCCTGGGAGTGCATTCTGATGAAGATCATCAAAGGTAAGTGAATGTTTATAATGTTATTTCTGACTTCTGTTGACTGCACAACATGGCGGATATCTCTTTGGGTTGATTTGTCGTCTGAGCGACGTACTCAGATTATTGCATGGTTTGCTTTTTCCGTAAAGCTTTTTTGAAATCTGACACAGCGGTTGCATTAAGGAGAAGTGGATCTAAAATTCCATGCATAACAGTTGTATCTTTTAGCAATGTTTATTATGAGTATTTCTGTAAATTGATGTGGCTCTCTGCAAAATCACCGGATGTTTTGGAACTAGTGAACATAACACGCCAATGTAAACTCAGATTTTTGGATATATATATGAACTTTACCGAACAAAACATACATGTATTGTGTAACATGGAGTCCTATGAGTGTCATCTGATGAAGATCATCAAAGGTTAGTGATTAATTTTATCTATATTTCTGCTTTTTGTGACTCCTCTCTTTGGCTGGAAAAATGGCTGTGTTTTTCTGTGACTTGGCTCTGACCTAACATAATCGTTTGGTTTGCTTTCGTCGTAAAGCCTTTTTGAAATCCGACACTGTGGCTGGATTTACAACAAGTGTATCTTTAAAATGGTGTAAAATACATGTATGTTTGAGGAATTTAATTATGTGATTTCTGTTATTAATTTAGCGCCCTGCAGTTTAACTGACTGTTGACGAGGTGAGACGCCTACCGTCCCACATACCCTAGAGAGGTTAACAAAACAAGAGAAAGTTTAAGACCTTGTTGCTATCAGACGGTCCTCTCTTAGTTTCACCATCATAAACCACAGATTGGCTAGCCCTGATATATAGACAGCCCTCTAAAATTGTGGAGGAGAGTAAAAGAAAAACGATAAATTCCGAACACCGTAAATGTTTTTCTCTGTCCCCACTAATATGACAACCTTTATCTTGATCAAAGTCTGACAGAATTCTTCTTCAAACCATAAAAAATACCTATCAAAATCCTTTTGAAATTGTGTACCATCTCCACTACAAGAGAAACCGATACCAAAGTAGTTTTTCTCTTACATTTGTTAACTCTCCCGACATCTTGGAAACAAGAGCCCTCTACCTGAGCTTGTTCTTGTCCTAATAAAGACAAGAAGACAGGAGTGGATAATATACAAGGGGACAGAGACAGAGAGCTCTCCAGCCTGTGTGTCTGACATCCCTGACCTTTCTAGTCCATATAGGCTGAAGGAACAGGTCTGTTTCTGTTGGGCTGCATAAGCCTGTCAGCCCCTCCCTGACGGCTCCTCAGAAGGCATCTCTACTATCATATTTCTCCTGTAATATGAAGACTGGGGGTAAAATGCAATTACCTGTCATGTATGAAGGTGAAGACACAGAGCCTCTCGTGCTATAATGACTCCCCCAAAACGAATTTCCCCTGTACAGTACAGGAGACAGGGGAGCGTAGCCTACAGTAGTATCAGATGACCTCAAACACACTAGACTATCTGAACCACTCTACATTATATGCTATTACCCGCTATTCCCTCAGCTTTAATAACAAAAGCTCTTCAATATACCTCCTGGGCTCCGAGGGCGTGTATTACTGTACTGTACAACCTATCTATCTGTCCTCCATATAGGTCACCAAACAGCTTCTCTTCGAATAAGAGGACTCTGTCTTTAATAAAAGACTAGCTTTGAGAGAAGGACTGTGACAGTGTCAAAGGCAGAAAGATCACAGCCATTAATAGCCTCAATGGGGAAATGATAAAGATAGAGCACATGTAAGTGCAGCTCACGGACAGAGCTCTCATGGAGCAATACTAGGGCCAATTCACTTCATACCTTTCTCCTCCACACCCATTGCACTGACCTTTACCATAATATCAGCCATTACAATTAAAAAGCCCTGCTAACCGAGGCCATCATCACATCAAGGTTTGAATAGGGGAGTATCTCTGACGCATAGCAAGGTCATTTAGACGTAATCAAATCCAATCATCTGACACTATGGCACAGTAACCACGAAACCAATCCATCAACGCAACCCCATGGCAACCGCCAACCATCCCAGTCACCTTTGTAATACCACTCTCCTCCTCTTATCCCGTCTCATTGGCTGTCTTAGTGTAATACTTGTTGATAATTGCGTGGCATGTCGACGTGGTTTGATTGACAGGCGTCCAGGAAAATGGGAGTTTGCTCGCCCCTTGTCTGCCAAGATTTCCTCATTAAGCGCATTGCGATGACATGGCGCTGCTGATCGATTGCTCTTGCCTGTCATCCCAAGGGGTGCTGCTTTGATTTATCATGTCTTAACCCCCCTTCCCCTCCCCCTTCCCCTCCACCACTCTGCAGTACCCGTGGAAAACAAAAGGAACTGGAGGAAGCTTTTCATTCTTTCTCCAAAGGTGATTTGGAAAGGGGGAATGGAGTGCAAAAGTCATGTTTGAAGATAAAAGCTTCAATGCATGAAACAAATTAGACATTTGACAGACTTGAAAATATGTTTTGTGAGTACAATAAAATAATAACATAAAGGCCAAATGAGCGATGCAGTATATTTTTAACATGACATACGCTTATGACTCTGTTGTTGTTCTTGTTGTTTTATTTTTTGTACTTTTTTGTACTTTTCTCTCCAATTGGTAGTTACAGTCTTGTCCCATTGCTGTATCTCCCGTACGGACTCGGGAGAGGCAAAGGTCAAGAGCCATGCATCCTCCGAATCACGACCCTGCCAAGTCACACTGCTCGCTTAACCCGGAAGCCAGCCGCACCAATGTGTCGGAGGAAACACCGTACAGCTGGCGGCCGAAGTCAGTGTGCATGCGCCCGGCCCACCACAGGAGTCGCTAGAGCCCGACGGGACAAGGACATCCCTGCCGGCCAAACCCTCCCCTCACCCAGACGACGCTGTGCCAATTGTGCGTCGCCTCATGGGTCTCCTGGTTGCGGCCGGCCCAGGATCGAACATGGATCTGTAGTGACGCCTTAAGCACTGCAGTGCCTTAGACCACTGCGCCACTCGGGGGGGCTTGTTGTTTTTGTTTTTGTGGTGTGGCTCTGCTCTGTTCTAAAGGCCTGTTTCCATAATGTCTCCTGTTTCCATAATGTCTCCAGTCTCCATAATGTCTCCTGTCTCCATAATGTCTCCTGTCTCCATAATGTCTCCAGTCTCCATAATGTCTCCTGTCTCCATAATGTCTCCTGTCTCCATAATGTCTCCTGTTTCCATAATGTCTCCTGTTTCCATAATGTCCAGTCTCCATAATGTCTCCTGTCTCCATAATGTCTCCTGTCTCCATAATGTCTCCTGTCTCCATAATGTCTCCAGTCTCCATAATGTCTCCTGTCTCCATAATGTCTCCAGTCTCCATAATGTCTCCTGTCTCCATATTGTCTCCTGTCTCCATAATGTTTCCTGTCTCCATAATGTCACCTGTTTCCATAATGTCTCCTGTCTCCATAATGTCTCCAGTCTCCATAATGTCTCCTGTCTCCATAATGTCTCCTGTCTCCAAATGTCTCCAGTCTCCATAATGTCTCCTGTCTCCATAATGTCTCCTGTTTCCATAATATCTCCTGTCTCCATAATGTCTCCTGTTTCCATAATATCTCCTGTCTCCATAATGTCTCCTGTCTCCATAATGTCTCCTGTTTCCATAATGTCTCCTGTCTCCATAATGTCTGCTGTCTCCATAATGTCTCCTGTTTCCATAATGTCGCCTGTCTCCATAATGTCTCCTGTTTCCATAATGTCTCCTGTCTCCATAATGTCTCCAGTCTCCATAATGTCTCCTGTTTCCATAATGTCTCCAGTCTCCATAATGTCTCCTGTCTCCATAATATCTCCTGTCTCCATAATGTCTCCTGTCTCCATAATGTCTCCTGTCTCCATAATGTCTCCTGTCTCCATAATGTCTCCAGTCTCCATAATGTCTTCTGTCTCCATAATGTCTTCTGTCTCCATAATGTCTCCTGTCTCCATAATGTCTCCTGTCTCCACCTCGGACTGATGAGGTGTCAGAGCAGTCAACAGGACAGATCAGAGGCCTCACTCTCACCCACAAATTACATGGGAGAGTCTTCCTCCACACGAAAGCAGGGTTCAGAAATAGTCAGGAGAGCGAGAAGAAAGAGACAAAGAGAGAGAGAGAGAGAGAGAGAGAGAGAGAGAGAGAGAGAGAGAGAGAGAGAGAGAGAGAGAGAGAGAGAGAGAGAGAGAGAGAGAGAGAGAGAGAGAGAGAGAGAGAGAGAGAGAGAGAGAGAGAGAGAGAGAGAGAGAGAGAGAGAGAGAGAGAGAGAGAGAGAGAGAGAGAGAGAGAGAGAGAGAGAGAGAGAGAGAACGACAGAGTCCCCCTCCCTCCCTCCATTGGGGTTGCTTGACACAGATGACACACGCACCTCTCATACACGCACCTCTCATTACCCATGATCCTTCATCATTACCCGGGCAACTCCGCCCCTCTCTGCTCTCCCCTGCTCCCTATCCTGGCCTGTTGAGTGACCGGGGCGACGTGTCGCAATTAAACACCACCCTCCCCATGTCCCCTCTGTCACTCAGCCCGCTATCTCTGAGGTCATCACACCTGGGTGTGTAAATGAAGAGGAGAGAGAGACAGGAGCTGTCAGTCACACACACACACACACACACACACACACACACACACACACACACACACACACACACACACACACACACACACACACACACACACACACACACACACACACACACACACACACACACCATCAGTGGAGGAGTCCATTATTCCATCATCCAGACACTTCCACTGAGCCGTGACACCAAGGACACACCAGCAGCTAAAGAGAATGCAGGACTCATGTTCCCGGTCTTTTACACTACTGTCGTTCTCTGAATGTTTGATGGTGATGTACCTCACGCATGCATAAACACACCAACATCCACTACACAGTCCTCTCCTATAAAGGAGGAGAACGTGCTCAACTCTAATTCCTGTTGTGTAAACAAGTAAAAAGGGTGATTGGAGCCAAAAATCTATACACTAAAAATGATTTAACCTTTATTAATACAGGTAGTTAACATAAAAATGAAAAAAAGGTCCAGCATTCATTTGATTATGATTTGTGTAAGCTTTGTTAAAACCTCTTGACGCTAGGGGTCAGAATTTTCTTTTTTCTTAAAATATCGTTCCCAAGGTAAACAGACATTTTCTCTGGCCCAGATCGTAGAATATGCATATAATTTACAGATTAGGATAGAAAACACTCCAAAGTTTCCAAAACTGTCAAAATATTGTCTGTGAGTATAACAAAACGTATTCTGCAGACGAAAACCTGAGAAAATATAACCCGGAAGTGATATTTAAAAATAAAAGAAAATGTGTTTCCTAGACCGTCTTTCTTCCATTTGAAGGGGTATCAACCAGATTCCTTTTCCAATGGCTTCCTCAGGCTGTGACCAGGCTTTAGACATAGTTTCAGGCTTTTATTTTGAAAAATGAACGAGATTGTTCATAACTAGTCAGGTGTCCTCCGAATAATTATTGCGCGCGCGAGAGGAGCTCTCCATTTTCCGTTTGTCTCTTAATGAATAGGTTATGGTCCGGTTGAAATATAATCGATTATGTTTGTTAAAAACAACCTGAGGATTGATTATAAAAAACATTTGACATGTTTCTACGACCATTACGGATACTTTTTGGAATTTGTCGAACGGAACAAGATCCTCAAAATGTTTTACAGGTGCACCATTGAGAGCAACTGTTTGGCATCTGACCGCAAGGCGCTACACAGGGTAGTGTGTACGTTCCAGTACATTACTAGGGCCGAGCTCCCTGCCATCCAGGATCTCTATATCAGGTGGTCTCAGACGAAGGACCTAAAAATTGTCAAAGACTCCAGCCACCCAAGTCATAGACTGTTCTCTCTGCTCCCGCACAGCAAGCAGTACCGATGTGCAAAGTCTGGTACCAACAGGACCCTGAACAGCATCTACCCCCAAGCCAGACTCCTTAATAGTTAGCCAAATAGTTACCTGGACTATCTGCATTAACTCTTTGCACTAACTATTTTGACTCAACTCCTTCAAGACAGTTGGAACAGCATTTCAGGTGAAGCTGGTTGAGAGAATGCCAAGAGTGTGCAAAGCTGTCGTCAAGGCAAAGGGTGGCTACTTTGAAGAATCTCAAATCTCAAATATATTTTGATTTGTTTAACACTTTTTTGGTCAGTACATGATTCCATATGTGTTATTTCATAGTTTTGATGTCTTCACTATTATAGTACAATGTAGAAAATAGTCAAAATAAAGAAAAACCTTGGAATGTGTAGGTGTGTCCAAACTTTTGACGGGTACTGTATGTTTTTAAAAAGGCTGAATGAACTGTTTCGCTGCCAGACAAGGCTCCGCTGATATCCAGGTGTAGTGGTGGTAAGGATTCACTCCATGGTGCTGAATAGAAAGCTCTGCTGTTGGGACAGCTTTATGTAGGCCCTAACAGTTTGTGGGCACCGTTTGTCACCGTTATAGTGCAATTAATGTATTGTTTGGTGTTGTGGCTTTGCTGGCATGCATCAATAAAACAAAAACGTTACCCCACCAAGATTTACATGCTAAAATTGCCACTGTGGGAACAACATTGATTCAACCAGTGTGTGCCCAGTGGGCATTTCAGGCCATCAATGAAGTTCGAGTAGCTAGCTTGTCTAACTATCTTAGCTGGCATGCCTGCTGGCAAGGCTGGTAGACTTTAGAAAAGCAAGCAATTACTAAATGTACTTAATAACATTCCCATTTCTTTCCATCTTTTACCCAGATTTTTGCAGAGATGCAGAGAAGCACATATAAATAAAACAGACAGGAGGATACAGACAGCTCAAGAGGTATGCTTAGATATGCAGAAACATTGACATGTTTTTGACATAGAATTAAGCATAATGATTATGACTCTAGATTGCAGGAAAAAGGTGTCATAGAAATTCTCCAATGAATGGACTAGCCCTCCTCTGGACCACCCCCCAGCCATCCTCACGTACTTTGTGCCCCCTCAAATTTGTGGGGTGCATGACATCCCTGCACACACACACACACACACACACACACACACACACACACACACACACACACACACACACACACACACACACACACACACACACACACACACACAGCTCACCGTCCTTTAGCACTCCAATATCTCAATTTTTTTTTCCTCATTCAAACTTTAATGTTCACTTCTATTCCATAAGCCCAACGGTGACAAAATAAAGAGTAATTGGTTATGAAAAAGTAGTTCACTTTGAGAAATGGACAATTAGAGAGGAGTTTCTCATTAACGTGAGACAGGCAGGCGTTTAAGAGGGTCTTCTATGCAGCGATCGCATCCGCTAATTAGGACCTCACGACGAGGACCAGGAGCGGTAATTGTCACATCGTGTCTGAATTTACACTTCACTTTTCTACCAGAGTCTGTCATTAGTGTTGTTCAGGGGCACAAGGGTTGGTCATGTGTCGGGGTATCAGGAGGGGGTGAAGGTTTTTTTTGGGTAGTAGGGAACCTTTCCTCCCATGTGCCCTCTCCCCTCTACACACTCCTCTGTGGAGGCAGGCCATTCTCCAACTGATAGCAGGGCACATGGCATCCTGTTTTAATGAGAACAAAAGGCCAGAGAGACAACTATGGTAGAATGGACTATTTATACCTCTCTCTCACTCTGACTAAATGGACACACACCTTCACATGCACACACACACTGGCACAAACCCAACAAATGGAACAGAGGCCTGTAGGCCTGTCCCTTTGAAATGCTTGCATGCAATTAAATTAAAACTCCTCAATAAATCAGGGGACAAACGGACAAAACCGTTTGGATTTGCCTAACGCAGTGGTGGAAAAAGTACTAAATTGTCATACTTGATGTCACGTTCTGACCTTTATTTCCTTTGTTTTGTCTTTATTTGATTCTCAATCAGAGGCAGCTGTCAATCGTTGTCCCTGATTGAGAATCATACTTAGGTAGCCTGGGTTTCACTTTTGGTTGGTGGGTGTTTGTTTCCGTGTCAGTGTTTGTCGCCACACGGTACTGTTTCGTTTGATCATCGTTTATTGTTTTTTGTTCCTGTGTTCAGTTTTGGATTCATATTAAAGACATGAACACTTACCACGCTGCGCTTTGGTCCGATCCTTCTACCACCACAGACGATCGTTACACTTGAGTAAAAGTAAGATACCGTAATAGAAAATGACTCAAGTAAAAGTGAAAGTCACACAGTAAAATACTACTTGAGTAAAAGTCAAAAATTATTTGGTTTGAAATATACTTAAGTATCAAAAGTGAATGTAATTGCTAAAATATGCTTACGTATCAAAAGTAAAAGTATACATAATTTTAAATTCCTTATATTAAGGAAACCCGACAGCATGTGTTTATTTTTATTTACAGATAGCCAGGGGCACACTCCAGCACTCAGACATAATTTACAAACAAGGCATTTGTGTTTAGTGAGTCCGCCAGATCAGGCAGTAAGGATGACCAGGGACGTTCTCTTGATAAGTGTGTGAATTGGACCATTTTCCTGTCAAAATGTAACTAGTACTTTTGGGTGTAAGGAATAAAAAGTTCATTATTTTCTTAATGAATGTAGTGAAGTAAAAGTAAAAGATGGCAATATAAATAGTAAAGTAAAGTACAGATAACCCAAAAAACTACTTAAGTAGTACTTTAATGTATTTTTAGTTAAGTACTTTACACCACTGGTCTAATGTCACTTAGGAAAAAAGGAAGGCTTGTTTATTTATGGTACTCCTACACAACGTTTTTTTTACCAACTTTAACTGATTAAAATAACACTTCATTGTTGTAGTTTCCTAGGAGGCAGAATATAGGTCTACGCAGAAATGTGGTAAACTATCAAAAAGTACAAACAATTTAATTAAAATGTAAATTGTCCTTGAAATCTTGTAGCTTTTTTAGCTTCAATTTTCAATAGCAAAACAGTAGAATACTCGAAAGAATCAGGCTACAAGAAGTAGAAGTTAGAAGTTAAACTTGAGTGTCACATGGTATGACGCTGGAGAGACGAAGCAGGTACGGGGAGTCAAACATTTAATAAAGAACGGACATGGAACGAGACAGGAACAGCATCAGCAAACTAGTAATACAGACAAACAACAATTAATGCAGCAGCAGGGAACAGAGCAAGGGAACTGACAAATATAGGGGAGGAAATAAACAGATGAGTGAGTACAGGCGAGTCCAATATCGCTGATGCACGTGATGAGGGAAGGCAAATGTTTGACTCCCCGTACCTGCTTCGTCTCTCCACCTTCATACCATGTGACAGAGACACCTGAAACAACAAACAAAATCTCTCTCCTCATTTTCAAAACCAATATAACTTGATCACAACACAACCAACTACACCCGGTAAAACAGGTCCCAGATCAGGAAGCACTTTGCTAACACAACCTAATCTCACCTGGACACACGCGCACACACACACACACACACACACACACACACACACACACACACACACACACACACACACACACACACACACACACACACACACACACACACACACACACACACACACACACACACACACACACACACACACTTTTGTTTTTCTAATGAATCCACATTGAGTCAACATTGTGAACAAACTGTTTGCTGGCAGATGGTGCTTGCTCTCTTTGTTCTGGCTGGATGATGAAAGTCCAACAGGATAATTTCCCTCGCTGCAGACACCCACGCCGAGGACCCGAGTAGGCGTCCACTCACAATGCCTAAGTCATTCAGAAATCCCTGGGATGGATGCAGTGGCTCTTTCATCCTCTCCTGTAGCCAAACACTTTGGCCTACTGCTTGTTTTGGCATCACACCTGTTGGGGAAATAAAGCTAGGCATTGTAAAGTCAGCCTCTCTCTCTCTCTCTCTCTCTCTCTCTCTCTCTCTCTCTCTCTCTCTCTCTCTCTCTCTCTCTCTCTCTCTCTCTCTCTCTCTCAGGAGCTTGTTTCCTCTTCCCATATCTCATTCACAATCCAACACAAGCAGTGTTTTGTTTATATTAAATGAAGGAAGAAAATACTTCCATTGATCTATGTTTAGGTGTTGAACAAAGACGACTTTATTCATGTGCATGAAGACAAATTATTGTACTGTATCAACATCTGCAATGAATAACAGTTCATTTATTAACTTTTAAAAAATAACTGAGGTTCCCTATGAGGAGTATTTCTCTTTCAAAACCATGAAGAACTGAACTGGCGATCTTTTGGAGTGTAAAGCGTGATGTATAGAGATAATTGCCATTTGGATTATACATAAATGACTCCCCAGCTAGGATAAATACATTGGCATTCTACAGCATGTTAGACCCCACAGTCATCTCATGTAAATCAATACCCAGTCTCCTCTCTCTCTTTCTCTTCTCTCTCTTTATCTCTCTCTCTTTATCTCTTTCTCTTCTTCTCTCCTGTCACGATCGTTGTTGTAAGAATCGGACCAAAATGCAGCGTGGTTTGGGTTCATCATCTTTTATTATGAGAACCGGCACAAAAACAATAAAGAGGAAAGAAACGAACGTGCAGCTTTGTCATACACAAAGGCAACAATACAAAACAAGATCCCACAACCAACAGGTGGGAAAAAGCTGCGTAAGTATGATCCCCAATCAGAGACAACGATAGACAGCTGCCTCTGATTGGGAACCATACCAGGCCAACCTAGAAATAAAGAAACCAGAATGCCCACCCTAGTCACACCCCGACCTAACCCAAAATAGAGAATAAAGGATCTATAAGGTCAGGGCCCACCCCCCAAAGGTGCGGACTCCGGCCACAAAACCTGACTCTATAGGGGAGGGTCCGGGTGGGCATCTAGCCTCGGTGGCGGCTCCGGTGCGGGACATAGACATCGCTCCGCTCGTGGATCCGCCCGCTTCGGTGGCGACTCTGGTGCGGGGATCGTCGCCTGAAGTTCCGGACCATGGATCGTCGCCGGAGGAACCGGACCGTGGATCATCGCCGGGGACTCCGTACCGTGGATCGTCGCCGGAGGAACCGGGCCGTGGATCGTCGCCGGAAGCTCCGGCCCGTAGATCGTTGCCGGAGGAACCGGACCGGGAACCCTCGCTGAAGGCTCTGGACTGGGAACCCTCGCAGGAGGCTCTGGACTGGAAACCCTCGCAGGAGGCTCTGGACTGGGAACCCTCGCAGGAGGCTCTGGACTGGGAACCCTCGCAGGAGGCTCTGGACTGGGAACCCTCGCAGGAGGCTCTGGATTGGGAACCCTCGCTGGAGGCTCCGTACTGGGAACCCTCGCAGGAGGCTCCGGACTGGGAACCCTCGCAGGTGGCTCTGGACTGGGAACCCTCGCAGGAGGCTCTGGACTGGGAACCCTCACTGGAGGCTCCGTACTGGGACCCCTCGCAGGAGGCTCCGGACTGGGAACCCTCGCAGGAGGCTCTGGACTGGGAACCCTCGCAGGAGGCTCTGGACTGGGAACCCTCGCAGGAGGCTCTGGACTGGGAACCCTCGCTGGAGGCTCCGTACTGGGAACCCTCGCAGGAGGCTCCGGACTGGGAACCCTCGCAGGAGGCTCTGGACTAGGAACCCTCACTGGAGGCTCTGGACTGGGAACCCTCGCAGGAGGCTCTGGACTGGGAACCCTCGCAGGAGGCTCTGCACTGGACGAGACTCTGGACTGGGAACCCTCGCAGGAGGCTCTGGACTGGGAACCCACGCTGGAGGCTCCGTACTGGGAACCCTCGCAGGAGGCTCCGGACTGGGAACCCTCGCAGGAGGCTCTGGACTGGGAACCCTCGCTGGAGGCTCCGTACTGGGAACCCTCGCAGGAGGCTCCGGATTGGGAACCCTCGCAGGAGGCTCTGGACTGGGAACCCTCGCAGGAGGCTCTGGACTGAGCCTCAAGATTCCTTGATGCCCTTCCAGACTCCTTCTGCCTACCCAAGGACGTCAGAGGACAAAAATCAGTTAACCACCTAACTGAGGAACTCAATTTAACCTTGCGCAATACCCTAGATGCAGTTGCACCCCTAAAAACTAAAATCATTTGTCAAAGAAACTAGCTCCCTGGTATACAGAAAAACCCGAGCTCTGAGCAAGCTTCCAGAAAATTGGAACGGAATGGCGCCACACCAAACTGAATCTTCCGACTAGCTTGGAAAGACAGTACCGTGCGATATCGAAGAGCCCTCACTGCTGCTCGATCATCCTATTTTTCCAACTTAATTGAGGAAAATAAGAACAATCCAAAATGTATTTTTGATACTGTCCAAAGCTACTAAAAAGCAGCATTCCCCAGTGAGAGTGGCTTTCACTCAGCAGTAATAAATTCATGAACTCTTTGAGGAAAAGATCATGATCATTAGAAAGCAATTGGACTCCTCTTTAAATCTGCGTATTCCTCCAAAGCTCAGCTGTCCTGAGTCTGCACAACTCTGCCAGGAACTAGGATCAAGAGAGACACTCAAGTGTTTTAGGACTATACCTCTTGACACAATGATGAAAAGAATCATGGCCTCTAAACCTTCAAGCTGCATACTGGACCCTATTCCAACTAACTACTGAAAAGCTGCTTCCTGTGCTCGGCCCTCCTATGTTGAACATAATAAATGGCTCTCTATCCACCGGATCTGTACCAAACTCACTAAAAGTGGCAGTAATAAAGCCTCTCTTGAAAAAGCCAAACCTTGACCCAGAAAATATAAAACACTATCGGCCTATATCGAATCTTCCATTCCTCTCAAAAAAAATTTAAAAAGCTGTTGCGCAGCAACTCACTGCCTTCCTGAAGACAAACAATGTATACAAATGCTCAGTCTGGTTTTAGACCCCATCATAGCACTGAGACTGCACTTGTGAAGGGGTAATTACCTTTTAATGGCGTCAGACCGAGACTCTGCATCTGTCCTCGTGCTCCTAGACCTTAGTGCTGCCTTTGATACCATCAATCACCACATTCTTTTGAAGAGATTGGAAACCCAAATTGGTCTACACGGACAAGTTCTGGCCTGGTTTAGATCTTATCTGTCGGAAAGATATCAGTTTGTCTCTGTGAATGGTTTGTTCTCTGACAAATCAACTGTACATTTCGGTGTTCCTCAAGGTTCTGTTTTAGGACCACTATTGTTTTCACTATATATTTTACCTTTTGGGGATGTCATTCGAAAACATTCACTGCTATGCGGATGACACACAGCTGTACATTTCAATGAAACATGGTGAAGCCCAAAAATTTCCCTCGCTAGAAGCCTGCGTGACATCTCCTTTTCTCTCTCTCTCTTTATCTCTCTCTCTCTTTCTGTCTCTTTAACTCTCTCTCTGTATCTCTCTCTCTCTTTCTCTCTCTTTAACTCTCTCTCTTTCGCTCTCTTTAACTCTCTCTCTTTATCTCGCTCTCTCTTTCTGTCTCTTTAACTCTCTCTCTTTATCTCGCTCTCTCTTAATTTTGCTTTATTTCTCTCTCTCGCTCCCTCTCTAAAAACATGCATATATGGTGTGTGTGTGTATATGCGTGCGTGCACGTGTGTATATGCGTTTGTGCGTGTGTGTGTTTGTGTGTTGTGCATAAGACCATGTCATGCCATGCAAGTGTGTGTGTGGGTGGGTGGGTGTGTGTGTGTGTGTGTGTGTGTGTGTGTGTGTGTGTGTGTGTGTGTGTGTGTGTCCCTATGCATGTGGGTGTGTGATCCTATGCTTGTGTGTGTGTCCCTATGCGCGTGGGTGTGTGTGTCCCTATGCGTGTGTGTGTGTGTGTCCCTATGCATGTGGGTGTGTGGGTATGTGAGTGTGTGTGTCCCTATGCGTGTGGGTTTGTAGATGTGTCCCTATGCATGTGGGTGTGTGTCTCTATCCATGTGTTGGTGTGTGTCTCTATGTGTGTGGGTGTGTGTCCCTATCCGTGTGTTTGTGTGTGTCCCTATACGTGTGGGTGTGTGTGTCCCTATATGTGTGTTTGTGTGTGTCCCTATACAGTATGTGTGGGTGTGTCTGTGTCCTTATGCATGTGTGTGTGTGTCCCTATGCGTGTGTGTGTGTCCCTATGCGTGTGGGTGTGTGTGTCCCTATGCGTGTGGGTGTGTGTGTCCCTATGCGCATGTGAGTGTGTGTGTCCCTATGCGTGTGGGTTTGTGGATGTGTGTGTGTGTCCATATGCGTGTGGGTGTGTGGGTATGTGAGTGTGTGTCCCCCTATGCTTGTGGGTTTGTGGATGTGTTTGTGTGTCCCTATGCGTGTGGGTGTGTGGGTATGTGTGTGTGTGTCCCTATGCGGGTTTGTGTGTGTGTGTGTGTCCCTATGCATGTGGGTATGTGTCTCTATGTGTGTGTTTGTGTGTGTCCCTATACGCGTGGGTGTGTGTGTCCCTATACGTGTGGGCGTGAGTGTGTCCCTATGAATGTGTGTGTGTGTGGTCCTATGTGTGTGTTTGTGTGTGTCCCTATACGCGTGGGTGTGTGTGTCCCTATACGTGTGGGCGTGTGTGTCCCTATATGTGTGTTTGTGTGTATCCCTATACAGTACATGTGAGGTGTGTGTGTCCCTATACGTGTGGGTGTGTGTGTCCCTATGAGTGTGTGTGTGTCCATATACGTGTGGGCGTGTGTGTCCCTATACAGTACATGTGAGGTGTGTGTGTCCCTATACATGTGGGTGTGAGTGTGTCCCTATGAGTGTGTGTGTGTGTGGTCCTATGCGTGTGTGTGTGTGTCCCTATACGTGTGGGCGTGTGTGTCCCTATACAGTACATGTGAGGTGTGTGTGTCCCTATACATGTGGGTGTGAGTGTGTCCCTATGAGTGTGTGTGTGTGTGGTCCTATGCGTGTGTGTGTGTGTGTGTCCCTATACGTGTGGGTGTGAGTGTGTCCCTATGCGTGTGTGTGTGTCCCTATGCGTGTGTGTGTCCCTATGCGTGTGGGTGTGTTTGTGTGTGTCCCTATATGTGTGGGTGCATGTGTGTGTCCCTATGCGTGTGTGTGTGTGTGTGTGTCCCTATGCGTGTGGGTGTGTGTCCCTATGCGTGTGGGTGTGTTTGTGTGTGTCCCTATATGTGTGAGTGCATGTGTGTGTCCCTATGCGTGTGGGTGTGTGTCCCTATGCGTGTGGGTGTGTGTGTGTCTCCATGTGTGTGTGTCCCTATACAGTACGTGTGGGTGTGTGTGTCTCTATACTGTACGTGTGGGTGTGTGTATCCCTATGCGTGTGTTGCATGTCTACAGGGCCCTGCTCCTGACGATGCTCTCTGGCTGTGAAGTGGCTAGCTGAGCTGAAGGTAGCACTTTCCTCTGAAGGGAAAAACACATCAAAGACATCAAATGTATTAAAACAGAGCCATCAATATCACACCTTATGTCTGTCATTTCACTAACACAAGGACAAAAACCAACCACCCAAGCATACCCAGGCCTGTACAGCATAAGCCAAAGACCCACAATGACTGTGTACACTACCGTATGTTCTCTTTTACCCATGTAGAAAGAATGGACGATGACAGCTCTTTGTATTTGCTACAGTATTATGAGTCACCACTGACTCATGAGAGAAGGAGGAGGAGGAAGAGGAGGAGGAAGGAGAGGGAATGATAATGTATGATAGAAGAAGAAGGAGGCAAATATGAGGAGTAAGGAGAGGGAATGATAATAAGATGAGAAAGAGAGGGAGAAGAGGAGGAAGGAGATGAATGATATGTAATGATGAAAGAAAGGAGATGAGGAGAGAGTGAGAATGAGATGAATGATATGTAATGATGAGAGAAGGAGAAGGAGGAAGAAGGAGGAGGAGAGATGAATGATAATATGGATGAGAAAAAGGAGGAAGGAGAAGAGAAGGAGGAGGAAGGAGAGGAATGATAATGTAAATGATGAAGGAGGAGGAAAGGAGAAGGAGGAGAATGAGAGGATGATAATGTAATGATGAGAGAAGAGGAGGAGAGGAGGAAGAGAGGAGGAAGGAGAAATGATAATGTATGATAGAAGAAGAGGGAGGAGAAGGAGGAATGAGAAGAGGGAATGATAATGTAATGATGAGAAAGGAGAGGAGGAGGAGGAGTGAGTGAAGGAAGAGAGAGGAAGGAGGAGGAGGAGGAGAGGAGAGGGAATGATAATGAATGATGAGAGAAGGAGGAGAGGAAAGAGGAGGAAGAGGAGGAATGATAATGTATGATGAGAGAGGAGGAGGAGGAAGGAGAGAGAGGAAGGAGAGGGAATGATAATGTAATGATGAGAGAAGGAGGAGGAGGAATGAGAGAGAAAGAAGGAGAGAGGAGGAAGGAGAGGAATGATAATGTAATGATGAGAGGAGAGGAGAGAGGAGGAGAGAGAGAAGGAGAGGGAATGATAATGTAATGATGAGAGAAGGAGGAGGAGGAAGAGGAGGAGGAAGGAGAGGGAATGATAATGTAATGATGAGAGAAGGAGGAGGAGGAAGAGGAGGAGGAAGGAGAGGGAATGATAATGTAATGATGAGAGGAGGAGGAGAAGGAGGAGGAGGAGGAAGGAGAGGGAATGATAATGTAATGATGAGAGAAGGAGGAGGAGGAGAAGGAGGAGGAAGGAGAGGGAATGATAATGTAATGATGAGAGAAGGAGGAGGCAGAAGGAGAGGCAATTAACATGTAATGATGAGAGAAGGAGGAGGCAGAAGGAGAGGCAATTAACATGTAATGATGAGAGAAGGCGGAGGAAGGAGAGGGAATGATAATGTAATGATGAGAGAAGGAGGAGGAGGAGGAGGAGGAGGAGGAGGAGGAGGAGGAGAGTGTGTTTGGGTGGAGGTGTGAGAGAACAAGAGAGAGGGGGTGGTGTCTTCTCAGTCTTCCAGTGTTCCTGTGACATCCAGCCTGTTATGGGGTATATATTAACACGCACACACGCACACCCACACACAAAATGTGAGGCATTTGGGGGTACTCAAGAACCGGAGGTGAGCAACAGTGATTTGTAGTGGTTATTCCGTTTCTTTATTGTTATTAAGAAATGTCAATGTTCACGCCACGATTCTATGAAGTCATATATATGTCAGAGTTGATGGGGGTAGATATCCTTGAAACGCGGTGTGTGTGTGTGTTCTTGCCTACCTATGATCCTCACACGTGACAGGCTGCTCATAACTCTGATCCTCAGCCTTCAAAGTCATTTCGTCAATAAAACATGCCAGATAATTGTATGTCCCTACAGTACAATACACTACACCAGATACAGTGTCTCAACAGTACAATACACTACACCAGATACAGTGTCTCAACAGTACAATACACTACACCAGATACAGTGTCTCAACAGTACAATACACTACACCAGACACAGGTCTCAAACAGTACAATACACTACACCAGATACAGTGTCTCAACAGTACAATACACTACACCAGATACAGTGTCTCAACAGTACAATTACACTACACCAGATACAGAGTCTCAACAGTACAATACACTACACCAGACACAGTGTCTCAACAGTACAATACACTACACCAGATACAGTGTCTCAACAGTACAATACATACACCAGATACAGAGTCTCAACAGTACAATACACTACACCAGATACAGAGTCTCAACAGTACAATACACTACACCAGACACAGTGTCTCAACAGTACAATACACTACACCAGATACAGTGTCTCAACAGTACAATACACTACACCAGATACAGTGTCTCAACAGTACAATACACTACACCAGACACAGAGTCTCAACAGTACAATACACTACACCAGACACAGTGTCTCAACAGTACAATACACTACACCAGACACAGTGTCTCAACATTACAATACACTACACCAGACACAGTGTCTCAACAGTACAATACACTACACCAGACACAGTGTCTCAACAGTACAATACACTACACCAGACACAGTGTCTCAACAGTACAATACACTACACCAGACACATTGTCTCAACAGTACAATACACTACACCAGATACAGTGTCTCAACAGTACAATACACTACACCAGATACAGTGTCTCAACAGTACAATACACTACACCAGATACAGAGTCTCAACAGTACAATACACTACACCAGACACAGTGTCTCAACAGTACAATACACTACACCAGACACATTGTCTCAACAGTACAATACACTACACCTGATACAGTGTCTCAACAGTACAATACACTACACCAGACACAGTGTCTCAACAGTACAATACACTACACCAGATACAGTGTCTCAACAGTACAATACACTACACCTGATACAGTGTCTCAACAGTACAATACACTACACCAGACACAGTGTCCTCAACAGTACAATACACTACACCAGATACAGAATCTCAACAGTACAATACACTACACCAGATACAGTGTCTCAACAGTACAATACACTACACCAGATACAGAGTCTCAACAGTACAATACACTACACCAGATACAGTGTCTCAACAGTACAATACACTACACCAGATACAGTGTCTCAACAGTACAATACACTACACCAGATACAGAGTCTCAACAGTACAATACACTACACCAGACACAGTGTCTCAACAGTACAATACACTACACCAGACACAGTGTCTCAACAGTACAATACACTACACCAGATACAGTGACTCAACAGTACAATACACTACACCAGATACAGAGTCTCAACAGTACAATACACTACACCAGATACAGTGTCTCAACAGTACAATACACTACACCAGACACAGTGTCTCAACAGTACAATACACTACACCAGATACAGTGTCTCAACAGTACAATACACTACACCAGATACAGTGTCTCAACAGTACAATACACTACACCAGATACAGTGTCTCAACAGTACAATACACTACACCAGATACAGTGTCTCAACAGTACAATACACTACACCAGACACAGTGTCTCAACAGTACAATACACTACACCAGATACAGTGTCTCAACAGTACAATACACTACACCAGATACAGAGTCTCAACAGTACAATACACTACACCAGATACAGTGTCTCAACAGTACAATACACTACACCAGATACAGAGTCTCAACAGTACAATACACTACACCAGACACAGTGTCTCAACAGTACACTACACTATACCTGATACAGAGTCTCAACAGTACAATACACTACACAAGACACAGTGTCTCAACAGTACAATACACTACACCAGATACAGTGTCTCAACAGTACAATACACTACACCAGATACAGTGTCTCAACAGTACAATACACTACACCAGATACAGTGTCTCAACAGTACAATACACTACACCAGACACAGTGTCTCAACAGTACAATACACTACACCAGATACAGTGTCTCAACAGTACAATACACTACACCAGATACAGTGTCTCAACAGTACAATACACTACACCAGATACAGAGTCTCAACAGTACAATACACTACACCAGACACAGTGTCTCAACAGTACAATACACTACACCAGATACAGTGTCTCAACAGTACAATACACTACACCAGATACAGAGTCTCAACAGTACAATACACTACACCAGATACAGAGTCTCAACAGTACAATACACTACACCAGACACAGTGTCTCAACAGTACAATACACTACACCAGATACAGTGTCTCAACAGTACAATACACTACACCAGATACAGTGTCTCAACAGTACAATACACTACACCAGACACAGTGTCTCAACAGTACAATACACTACACCAGATACAGTGTCTCAACAGTACAATACACTACACCTGATACAGTGTCTCAACAGTACAATACACTACACCAGACACAGTGTCTCAACAGTACAATACACTACACCAGAGACAGAGTCTCAACAGTACAATACACTACACCAGACACAGTGTCTCAACAGTACAATACACTACACCAGACACAGTGTCTCAACATTACAATACACTACACCAGACACAGTGTCTCAACAGTACAATACACTACACCAGACACAGTGTCTCAACAGTACAATACACTACACCAGACACAGTGTCTCAACAGTACAATACACTACACCAGACACATTGTCTCAACAGTACAATACACTACACCAGATACAGTGTCTCAACAGTACAATACACTACACCAGATACAGTGTCTCAACAGTACAATACACTACACCAGATACAGAGTCTCAACAGTACAATACACTACACCAGACACAGTGTCTCAACAGTACAATACACTACACCAGATACAGAGTCTCAACAGTACAATACACTACACCAGACACAGTGTCTCAACAGTACAATACACTACACCAGATACAGTGTCTCAACAGTACAATACACTACACCAGATACAGAGTCTCAACAGTACAATACACTACACCAGATACAGAGTCTCAACAGTACAATACACTACACCAGACACAGTGTCTCAACAGTACAATACACTACACCAGATACAGTGTCTCAACAGTACAATACACTACACCAGATACAGTGTCTCAACAGTACAATACACTACACCAGACACAGTGTCTCAACAGTACAATACACTACACCAGATACAGTGTCTCAACAGTACAATACACTACACCTGATACAGTGTCTCAACAGTACAATACACTACACCAGACACAGTGTCTCAACAGTACAATACACTACACCAGAGACAGAGTCTCAACAGTACAATACACTACACCAGACACAGTGTCTCAACAGTACAATACACTACACCAGACACAGTGTCTCAACATTACAATACACTACACCAGACACAGTGTCTCAACAGTACAATACACTACACCAGACACAGTGTCTCAACAGTACAATACACTACACCAGACACAGTGTCTCAACAGTACAATACACTACACCAGACACATTGTCTCAACAGTACAATACACTACACCAGATACAGTGTCTCAACAGTACAATACACTACACCAGATACAGTGTCTCAACAGTACAATACACTACACCAGATACAGAGTCTCAACAGTACAATACACTACACCAGACACAGTGTCTCAACAGTACAATACACTACACCAGACACATTGTCTCAACAGTACAATACACTACACCTGATACAGTGTCTCAACAGTACAATACACTACACCAGACACAGTGTCTCAACAGTACAATACACTACACCAGATACAGTGTCTCAACAGTACAATACACTACACCTGATACAGTGTCTCAACAGTACAATACACTACACCAGACACAGTGTCTCAACAGTACAATACACTACACCAGATACAGAATCTCAACAGTACAATACACTACACCAGATACAGTGTCTCAACAGTACAATACACTACACCAGATACAGAGTCTCAACAGTACAATACACTACACCAGATACAGTGTCTCAACAGTACAATACACTACACCAGATACAGTGTCTCAACAGTACAATACACTACACCAGATACAGAGTCTCAACAGTACAATACACTACACCAGACACAGTGTCTCAACAGTACAATACACTACACCAGACACAGTGTCTCAACAGTACAATACACTACACCAGATACAGTGTCTCAACAGTACAATACACTACACCAGATACAGAGTCTCAACAGTACAATACACTACACCAGATACAGTGTCTCAACAGTACAATACACTACACCAGACACAGTGTCTCAACAGTACAATACACTACACCAGATACAGTGTCTCAACAGTACAATACACTACACCAGATACAGTGTCTCAACAGTACAATACACTACACCAGATACAGTGTCTCAACAGTACAATACACTACACCAGATACAGTGTCTCAACAGTACAATACACTACACCAGACACAGTGTCTCAACAGTACAATACACTACACCAGATACAGTGTCTCAACAGTACAATACACTACACCAGATACAGAGTCTCAACAGTACAATACACTACACCAGATACAGAGTCTCAACAGTACAATACACTACACCAGACACAGTGTCTCAACAGTACACTACACTATACCTGATACAGAGTCTCAACAGTACAATACACTACACCAGACACAGTGTCTCAACAGTACAATACACTACACCAGATACAGTGTCTCAACAGTACAATACACTACACCAGATACAGTGTCTCAACAGTACAATACACTACACCAGATACAGTGTCTCAACAGTACAATACACTACACCAGACACAGTGTCTCAACAGTACAATACACTACACCAGATACAGTGTCTCAACAGTACAATACACTACACCAGATACAGTGTATCAACAGTACAATACACTACACCAGATACAGAGTCTCAACAGTACAATACACTACACCAGACACAGTGTCTCAACAGTACAATACACTACACCAGATACAGTGTCTCAACAGTACAATACACTACATCAGATACAGAGTCTCAACAGTACAATACACTACACCAGATACAGAGTCTCAACAGTACAATACACTACACCAGACACAGTGTCTCAACAGTACAATACACTACACCAGATACAGTGTCTCAACAGTACAATACACTACACCAGATACAGTGTCTCAACAGTACAATACACTACACCAGACACAGTGTCTCAACAGTACAATACACTACACCAGATACAGTGTCTCAACAGTACAATACACTACACCTGATACAGTCTCAACAGTACAATACACTACACCAGACACAGTGTCTCAACAGTACAATACACTACACCAGAGACAGAGTCTCAACAGTACAATACACTACTCCAGACACAGTGTCTCAACAGTACAATACACTACACCAGACACAGTGTCTCAACATTACAATACACTACACCAGACACAGTGTCTCAACAGTACAATACACTACACCAGACACAGTGTCTCAACAGTACAATACACTACACCAGACACAGTGTCTCAACAGTACAATACACTACACCAGACACATTGTCTCAACAGTACAATACACTACACCAGATACAGTGTCTCAACAGTACAATACACTACACCAGATACAGTGTCTCAACAGTACAATACACTACACCAGATACAGAGTCTCAACAGTACAATACACTACACCAGACACAGTGTCTCAACAGTACAATACACTACACCAGATACAGTGTCTCAACAGTACAATACACTACACCTGATACAGTGTCTCAACAGTACAATACACTACACCAGACACAGTGTCTCAACAGTACAATACACTACACCAGATACAGAATCTCAACAGTACAATACACTACACCAGATACAGTGTCTCAACAGTACAATACACTACACCAGATACAGAGTCTCAACAGTACAATACACTACACCAGATACAGTGTCTCAACAGTACAATACACTACACCAGATACAGTGTCTCAACAGTACAATACACTACACCAGATACAGAGTCTCAACAGTACAATACACTACACCAGACACAGTGTCTCAACAGTACAATACATTACACCAGACACAGTGTCTCAACAGTACAATACACTACACCAGATACAGTGTCTCAACAGTACAATACACTACACCAGATACAGAGTCTCAACAGTACAATACACTACACCAGATACAGTGTCTCAACAGTACAATACACTACACCTGATACAGTGTCTCAACAGTACAATACACTACACCAGACACAGTGTCTCAACAGTACAATACACTACACCAGATACAGAGTCTCAACAGTACAATACACTACACCAGATACAGTGTCTCAACAGTACAATACACTACACCAGATACAGAGTCTCAACAGTACAATACACTACACCAGATACAGTGTCTCAACAGTACAATACACTACACCAGATACAGTGTCTCAACAGTACAATACACTACACCAGATACAGAGTCTCAACAGTACAATACACTACACCAGACACAGTGTCTCAACAGTACAATACATTACACCAGACACAGTGTCTCAACAGTACAATACACTACACCAGATACAGTGTCTCAACAGTACAATACACTACACCAGATACAGAGTCTCAACAGTACAATACACTACACCAGATACAGTGTCTCAACAGTACAATACACTACACCAGACACAGTGTCTCAACAGTACAATACACTACACCAGACACAGTGTCTCAACAGTACAATACAACATTGATCATGCCCTGTTTCCAAACAAGCCTTGGATGATCTTGTCACCAAGCCTAGGATTATGCTCAGGAAGCCCACTGTTTCTGACAGCTTTCAACTGCATCACACTGTACTGTAGAACGGTAACTTCTCTGCTTGTTTCTGACAGTGCATGATGAGCCATCATCTAGCTAAAGCACCGTAACCTTCTCAATCAGCATCACTCGAGGGCGGAAGTTTCCCAAACCCAGATGACGCCTATTCCTGGACTAAAACAACATAACCCTAGCTTCATGTCCACATCCTGGTTCAACCCTAACCTTAGCCTCTGTCACAAACCTACCACGAACCCTAGCTTCATGTCCACATCCTGATTCAAACCTAACCTTAGCCTCTATCACAAACCTACCACGAACCCTAGCTTCATGTCCACATCCTGGTTCAACCCTAACCTTAGCCTCTATCACAAACCTACCACGAACCCTAGCTTCATGTCCACATCCTGGTTCAACCCTAACCTTAGCCTCTATCACAAACCTACCACGAACCCTAGCTTCATGTCCACATCCTGGTTCAACCCTAACCTTAGCCTCTATCACAAACCTACCACGAACCCTAGCTTCATGTCCACATCCTGGTTCAACCCTAACCTTAGCCTCTGTCACAAACCTACCACGAACCCTAGCTTCATGTCCACATCCTGGTTCAACCCTAACCTTAGCCTCTGTCACAAACCTACCACGAACCCTAGCTTCATGTCCACATCCTGGTTCAACCCTAACCTTAGCCTCTATCACAAACCTACCACGAACCGTAGCTTCATGTCCACATCCTGGTTCAACCCTAACTTTAGCCTCAACCACAACCCTAACCCTAACCTTGACCCTAGACTTAGGCAAGCTGTTGCAGTTCAGTTGCCGGTGATAGTTTGTTTATAGTTTGAGCATCTATAGACCATCTATAGGAGAGGAGACCACCTAATCGCTGAGAGGCACCGAAAATGAGTTCAAGCCCTACCCCTTCGTGAATTACAACACTAAATGTGATGTGATTTGGTAAATATGCACACTGTACCCACCAAATACATCTGCCTTTACCTATTCTCTTTTCTTCTCTCCTCTTCTTTCCTTTCTCCTCCCTTCCCTTCCACTCCCCTCCCACCTCCTCTCTTTTCTTCTCTCCTCTTCTTTCCTTTCTCCTCCCCTCCCCTCCCACCCCTTCTCCTCTCTTTTCTTTCTCCTCCTTTCTCCTCCCCTCCCACCCCTTCTCCTCTTTCCTCTTCTCTTCTCCTCTCTTTCCTCTCTTCTCTCATCTGTTATTATCCTCTCTTCTCTTCTTTTCTCTTCTCTTCTCCTTTCCTTTCCTTTCCTCTTCTCTCCTCTCTTCTCCTTTCCTCTCCCCAAGCAACCAGGCTTGGTAATGAATATGATGCATGGAGGCTCACCCCTACCCTTACCTACATGTACAAATGACCTCGACTAACCTGTACCCCCGCACATTGACTCGGTACCGGTAACCCCTGTATATAGCCTCGTTATTGTTATTTTATTGTGTTAATTCTTATTATTTTTTACTTCAGTTTATTTGCTAAATATTTTCTTAACTCTTTCTCTTATAGCCTTACCTACATGTACAAATGACCTCGACTAACCTGTACCCCCGCACATTGACTCGGTACCGGTAAACCCTGTATATAGCCTCGTTATTGTTATTTTATTGTGTTAATTCTTATTATTTTTTACTTCAGTTTATTTGCTAAATATTTTCTTAACTCTTTCTTGAACTGCACTGTTGGTTAAGGGCTTGTAAGTAAGCATTTCAGCATAAGGTCTACTACACTTGTTGTATTCGGCACATGTGACAAATAAAGTTGGATTTGATTTGATTTTGTCACTCTAGGTCTGTTGGTTGTGGATTATAACACTAGCTCTTCTTACAGTATAGGCTCTTGTCAAAAGTAGTGCACTATAAATGGAATAGGGTGTCATTTGGGATGCAACCCATTCCATGGTGGATCAGCGGTGGTCCCTGACTAGGCCGGGGTTTAAGGGGTTTACAGGCACACTGGTTATAAGCCAGATCAGGCAGGGTCAACAGCCTTCACAGATTCAGCCACCTACGGATAGCCACGGGTACCGGATCTAATTTCATACTCATGAAAATTAAAATTGCAACTGCTCCCAATCTCACTGAGAGAGAAGGAGAGAGGGAGAGAGAGACGGAGAGAGGGAGAGAGCAGGAGAGAGAGAGAGAGAGAGAGAGAGAGAGAGAGAGAGAGAGAGAGAGAGAGAGAGAGAGAGAGAGAGAGAGAGAGAGAGAGAGAGAGAGAGAGAGAGAGAGAGAGAGAGAGAGGAAAATCCAGAGAGAGAAAGGAGGAGAGATGGAGAGAAGGAGAAAAAGTGGGGATAATCACTCTGTTGGAGAGAGGGGCAGACTCTGAAGGAGATACTTTGCCTTTTATGTTCATTTTATAGACATTCCCTTTCAAATCAAATCAAATCAAAGTTTATTTGTCACGTGCGCCGAATACAACAGAATACAACAGGAATGAACAGAAATGCTTACTAACCAATAGTGCAAAAAAGGTATTAGGTGAACAATAGGTGAGTAAATAAGTAAAACAACAGTAAAAAGACAGGCTATATACAGTAGCGAGGCTATAAAAGTAGCAAGGCCACATACAGACACGGGTTAGTCAGGCTGATGGTCGGCCCAATTGAGGTAGTATGTACATGAATGTATAGTTAAAGTGACTATGCATATATAATAAACAGAGAGTAGCAGCAGTGTAAAAAGAGGGGTTGGGGTTTCCAAGCAGAGGACAATAAAATGTCAGAAACTACAGCTAAATAACATTATTCATTTCACTCATTAGTTTACAAAGATTCATATCTGTAAACACACACAGCATGGCTCCAGATCTGGCAACATAAAAGTGACTGAATGGTTTTCAATTAGTAATGTTGATATCATGTGGAGATGAGATTTGTACCAGGATTTCTCCTAATTCTCACATCTAAACATTCAGCTGGAAGTACTAAAACAGTCACATGACAGAGGGTAGCTAACACTTTTTTGGTAACTACATGATTCCATATGTGTTATTTCATAGTTTTGATGTGTTCACTATTATTTTACAATGTAGAAAATAGTAAAAATAAAGAAAAACCCTGGAATGAGTATGTGTGTCCAAACTTTTGACTGGTACTGTACATCACTTCCGATAATAATGTATGGTCGTGTTTGTGATTTCGCTTCTGGATCCTTCTCCCTGTAGTGGGTCCTGGTCAAAAGTAGTGCACTATAAAGGGAATAGGGTTCCATTTGGGATGTGTTCACAAAGTCAGAATCCCACAGAGGTCCCTTAGATCGTCTCCCCATGTATCTATGGGTGAGATACATGCCTTTTTCAGAGCTATTGATCTGTGCCAGTGCTTAATGGCTACCGGGTCGATGGTGATTCTGAAGGATACAGATGAGGCTTTGAGATACTTTAGTAAAACCTAATACATATAAAATACAAATACCATTAGATTAGTCAGCCAGATAAGAGTGGGTGTATAATGTGTTGTGTATTAGCTTTTAATGTACGGGACCTTTCCACTGCAGGGATATGAGGCTGAGGTTACAAAGGTAGCTTTGAGCGCAGTTTGAGGCAAACAATACCTTGTATTAACCATTTAGTTTAGTTCATTAGGATCCCAATTAGCTGTTGCAGCAGCTACTTATCTTGGGGTCCACAAACGGTAGTCAAACTGTAGTCTGGTGATTAGCCTACCTGTTGAAGGAATTTAGGTTAATAACATAGTAATTCAATCTCTGATATACAAGGCATGGTAACAGGTAGTAAGGATCTATAGAACCAGTAGAATGTACAGAACTGTAACCATAACATTATGACAAAGCCCACTGTTCTACTGTAGCTATGAAAACAGCCACTACAGTGTGTGTAAACTTAAAACGATCAGCGTCTACAGTATCTACGTGTAACGGTCGTCATATTTTTCCTCCTCCTCGGATGAGGAGAGGCGAGAAGGATTGGACCAAAATGCAGCGTAGGTGGAATACATGATGATTTTAATAATAATAACGAAGACGAAAATATACTTGAGCAAACTACAAAACAATAAACGAAGTCAACAGACCTGAACAAACGAACTTACATAATAACACGAAGAACGCACGAACAGGAACAGACTACATACACGAACGAAAACGAAACAGTCCCGTGTGGTGCGACATACACAGACACGGAAGACAATCACCCACAAACAAACAGTGAGAACAGCCTACCTTAATATGGTTCTCAATCAGAGGAAACGTCAAACACCTGCCTCTAATTGAGAACCATATCAGGCAACACATTAAACCCAACATAGAAACACATAACATAGAATGCCCACCCCAACTCACGCCCTGACCAACTAAACACATACAAAAACAATGGAAAACAGGTCAGGAACGTGACAGAATCCCCCCCTCAAGGTGCGAACTCCGGGCGCACAACCAAAGTCTAGGGGAGGGTCTGGGTGGGCATCTGTCCACGGTGGCGGCTCCGGCTCCGGACGTGGTCCCCACCCCACCATAGTCAATCCCCGCTTCCGTAGCCTCCTCCAAATGGCCACCCTCCAAATTAACCCTACTGGATTAAGGGGCAGCACCGGACTGAGGGGCAACACCGGAATGAGGGGCAGCTCCGGACTGAGGGGCAGCTCCGGACTGAGGGGCAGCTCCGGACTGAGGGGCAGCACCGGACTGGCTGGCGGATCCTGGCTGGCTGGCTCTGGCGGATCCTGGCTGGCTGATCCTGGCTGGCTGGCTCTGGCGGATCCTGGCTGGCTGGCTCTGGCGGATCCTGGCTGGCTGGCTCTGGCAGATCCTGGCTGGCTGGCTCTGGCGGATCCTGGCTGGCTGGCTCTGGCGGATCCTGGCTGGCTCTGGCGGATCCTGGCTGGCTGGCGGCTCTGGCGGATCCTGGCTGGCTGGCGGCTCTTGCTGCTCATGGCTGGCTGGCGGCTCTTGCTGCTCATGGCTGGCTGGCGGCTCTTGCTGCTCATGGCTGGCTGGCGGCTCTTGCTGCTCATGGCTGGCTGGCGGCTCTTGCTGCTCATGGCTGGCTGGCGGCTCTTGCTGCTCATGGCTGGCTGGCGGCTCTTGCTGCTCATGGCTGGCTGGCGGCTCTTGCTGCTCCTGTCTGGCGGAAGGCTCTGGCTGCTCCTGTCTGGCGGAAGGCTCTGGCTGCTCCTGTCTGGCGGAAGGCTCTGACTGCTCCTGTCTGGCGGAAGGCTCTGGCTGCTCCTGTCTGGCGGAAGGCTCTGGCTGCTCCTGTCTGGCGGACGGCTCTAGCGGCTCCTGTCTGGCGGACGGCTCTAGCGGCTCCTGTCTGGCGGACGGCTCTAGCGGCTCCTGTCTGGCGGATGGCTCTGAAGGCTCATGACAGACGGGCGGCTTTTAAGGCTCAGTACAGACTGGCGGCTTTGAAGGCTCAGTACAGACGGGCAGTTCATGCGGCGCTTGACAGACGGGCAGTTCAGACGGTGTTGGGCAGACGGGCAGTTCAGACGGCGTTGGGCAGACGGGCAGTTCAGGCGCCGCTGGGCAGACGGCAGATTCTGGCCGGCTGAGACGCACTGTAGGCCTGGTGCGTGGTGCCGGAACTGGAGGTACCGGGCTAAGGACACGCACCTTCAGGCTAGTGCGGGGAGCAGCAACAGGACGCACAGGACTCTGGAGGCGCACAGGAGGCTTGGTGCGTGGTGTAGGCACTGGTGGTAATGGGCTGGAGACACGCACAACAGGGCTAGTGCGTGGAGGAGGAACAGGGCTCTGGAGACGCACAGGAAGCCTGGTGCGTGGTGTAAGCACTGGTGGTACTGGGCTGGGGCGGGGAGGTGGCGCCGGATATACCGGACCATGCAGGCGTACTGGCTCCCTTGAGCACTGAGCCTGCCCAACCTTACCTGGTTGTATGCTCCCCGTAGCCCGACCAGTGCGGGGAGGTGGAATAACCCGCACTGGGCTATGTGGGCGAACCGGGGACACCATGCGTAAGGCTGGTGCCATGTATGCCGGCCCGAGGAGACGCACTGGTGGCCAGATGCGTTGGGCCGGCTTCATGACATCCGGCTCAATACTCAATCTAGCCCTGCCAGTGCGGGGAGGTGGAATAACCCGCACCGGGCTAAGCACACGTACAGGAGACACCGTGCGCTTTACCGCATAACACGGTGTCTGCCCGTACTCTCGCTCTCCACGGTAAGCTCGGGGAGTTGGCGCAGGTCTCCTACCTGACTTCGCCACACTCCCTTGTAGCCCCCCCCCCAAGAAATGTTTGGGCTTGACTCACAGGCTTCCGTGCTAGTCGCGTACCCTCATAACTCCGGTTCCTCTCTCCGGTTGCCTCTGCTCTCCTAATCGCCTCCAGCTGTTCCCATGGGAGGCGATCCCTTCCAGCCAGGATCTCCTCCCATGTGTAGCAACCCTTGCCGTCCAAAACATCCTCCCATGTCCATTCCTCCTTCGTGCGCTGTTGCTTTCTCCCACGCCACTTGGTCCTTGGTTGGTGGGTGATTCTGTAACGGTCGTCATATTTTTCCTCCTCCTCGGATGAGGAGAGGCGAGAAGGATTGGACCAAAATGCAGCGTAGGTGGAATACATGATGATTTTAATAATAATAACGAAGACGAAAATATACTTGAGCAAACTACAAAACAATAAACGAAGTCAACAGACCTGAACAAACAAACTTACATAATAACACGAAGAACGCACGAACAGGAACAGACTACATACACGAACGAAAACGAAACAGTCCCGTGTGGTGCGACATACACAGACACGGAAGACAATCACCCACAAACAAACAGTGAGAACAGCCTACCTTAATATGGTTCTCAATCAGAGGAAACGTCAAACACCTGCCTCTAATTGAGAACCATATCAGGCAACACATTAAACCCAACATAGAAACACATAACATAGAATGCCCACCCCAACTCACGCCCTGACCAACTAAACACATACAAAAACAATGGAAAACAGGTCAGGAACGTGACACTACGACTGTGATGAAGAAAACAAAAACAACACAAGGGGCATTTAACATTCCCTCTCCCTTTAAATGCCATTCTTCCATAAACATCCCAGTCACATGAGGGAATGACGGAAGTGGTGGAGGGGGTAGAAAACTTTACCTCCCTCTTTACCGCAGTAGTTATCTTCCCCCGATGTTTGCGTTTCTCTGCGAGCATTTGAAGTGGTTCTAATGTGCTTTTGGTGGAGGCAGGCCCAAGGCCTAGATGGTAATTACAGTTCTCTTTGACTCTCATAATTCCTAGCCTCCAGGGGGCCATTACACAAGCTCCTACAACTAATTCTGCTGAATTAAAGAATGATGAAAAAATACATCTGCTAACAGCTCGACAGCGCATATATATACTGTACTGTATGGCAGGGAGCGAGAGAGAGAGAGAGAGAGAGAGAGAGAGAGAGAGAGAGAGAGAGAGAGAGAGAGAGAGAGAGAGAGAGAGAGAGAGAAAACAAATCCAATTTTGATAAACTCCCATATCTATTGGGTGAAATACCATAGTAGCAAGATTTGTGACCTGTTGCCATAAGAAAAGGGCAACTAGTGAAGAACAAACACCACTGGAAATACCCATATTTCCGTTTATTTATTTTCCCTTTTGTACTTTAACTATTTGCACATCGTTACAACACTGTATATAGCCATAATATGACATTTGAAATATCTCTATTCCTAATGATTACTGGTAATCTTTTGTTTATTTCACTTTTGTTTATTATCTATTTCACTTGCTTTGGCAATGTAAACATATGTTTCCCATGCCAATTGAAGTGAGTGTGAGAGAGAGATACCCGCTAATTATCAAAATCCAGAAATGAGCCGTTAAATTCTACAACCACCTAAAAGGAAGTGATTCCCAAACCTTCCTTAACAAAAAAACTGAGCAAACTAAAATGCTATTTGGCCCTAAACAGAGAGTACACAGTGGCAGAATATTTTCCCTTTTGTATTTGCACATTGTTACAACACTGTTATATAGACAAAATATGACATTTGAAATGTCTTTATTCTTTTGCAAATTCTGTGAGTGTTTACTGTTCATTTTTATTATTTATTTCACTTTTGTTTATTATATACTTCACTTGCTTTGGCAATGTTAACATATGTTTCCCATGCCAATAAGCCTATTAAATTTGAATTGAATTGAATTGAGAGAGAGAGAGAGAGAGAGAGAGAGAGAGAGAGAGAGAGAGAGAGAGAGAGAGAGAGAGAGAGAGAGAGAGAGAGAGAGAGAGAGAGAGAGAGAGAGAGAGAGAGAGAGAGAGGGGGCCGTGGGGTGAGACAGGGATGCAGCTTAAGCCCCACCCTCTTCAACATATCTATCAATGAATTGGCGAGGGCAATAGAACAGTCTGCATAACCTGGCATCACCCTACTAGAATCTGAAGTCAAATGTCTATTGTTTGCTGATGATCTGGTGCTTCTGTCCCCAACCAAGGAGGGCCTACAGCAGCACCTAGATCTTCTGCACAGAATCTGTCAGACCTGTGCCCTGACAGTAAATCTTAGTAAGACAAAAATAATGGTGTTCCAAAAAATGTCCAGTTACTATGACCACAGATACAAATTCCATCTAGACACCGTTTCTCTAGAGCACACAAAAAATTATACTTACCTCGGTCTAAACATCAGCGCCACAGGTAACTTCCACAAAGCTGTGAAATATCTGAGAGACAAGGCAAGAAGGGCCTTGAAACATACAAGAAACATAAAATTTGACATTATAGAACCCATTGCCCTTTATGGTTGTGAGGTCTGGGGTCCGCTAACCAACCAAGAATTCACAAAATGGGACAAACACCTAATTGAGGCCCTGCATACAGAATTCTGCAAAAAATACCCTCAATGTACAACATAAAACACAAAATAATGCATGCAGAGCAGAATTAGGCTGATACCCGCTAACTATCAAAATCCAGAAAAGAGACGTTCAATTCTACAACCACCTAAAATTAAGTGATCCCCAAACCTTCCATAACAAAGCCATCACCTACAGAGAGACGAACCTGGAGAAGAGTCCTCTAAACAAGCTGGCCCTGGGGCTCTGTTCACAAACACAAACACAAACAGCCCCCCAGAGCCCCAGCTCAGCAACACAATTAGACCCAACCAAATCATGAGAAAACAAAAAGATAATTACTTGACACAATGGAAAGAATTAACAAAAAACTGAGCGAACTAGAATGCTATTTGGCCCTAAACAGAGAGTACACAGTGGCAGAATAACTGATCACTGTGACTGACCCAGAATTAAGGAAAGCTTTGACTACAGACTCAGTGAGCATAGCCTTGCCATTGAGAAAGGTCGCCGTAGGCAGACCTGCCTCTCAAGAGAAGACAGGCTATGTGCACACTGCCAACAAAATGAGGTGGAAACTGAGCTGCACTTCCTAACCTCCTGCCAAATATATGACCATATTAGAGACACATATTTCCCTCAGATTACACAGATCCACAAAGAATTTGAAAACAAATCCAATTTTGATAAACTCCCATATCTATTGTGTGAAATATCACAATGTGCAATCACAGCATCAAGATTTGTGACCTGTTGCCACAAGAAAAGGGTGAATTGTGAAGAGAGAGTAGGAGAGAGAGAGATTTTGTTTGGCTACGTTCTGTTTCTCCCTGCTTTTTCCTCTAAATCAAACATGAAACATATAACGAGTGGTAACTTACATTTTGACCATGCTCACGATCTTTGGTATGAGATTAAAGGCCTACGTAACATTTTGACCATGCTCACGATCTTTGGTATGAGATTAAAGGCCTACGTAACATTTTGACCATGCTCACGATCTTTGGTATGAGATTAAAGGCCTACGTAACATTTTGACCATGCTCACGATCTTTGGTATGAGATTAAAGGCCTACATAACATTTTGACCATGCTCACGATCTTTGGTATGAGATTAAAGGCCTACGTAACATTTTGACCATGCTCACGATCTTTGGTATGAGATAAAGGCCAACGTAACATTTTGACCATGCTCACGATCTTTGGTATGAGATTAAAGGCCTACGTAACATTTTGACCATGCTCACGATCTTTGGTATGAGATTAAAGGCCTACGTAACATTTTGACCATGCTCACGATCTTTGGTATGAGATTAAAGGCCTACGTAACATTTTGACCATGCTCACGATCTTTGGTATGAGATAAAGGCCAACGTACCATTTTGACCATGCTCACGATCTTTGGTATGAGATAAAGGCCTACATAACATTTTGACCATGCTCACGATCTTTGGTATGAGATTAAAGGCCTACGTAACATTTTGACCATGCTCACGATCTTTGGTATGAGATTAAAGGCCTACATAACATTTTGACCATGCTCACGATCTTTGGTATGAGATTAAAGGCCTACGTAACATTTTGACCATGCTCACGATCTTTGGTATGAGATAAAGGCCTACATAATATTTTGACCATGCTCACGATCTTTGGTATGAGATAAAGGCCTACATAACATTTTGACCATGCTCACGATCTTTGGTATGAGATTAAAGGCCTACGTAACATTTTGACCATGCTCACGATCTTTGGTATGAAATTAAAGGCCTACGTAACATTTTGACCATGCTCACGATCTTTGGTATGAGATAAAGGCCTACATAATATTTTGACCATGCTCACGATCTTTGGTATGAGATAAAGGCCTACATAACATTTTGACCATGCTCACGATCTTTGGTATGAGATTAAAGGCCTACGTAACATTTTGACCATGCTCACGATCTTTGGTATGAGATTAAAGGCCTACGTAACATTTTGACCATGCTCACGATCTTTGGTATGAGATAAAGGCCTACATAATATTTTGACCATGCTCACGATCTTTGGTATGAGATAAAGGCCTACATAACATTTTGCTCCAATATTTTGCAGAGCAAATGATCAAAGTGAAATAGAATGGTATGTATTGTTGGAACATAAATCAGACTAAAAACCATAAATATTTGAAGTGTTTGTACTATCTGGCGTATTGCAGCTGGTTGACCTTTGCAGTGTCCTTACTGTTAGTTTGTCTTGCCTCAGGATGAGACATGCACTGCCACTATCTCCAGCCTCAAGGGCAAGTCCTTTTTCAGTATTCTTTGTAGCCTGGATTCTTGAGCAGGAAACATAGCACATGTCAACACACACTTGATGCTGAACATCCAAAGTACTTGTCACATGGCGCATTCTTTTACAATGACCTCACATCTGAAATGGATTCAAAAATACATGTGTCCTTAAATGACTCACATTCCAAAAATACTGAGCCTGAGAAATCCACAATGAGATTGATTTGCGATATACAGTAGCCTACCAAAAGCCATTCGTATATACAATACATACATTTATTTCTAACATGCAGTAAAGACTGGTCTTTTAGTTTCTATATTGTTTCATATATCTTGGCTGTGTCTATATGGAGCCTAACTGAACAGCAGGAGATGGACGAGAGACTCCTGTTCCCATTAGACTAGCACTGGGCCTCACAAGAACATGTTTTGTCTTCATAAACACTCAGTCATTTCATCCATCTGCATAAATCATTCATCTCACCGCCACTGGACAATGGCCATTACAAATAATGACACTTACCGCAAGAAAGAACGGAAGATAAAAAAGAAAGAAATGCAAAAAAAATCTGGCATATTGTTTTGTTGTGTTTTGCCTTCAGTTGCACTCTAGATGGACATTGTTGTTTCCATGGAGAGATACTTCACTATCAGAGTGACTCATCACTCACTTCATGTTGCCAGACACAGTAGATAAAGACAGAGATGTTGCTGGCAGTGTTGCTATGTGTCATTCTTCTCCTATGTTGTCATGGCAGAACAGAGAGTGATGTGACTGACTTCCTTCTTATTCTAGAACTATTCACATTCAGGTGCATTTAGAGGAGACGTCCTTATTCTAGAACTATTCACATTTAGGTGCATTTAGAGGAGACGTCCTTATTCTAGAACTATTCACATTTAGGTGCATGCAAAGGGAGATTCCACTCATGCAATTACAAGTTGAGATGTGGAATTCTTTGATGTGAACCCTGTGACACTAAGGCCTAGAATCAGATCAAGCCATAACAGGCGATAGCAGACCCCCACATAGTGGATGTTTTTCCTGTGTCGGAGGTGGGACTGCGTTGGAGCTGTCAAATTGGTGAGCAGCTGCTCTTGCAATCATTGTCACAAAGCCATACCTGTCCTACTTGTCTTAGAAGTTCAGAAAAATAAACTGTAGGCTATATAGAAATAATTGCACTCAAATTGCAAAATCATTTACCAAAATAATGAGGATTTTTTATTATCCTCATTGAGGTGTAGATTGCATCTCACATTCCAGTGTTCAAACTTGGAAACAAGACTGCATGGGATTTCTGTTAATCCGACTTTGTGCAGCCAATTCACTTGTGGATTTGACAGCTCTAACGCAGATCCACCTCCGACAAGTCAAAACAACCGCTATGCGGATGGCGGCTAAAGTGGAGCTAATTGAATAGAGTCCTAAAGGGGCTGACAGCAGATGACAGCATGAAAATAGACATGTCGTTGTGTGAGAACATTTATTTTTCCAATTTAGTAATCTACATACAGTATCTTATACGTCCCTGAACATAATATGATTATGTGTGTGTAAATGCAAATATGCTAGATGCTCTCAGAGCTACTAATAAATGCATCCCAAGGCAAGTGAAGGGGTTAAACCAAGGCCTCATACCTTTTAAAGCATTAATCAATTGTGTTATGATAAACTGTAATCACGTCACTGGGCAATGAGCTTATTTTCCACTTGTCAAACCTTTCACCCTGACATTTCCCATGTGTCCCCCATGTGTGTGTGTTAACACATGTTTTGAGTGTTTTACCCTTCAGACACGATCAGAAGGTGGAAACCGCCTACGTTCAAACTCCTCCTGTCTGGGCCCCACCTGGCTGTCTGAGGTTCTGAGAATAAGACTGGTTTTCTGAGAACACAAGGCTGCCGCAGGCCTGATGAAAACAGCCACCTACCAGAGGATGCTTAGACTCGTTCACCTTGTTATGACCCGATACTTGTGATGAAAGGTCAAGTTGCGGTCAAACCCACTTCTGAGCTTTTAATTGCTGACAAGATGGTTGCTGCTGTCAAGGGGAGGTTAGATTTATTAAAATGTTGTTGCCAGGGAAACTCACGCAAGGAGGACTGGGAGAGGCTATATGAGTTACAGGATGTCTTAGACATTTTGCAGAACCTGGGGAGAGCTATCATATATGTACTCTGTACCAACTTCTGCCTAAAATTGTATTACTAAAGGAGAATTGTAATACTTAAACAAAAAGTCTGTGTTTCCTTTCCATTACCAATGTATGTTTGATAATTATATAGACCTGATCATCTGTTGGAGAAATTGACCAACAATTGCCATTCCTTCCCCCACAGGAGTGTAATAGGGAAAAGAAAATAACTTCCTCTGGAACTCAACAGAATCACCGTGTGTCCCCCATTCCCCCAATCCCACCACTGTCTGTCTATAACAAATGCACTTGTCCACATATCACACTGAACAGTCTGCCAGTGGTAATGTATTTGTTCACTGACTGTCTATCTATAATGTATTCATAATGCATATTCATATCTCCCCTCCCCAGTAATAGCAGGCAGTGAAGTGATTACACACACACACACACACACACACACACACACACACACACACACACACACACACACACACACACACACACACACACACACACACACACACACACACAGCATCCTCCTGGATACCCTAGAACCACTTCAATTCGCATACCACCCCAACAGATCCACAGATGACGCAATCTCAAATCGCACTGCACACTGCCTATTCCCACCTGGACAAAAGGAACACCTATGTGAGAATGCTGTTCATTGACTACAGGTCAGCGTTCAACACCATAGTGCCCACGAAGCTCATCACTAAGCTAAGGACCCTGGGACTAAACACCTCCCTCTGCAACTGGATCCTGGACTTCCTGACGGGCCGCCCCAGGTGGTAAGGGTAGGCAACAACACTTCTGCCACGCTGATCCTCAACACTGGGGCCCCTCAGGGGTGTGTACTTAGTCCCCTCCTGTACTCCCTGTTCACCTACGACTGCGTGGCCAAACATGACTCCAACACCATCATTAAGTTTGCTGACGACACAACAGTAGTAGGCCTGATCACCAACAAAGATGAGACATCCTTTTGGGAGGAGGTCAGAGAACTGGCAGTGTGGTGCCAGGACAACAACCTCTCCCTCAATGTAAGCAAGAGAAAGGAGCTGATCGTGGACTACAGAAAAAATGTGGGCCGAACAGTCCCCCATTAACATCAACGGGGCTGTAGTGGAGTGGGTCGAGAGTTTCAAGTTCCTTGGTGTCCACATCACCAACAATCTATCATGGTTGGTGACACACCAAGACAGTCGTGAAGAGGCCACGACCAAACCTTTCCCCCCCAGGAGACTGAAAAGATTTGGCATGGCTTCCCAGATCCTCAAAAGGTTCTCTAGCTGCACCATCAAGAGCATCCTGACCGGTTGCATCACCGCCTGGTATGGCAACTGATCAGCATCTGACCGTAAGGCGCTACAGAAGGTAGTACGTACGGCCTTGTACATCACTGGGGCCAAGCCTCCTACCATCCAGGACCTATTTTTGTATTTTTTTTAACCTTTATTTAACTAGGCAAGTCGGTTAACTTCTCTAGGGTAGGGGGCAGCATTTTCACGTTTGGATGAAAAGCATACCCAAATTCAACTGCCAGTTACTCATCCCCAGGAGATAAGATATGCATAGTATTAGTAGATTTGGATAGAAAACACTCTGAAGTTTCGAAAACTGTTTGAATCATGTCTGTGCGTATAACAGAACTTATTTAGCAGGCGAAACCCCGAGGACAAACCATTCAGATTTTTTTTTTTGAGGTCACTGTCTTTTCAATGAGGTTTCATTGGGAAACCAGATTTCTAAGCGAATTGCTTGCAGTTCCTACGGCTTCCACTAGATGTCAACAGTCATGAGAAATAGGTTGAGGTTATTCCTTTGTTTAATGAAGAAATACGGCCATCTTGAAGTTGAGGCACAGGTGTCCTGGACGTGCGCTTCAATCAAACAGAAGGCATGCTACATATCATTTTAATACTGTATTGAACACATATCATCCCGTCTTCAATTTTATCGATTATTAACGTTAAAAAATACCTAAAGTTGTATTACAAAAGTAGTTTGACATTTTTTGGCAAAGTTTACAGGTAACCTTTGAGATATTTTGTCATCACGTTTGAGCAAGTTGGAACCGGTGTTTTTCTGGATCAAACGCGCCAAATAAATGGACATTTTGGATATATATCGACGGAATTAATCGAACAAAAGGACTATTTGTGATGTTTATGGGACATATTGGAGTGCCAACAACAGAAGCTCGTCAAAGGTAAGAAATGAATTATATTTTTATTTCTGCGTTTTGTGTCGCGCCTGCTGGGTTGAAATGTTTTCTCTCTTTTGTTTACTATGGTGCTATGCTCAGATAATAGCATCGTATGCTTTCGCTGAAAAGCCTATTTGAAATCTGACATGTTGGCTGGATTCACAACCAGTGTAGCTTTAATTTGGTATCCTTCATGTGTGATTTAATGAAAGTTTGATTTTATAGTAATTTTCATAGTAATTCATTTTAATTTGGCGCTCTGCATTTTCTCAGGCTTTTTGCCAAGTGATACAGTAGCGTCTTGCCTAAACTCAGATTTTTGGATATAAATATGAACTTTACCGAACATAAAATACATGTATTGTGTAACATGAAGTCCTATGAGTGTCATCTGATGAAGATTATCAAAGGTTAGTGATTAATTTTATCTCTATTTCTGCTTTTTGTTACTGCTCTCTTTAGCTGGAAAAACGGCTGTCTTTTTCTGTGACTTGGCTCATACCTAACATAATCGTTTGGTGTGCTTTCGTCGTAAAACCTTTTTGAAATCGGACACTTTGGCTGGATTTACAACAAGTGTAGCTTTAAAATGGTGTAAAATACTTGTATGCTTGAGGAATTTAAATTATGGGATTTCTGTTGTTTTGAATTTGGCGCCCTGCAGTTTCACTGGCTGTTGACGAGGTGGGACGCTACCGTCCCACATACCCTAGAGAGGATAAGAACAAATTCTTATTTTCAATATGTCAGAGGAAAGCAAATAAAATTGTCAGAGACTCCAGTCACCAAAGTCATAGACTGTTTTCTCTGCTACTGCATGGAAAGCGGTACTGCATGGAAAGTCTAGGACCAAAAGACTTCTTAACAGCTTCTACCCCCAAGCCATAAGACTGCTGAACAATTAATCAAATGGCCACCGGACTATTACATTGACTGACCTCCCCATTTGTTTTGTACACTGCTGCTATTCGTTGTTTTTTTATCTATCTACTTCACCCCTACCTACATGTACAAATGACCTCTAACCTGTACCCCGCACACTGACTCGGTACCGGTACCCCCTGTATATAGCCTCGTTATTGTTTTGTTATTGTGTTACTTTTTATTATTTTTTACTTTAGTTTTTTTGGTAAATATTTACTTAACTCTTCTTGAACTGCACTGTTGGTTAAGGGCTTGTAATTAAGCATTTCACGGTAAGGTCTACATTTCTATTCGGTGCATATGACAAATAAAGTTTGATATGATTTGATTTGATTAAAAAAATGAATCAGAAATCATTTCCGCTATTAAGGATGTTCAGCTATCCAGAAATACTGTTACACGGCGCTGTGAAATGATGGATGAGGATTTGAGGGAGTCCCTTAAAGAATACATAAATGAGTGCGTGCTCTTTTCACTTCAATTTGATGAGTCGACAGACGTGATCGACTCATCTCAGTTGTGCATTTTCATCAGAATGGTGTTTGAAGATATGACTGACAAAGAGGAACTTCTCAAAATCATATCGTTGAAAGGAAAAACTCGAGGTGAGGACATTTCTGTGGCATTCATTATTAACAGCACTCAGTTACCCATTTACAAACTTGTGTCCATAACTACAGATGGAGCACCAGCCAAGACTGGCCACATCAATGGGTTCATCAAGTCAAAAGACCGGTCCATTCTAACAGATGATCACCTGGACACCTGCTTGAGGCTAGCAATCAGTAGCTACAACTCAGACCATGCTAAGCTAGCTGACAGCATGCAGTACAAATCATCCAATCAATAAGGTGAAATGTTATTTAATATTGGTGGGAGAGGGGAGGGGCGGGGGGAGGGGGGTAGACCACATTACGAAGAGGGTGGAAAAAGTAGATCCTATGTAACTAAAGTCTGTGCACCCCTGGTCTATAGCTTTCATTTCCAGAATTATTAGTGAACTTGACACAGTCAATAAACTGTATGAATGTAGGTTATCATTTCTACACAGTTTCCATTTGGTTTAAGTCATTTTAAAGTATATTGAGTTAGTTCGCAACCGCAATGTTTTTACAAATATATATCCAGTACCAGTCAAATGGTTGGACACACCTACTCATTCAAGGGTTTTCCTTTATTTTTCCTTTTTTCTATATTGTAAACTATATAAACTATGAAATAACACATATGGAATCATGTAGTAACCAAAAAAGTGCTAAACAATATATGTTAAATTTGAGATTCTTCAAAGTAGCCACCCTTTGCCTTGATGACAGCTTTGCACATTCTTGGCATTCTCTCAACCAGCTTTATGATAAATGTTTTTCCAACAGTTCTCTCAACCAGCTTCATGATAAATGTTTTTTCCAACACTAAGCGCAAACCAGATGGGAAGACGTATTGCTGCAGAACGATGTGGTAGCCATGCTGGTTAAGTGTGCCTTGAATTCTAAATAAATCACAGACAGTGTCACCAGCAAAGCACCCCCACACCATCACACCTCCTCCTCCATGCTTCACGGTGGGAACCACACATGCGGAGATCATCTGTTCACCTACTCTGCGTCTCACAAAGACATGGTGGTTGGAACCAAAAATCAAAAATTTGGACTCATCAGACCAAAGGACAGATTACCACCAGTCTAATGTCCATTGCTTGTGTTTCTTGGCTCAAGCAAGTCTTTCTTCTTATTGGTGTCATTTAGTAGTGGTTTCTTTGCAGCAATTCAACCATGAAGGCCTGATTCATGCAGTCTCCTCTGAACAGTTGATGTTGAGATGCTTCTCTTACTTGAACACTGTGAAGCATTTTTTGGGGCTGGAATCTGAGGTGCAGTTAACTCTAATGAACTTATCCTCTGCAGTAGAGGTAACTCTGGATCTTCCTTTCCTGTGGCGGTCCACATGAGAGCCAGTTTCATCATAGCCCTTGATGGTTTTTGTGACAGCACTTGAAGAAACTTTAAAAGTTCTTGACTGACCTTCATGTCTTAAGTAATGATGGACTGTCATTTCTCTTTGCTTATTTGAGCTGTTCTTGCCATAATATGGACTTGGTCTTTTATCAAATACGGCTATTTTCTGTATACCAACCCTACATTGTTACAACACAACTGATTCGCTCAAACACATTAGGAAGGAAAGAAATTCCACAAATTAACTTTTAACAAGGCACACCTGTTAACTGATATGCATTCCAGATGACTACCTCATGAAGCTTGTTGAGAGAATGCCAAGAGTGTGCAAAGCTGTCATCAAGAAAAAGGGGGCTACTTTGAAGAATCTTACATATGAAATATATTATTTTTTGTTTTTTTGGTTACTACATGATTCCATATTTGTTATTTATAGTTTTGATGTCTTCACTATTATCCTACAATTAAGAAAATAGTCCAAATAAATTGAAATCCTTGAACGAGTACTATAGGTTTGTCCAAACTTTTGACTGGTACTATAAATACAGTGCATTCGGAAAGTATTCAGACCCCTTCCCTTTATCCACATTTTGTTATTCTAAAATGGATTAAATGAAAAAAAATCCTCATCAATCTACACACAATGCTCCACAATGACAAGCGAAAACAGGTTTTTAGAAAATGTTGCTCATTTATTAAAAAGGAAAAACATAAATACCTTATTGAAATTGAGCTCAAATACATCCTATTTACATTGATCATCCTTGAGATGTTTCTACAACTGTTTCTACAACTTGATTGGAATCCACCTGTGGTAAAATCAATTGATTGGACATGATTTGGAAAGGCACACACCTGTCTATACAATGTCCCACAGTTGACAGTGTATGTCAGATCAAAAACCAAGCCATGAGGTCCAAAGAATTGTCCGTAGAGCTCTGAGACAGGATTTTGTCAAGGCAAGGAACCACTAAGATTCTTCCTAGAGCTGGCCACCATGAAAAAAATGTAGCAATGGGGGGAGAAGGGCCTTGGTCAGGGAGGTGACCAACAACCCGATGGTCACTCTGACAGAGCTCCAGAGTTCCTCTGTAGAGATGGAAGAACCTTCCAGAAGGACAACCATTTCTGCAGCACTCCACCAATCAGGCCTTCATGGTGGAGTAGCCAGACTGAAGCCACTTTTTAGTAAAAGGCACCTAAAGACTCTCAGACAATGAGAAACAAGATTCTCAGCTCTGATTAAAACAAGATTGAACTCTGGCCTGAATGCCAAGCATCACTTCTGGAGGAAACCTGCCACCATCCCTACAGTGAAGCATGGTGGTAGCAGCATCATGCTCTGGGTATTTTCTTCAATAGCAGAGACTGGGAGACTAGTCAGGATCGAGGGAAAGATGAACGGAGCAAAGTACAGAGACATCCTTGATGAAAACCTGCTCCAGAGTGCTCAGGACCTCAGACTGGGGCGAAGGTTCACCTTCCAACAGGACAACGACCCTAAGCACACAGCCAAGACAACGCAGGAGTGGCTTCGGGACAAGTCTCTGAATGTCCTTGAGTGGCCCAGCCAGAGCCCTGACTTGAACCCGATCAAACTACTCTGAAGAGACTTGAAAATAGCTGTGCAGCTACGCTCCCCATCCAATCTGACAGAGCTTGAGAGGATCAGCAGAGAAGAATGGGAGAAACTCAAGATTGTAGCATCATACCCAAGAAGACTCGAGGCTGTAATTGCTGCCAAAAGTGCTTCAACAAAGTACTGAGGAAAGGGTCTGAGTACTTATGTAAATGTTATATTTCCGTTTTTTATTTGTAATAAATTTGCATAAATTTCTAAAAACCTGTTTTTGCTTCGTTATTATGGGGTATTGTGTGTAGATTGATGAGGGAAAAAACAATTTAATCGATTTTAGAATAAGGCTGTAACGTAACAATGTAGAAAAAGTCAAGGGGTCTGAATACTTTCCGAATGCACTGTATATATTTTTTATTTTTTTACTCAAACCACCCGCGGTCAGAATTGGACCCACTCCGTATTGGACCCGGGCCCTGTGTTTGACATCCCTGGTCTAAATGGTCTAGTAAAAGGGTGGGCAACCCCGCATCTCCCATTAGCCTGTAGCTAATGTGTTCCCTGATGCGGTTGACTGCTGCAGTCTCTAATAAACTGGCCTCATCTGACAGGACAGGCCGTATTGACACACACACACACACATACACACACACACACACACACACACACACACACACACACACACACACACACACACACACACACACACACACACACACACACACACACACACACACACACACACACACACTCTCAGAGCTGAGACAGTCCAACCAGGCTGAAAAATGAGCAGAACATTATGTGCGTCCCAAATTGGCCTCATAATCCCAATATAGTGCACTTGTTTTCACCTTGGCCCATAGGGCTCTGGTCAAAAGTTGTGCACTATATAGGGAATAGTGTGCAATTTGGAACACACACCAGAACAGTATCTCCAATATGTAGCTGCTCAGCTGTGGAGAGAACATCCAGACACCTTGTAAATGATGATAAACCAACACTGTGTTGTGATCATATTTGTATCCTATCTGTAATGGCCTCCAGGTTCCTCTCCAGTGACCACCCTCCCTCAATGTTCTTACAGCTAATTATACTAGTCGTTAGGTTCATCCTAAGAACCAATCATTAGCCTGGTCCCAGATCTGATTGTGCTGTCTTGCCAACTACTATGTGTGATGATGACCATAGGAGTTTATTAGCTTCCACCCAGACTCTTGAACCTATCTAATTTCTACATGAAAACAAATGATTATGGATAGGACCTCAACCAATAAATACTGTTTACGTGGTATTGTAATATATTATCACTACTCTCTTAGGTCAACTTCTCAATTACAAAACAGGCACAGTATCTCACAACAATACCCCAACCTGCTGTAAGATGATTGTCTCGCTGACTAGAATCATTGTATCAGTGTAATTGTTCTGTTAACTTGTCATAATCCCCACCATAAGGCAGATGTATTAGGCATTCATTCACATTCTAAACAAACAAGAACACCATCTTCTGAGTCTGATGTGGAGGGGGGTGGTAGAGTGTGTGTGTGTGTGTGCATGTGTGTGCGCGCCCCTGCGTGTGCGTGTGTGTGATGGAGGGGAACCGCACAGAACTCTATGGTGAATTCCTCTGAGGGGGTGTGGAGGTTGTGTGTGTGTGGAATGCTCTTTCATGTGTTATCGACCGAGGATTGTTTGTATTTTGTTTACTGGCATTGGCATTCTCTGTTGCAGATGGTAGGTACCCACACAGAGCATGCCCAGCCCAGCCAAGAGTGTGTTGCGTGTTGGGTAAGGGGGAATTTCCATTAGCTTCACTGAGAAGCTCCTTGCATTGTCTTGTCTTGTCAGTGCCAGTACTAGTGGAACATCTGTCGAATTCTTTGGCCATAACGTTAGGCTTACAAAGTCTTTCAGTAAGTGTGCATACCATGGTTCATACTGTACACCTGGTTTAGACCTACACACACTACACTTCACATGCATTGCCAACGTGTGCTCTGATATTATATCTCGTTCAATAACATGGTATCATTGCTATGCATCACTTTTGACGCCTAAGTCAATACAATGCATTCAATGTAAAAAATAAAAAATATTTACATATCTCTCCACACTTCAATTTCAGGCATCCTGAAATGTTTGTGTTTGTTGCAGCTCGTTTCAGTCGCTAGCTGCAGCGAACTGAAAAGACGAGCGACCCAGGGATGTGTGTGCTTTGGGGACGTTTAACAGAATGGGACTGGCAGAACGGGTGTTGTATGTGGAGGATGAGGGCTGCAGTAGATATCTCAGATAGAGGGGAGTGAGGCCTAAGAGGGTTTTATAAATGAGCAACAACCAGTGGGTCTTGCGACGGGTATACAGGAAGTAAACCGCTCAGGGATTTCACCATGAGGCCAATGGTGTCACGGTTGTGTGTAGAGACGGACCAAGGCGCAGCGTTCTCTGAGTTCCACATCTTTATTTATGTGAAACTTATTCCTAAACATGCATCCTGTTTGCAACAAGGTACTGAAGTAAAGCTGCAAAAATAAATGTGGCAAAGCAATTCACTTTTTGTCCTGAATACATAAGTGTTATGTTTGGGGCAAATCCAATACAAATCCAACACATTTCAGTTTTCGTTTATAATAAACGTTTGTTTTCTCCAGGTATAGGAGAGAGAGTGGCTCGCTCAACCCAGCAGCAGGCCCCAGAGAAACGGGTACTGGGGCAGGCAGGCAGACGCCTTAATTACAGAAATCATGAGGATAGAGCACTTTACTGTTTGGCCAAATCATGGTTTTAGCCTCCTAAAAAATAGGACATTTTGAGTGAGGTGACCATAGAATGTGCAGCTCACATCGATGTGACCCATAAAATATGTTACTTGCACAGGCAAGTCAAAGGGTCGCAAAATGCGACTAAATGGTCACATTCTGGAGCCCTGGCTTACAGTATGTATCTGTGTCTAATAGTCTCATGTGTAAATGTTATGAGCACATGGGAATGTTATTTTTGAGTGTGTGTTTCTGTGTGTGGATGTGTATGTCCACCCATGCACTCACATGCGGCTGTGTATTTGTGTGAGTGTTTGTGTCCCATCAATCTCGCCCTCAGGCCTTGAACACTGACCCAATGTCCTGGCTGTGAATTGGCTGTTTCTCCAGGCTGTGACAGCTGGAGGGGGACAGGGAGTAGCAGGGGCCCCAGGGTTATCTCACCCTGGCTGGGAAGACAGCTGGGCCGGACCCTGGTCCCTGGGCCTATACCCTCCAACACTGGAGCCTTGTGTGGTGTCTGCCCAGCCACTGAATCACTCAACTCACACCAAGTCCTAGATCTGTGTCAGAGGCCCTCCTCTTTCTCCATCCCTTTCCTCCCTCTCTTGCTCCCCTTCACACTCTCTCTCTGAGGGGCATTTGTTTATCTTTCACACATTTACACCTCTCGTTTGTTTTTATTTTTGTTCTCTCTCTCTCTCTTTTGCTTCTTTCTGCAGGAATGTTGGCAGGTTATAAACTTAGCTGTTGCAAAGCGAGGAGCTTGCCGTAAATATCTCGCCACATTCTCGAGCAACGGCACGCATCCGAGACAGCTCGTAATCCATCACCACCGAAAAAGATACGTTTCCAACAAGAAAAGCATTTCTTATCTTAATAAGAATCAGTATGAATTGCTATGCCAACTTCCTTTTAAACAGGAATTGCCTTTGAATAAGAATGGAGCCGCCCGAATCGAACGGCATCCGCTACAGTCTATGTAACTCATGTTCATAGCACAACAATTCATCACTCATTTCACTGTACTATACTGACTCTGCAGCACAATCAAACCAGTGCTATCAATCCCATGACCTTGTAGTTACATTACATACAGTGCTACAGTTCTGGGAACTAAGAAGTTACTTTTTCAAATGCCTTTGCTGCAGCATAGATACACTGTAAATGTGAAGTGTAGCTAATTACAGAAATACTTCCCTGAAGGTGCAGTTACATTAACATTGAAGCGCACGTTTTTACCTGTGCTGCAGTACAGGTTAACTTTTGAATGCCCTCAACAGTACAGTATTCACAGAGTATAATTTTTTTTGTGAGTGAGAGAGAGGTCTGTTTGTGGAGTCAGGGGCAGAGGCTGCATCTTAACCTTTACTGTCAGGAATGTTGTCAATATATGTGTTTCTCTGATGGAGGGAAACGGGAAGAAAATAAGCACCCTGGACATGGTTGAACCCGTGCACGGAAGCATTATGCCATGCCGAATGCAGTTAAAGAATGCATGTAGCTAAGGGCTAAACTTCGTTAATGGTGAGTGTATTTAAAGAATGCTGTGGCAAACACTAGCTAGCTGTGCGTGTAGTGAAAGAATGCTAGGGCTATTATTATCTAGCAGTGAGTGTATCTACAGTAAAGAATGCCAGAGCTAATGTAATATGCCTAGCTCTGAGTATAAGCAATACTGTGGCTAATAGTTAACCCTAGCTAACTAGCTGTGAGTGTCAGCAATGCCACACTAGCAAGCTGTGAGTGCAGTACAAAAAATGCTGGGGCTAGTCTGTCCTGGCACCTCAATGGTGGAACAAGCTTTCCCCTAACGTCAGGACAGCCGAGTCCCTGCCCATTTCCCGAGAACGTCTGAAAACGTACCTCTTCAAAGAATAACTTGATTCATACACTAGGACAGGGTTTTGCAAGAGGCGGGCTGCATTTTATTTGGCCCAGTAAAAATAAGTAGAAATCAACAACCAAAAAAAACATGATACACCAAATGCAATGGTGTAAAGTACTTAAGTAAAAAATACTTTAAAGTACTGCTTAAGTAGTTTTTTTGGGTATCTGTACTTTACTTTACTATATACATTTTTAACAACTTTTACTTCACTACATTCCTAAAGAAAGTTATGTACTTTTTACTTCATACATTTTCCATGACACTCAAAAGAACTCATTACATTTTGAATGCTTAGCAGGACAGGAAAATTGTCTAATTCACACATTTATCAAGAGAAAATCCCTGGTCATCCCTACTACCTCTGATCTGGCGGACTCACTAAACACACATGCTTAATTTGTAATGATGTCTGAGTGTTGAAGTGTATCCCTGGCTATCTGTAAAAAATAAATAAATAAGAAAATGGTGCCATCTGATTTCCTTAATATAAGGAATTTGAAATGACTATACTTTTACTTATATTCTGAAGTATATTTGATCAATTACATTTACTTTTGACACTTAAGTATATTTTAAACCAAATAGTTTTAGACTTTTACTCAAGTAGTATTTTACTGGGTGACTTTCACTTTTACTTGAGTTGTTTTCTATTAAGGTATCCTTTTTTAAAAGTATGACAATTCTGTACTTTTTCCACCACTGACCAAATGTACATTTTTACTCGGGAACAGATCTGGAGAAATATGATTTATTTCTTTCAGCATCTTGAGAGAATGAAAATGTGGTAGTTATGGACCGTCTATAAAGGTGCTATCTTTATCAGCATCGTAAAAACTGATAGTATTTCAACCACATCAAATATCCATCCAAGCCGAACTGAAATCTTATCAGAAACATGTTGGGTTATTTTCACAGCTTTCTATTTCCTTACAACTCTTTCTTTTTTGTTATTGCATTTTCTCCTCAGTCCCTAAACGCCTTTGTTCCGTGAAAGAAGCAGAGATGACAGAGAACACTTTACCAATCTCAACTAGATTGGCGCATTCATTCTATCGATTTACGACATTATTCTGGTGAGCAAGGGTTTATTTAGTCTTCTGGGGCAACACACAATCACAGAAGAGAAACTGTGTGTATTAAATTAGAAGAAAAAAATGATATTGTACCCCCCTATCAAAATCGTCCCTCCTTCTCTGACTGTAACCCAAAGCAGGGTTTCCCAACCCTCTCATCGGGTCCCCCCAGACGTTTCACATATTAGTGTTAAATCTAAACTGGCACACCTGATTCAATTATTCAACTACTCATCAATCTTGGCCTGCAGCGCATTTTCTATGTTTGTGGGTTTGGGTTGGGTGCGGGCCTCAGATTTTCACTTTATCACATATAGTCGGGCGGTTACTGATGGGTTCTTAGCAATTACAGACGGGTGCAGGTGAACAAACAGCTGACCCGTGCCTCACTAGCGCGCACACACGTTTGAGTATGACGCTCCAACCCTCCAAGCACTGATAATGGTGTCTGCACAATTAAGGTAATATAAATCATATTTTATATGTATGAATATGAATTCATATTCATTTTAAACATAGTAGATGCATGTACTTGTATGTCAGACGGGCTGTGGCTCTTTGATGTCTGCTTAATGCAAATTCTTCCCAGGTCCTGCCTGCTTTTTATAAACATGCGATGTGAAAACATGTTTTGTCTATTTTAGTTACATGTACTTTGAGCATGTTAAGTGATGCCACTACATGCTAAATATGTTTATGTGCATTGATGCCACGTGTGTGTGTTCGTGTGCGTATTTTCTTTTTCTTTACGTTTCTGTGTGTTTGGTGTGTCAGTGTGAGGTGTTGTGCTTATACCTTACTTCCTGGGTCCTGGGTGGTCCAGCCTTTTCAGCTCTCAGTCTAGGTTGTGGTTTCTATTCCACTTCCTGATCCTGACAGACAGACAGACAGACAGACAGACAGACAGACAGACAGACAGACAGACAGACAGACAGACAGACAGACAGACAGACAGACAGACAGACAGACAGACAGACAGACAGACAGACAGACAGACAGACAGACAGACAGAAGCCACCTGTTGACCAGAGCCTGTAGTCCCTCTCTGTCTCTCTTCCTCTCCCTCTCTCTCTCTCACTCCCTCTACCTCTCACCTTCCTTTTAGACCTATCCACCCCTCTATGCCCCTCCATCACCCCCCACACCCCTCTGCCACCCCCACGACTCCACAAATAACCACCATCCTCTCTGTCTGTTTACCACGCAACACCTCTTCCTACCCTGTTCACAAAACACTTGTCACAGCCACCCTTCTAACAACAACAAAGACAGTCCTTTTCTCCTTGATTTCAAACGGGCACGAACAAACTCATTCAGCCACACTATTCGCAATAAGGAACACACACAATGATGATACACTATATTCCAAGGTGTTTCTCTCTCTGCATCATTTGCATACATCTGCCAATGAGTCACATTCTATTTCATCCAATGCCCAACTTGCAAATGTGAAAGCAAATGTCACCAGCTCACTGCCAGTAGGCAGGAGAAGACACAATATGAAAATTAACTAGGGGATGTTGATGACTGAGTGACCTAGATCCCTCATCTAGGGGAAGTTGATGACTGAGTGACCTAGCTCCCTCATCTAGGGGAAGTTGATGACTAAGTGACCTAGAACATTCATCTAGGGGAAGTTGATGATGGAAGATAATTACTGGTGAAGGTGGTGAAGCTGGTGAAGGTGGTAAAGTTTTTAGACTGATAGACACACTGACAGAGGTAAGAAAAACACATACTGACTTGTATAGCACACGCACAACAAACACAAACACACACTTTAATCTATTTGTAATCACTTTATTTAGTTAATCACTGTTGTTTACATTCATTTCTACCATGTTGCAGCTGAAGGGGGTCTATGTACAGTAGAGAGTGACTTCTGTTTTACTTGCAGATCACTACTGGTCCATTTTACCTGCTGGTGTCACACAGCTACCACCACCACCACCCAACCCCCCTGCACCTGCAGCTCATAGAATGAACTGATCACTGAAACAGACAGGCTTTGTGTTTATGCAGCTTCCTGAGGGGCAGTCCGGGGGTAATTACACATCTAAAGCCCCCTCGTACTCTAACAGCCCCCTCAATGTGTTCTCAGCAGGGTGTATAGAGGGGTGGGGTTAGGGTCTGCAAGGGAAGGGAATCCCCCAAGTTCAAGTGATTGGGGTTCAAAAGACCGGATTTATTTCTTTAACAGCTGAGCTGCCAGGTCCGGTAGAGCATGCGTGGACACAGGCACACACACACACGCACACACGCACACACACGCACGCACGCACGCACGCACGCACACACGCACACACACACACACACACACACACACACACACACACACACACACACACACACACACACACACACACACACACACACACACACACACACACACACACACACACACACACACACACACACACACTTATTTAATTCATTCAGCCTTTCAACAAAGCGCAACAGACCTCTCTAACACTGCTCTGCCCTGCCAAAAAGCACAGCAATTACACTGTTAAATCCCATATAATGCCATGGGATGGGTTTCCCAGTTATACTGCATTGGGCTGTCTGCTCCTGGGGCCTTCCCATCAGGAGACTATTGTGCATTGTCATGGACCGGATCACAAGGAGAGTGCTTAAGTGTTTGGATTGAGTGGTGTGTGTGTGTGTGTGTGTGTGTGTGTGTGTGTGTGTGTGTGTGTGTGTGTGTGTGTGTGTGTGTGTGTGTGTGTGTGTGTGTGTGTGTGTGTGTGTGTGTGTGTGTGTGTTATTCTGGTGGACTAAGGTGAATGATGTCAATGTTTATTTGTGTGTGCGTGCTGTTCCTTGGCTGAGAGCGAGAGCGAGAGAGAGAGCGAGAGAGAGAGAGAGAGAGAGAGAGAGAGAGAGAGAGAGAGAGAGAGAGAGAGAGAGAGAGAGAGAGAGAGAGAGAGAGAGAGAGAGAGAGAGAGAGAGAGAGAGAGAGAGAGAGAGAGAGAGAGAGAGAGAGAGAGAGAGAGAATAATTACAGTACTGTATGTCTGACTGCACTGATAACCTCAGTGAGAGGGTAGTTGTGCTCAATAACTGTGACACATATCTTTTTGCAAAAGCTTCACAAAGTGATGCATATCAATGATACCATGCTACAGGCCACATCCTGTCCATATAACCAGGAACTATACACAAAAGCTTTTATGACTGTCCATTTGTCAAGAATAAACATCTGAAAACCATTACGTTGCAGCAATATGAACTACAACAATCACCCAAGACGCTCTAGCAACTAGCAATGCTCATCTCACCCACAGGGGCATGGAGGTCAGGCCATGTCAGCTCTCAACATTGTCAGTGAACCCAACTCAACCATCCAAGCCTTAATTAAAGATGTATCCATGCAAATAAACACATCTAAAGTTATGGGTCTGGAAAACATGCTTTAGAGATACTCATAGACCCTTGTAATAAACCCTAGTAGGTTATTTCTGACACTCGCATGCTTATCACGCAGTCACTCTCAAAGACATTGTATAGAATCCCAATGGAGTGCGAAGAGGTTAGGCTGTGTGGAATGTGGGGGCTAAGGGGTTAGGATTTACACTGAAGGCTTCAAAACATATCTGACCCTCTCAGACCTGGGCTCAGGACACTGTAGAGAGGGGCTGAGGAAGAGTGGAGGGAGGGTGAGGAATTGAGGAGGCGGAGCGGGAGAGGGGTGAGGAAAGGTAGAGGGAGAGGTTGGGGGAGTGAGCATAGGGGAGGGAGGGAGGGGCTGGCAAGTGGAGAGTGTAAGAGTGGGGGTTGGGGGAGAGTTGTGGAGAGTGTAAGAGTGGAGGTTGGGGGGAAAGTTGTGGAGAGTGGGAGAGAGAAAGGCGTTTGTAGGGGAGGGGATAGTCAGGGGTATGAGGGCACGTTGTGGGGAGTGTGAGGGGAGAGGGATGGGGGGGCTTTAGTGTTCATAACCCCCCTCCTCTGGACAGGTGGTTCTCACAATAAGACCTGCTGAGTGAAGTACTTGTCCCAGATTAATAGTTTTGATAACACTGTAATGAGAGAGAGAGAGAGAGAGAGAGACAGAGAGAGAGAGAGAGAGAGAGAGAGAGGTAAAGAAAGAGTAGAGGAACAGGAGGCATTGGAAGGGGGGACACGGCTGGCCGTCAGCCAGTGAGATGTCAGCAGCCTCTAGATCAGTGGCGATATATTACCCTGGACCATTAAAACATTACAAACATTAATTGGTGCTGACGGGAGGGAAGGCCTGACCAGAGACTGGGAGGGGTGTGGGCTGTGTGGCCGTATGTGCAGACCTGGGTTCAAATACTATTTTAAATCTTTAAAGCGTTGGCTTTAGCCTGCCTGGAGTGCCAGATGGGTGGGGTTTGCAGCTCTGTAACTATTCTATTGATTCCAATATGCCAGGCAAGCTCAACCATGCTCAAAGTAAGTATTTTAAATTATTTTGAATAATATTTAAACCCAGGTCTGTATGTGGCCATATAGGTTTGTGTACATTTAGGCCTGGTGGACCTGAGCTCTGATTTCTGGGGTCTTTGTTCCATGTCTGTGGCTTCTCTCCAGCCTTGTAACGTTAGTTCAGGGAACCTTAAAGAGAACAACAAACAAAAGACTAACCATGTTTGATGATGTACTTACACACAACATGTCTTAAGGGGTTTAACGGGTTAGGCCTACATTAATTACAAAGAGACCTGAAAAAAAAACAGTTTATAACCATAAAAACAAACCTTGATAATCATTTGTCTGCAGTAAGTACAGATTTTAGTGGCTACGCTCCACGTGAAAATGACAGTCTATGGTCTGTTCAATGTTTACAAAGAAGTGGTGCTCCATTCAATCAGTATTGCCGAAGCGCCACGGTTCAGTTTAGCGCGATTGAAATAATCTAGATTACACTCTCTCCTGGCCCATAGACTACTGTTAGGGTACAATATACTGTACATTCTATTCCAAACTTGTTCTTTAAAACTAGCATTATAGTAATATACTTTATAGTATACAATATATAAATCCTGATCTTGACTTTCAGTAAAGAGTTCATTTTCTATTCTATACTGTAGAAGACAAAGGAAGTGAAGTCAGAGGGGAGAGGCCCGGCATCGCAAGCGAGCTAACTTAAATGAGACGCGAACTTCCTCCCTTATAATAAACTCTGGGGACGGACCCCCCTCACACCTCCTCACCCTCCTCACCCTTCCTCACCTGCCTTACCCCTCCTCACCCTCCTCACCCGCCTCACCCCTCCTCACCTATGGAACGTTGTTTGGGTCTTTGCATGTAAAAAAGATACATGTCAAATAACACTATTTGTTGCGTCAAATAAGCTTTTAATTTGTTGCGTCAATAAATACAATTATATTATAAAATGTTGCATGGCAAACCAAGCACCACCACAACAGTCAGCAGCACTGTAAAAGCTGTAAAAAATGTTAAACTAAAAGCCTGCAAACAAGCATACACAACGGCCACGATGTGTTTATAATAATGCGTTGGTAAAGAATGGTGATCCTGCTACTTCTGCCTGCCAGCCACATCCCAAGCAGTTGCACCTTATTCATCTCAGCTACTGAAAATACAGAATAATAATTTAGCATTTTGTCAACATTGATGACAGTTTGGAAACTGGAGGTAGGCTGTCTCCTTACTACTTCTTACTACGTTGACTTCAGTTTGCAGTATGACAAAGTCATTCACAAATATCTTTGAGACAGATGTCTAAAACTTCTGGGGTAGCTGGCTAGCTAGCTTTAGCTTGGTACCTCGCTAGAACCAATGCAACTGGCCTGAAAACAATGACCAGAAACTATGACCAGAAACTATGACCAGAAACTGCAATAATTTTCAATATTCTTAGCAATGACTTAAGATTCCACTTGACTAAGTATTAGCTAGGCAGGCACTTTCCCAAACAGGGTTTCCCAAACTCAGTACTGGGGCCCCTGCTGGGTGTACATGTGTTACTCGTTTCAGGAAACGCATGTGTCGTGGGTCACTACTTCATAGGAGAGCCATTTGATCGTAAGCTTTTTTTGAAAATCAAAATGCGTTCTTTGGCAGAAATGCCTTCTGGAACATGTGAACTTTCATGTGCCTTAATAAGAAACTTGCTAAAATTGTTAAATTATGAGCCTAGTTGGTTTAGCCATGAGATAATGAGTGGACTGGACACGAGATTTTAAACGGAGAAGGACCTTGGGCTCAGGCTGGTGAATATCGCCGCCCCAAAGCAGAGCTGGAGGCAGCGAAAGCTGAGAGGCGGTGGTCTGAGGAGGCTGCACGGCAGCGCGGTTGGAAGCCCGAGAGGCAGCCCCAAAAATTTATTGGGGGGGCACTCTCTCTCCCGTGCTTACCGTGGAGAGAGAGGGACCGGGCAGGCACCGTGTTATGCCGTGAGGCGCACGGTGTCCCCGGTGCGTAGGCATAGCCCGGTGCGGTACATAGCAGCGCCTCGTATCGGCCGGGCTAGAGTGGGCATCGTGCCAGGTGCCATGAAGCCGGCTCAGCGCATCTGGTCTCCAGTGCGTCTCCTTGGGCCGGGGTATATGGCACCAGCCCTACGCATGGTGTCCCCCGGTTCGCCGCACTGGCTTGGCTACGGGGAGCATTCAGCCAGGTAGGGTTGGGCAGGCTCGGTGCTCGAGACCTGTAACGCGCCTCCACGGTCCGGTCTATCCGGTGCCTCCTCTATGTACCAGGCCTCCGGTGGCAGCCCCACGCACCAGGCTGTCTCTCCGTTTCCTTCCTCCAGGTGCTCCCGTCTGTCCAGCGCTGTCAGAGTCTCCCTCCTGTCCAGCGCCGCCTGAGTCTCCCTCCTCTCCAGCGCCGCCTGAGCCGCCCGTCTGTCCTGAGTCGCCCTTCAGTCAGGAGCCGCCTGAGTCGCCCTTCAGTCAGGAGCCGCCTGAATCGCCCTTCAGTCAGGAGCCGCCTGAGCCGTCCTTCAGTCCAGAGCCGCCCTTCAGTCCAGAGGCGCCTGAGCCGCCCTTCAGTCCAGAGGCGCCTGAGCCGCGCTTCAGTCCAGAGGCGCCTGAGCCGCCCTTCAGTCCAGAGGCGCCTGAGCCGCCCTTCAGTCCAGAGGCGCCTGAGCCGCCTGAGCTGCCCTTCAGTCCGGAGCTGCCCTTCAGTCCGGAGCTGCCCTTCAGTCCGGAGCTGCCCTTCAGTCCGGAGCTGCCCCTCAGTCCGGAGCTACCCCTCAGTCCGGAGCTGCCCTTCAGTCCGGAGCTGCCATTCAGTCCGGAGCTGCCCTTCAATCCGGAGCTGCCTTTCAGTCCGGAGCAGCCCCTCAGTCCGGAGCAGCCCCTCAGTCCGGAGCTGCCCTTCAGTCCGGAGCTGCCATTCAGTCCGGAGCTGCCCTTCAGTCCGGAGCTACCCTTCAGTCCGGAGCTACCCCTCAGTCCGGAGCTACCCCTCAGTCCTGAGCTGGCCCTCAGTCCGGAGCTGCCTGAGCCGCCTGAGCTGCCCTTCAGTCCGGAGCTGCCCTTCAGTCCGGAGCTGCCCTTCAGTCCGGAGCTGCCCTTCAGTCCGGAGCTGCCCCTCAGTCCGGAGCTGCCCCTCAGTCCGGAGCTGCCCTTCAGTCCGGAGCTGCCTTTCAGTCCGGAGCTGCCCTTCAATCCGGAGCTGCCTTTCAGTCCGGAGCAGCCCCTCAGTCCGGAGCAGCCCCTCAGTCCGGAGCTGCCCTTCAGTCCGTAGCTGCCATTCAGTCCGGAGCTGCCCTTCAGTCCGGAGCTACCCTTCAGTCCGGAGCTGCCCCTCAGTCCGGAGCTACCCCTCAGTCCTGAGCTGGCCCTCAGTCCGGAGCTGCCCCTCAGTCCTGAGCTGCCCCTCAGTCCGGAGCTGCCCTTCAGTCCGGAGCTGCCTTTCAGTCCGGAGCTGCCCCTCAGTCCGGAGCTGCCCTTCAGTCCGGAGCAGCCCCTCAGTCCGGAGCTGCCCTTCAGTCCGGAGCTGCCTTTCAGTCCGGAGCTGCCCTTCAATCCGGAGCTGCCTTTCGGTCTGGAGCTGCCCTTCAGTCCGTAGCTGCCCTTCAGTCCGGAGCTGCCATTCAATCCGGAGCTGCCCTTCAGTCCGGAGCTACCCTTCAGTCCGGAGCTACCCTTCAGTCCGGAGCTGCCCCTCAGTCCTGAGCTGCCCCTCAGTCCGGAGCAGCCCCTCAGTCCGGAGCTGCTCTTCAGTCCGGAGCTGCCTTTCAGTCGGGAGCAGCCCCTCAGTCCGGAGCTACCCCTCAGTCCGGAGCTGCCCCTCAGTCCGGAGCTGCCCCTCAGTCCGGAGCTGCCCCTCAGTCCGGAGCTGCCCTTCAGTCCAGAGCTGCCTTTCAGTCCGGAGCTGCCCTTCAATCCGGAGCTGCCTTTCAGTCCGGAGCAGCCCCTCAGTCCGGAGCAGCCCCTCAGTCCAGAGCTGCCTTTCAGTCCGGAGCAGCCCCTCAGTCCGGAGCTGCCCTTCAGTCAGGAGCTGCCCTTCAGTCCAGAGCTGCCCTTCAGTCAGGAGCTGCCTTTCAGTCCGGAGCAGCCCCTCAGTCCGGAGCTGCCCTTCAGTCCGGAGCTGCCCTTCAGTCCGGAGCTGCCCCTCAATCCGGAGCTGCCTTTCAGTCCGGAGCAGCCCCTCAGTCCGGAGCAGCCCCTCAGTCCGGAGCTGCCCTTCAGTCCGGAGCTGCCATTCAGTCCGGAGCTGCCCTTCAGTCCGGAGCTACCCTTCAGTCCGGAGCTGCCCCTCAGTCCGGAGCTACCCCTCAGTCCTGAGCTGGCCCTCAGTCCGGAGCCGCCTGAGCTGACCTTCAGTCCGGAGCTGCCCTTCAGTCCGGAGCTGCCCTTCAGTCCGGAGCTGCCCTTCAGTCCGGAGCTGCCCCTCAGTCCGGAGCTGCCCCTCAGTCCGGAGCTGCCCTTCAGTCCGGAGCTGCCTTTCAGTCCGGAGCTGCCCTTCAATCCGGAGCTGCCTTTCAGTCCGGAGCAGCCCCTCAGTCCGGAGCAGCCCCTCAGTCCGGAGCTGCCCTTCAGTCCGGAGCTGCCATTCAGTCCGGAGCTGCCCTTCAGTCCGGAGCTACCCTTCAGTCCGGAGCTGCCCCTCAGTCCGGAGCTACCCCTCAGTCCTGAGCTGGCCCTCAGTCCGGAGCTGCCCCTCAGTCCTGAGCTGCCCCTCAGTCCGGAGCTGCCCTTCAGTCCGGAGCTGCCTTTCAGTCCGGAGCTGCCCCTCAGTCCGGAGCTGCCCTTCAGTCCGGAGCAGCCCCTCAGTCCGGAGCTGCCCTTCAGTCCGGAGCTGCCTTTCAGTCCGGAGCTGCCCTTCAATCCGGAGCTGCCTTTCGGTCTGGAGCTGCCCTTCAGTCCGGAGCTGCCATTCAGTCCGGAGCTGCCCTTCAGTCCGGAGCTACCCTTCAGTCCGGAGCTACCCTTCAGTCCGGAGCTGCCCCTCAGTCCTGAGCTGCCCCTCAGTCCGGAGCAGCCCCTCAGTCCGGAGCTGCTCTTCAGTCCGGAGCTGCCTTTCAGTCGGGAGCAGCCCCTCAGTCCGGAGCTACCCCTCAGTCCGGAGCTGCCCCTCAGTCCGGAGCTGCCCCTCAGTCCGGAGCTGCCCCTCAGTCCGGAGCTGCCCTTCAGTCCAGAGCTGCCTTTCAGTCCGGAGCTGCCCTTCAATCTGGAGCTGCCTTTCAGTCCGGAGCAGCCCCTCAGTCCGGAGCAGCCCCTCAGTCCAGAGCTGCCTTTCAGTCCGGAGCAGCCCCTCAGTCCGGAGCTGCCCTTCAGTCAGGAGCTGCCCTTCAGTCCAGAGCTGCCCTTCAGTCCGGAGCTGCCTTTCAGTCCGGAGCAGCCCCTCAGTCCGGAGCTGCCCTTCAGTCCGGAGCTGCCCTTCAGTCCGGAGCTGCCCCTCAGTCCTGAGCTGCCCCTCAGTCCGGAGCTGCCCCTCAGTCTGGAGCTGCCCTTCAGTCTGGAGCTGCCCTTCAGTCCGGAGCTGCCATTCAGTCCGGAGCTGCCCTTCAGTCCGGAGCTGCCCTTCAGTCCGGAGCTGCCCCTCAGTCCTGAGCTGCCCCTCAGTCCGGAGCTGCCCCTCAGTCCGGAGCTGCCCCTCAGTCCGGAGCTGCCCTTCAGTCCGGAGCAGCCCCTCAGTCCGGAGCTGCCCTTCAGTCCGGAGCTGCCTTTCAGTCCGGAGCTGCCCTTCAATCCGGAGCTGCCTTTCGGTCTGGAGCTGCCCTTCAGTCCGTAGCTGCCCTTCAGTCCGGAGCTGCCATTCAGTCCGGAGCTGCCCTTCAGTCCGGAGCTACCCTTCAGTCCGGAGCTACCCTTCAGTCCGGAGCTGCCCCTCAGTCCTGAGCTGCCCCTCAGTCCGGAGCAGCCCCTCAGTCCGGAGCTGCTCTTCAGTCCGGAGCTGCCTTTCAGTCGGGAGCAGCCCCTCAGTCCGGAGCTACCCCTCAGTCCGGAGCTGCCCCTCAGTCCGGAGCTGCCCCTCAGTCCGGAGCTGCCCCTCAGTCCGGAGCTGCCCCTCAGTCCGGAGCTGCCCTTCAGTCCGGAGCTGCCTTTCAGTCCGGAGCTGCCCTTCAATCCGGAGCTGCCCTTCAGTCCGGAGCTGCCCTTCAGTCCGGAGCTGCCCCTCAGTCCGGAGCTGCCCCTCAGTCCGGAGCTGCCCCTCAGTCCGGAGCTGCCCCTCAGTCTGGAGCTGCCCTTCAGTCTGGAGCTGCCCTTCAGTCCGGAGCTGCCATTCAGTCCGGAGCTGCCCTTCAGTCCGGAGCTACCCTTCAGTCCGGAGCTGCCCCTCAGTCCTGAGCTGCCCCTCAGTCCTGAGCTGCCCCTCAGTCCGGAGCTGCCCCTCAGTCCGGAGCTGCCCCTCAGTCCGGAGCTGCCCTTCAGTCTGGAGCTGCCCCTCAGTCCGGAGCTGCCCTTCAGTCCGGAGCTGCCCTTCAGTCCGGAGCAGCCCCTCAGTCCGGAGCTGCCTTTCAGTCCGGAGCTGCCTTTCAGTCCGGAGCAGCCCCTCAGTCCGGAGCTGCCCTTCAGTCCGGAGCTGCCCTTCAGTCCGGAGCTGCCTTTCAGTCCGGAGCAGCCCCTCAGTCCGGAGCTGCCCCTCAGTCTGGAGCTGCCCCTCAGTCCGGAGGTGCCCCTCAGTCCAGAGGCGCCCTTCAGTCCAGAGGCGCCCTTCAGTCCGGAGCTGCCCTTCAGTCCGGAGCAGCCCCTCAGTCCGGAGCTGCTCTTCAGTCCGGAGCTGCCTTTCAGTCCGGAGCAGCCCCTCAGTCCGGAGCTGCCCTACAGTCCGGAGCTGCCTTTCAGTCCGGAGCTGCCCTTCAGTCCGGAGCTGCCTTTCAGTCCGGAGCAGCCCCTCAGTCCGGAGCTGCCCCTCAGTCCGGAGCTGCCCCTCAGTCCGGAGCTGCCCCTCAGTCCGGAGGCGCCCCTCAGTCCAGAGGCGTTCCTCAGTCCAGTGGGGCCCTTTATTAGGGTTCCCAGTCCAAGGTCTGCGGCGAGGGTCGCCGCTCTAAAGAGGCCACTGAAGCGGGCAATGACTATGGTGGAGTGGGGTCCACGTCCCGCGCCAGAGCTGTTTGTTATGGTAAAGTTAATTTTAAAAATCTAACACGGCGGTTGCATTAAGAACTAGTGTATCTTTCATTTGCTATCCAACGTGTATTTTTTAGTAAAGTTTATGATGAGTTATTTGGTCAGATTAGGTGAGTGTCAGAAATATATCCGGACATTCTGGGAAAAAGTTGCTACATTTTCACAATGTATAACCACGGTTTTCAGCTCTAAATATGCACATTTTCGAACAAAACATAAATGTTTTATGTAACATGATGTTATAAGACTGTCATCTGATGAAGTTGTCCAAAGGTTAGTGATTTATTTTATATTTATTGCTGGTTTTTGCTAAAGCTATCTTTGCGGTGAATAACTGCGGTTGTGTGTTTGGCTATTGTGGTAAGCTAATATATTTCTATATTGTGTTTTCGCTGTAAAACACTTAAAAAATAGGAAAAATTGGCTGAATTCACAAGATGTTTATCTTTCATTTGCTGTACACCATGTATTTTTCATAAATGTTTTATGATGAGTATTTATGTATTTCACGTTGCTCTCTGTAATTATTCTGGCTGCTTCGGTGCTATTTGTGATTGTAGCTGCAATGTAAAACTATGATTTATACCTCAAATATGCACATTTTTCGAACAAAACATAAATGTATTGTGTAACATGTTATAAGACTGTCATCTGATGAAGTTGTTTCTTGGTTAGTGACTAATTATATCTATATTTTGTCGGTTTTTTGAAAGCTACCTATGCGGTGGATAAATAGCGTTGTGTGTTTGGCTATTGTGGTGAGCTAACATAAATATATATTGTGTTTTCGCTGTAAAACATTTTAAAAATCGGACATGTTGGCTGGATTCACAAGATGTTTATCTTTCATTTGCTGTATTGGACTTGTTAATGTGTGGAAGTTAAATATTTCTAAAAAATATTTTTTGAATTTCGCGCTCTGCGAAGGCAGCGGAATGTTGTGGGTGTTCCGCTAGCGGAACCCCGGGGCGAGAAAGGTTAAACTGTACTAATCTATTAGAACATCAGACAATATTTACCAAATCCGTTTATTTAACCACAACGTTGAATTTAGCATTGGGTATTGTGGGAAATTGATTTTTTAAATTGATTGATGAGTATTAAGTAAGGTACATTACAGATACAGGGGGCGGGATAATTTGTACGCTCCGCTGAGTGTAACCGCAGAATGAGGCAGCCTTAATATTATAACCAACATTTTAAGGATATAACCATTTTGATAAAATAGCAGAGCAGGCAGAATAGTTGGGAGGAATTTAAAGAAAGTATATAATAATATATCACAAATAGCAAAACCCTACCATGGAACACCTGAATGTGGAGAAGGTGTTGAAGACACTGAAATCTACCCTAGAAATAAATGGTGGTAAAGACGGGAAGGAATGGAGGAAGAGAAGAGTAAAATTATACAGGGAGTGGATTTTACTGACATGCGATATAAATTTAGCGATGTACATGGTGTTTTAAAAGCTTGCGATAGACTTAAAGGTTTGGTTGTTGCTAACTAACGTTGTGATATCATTGAGTTCTAACGTAAAACTGTTTCATAAAGTAGAATACACCATGAATGGGTTTTAGATATAACCATTAAGGAAATTTAAAACTAATATCGTCAGGGTAGTCTAAAAAGATGCTAAAACTAGCAACAAAAATTGCTAGGTGGCCATCACGGATTGTTGGCGCTCACTGGGCTATATTTGGCTATAAGAGATGAAAGTCAGAATAGTTGAATCGTAAAAGTTTATGATAGCTCTTTATTGATTTTTAGTTCGAATGTCTAGGTAACACCAGTGAAATTTAACAGAAAGTTAAGGTGTATTAACATGCCGGTGGAGCTGATTTCATGTTAAAGGGACAGTTATAATTACTAGGTTTTGTTTGTAGTAAACGTTTGGGTTAGAGGGGATTTCCATGTTTAAATATCTTAAAGGGACACACTCAAATATGGAATATTAGAAGTTTTGTTTTCTGAGTTTTCATAAATACGTTAATTTTTTAGATAAAGGGTTCTTTGTTTTGTCTAATATAGTAAGTAACACTTCTTTGAAGTGGTGGAATGACTTTCCATTGTGGTCTGATCAGCCTCATTGGAAAGCCATTTGAATGGAGAATCTAAGGTCATTGGCGTCTGAGTTTAAGGTAATTTGATACAATAAGGCGGCGAAATTAATATTGGTGGGGTTGATAGGATCGAGATAACCTTATTTAACCTATGTAAGGACTTTAGAAATTGCCACCATAGACATGTTTTTTGTTTTGTAATTCCATGGGTTCAGATAACAGTGAGACACTTAGTTAATGTTTGGGACCAAGCTACAGACAGATAAGGGAAAGGGCAGACAGAGGGGCCCTCCCCACACTGAAGGTTGGGAGCAGAGAGATAGGAGTGACACAGACTGGGTCACGGTTACTGAGGGGAGACAGAGGGAATGAAAACTTAGTTGGTTTCAGGAACTAAGGGGCAGCACAGATAACTTTTAAAGTAGATAAGACACTTGACAGAGAATTGTTAGATTTGCGCCAGTATTGATACAAGGTCGGGGCCATGTATCAAAAGGGGGATGGAATAGGGCACTTTGTGGTGTGGCCTATTAGTTAAATATCCCTAGAGTTGGTTTACTAGGATAATAATGGAGGACATTCTAGCTAATCAGATAGAACAGATAGAATGACAGAGGTTCTAGCAGAACACATTAAAAGACTGTTAATTAACCAAACCCGTATGTCCAAGATTTTATGCTCTACAGGAGAACTACAGGAGGAGATTACCCACATGATTGGGCCAGGGGACTGGGTCTGGGTCCAATCACTAAAGAAAAAGGACTGAAAGCAGCCACGTTGGGAGGGGCCAGACCAAGTATTCCTGGTGACAGCCTTTGCGGTGAGAATAGCTGAAAGAACTACCTGGGTTCATATCGCACATTGCGTGAGGGTAAGACACACTGACACTGCCGAACTATCACAGAGTTAAGGAGAAGAACTGTAGCTAATAAAGTTCGGGGGTCAACTCCTTAACGAAGATTTCCCTGACCCCGCCCTCTCATCACTGTGTACGTTCATAGAAGTGGAAGTACTGTCTGGCCTCTGACTGCTGATATGTTCTCTGGGAGAGGGTGGGGCTTTACAGGACTGCTGGTCGTCCTGAGCTGTCTGATTGGGATACGATGGGGATGGTTGCCATCACAGTGCTGCCAAAACCACCACCAGTTCCAACAGGCCAAGGCCGGGTTCAGCCGAACTCCTCCACCACTCCAGGCCCAAGTCCCACACCATCACCTAACCTCTCCAATCTGGTACAGGTAATAAATGTAAAGGATATCTCAGATAGCGACCAATTGGGGACTGAAACTGGCTATGAGGGTAGGGATAATATGTGGTTAGCCTATATGAGGTATACAGCCAAAACACTTAACAGAAAAGACTGTGTGATCTGTGGACATGCTAGACTTGTTCTGGCTACTCACCCATTTGCCTTCTTGTCAATATGGGGGCGCTATTTCCACTTTGTAAAAAATCGTGCCCAAATTAAACTGCCTCGTACTCTATTCTAGATCGTACAATATGCATATTATTATTACTATTGGATAGAAAACACTCTCAAGTTTCTAAAACCGTTTGAATTATATCTGTGAGTAAAACAGAACTCATTTTGCAGCAAACTTCCTGACAGAAAGTGAAAAATCTGAAATCGAGGCTCTGTTCCAGGGCCTTCCTATTCAATTGTTTGAAATCTATGGATATACATGCACTTCATACGCCTTCCACTAGATGTCAACAGGCAGTGGGAGGTGGAATAGGGTGTCTAGCTTGATCTGAGGTCGAACAAGAGCTCTTGGAATGACGTGACCACTATTTCCTTTGTCTACCAAGGCGCGGAAGGACATCAGCATTGGCTTCTGAAAGGCGTTCGGTATAGACGGCTAATATCTCCGGCTTTGATTTTATTTGATACATGTGATAATATCATCGTAAAGTATGTTTTTTCAATATAGTTTTATCAGATTATTCAACGTTTATCGGGAGCTTTGGAGTTTTCCGTTCTCTGCGTTAGGTGAAGATGTACATCTTCGCGCCACTTGGCTAGCTAAGGTTGCTAATTCGACAGGAGAAGAGGACATTCTAAAACCAAACAACGATTTATTCTGGACAAAGGACTCCTTGTACAAGATTCTGATGGAAGCTCAGCAAAAGTAAGAACCATTTATGATGTTATTTCTTATTTCTGTGGAAAATGTTTAGTCCTATTTTCCTTCCTTTTTGCAGGGGCGCTGTCTCGCTATAACGTAAGCTGTTTGTTATGGTAAAGTTATTTTTTTAAATCTAACACGGCGATTGCATTAACTTCTTCTGGCTGCAAGCCCGACGTCGGTACACTTATGACAACAGCCAGCTCAAGTGCAGGGCGCGAAATTCAAAATATATTTTTTAGAAATATTTAACTTTCACACATTAACAAGTCCAATACAGCATTTGAAAGATAAACATCTTGTGAATCCAGCCAACATGTCCGATTTTTAAAATGTTTTACAGCGAAAACACCACGTATATTTATGTTAGCTCACCACCAAATACAAAAAAGGACAGACATTTTTCACAGCACAGGTAGCATGCACAAAACCAACCTAACTAACCAAGAACCAACCAAACTAACCAAGAAACAACTTCATCAGATGACAGTCTTATAACATGTTATTCAATAAATCTATGTTTTGTTCGAAAAATGTGCATATTTGAGCTATAAATCAGTTTTACATTGCAGCTACCATCACAGCTACCGTCAGAAATAGCACCGAAGCAGCCAGAGTAATTACAGACACCAACGTCAAATACCTAAATACTCATCATAAAACATTTCTGAAAAATACATGGTGTACAGCAAATGAAAGACAGGCATCTTGTGATTCCAGCCAATATTTCCGATTTCTTAAGTGTTTTACAGCGAAAACACAATATAGCATTATATTAGCTTACCACAATAGCCAGAAACACAAGCCATTCCACAGCAGCAAAAGTTAGCGATCGTAACAAACCAGCAAAAGATATATAATTTTTGACTAACCTTGATAAGCTTCATCAGATGACAGTCCTATAACATCAGGTTATACATACACTTATGTTTTGTTCGAAAATGTGCATATTTAGAGCTGAAATCAGTGGTTATACATTGTGCTAACGTAGCATCTTTTTCCCACAACGTCCGGATATTTTTCTGACACTCACATATTCTGACCAAATAACTATTCATAAACATTACTAAAAAATACATGTTGTATAGGAAATGATAGATACACTAGTTCTTAATGCAATCGCCGTGTTAGAATTCTAAAAATAACTTCATTATGACATCCAGCTTAGTTATAGCGAGAGAGTGCCCAAAATCTGGGCGCAAACTACTAGTACAACATGTTCGACAGATATATGAAATAGCATCATAAAATGGGTCCTACTTTTGCTGATCTTCCATCAGAATGTTGTACAAGGGGTCCTTTGTCCAGAACAATCGTTGTTTGGATTTAGAATGTCCTCTTCTCCAGTCAATTAGCACGGAAAGCTAGCAAAGTGGCGCGAAGCTCTCCTTCCTGAACATACGCAGACAAAGCAACACGCCTAACGTCCTGAAAAAATTTCAATAATCTAATAAAACTATATTGAAAAAACATACTTTACGATGATATTGTCACATGTATCAAATAAAATGGTGAAAATATGCGGTTGAGTCTTTTGCTATTGTGGTTAGCTAATAGAAATACATATTGTGTTTTCGCTGTAAAACATTTTAAAAATCGGAAATGATGGCTGGATTCACAAGATGTTTATCTTTAATTTGCTGTATTGGACTTGTGATTTCATGAAAATTATATTATATGATATCCCTGTCGCGTTAGGCTAGGCTATGCTAGTCAGCTTTTTTGATGAGGATGCTCCCGGATCCGGGATGGGTAGCAATGAAAGGCTAAGCAGTGAGGAAGGTTGGATGTGCATATTGGAGGGTTTTTACCATAACAAGCCAAATTCAACCCTGTGTAAAGCTCTGAGTCTTGTGTTCCCAGAAGTCCCTCGCCAGAAGGCACCGTGGGGGGTTAAGGCATATGGGGGAGATTACAGCTGTATTACTGGTACAGGTAGGGGTATAGACTATGGGAGGCTCCCTACTGCTGACTGCATCACTAATGTCACTATTAATGCCACCTGGCCCGTTGAAGGGCTGAACCAAACTAGAGGTGTTGCTGATGTATGGTGGATGTGTGGACCTGCCAGGCGGTTGACCCCTATTTTGAAAGGAGACTGGCAGGGCACATGTGCTTTGGCCAGTCTGATAACACCATTGACTATTATTGAGGTTACAGCTAACCAACTCCTGGGATCTGCACATGACACAGAGGCTCGGGACCAACCCAGGAGACGGCAGAAACGTGACGCTCCTTGGTCCGAGGGTACAGATAACATCCACACCAACCTGTTGGGGGTCCCAATAGGGGTCCCCCACGAATTCCAGGCATTAACCTGTTATGGCTGCAAGGGGCAGTATTGAGTAGCCAGTTAAATCGTGCCCATTTCAAACGGCCTCGTACTCAATTCTTGCTCGTATAATATGCATATTATTATTACTATTGGATAGAAAACTCTCTCTAGTTTCTAAAACCGTTTGAATTATTTCTCTGAGTGAAACAGAAGTCATTCTGCAGCACACTTCCTGACCAGGAAGTGGAATGTCAGAAATCGATGCTCTGTTCAACTTCCTGCCTATACATGGGCATGATACGTAAGAGTCTACATACACTTCATACACCTTCCCCTGGTTGTCAAGAGGCGGTGAGAGAAAACATTTCGTGTTTATCTTGGTCTGAGGTGGAATTAAAGCTCTTTGTTTGACGTGACCGTCCACTTCCTGTTTCTGGAGCGCGCGAAAGAGGACATGGATTTGCCTTCTGTTTTGCTCTCGTTATGGACGACTAACATCTCCGTCTTAGATTTTATTTGATACATGTGACCATATCATCGTAAAGTATGTTTTTTCAATATAGTTTAATCAGATTATTTAAATTTTTTCGGGAGTTTTGCCGTGTTCCGTTCTCTGACTTTGTTGACGTTGGAGAGATCCGTAGCACTTGGCAAGTGCCCATGCTAAATGAAGAGGGAAATTTGCCGTTCCAGATCCAAACAACGACTGTTCTGGACAAAGGACACCTTGTCCAACATTCTGACGGAAGATCACCAAAAGTAAGAAAAATTTTATGATGCTATTTCTAATATCTGTCGTGCATGTGAACTGGTCGTCGGCGCCCAAGTGTTTCTGGCTATTGTGGCTATGCTAATATAACGCTACATTTTGTTTTCGCTGTAAAACATTTAATAAATCGGAAATATTGTCTGGAATCACAAGATGCCTGTCTTTCAATTGCTGTACACTATGTATTTTTCAGAAATGTTTTATGATGAGTAATTAGGTATTTGACGTTGGTGTCTGTAAATATTATGGCTGCTTTCGGTGCAATTTCTGATTGTAGCTGAAATGTAAACTATGATTTATACCTGAAATATGCACATTTTTCGAACAAAACATATGCTATACAATAAATATGTTATCAGACTGTCATCTGATGAAGTTGTTTCTTGGTTAGTGGCTATTTATATCTTTATTTGGTCGAATTTGTGATAGCTACTGATGGAGTAAAAAACTGATGGAGTAAGAAAAGTGGTGTCTTTTGCTAACGTGGTTAGCTAATAGATTTACATATTTTGTCTTCCCTGTAAAACATTTTAAAAATCGGACATGTTGGCTTGATTCACAAGATGTGTACCTTTCATATGCTGTATTGGACTTGTTAATGTGTGAAAGTTAAATATTTAAAAAAAATATCTTTTGAATTTCGCGCCCTGCACTTGAGCTGGATGTTGTCATAAGTGTACCGGTGTCGGGCTGCACCCCAAACAGGTTAAACAGGAATGATGGCCTGTGGCATTTGTTGCCCATTATTGGCCCAGCTATTATTGATGCTAAGCAGAATGCCTGGATCAATTATATCTACTATAATCAACAACAATTTGTTAACTACACCCACACCGCACTTACAGGGATGTCTGAACAATTAGAGGCTACCTCCCGAACGAGTAGACAAAATCGATTAGCCCTTGATATGATTCTTGCCAACCAGGGAGGTGTTTGTAAAATGTTTGGAGAACAATGTTGCACGTTTATCCCTAACAACACCAATCCGGATGGGAGCATTTCAAAAGCTCTGGGCGGGTTGGAGAGGTTATCTGTGGAGATGAGGGGTTTTGCAGGTGTGGAGGAGGGGGGACTGTTCTCCTGGCTGGGTGGCTGGTTTGGTAAGTACACTGCATTGATGGTTACTGGATTTCTGACCCTAATAGTTGTATTTCTTATATTAATGTGCTGTGCTGCATGTATTATCCCCTGTTTGAGGAAATCTTTTACAGATGTTGCGCACGCTGCAGTTATGATGCCACTGCTTGATCACGGGGGGGGGGGGGGGGGGGGGGGGATGCTGAGACTGCCTTGACAGAGGATGATCCATGGTTTGCTATAAAAGAATAAAAATAAAAATGGCTTATTTTTAGTTTAATTCATTGCTTTTTGTTTCACAATATATCCTTGTAATCATTTACCCTGTATGTTGTCCTACCTTATGTCAAGGTTTACATTTCCTGGGTGGGAGGTAGCCAACCTAGTACCTGTTAGGTGTAGCAGGGTGGACTAGATGGTTTTTATTCTTTATACAATAAAGGTGTGTTTCTTTTAATCTTTTTATTCTGAGTGTGACACCCTAAAAGGGTGTCAAAAGGAGGAGTCGAAATGCAACTTAGCGTATATCATTTGTTGATTTTTTCTTTGTTGATAAAAATAAATAAATAAATAATAATAATAAAATTAATTAATAATAAACCTTTTACTATTTTCATGAAATACTATTAACATATTACTATTCTGTGACCGCTGAAGTAAAGGATAATGAGTGACACCCTAGGGGTGTCAAAAGGGGGACTCCAAAAAATCCCTATGTTATCTAATATGTTACTATGGTACTGAGAACGTGTTCTGAATGGTCATTAAAGGTTTAAAGTTCCTGGGTTTATCAACAACCTGGTATGTATGTATCGATCATTGAACTTGATGGTTTCTGTTTTAATTTACACCCATGAGGGTGTAAAAAGGGGGAATTGTTAGGATTTGTGTTTATTGCACTATAACCCAATGCTATATCACATGTGATATAATATTAGCAACTGTTAGCCTGGGTGCCTGGGTGTCTGTGTGTGTGTGCTGAAAGTAACATTGTGCCCCAGATAGTGTGCGGAGAAGCTGTGGTTAGCCTTGAGTGAGAACAGTGTGCTTTCTATGCAGGTGCAAATGGCTCAAACAATGTTACAGAGCTATCTGACCTCAGTCTCTGGGGTGTGGGAGCGTAATCTACACAGCAACAGCGCCGGACACCAAGGAGCGCCAAGAGGCTGGGACCAGTCTGAGCGCCGGCGATAGGCTGAGCAAAGTTTAAACCACGCTCAGCCTCTACTGTGATAGGCCAACAGACGGGTTGGAACTACGTCTATCACCGTATAAGAACAGCTGTTTACTTACATCCTGCCAGTTCCCTGTTCTACCCTGTGAGGTGTTACAGTGAACCCGTATATACGAAAATTGCATTTACCATTTATCGCTTGAGTTTAATAAAAATACTTAAAGTATATTCGGTGACTCTGAATCACATTTTGTCCTGATACTAGATTTGAATTGACGCAAATCCCTTATACAGTCAAATGTTTGGACACACCTACTTATTCAAGGATTTTACGAAATGTTTACTATTTTCTACATTGTAGAATAATAGCAAAGATATCAAAACTATGAAATAATACATATGGAATCATGTGGTAATAAAAAAGTGTTAAACAAATCAAAATATATTTAATATTTGAGATTCTTCAAAGTAGCCACCCTTTGCCTTGATGACAGTTTTACACACATGAGGTCAACTGGAATGCACTTCAATTAACAGGTGTGCCTTTTTAAAAGTTAATTTGTGTAATTTCTTTCCTTCTTATTGCATTTGAGCCAATTAGTTGTGTTGTGACAAGGTAGGTGTGGTATACAGAAGATAGCCCTTTTGGCAAAATACCAAGTCCATATTATGGCAAGAACAGCTCAAATAAGCTAAGAGAAACGACAGTCCATCATTACTTTAAGACATGAAGGTCAGTCAATCTGAAAAATTTCAAGAACTGAAAGTTTTTTCAAGTGCAGTCACAAAAACCATCGAGCTCATGATGAAACTGGCTCTCATGAGGACTGCCACGGGAAAGGAAGACCCAGAGTTACCTCTGCTGCAGAAGATAAGTTCATTAGAGTTACCAGCCTCAGAAATTGCAGCCCAACATTTATGCTTCACAGAGTTCAAGTAACGGACACAGCTCAACAGACACAGCTCTGATTCATGCAGAGGAAACTGCATGAATCAGGCCTTCATGGGAAATTGCTGCAAAGAAACCACTACTAAAGGACACCAATAAGAAAAGAGACTTGCTTGGGCCAAGAAACACGAGCAATGGACATTAGACTGGTGGTAATCTGTCCATTGGTCTGATGAGTCCAAATTTGAGAGTTTTGGTTCCAACCGCCGTGTCTTCGTGAGACGCAGAGTAGGTGAATGGATGATCTCTGCATGTGTGGTTCCCACCGTGAAACATGGAGGAGGAGGTGTGATGATGTGCGGATGCTTTGCTGGTGACACTGTCTGTGATTTATTTAGAATTCAAGGCACACATAACCAGCATGGCTACCACAGCATTCTGCAGCGATACGCCATCCCATCTGGTTTGCACTTAGTGGAACTGTAATTTGTTTTTCAACAGAACAATGACCCAACACACCTCCAGGCTGTGTAAGGGCTATTTGACCAAGAAGAGTGATGGAGTGCTGCATCAGATGACCTGGCCTCCACAGTCACCTGACCTCAACCCAATTGAGATGGTTTTAGATGGGTTGGACCTCAGAGTGAAGGAAAAGCAGCCAACAAGTGTTCAGCATATGTGGGAGCTCCTACAAGACTGTTAGAAAAGCATTCCAGGTGAAGCTGTTTGAGAGAATGCCAAGAGTGTGCAAAGCTGTCATCAAGGCAAAGGGTGGCTACTTTGAAGAAACTCAAACTTAAAATATATTTAGATGTTTAACACTTTTTTGGTTACTACATGATTGCATGTGTGTTATTTCATAGTTTTGATGTCATCACTATTATTCTACAATGTTGAATATAGTAAAAATAAAGAAAAACCCTTGAATGAGTAGTGTATATTTTTCCTTCTGGATTTTTGAAATTCTCTCTTGACCCCATTTTCATATTAGGAGACCCCACATGGGGTTGCGACCCGTAGTTTGGGAACCGCTGTGCTAGGGTGTTGTAGACAGGGATTGTGGATAGGCGTAAAAATCTTCCTCTGGTGCCAAAGGTTTCATGTTTGAAACCAGCAATAGAGTTTTGTTTTAAGCCTTTCCCAAACCTTAACCCTTACCTTAACCTTAACCTTGTCCTTAACCTTAACCCTTACCTTACCCTAACCCTTACCGTAACCATTTGGAGTTAATGCCTAACCTTAAGATTAATGGCTAAACAACCATAACTTTAAAAATGTGGAGTTAATGCCTAATCTTAACCTTAAAAAAATTATTTGACGTTTGCAACTACTTTAAATTCAATGTTTGAGAAACATGGAGGACCGTCTAATTCTGACTTGAGAGCTTGTTGAGTCTATAACTAGAATATGGTTTAAGCGTCAGTTCATTGTGGCCTAATGCCCTTGAATTCCCTCTTGAAATTCCTCTTTTACCCCCTAATGTACAGCATTGTTGTTTCAGCACCTGGTCCACAATGCAAATGCAGTGTGTAGTGTGGGTCCGAGAGAGAGCGAGAGACAGAGAAAGACGGAGAGAGCACACAAGAGAGAAACAGAAAAAGAGACAGAGAGAGAGAGCACACAAGAGAAGCAGGCTAATGGTATTCCACTCCATTGAACATAGAGTCCATTGTCAGTAAACAAGGCTAGATTGTGCACTTAGTGTGTTTTTGCTTTGTGAGGTGAACAGAGCAGCTAGCTGGCCTGAACCCTTGACCTTGCTGCAGTCACTGGGCCGTTCTGTTTGATTAACTGTGCACAAGGGCCATTGGTTCAAGGGCAGTGTGCGGGTGGGTAAAACAAACTGTAGCCAACATAACATCTTCCATCCACGTCTGCTATTATAGGCCAGCTATATTCTCAAACCTTTTGATCTTTATCAAAAATTTTAAGTTATCAGGTTCAAAATGTGCGTAATGAAATGGTGTGACAATAAAGCAAGATTGAGTGAATGTTTCAGCGTCACATGCTTAAGTCAGTAGCAGTGGTGGTTGGTGACATGTATGATTAGGGAGGGCGATAATTTTTTTATGAGCATGCCCTTATTTCTATTACAACATATTGGATGACTGTCAATTCATATTCCATTCACCCAGCTTAATGTAACATCGATAGGTTTAGACTACTACGTGATACTCATATTTTCCCTATACAAATCACGGGGTTGCTACAACCTGGCCTATTATTGAAAGTTTACAATGTAGGTGCACAGATCAAGAGAACAAATATAGTAATTAAGGTGACAGACAGTGACACATTCAATACCGCCTTGCGTACTATTGCCTGTATCTAGCTGATCTAGGGTGTAATCATTAGTCCAACAGTTGCAAACGAGAGTTTCTATTGAACAAATTCAGGTATGTTTATCCCCGTTTCGTTCCGTTTACTTCCGTTTAAGATTTTTTTTGCAATAGAATGAATGGCGGAATGGCAGAATGAATACACCAATGATCACACGCAAACACAATTCACTTTCATAGCAGCCATATACAAACAGCATGATCACTGCTCATTGTATAATTCCTTCTCGTATCTACTTGCTCTCCTCTCACCTTTTCCCTTCTCTTGTGGACTTCAATGCACAACACATCAGCTGTCTGTGACCAGGGGAAAAAACTTTTCCAAGCCAAAACATCATATCATAACCGCTAACCGCTACAAACAGCCTACATCGTTGTCACCATATTAGCTAGCTAACGTCATAGTCAACATAGCTACTAGAACTAACACGTTAGGAAACCCAGTACAATCATGGAGTACAGTGTACAGTTAGCGAGCAGTTTAGCAGTTACACCGGCGGCCCAGGTGGCAATAAGTTTATAAAACCAAAAGCTTACCTTAATTTGGAAGAGTTCCCGTGTTGGATAGCCATAGCCAGCGAGCTAACATAGCATCCCTTTCTGTTTGAGCCAGGTTTTGAGTAAGCTAATCTAGCTAGCTGCATTCGCCAGCTAAGTGAAAGTGAAAAAATACAATGAAATATAGCTCTCTCCCTCTCTCTCTCTCTCTCTCTCTCTCTCTTTGACTTCTCATTCATTTTTAAAGAAATTAATTTGTTCAAAACTGTTAAACTATTGCTTTTCTCTTTGCGTCAACTACTCACTTTCAGTACTAGATTAATTATCTAATGCTTTGATTGGGCTGACAACATGTCAGTTCATGCTGCAAGAGCTCTGATTGGTTGAAGGACGTCCTCTAGAAGTTGTCATAATTACTGTGTAAGTCTAATGGAAGGGGGTGAGAACCATGTGCCTCCTAGGTTTTATATTGAAATCATTGTAGCTGAGGAGGATGGAAACTAGCTGTCCTCTGGCTACACCATGGTGCTACCCTACAGAGTGCTGTTTAGGCTACTGCAGACCTTCATTGCAAAACAGTGTGTTTTAATCAATTATTTGGTTACATGTGGATATACACTACCTTTCAAAGGTTTGGGGTCACTTAGAAATGTCCTTGTTTTTTAAAGAAAGCACATTTCTTGTCCATTAAAATAACATCAAATTGATCAGAAATACAGTATAGACATTGTTAATGTTGTAAATGACTATTGTAGTGATTTTATGGAATTTTTATGGAGCAGATGTGACAACTATTTAATGAAGCTGCCAGTTGAGGACTTGTGAGGCATCTGCTTCTAAAACTAGACACTCTATTGTACTTGTCCTCTTGCTCAGTTGTGCACCGGGGCCTCCCACTCCCCTCTATTCTGGTTAGAGACAGTTTTTTTTCTGTTCTGTGAAGGGAGTAGTACACAGCGTTGTACGAGATCTTCAGTTTGTTGTTAATTTTTCGCATGGAATAGCCTTCATTTCTCAGAACAAGAATAGACTGACGAGTTTCAGAAGAAAGGTATTTGTTTCTGGCCATTTTGAGCCTGTAATCGAACCCACAAATGCTAATGCTCAAGATACTCAACTAGTCTAAAGAAAGCAGTTTTGTTGCTTCTTTAATCAGAACAACAGTTTTCAGCTGTGCTATCATAATTGCAAAAAGGTTTTCTAATGATCAATTAGCCTTACAAAATGATAAACTTGGATTAGCTAACACAATGTGCCATTGGAACACAGGAGTGATGGTTGCTGATAATGGGCCTCTGTACGCCTATGTAGATAAACCATTAAAAATCAGCTGTTTCCAGCTACAACAGTCATTTGCAACATTAACAATGTCTACACTGTATTTGTGATAAATTTTATGTTATTTTAATGGACCAAAAATTAGCTTTTCTTTCAAAAAGGACATTTCTAAGTTGCCCCAAACTTCTGTACGGTAGTGTATTAAATATATTCATATATACATATAATTAGTATGGTTTTATCAAAAAAGGATCACTTTTTAATATTTCACTATTTTTATTCACAGAGGAGGATAGTCCTCCCCTTCCTCCTCTGAGGAGTCCCCACTGGTCAGAACAACCAGTGCACAACAAATTTTGCTCTCAAAAGGTTAGATTTGATTGACAGCTGATGATCGTGGGATGTTTTGTTTTCATATGTCTTCAGTTAAAGATCAAAGCACAAATCAGAGCGTATATAATGTCTGACAACACCTATTGTTTTTCTATAGCAGTTCCATTTACTCAGTCACAGATAATGGCATTGGATGCCTTAAAGGTAGACTCAGCAAAATGATGTTGCCATACGCAGCACCGCAGATTGTGAGATAAGCGAGATGCAAGACTTCACTCTCACACTTTCACACACATTATCTGTGCATGTGCAAGGATTTGCTTCACGCTGTTTCAATGTGGTTGACAAGGCACCAAAACAACGCTCTTAATTGTCGCAGAAATTGACCCAATATGCTCTATACTTTCTGTATCTACGTCATGTCTACCTTTAAGGACTTTCTGAGTAGTATATTGGTATATGGAAGAATGCAAATTCCTTGGTGTGTGTGTGCACCTTTGTGTACGAGTGAGTGTATGCGCAACATGCTCTCCTCCCTCTCCTCAGGGACCCATTAGGACTGACAAGGTTAAGCTCAGAGACAAACCCAGACACAACATGGCTTTACAGAACAAAACGCACACACGTTTACACATTGTTAGACTGACAGCTATCAGATTGACCTCTTCAATCCTCTCCTTGCTGTTGATTAGGGATGTAGAGTTTTGTGCTCTGTTTCTTTGTTTCATCCATCCATCTCTCCATTTATCTGTCTTTTCTATTCCTCCATCCCTCCATCTGAAAGATGCCTCTCTTCTAATCAAGGTGAAAAGGACCTGATACTGCAGTCTTTATGGCACTTACTCAAAACTCTGTCACTGAAGTCAATTACCACTCACTATGTGAGTACAGCAGATGCTATAGCAGAGAGAGAGGAGTGTGTATGTGCGTGTATATGTGCGTGTAGGTGTGTGCATGTGCGTGTATACCTGTGTGTGTGTGTGTGTGTGTGTGTGTGTGTGTGTGTGTGTGTGTGTGTGTGTGTGTGTGTGTGTGTGTGTGTGTGTGTGTGTGTGTGTGTGTGTGTGTGTGTGTGTGTGTGTGTGCGCGCGCGTGTGCTTCAGCCCAGCAGATGTCTTTGCCTCAGACTAAGTTACGTATCCTATGGGAGTCCTTCATGTTTATTTCATCAGGGCCAGTATGGTGTAGTGTCACCCCACCCTTTTCTAAGGACACTGTCTGAGTAGCATTCACCTTGCCTTGTGTGTGTGTGTCCATTTTTGTTGATCATTGACATTACACTGCATGTGAACCTTAGTACAGGGCCTTCAGAAAGTATACATATCCCTTGACTTATTTAACATTTTGTTGTGGTACAGCCTGAATTCAAAATGGATTAAATAGATCATTTTTATCACCCATCGACACACAAAACCCCATAATGACAAAGTAAAAACATGTTTAAATTTTTTATTTATATATTGAAAATGAAATACAGAAATATATAATTTACATAAGTATTCTCAGCCTAGTGACTACAGCTGTGAGTCTTTCTGGGTAAGTCTCTAAGAGCTTTGCACACCTGGATTGTGCAACATTTGCACATTATTATTTATTTAATTCTTCAAGCTCTGTCAAGTTGGTTGTTGATCATTGACCCAAGACATTTCAGAATTTCATTTTAAATTAATTTGTAAAAATGTTGAAAAACATAATTCCACTTTGACATTATAGGGTACTGTGCGTAGGCCAGTGACACAAATCTCAATATAATAAATGTTTAATTCAGGCTGTAACACAACAAAATGTGGAATTAGTCAAGGGGTGTGGAGACTTTCTAAAGGCACTGTATATGGCCCTGGTTTTATCAAACATGTTTGTATTTGGCAGGTGTCACTGAGAGGAGCCCTGCCCTGAGCTAGTGTTCTGAAACCTTTGATGAATTGTGTAATGATGGTCTTTCATGATCCAAGCTGTGAAGCAGGTGTATGGGATACAAAGCACCCCAGAAAACCACAGAAATGAAAGCAGCATACCACACATAACTCAATTATGAGACCAAGTCATATGAGCATGAATCATCTGAGTGTTTCTGCAGAAATTAAACGTAGCATTTAAATCCTGACACGCCATCCTGAGTGTCTGAAATAAAAGGTCAACAGACTGATTGACATGCTTATTATTACTTTCCACGTACTAGTACTGTATGATTGACATTAACTACACAGCAGCTACAGTATCTCACTATAGCATCACTGCAGATCCATAGTGTGTATGGCCCATGCATTCCCAACGTGTCATTGAGCAACTTAAATAATTTGATTCGCCAATTTTTAAATACATAAAGTTGCCTCAGCCATGTGAATACAAAAAATAGACACATTACAATTAATCGAGGATACCACCCCAATAAAGGCAAAATGCTAATTTCCATTGTGATCCTCCTCTGCCTTTGTCTCCTCGGTTGACCACAGGGAATTAGTCAACGGTTCGTCCAGATGACTCCAGCTCTCTCCGCCCCAATTCTATATGACACAACCAGGTCAGGGAGAGCCTCTACTGCAGACCTGCAGGGCATGAAGCCAATAGGAATGGAGGAACTACAATGCCTCAGGAAGAGCGAGAGAAGGGGGTTCTGGGTGTAATTGACGTGTTTATAATTAAAGGCTGTTTTTCTAGTAAACGCAAAACTTTGAGGGGTATGTGGGTATATCTTTTTTTAAAGCCTAGTTAAAAAAACATGTGAATGTTCAAACATAATAAAAAAAGGGAACGTTAGTTGATGAGAGAGAGACAGACAGAGAGAGAGAGAGAGAGAGAGAGAGAGAAGGAGAGAAAATGAGACAGCAACAGAGAGAAAATGAGAGAGAGCGTGACTGACTTTAAGTGAATGTCTAAAGCCTGTGTCTGTCATCACCTTCTGCTCTCCCCCCCAAACATACACGACTGCAGGCGGGTGAATAGGCCAGGGTGTGTGAGTGGCAGGAGCAGCTGCAGGGATAACTCTACCAGATTGTGTTTAGGTAGAAGCCAGGACAAGACATTTAGGGGAAGAAAGGCCCTCTGTCATTGCTATTAAATACCAACCTACACACACAATATCTCACCCTCTATGGTCATTCCAAAATAAGTAATGCTATTACATGTCTTCTCGTTGCAAAGGTATGGGCATTAAGTATGTATGAACTCCTTTCCACCAGACCCAGCCACTCCAATAACTATGTATGAACTCCTTTCCACCAGACCCAGCCACTCCAATAACTATGTATGAACTCCTTTCCACCAGACCCAGCCACTCCAATAACTATGTATGAACTCCTTTCCACCAGACCCAGCCACTCCAATAACTATGTATGAACTCCTTTCCTCCAGACCCAGCCACTCCAATAACTATGTATGAACTCCTTTCCACCAGACCCAGCCACTCCAATAACTATGTATGAACTCCTTTCCACCAGAAACAGCCACTCCAATAACTATGTATGAACTCCTTTCCACAAGACCCAGCCACTCCAATAACTATGTATGAACTCCTTTCCACCAGACCCAGCCACTCCAATACCTAGTTAATATTCATCAACACTTCTCTCACTAGAGAGATGGGTTCCTATCACACCACATTAGACTGAATTAGATTAAACACATTCTGCTTGTCTCTGCCTTTAAGAAGCAAGATCCCACTCCCAGATAACAACATTTTATCTCTCTAACAATCCTAATGCTTAAACCGTAGGTTTGCTTAGTATCTAATCTCTGAGGATAATGTTTTCTGAAGTCACCACCACGATCTGTTATCGCTAGCATCCCTGCTAAAGATTAAGCCTTTATCACATTTCACATACTTTTTACAAATATTCACTCCTCTCCCTCCCTCCGCCATTCCTCTGTCATTTCCTCCCTCTACTCCCTCTCCTCCCTCCCTGCCTCCTTCCTTCCTTCCCTCTCACTCTCAGGAAAAACAGATTCTCCATTGGTTTCAGTTTCTCTTCTATCCCCCCTCTCTCTCCCTCCCCCTCTCTCCCCCCCTCTCTCTCTTTCTCCTGGATCTATGGAGTGGGAGTGTCCTGAGTCAGTAGATGTATGTTTTATAGTTTATCCTCTGACACTCCGTTCTCCTAAACGCTATGAGGACTGCTGCCTTGCCTTCTACAGGGGAGCATGATGAGGACTGCTGCCTTGACTTCCACAGTGATACACAATGAGGACTGCTGCCTTGCCTTCTACAGGGAAACACTATGAGGACTGCTGCCTTGCCTTTTACAGGGGAACACTATGAGGACTGTTGCCTTGCCTTTTACAGGGAAAAACTTTGAGGACCGCTGCCTTGCCTTCTACAGTGAAACACAATGAGGACTGCTGCCTTGCCTTTTACAGTGAAACACTATGAGGACTGCTGCCTTGCCTTCTACAGGGGAACACTATGAGGACTGCTGCCTTGCCTTCTACAGGGGAACGCTATGAGGACTGCTGCCTTGTCTTCTAGAGTGAAACACTATGAGGACTGCTGCCTTGCCTTCTACAGGGGAACACTATGCGGATTGCTGCCGTGCCTTCTACAGGGGAACGCTATGAGGACTGCTGCCTTGTCTTCTACAGTGAAACACTATGAGGACTGCTGCCTTGCCTTCTACAGTGAATTTCTATGTGGACTGCTGCCTTGTCTTCTACAGGGAAACACTGTGAGGACTGCTGCCTAGCCTTCTACAGTGAAACACTATGAGGACTGCTGCCTTGCCTTCTACAGGGAAACACTATGAGGACTGCTGCCTTGCCTTCTACAGGGAAACACTATGAGGACTGCAGCCTTGCCTTCTACAGTGAAACACTATGAGGCCTGCTGTCTCGTCTTCTACAATGAAACACTATGAGGACTGCTGCCTTGCCTTCTACAGGGAAACACTATGAGGACTGCAGCCTTGCCTTCTACAGTGAAACACTATGAGGCCTGCTGCCTTGCCTTCTACAGGGAAACACTGTGAGGACTGCTGCCTTGCCTTCTACAGTGAAACACTATGAGGCCTGCTGTCTCGTCTTCTACAATGAAACACTATGAGGACTGCTGCCTTGCCTTCTACAGTGAAACACTATGAGGACTGCTGCCTTGCCTTCTACAGGGAAACACTATGAGGACTGCTGCCTTGCCTTCTACAGTGAAACACTATGAGGACTGCTGCCTTGCCTTCTACAGTGAAACACTATGAGGACTGCTGCCTTGCCTTCTACAGGGGAACACTATGAGGACTGCTGCCTTGCCTTCTACAGTGAAACACTCTGAGGACTGCTGCCTCGCCTTCTACAGGGGAGGGAGTTAAGGGCTGAATGCATTACCCTGCACAGGGGAGCAGTACCCCTTATTGGGCATAATTCACTATGGCTCCCATCTCAGGCGGGCTCACGGTTGCAAGCTTTTGCAAACACACACGGGCACACACACACACAGGAATGTTCGCATTTAGGCATGTATGTATTCAGCCACACACACACACACACAAATACACCAACATGTTTCAGGGCACCTGTCTCGAAAATCAACCCTAGGCAACACAGTGACTAGATTCCGGTTTCAATTATGGACTCTTTTGGCATAGAGTCACTACCTACGTCACTACCTACGTCGACAAGGTCATCTCTGTGATCTCCAATTGGCTAGCTTATATTTTCTATTTTATTCAAGTGGATAAAGTAGTGAGGTAGGCAGTGACGTGGGTTCCTCTATGCCAAAAGAGTCTATCATTGAAACTAGACGCTAGTCACTGTGTTGCCTTGGGTCGGGTTTTCAAGACTACCCATATACAGCCATGCAAATACACACACACACACACACACACACACACACACACACACACACACACACACACACACACACACACACACACACACACACACACACACACACACACACACACACACACACACACACACACACACACACACACACACACACACACACATCTCCGGAGCAAACACCCAGTCCCCTCCCCTGGAGTAACATCCTTGACGTTCATTGGATTATCTTCCACCAGTTTCTTCGTTACACTTCCTATGATTTGTGTCGCTGGCTTCCACTCCAGCCCCGGCCCCATCCCCAGCACAGGGAGTGGCTGAGGAGATAAAACAGAGGATGTCCTTCATTTTCTCCCTTCTCTCCTGCTTCGCTCCCTCTCTCCGCCCTCTCTCCTCCCTCCCTCTCCACTGCCACTAATGGCTGTGAAAGGACCATACCTCCAGGAAGATTTTTATTGAGAAATCCATTTGTGTGGCCTCTGGGAGAAAAAATGTGCAGAGTGGAGGCTGAGGTGAAGGGTGGAGGGTGGGAGGTGGAGGGGAGAGTAGTCAACATGGCTCAGCACAGACAGCAGCCTGTGTGCTGAATGGGGATTAGCCAAACAGAAAGATACTTAGGGAGTTCACCTGGCTTCAACTCCTCTAACACCGCCCAGGCTACAGAACGTGATTACACAGAGTGTCTGCAGTTTCCCTGTCTTTTAATGTGAAATAAATTCACTTCTGGAGGATCTTCTGCAGTATACACGTTGGTTCTGAAGACAGAACGATGTCCCTACATTAGTCATGCAGTCATGATAAACTCTGATATGTTCCATGCTGATTTGGTTCCCTGAAGAGAGGGTGGACGCTAAAATAACTTATTCATTCTGTCATCATTCATTAAATAAATAATCTTATACTAAGTGGTCTGGCTGAAGTGTATTTGGCCACTGGGCTAAAAACAACACACATTTGAGTTCAGATAGTTCATTTTTCCACAAGGGGGACACCCCTCCCCAAAAGTTCCCTTTAGACTGCAGACCTAAGGCCTCCAATCCCTGTCCCTACTCCCTCCAACCCCCCTTTAGATTACAGACCCCCACTCCCCATCCCTAGCCCCTCCAACCCCCCAAAGTCATGAGGGAAAGTCGTGACTGGCCTGTCCTGTGAGTGTCGGTGAGCGTTACTAATTTAGTGACCTCAGTACTCCAGTGATGCAGTCAGACATTGTTTTGCCTCTGTCCTCTCTCTCACTCTCTTTCTCCTTTTTAAAGTACAGCTACACTGTTTTGTAGTGGAGTCCCATGCTACTCGCTCCCTCACTGGATGACCTCACCACTTCATCAGTGTGGATTAGGTCAAGTTTCTCCACACTGCCTCTGTTCCAGGTTCCAGGAGGAGCGATCAGCAAGGCTCTCTCCCTAACAAAACACTCGATATGTCACCAATTTTCCCCTATTCACTATGTAGTGCAGTACTTTTAACCAGAGTCCTATGGGATTCAGGTGCCATTTGGGACATAGACACTCCCTCACCACTCCCTTTCCACTCCCTCATCACTCCCTTTCCACTCCTTCACCACTCCCTCACCACTCCCTCACCACTCTCTCACCACTCCCTTCCCACTCCCTCACCACTCTCTCACCACTCCCTTCCCACTCCCCCACCACTCCCCTCCCACTCCCTCACCACTCCTTTTCCACTCCCTCCCCACTCCCTCACCACTCCCTCACCACTCTCTCAACACTCCCTCCCCACTCCCTCACCACTCTCTCACCACTCCCTTTCCACTCCCTCACCACTCCCTCACCACTCCCTTTCCACTCCCTCACCACTCTCTCACCACTCCCTTCCCACTCCCTTCCCACTCCCTCACCACTCTCTCACCACTCCCTCACCACTCCCTTTCCACTCCCTCCCACTCCCTCACCACTCCCTCCCCACTCCCTCACCACTCTCTCACCACTCCCTTTCCACTCCCTCACCACTCCCTCACCACTCCCTTTCCACTCCCTCACCACTCTCTCACCACTCCCTCACCACTCCCTCCCCACTCCTTTCCCACTCCCTCCCCACTCCCTCACCACTCCCTTTCCACTCCCTCACCACTCCCTCACCACTCCCTTTCCACTCCCTCACCACTCTCTCACCACTCCCTCACCACTCCTTTCCCACTCCCTCCCCACTCCCTCACCACTCCCTTTCCACTCCCTCACCACTCTCTCACCACTCCCTCACCACTCCCTCCCCACTCTCTCACCACTCCCTCACCACTCCTTTCCCACTCCCTCCCCACTCCCTCACCACTCCAGTCAGCTAAAGAGAAAGCACCAGGCTGGGGTGGAAAGAAAGTGTGCTTAACTAAAACTTGGAGGTTTCCACAGAGCACACACTGATAAGGATCTCTGAGCTGAGAGATGCCCAAGCTAAATGAGAGAGAGAGAGAGAGAGTGTGTGTGTGTGTGTGTGTGTGTGTGTGTGTGTGTGTGTGTGTGTGTGTGTGTGTGTGTGTGTGTGTGTGTGTGTGTGTGTGTGTGTGTGTGTGTGTGTGTGTGTGTGTGTGTGTGTGTGTGTGCGCGTGAGCGTGAGCGTGTGTGTGAGCATGTGTGTGTGTGTGAGTTCCCTGTTTCGCTGCCTACCTACCTGTCTACAAACATGAGTATACTTTTGTTTTTGTCTAAACCAAAAGCAAAGCATAGTGCAAACTCTCCATAAACACTCCAATAACAACTATGTCATTCTGGGGTTAAATCCGTCTGTGATCCCCATCGTCTGCTGCAGCCCTGCTCCACCCTGACTTTAAGTGGTGATCTCACCGACCAGACAGCTCATTGTTCACTCAATCCCTGTCTCAGACCCAGATGTCAGCTTTACAGTCTCATGCTGACCTCCCAGCCTCAGCTCCCATCTCAGCCTTCCTCCCTGCCTCTCAGACAAGCTCCAAGGACCATGACCTTGGACAAAAGAGATAGGGGGAGGTAAACAAAAGGCAAGAATCAAACAGGGATGGCATATTTCTACAGTAAAAGTAGAGAAAATAAAAAGTAAAAACAGAATGAGAGAGAGTTTTCGGGTGAAAGGTCTGACTGGATCTGGTACTTCTACACTTCCATGTGAAGGAAAAAATTAAATAGAAATAGAAAAAGACAGATCTGGAAATCGGACCTGATTTACATGCAGATAAATACTCATCCACCCACTTTCAATTTCTCTCTATTCATCTGTTGTGTTTCAGGTTGTATTTCTGTTGGCAGACATGGCAGAGTGTCTATCTGTGTGTCTATATTTGCGTGAAGAAGGTGGGTGGAACAGAACTATACCTCCACACAGTAATGCAGCAGCACAACAAAATAATACATTCTATTCTATTCAAGTCTAAAAGTAGTCCGTAGTCAATCTGTTGGCTTAGGGAAGCTGAGTGTTTGCCAGTGTAGCTGTATTTGAACAGCGGCTGACTGGCTGGACCTGATGCGGAGAGTGTCATGCTTTACTGTGATAGGTAAACACACACAGCTGCCAGGCAGGGTTTTGATAAGTTCTGTGTGTGTGAGCTGTTATCAACGCAGAGTTCCGTTATGGGCAGGTGTGTGACCACCTTCATAGTCTGGTTTGATAAAGCAGGTTTGAAGAAAGGAAAGTCGGTTAATGGAGTGAAACACAAGGACACATAAACATACAGCCAAACACTTTGACAGAGTTAAAACAGCAAATATACAGTAGCGTGTACACAAACGCACATACACGCACACACACACACACCCCCACCCAGAAGCTCAACACACAGCCCCGCATACACTAATCCACACACAAAAACCCATTGGACACAAAACTCATACATTGTGCTCTCTCTCTCTCTCTCTCTCTCTCTCACACACACACACACACACACACACACACACACACACACACACACACACACACACACACACACACACACACACACACACACACACACACACACACACACAAATTATTCTACTGTAGGCTGACTGTATAATTACAAATTTCACAACTCTTATATGCAACTCAAAACAGATCATCAAAAAGGCTGTTTTTTCACAACTTTAATTAAGCACATTTTCAACACACTAAATTACCCAGTAACTTTTTCACCAAACCTAATCGGTGTTTCATCTAGAAAAACTTTTCATATAAAGTAATTGCCGTTCACAATGCAATACTCACAATACTTTTCATATGATTCTCTTCTCATTTGTTTAAATCCATTTGACCATCACTTAATCCAACTGTGCTTAGTGGTTAATCACTTAACCGTTTAGTAAACCTATAGATTTGAAACTGCTTTGTCTACTATACAGTGCCAGTCAAAAGTTTGGACACACCTACTCATTCAAGGGTTTTTCTTTATTTTTACTATTTTCAACATTGTAAAATAATAGTGAAGACATCAAAACTATCATGTAGTAACCAAAAGTGTTAAACAAATCAAAATATATTTGAGATTCTTCAAAGTAGCCACCCGTTGCCTTGATAACAACTGTGCACACTCTTGGCATTCTCTCAACCAGCTTCATGAGGTAATCACCTGGAATCACCTGGAATGTCTGCAGTTTCCCTGTCTTTAAATGTGAAATAAATTCACTTCTGGAGGATCTTCTGCAGTATACACGTTGGTTTACGAGGTAATCACCTGGAATGCATTTCAATTAACAGGTGTGCCTTGTTAAAAGTTAATTTGTGGAATTTCTTTCCTTCTTAATGCATTTGAGCCAATCAGTTGTGGTATACAGACGATATCCCTATTTGGTAATAGACCAAGTCCAATTTATGGCAAGAACTGCACAAATAACTAAAGAGAAACAACAGTCCATCATTACTTTAAGACATGAAGGTCAGTCAATACAGAACATTTCAAGAAGAAAGACATTTTTTCCAAGTGCAGTCGCAAAAACAGTCAAGCTCAATGATGAAACTGGCTCTCATGAGGACCGCCACAGAAAAGGAAGACCCAGAGTTGCCTCTGCTGCAGAGGACAAGTTCATTAGAGTTACCAGCCTCAGACATTGCAGCCCAAATAAATTCTTCACGGAGTTCAAGTAACAGACACATCTCAAAATCAACTGTTCAGAGGAGACTGCGTGAATAAGGCCTTCATGGTCAAATTGCTGCAAGAAACCACTACTAAAGGACACCAATAATAAGAAAAGACTTGCTTGGGCCAAGAAACATAACCAATGGACATTAGACTGGTGGAAATCTGTCTTTGGTCTGATGAGTCCAAATGTGAGATTTTTGGTTCCAACCGCCGTGTCTTTGTGAGACGCAGAATAGGTGAACGAATGATCTCCACATGTGTGGTTCTCACCGTGAAGCAGGGTGGAGGAGGTGTGATGGTGTGTGGGTGCTTTGCTAGTGACACTGTCTGTGATTTATTTAGAATCGTGTTACACTTAACCAGCATGGATACCACAGCATTCTGCAGCAATACACCATCCTATCTGGTTTGCACTTAGTGGGACTATCATTTGTTTTTCAACAGGACAATGACCCATACAGTGACAATGACACACATACAGGCTGTGTAAGGGCTATTTAAGCAAGAAGGAGAGATGACCTGGCCTCCACGATCACCCAACCTCAACCCATTTGAGATTGTTTGGGATGAGTTGGACCACAGAATGAAGGAATAGCAGCCAACAAGTGCTCAGCATATGTGGGAACTCCTTCAAGACTGTTGGAACAGCATTCCAGGTGAAGATGGTTGAGAGAATGCCAAGAATGTGCAAAGCTGTCATCAAGGCAACGGGTGGCTACTTTGAAGAATCTAAAATATATTTTGATTTGTTTAAATCGTTTTGGTTACTACATGATTCCATATGTGTTATTTCATAGTTTTTGCTATTTTCTACAATGTATTTTCTACAATTTGGAGGTTACAAACTTCTTCCATTTAAGAATGGTGGAGGCCACTGTGTTCTTGGGGGGACCTTCAATGCCGCAGATTTTTTGGTACCCTTCCCCAGATCTGTTTCTCGACACAATCCTGTCTCGGAGCTCTACGGACAATTCCTTCGACCTCATGGCTTGGTTTTTGCTCTGACATGCACTGTCAACTGTGGGACCTTATATAGGCAGGTGTGTGCCTTTACAAATCATGTCCAGTCAATTGAATTTACCACAGGTAGACTCCAATCAAGTTGTAGAAACATCTCAAGGATGATGGAAACAGGATCCACCTGAGCTCAATTTCGAGTCTCATAACAAAGGGTCTGAATACTTATGTAAATAAGGTATTTCTGCTATTTATTTTAAATAAATGTGCCAAAAATTCGAACTGTTTTCGCTTTTGTCATTATGGGGTATTGTGTGTAGATTGATGAGGAAAACAAATATTTTATCAATTTTAGAATAAGGCTGTAACGTAATAAAATGTGGAAAAAGTCAAGGGGTTGAATACTTTCCGAATGCACTATAAATTCACAAGACATGTTACAGTATGATCTATTGGCAGTATACTCTGTTCTACCCACAGAATTGACAGAAGACCTCATGGTGGTGGACGTGGCCGTGTGCTGACCGACCAGCAGGAGTAGGCAGTGGTGTAAATGGTGAGGGCCAGGAATGACATACGGATGTCCCAAATTAAGCAGACCTTTGCCAGTGTGGCATCCATCAGCCTACCTACAATCGCTCACCTTTTGAAGAGGCACCAGATATCTATGAAACACATTTTACCTGGTTTATTTTGAGAGAAACAACGACCGGGTGAAACAACTGCGGGCGACTAAGTTCAGGTACAGCACTACACAGTATTGCTGTTACTTTTTGATGCAAATGCTACTTCACAATATCATATTGGAACTATACTGTAAAAATTACTAACCAAAATATATTTTTAGAGGCTGAATGTGCTTGATGCTGCTGTGAACCATCATGAGTATATCTTTGTTAATGAAGCGAGCCTCAACCTGGCCAAAACTCGGCGCAGTGGGCAGAACCTCATCGGCCATTTCACAATACGTATATTTTGAATCAACGGTTGCATGGTGAGAGATGTTTACAATGAATGCACAATTACAGGTTTTGAAGACTGGCTGCATTACAAGTGTGACCAGTTTGGAGTTTTGTACTAAGAATTGTGAAAATATACCACATACTTGTGAAAATAGTACCAAAGCGATAAAAAAAATAAAAAAGTTACTTAGGTTTTAGACACATCCTTATTGTGGCTAGCTTACACACTTGACATGAGATTGATTTCTAATGAATTTTCCCCTGTGACGAATGGTGGTAATAACAGTTGTCTGGCTGAGCGCAGAATACTGTGCAGTCAGTGTGCTCTCTGCAAGGCCAGGGTGATGTGTGTGTGTGTGTGTGTGTGTGTGTGTGTGTGTGTGTGTGTGTGTGTGTGTGTGTGTGTGTGTGTGTGTGTGTGTGTGTGTGTGTGTGTGTGTGTGTGTGTGTGTGTGTGTGTGTGTGTGTGTGTGTGTGTGTGCCTCATCAAGGTAGGGCTATGTATTATGCAGGTTGTACTGGACATGGTCAGACCGCATGCTGCATCATTTTTATGGCATAATCTGTCTTCTCTGGGCTCAGGATGCCATCGTGGTCCGCCGTGGGAGAAGTCAACTCCATGACAATCAAGCTTCTTGGTTATAGAGTAGATGTACATGAGTCTCTCTCTCTCTCTCAATATCAATTTAAGGGGCTTTATTGGCATGAGAAACATATGTTTACATTGCCAAAGCAAGTGAAATAGATAATTAACAAAAGTGAAATAAACAATCAAAAATGTACAGTCAACATTACACTCATTACAAAATTCCCAAAGAATAAAGACATTTCAAAATGGGAAAATAAATAAGCATACATTTAGGTTGTATTTACAATGGTGTTTGTTATTCATTGGTTGCCCTTTTCTTGTGGCAACAGGTCACAAATCTTGCTGCTGTGATGGCACACTGTGGTATTTCATCTAAAAGATATGGGAGTTTATCAAAATTAAATTTGTTTTCAAATTCTTTGTGGGTCTGTGTAATCTGAGGGAAATCTGTGTCTCTAATATGGTCATACATTTGGCAGGAGGGTAGGAAGTGCAGCTCAGTGTCACGCTCTGACCTTAGATATCTCTGTTTTCTTTATACTTTGGTTAGGTCAGGGTGTGACGAGGGTGGGTATGCTAGTTTTTGTATTGTCTAGGGGTTTTGTATGTCTAGGTGAGTGGAGGACATCCTGGACCTGGGAGGAGGTAATGGCAGGGGACAAGACCTTGCCATTGAAGCAGGTGGAGATAGCGCAGGAGGAACGGCGACGATACGAGGGGACACGGTTAGCACGGAAGCCCGAGAGGCAGCCCCAATAAAAAAAATTGGGGGGAGCACACGAGGAGATTGGCTGAGTCAGGTTGGAGACCTGAGCCAACTCCTCGTGCTTACCGTGGGGAGCGTGTGACTGGTCAGACACCGTGTTACGCAGTGATGCGTACGGTGTCTCCAGTTCGCATTCATAGCCCGGTGCGCTCTATTCCAACACCTCGCATTTGCCGGGCTAGAATGGGCATCCAGCCAGGACGGATGGTGCCGGCTCAGCGCTCCTGGTCTCCAGTACACCTCCTTGGACCAGGATATCCTGCGCCGGCTCTTCGTACTGTGTCTTCGGTGCGTCTGCACAGCCCAGTGCGTCCTGTGCTAGCGCCCCGCACTTGCCGGGCTCAAGTGAGCATCCAGCCAGGACACATTGTGCCAGCTCTACGCTCCAGATCTCCAGTGCGTCTCCACAGTCCAGTACGTCCTGTGCCTCCTCTCCGCACTCGCCCTGAGGTGCGTGTCCCCAGCCCGGTACCACCAGTGCCGGTACCACGCATCAGACCTCCAGTACGTCCTGTGCCTCCTCTCCGCACTCGCCCTGAGATGTGTGTCATCAGCCCGGTACCAGTGCGCTTTCACAGTCCAGAGCTTCCGGCGACAGTTCCCAGTCCGGAGCTTCCGGCGACAGTTCCCAGTCCGGTGCTTCCGGCGACAGTTCCCAGTCCGGAGCTTCTGGCGACAGTTCCCAGTCCGGAGCTTCCGGCTACGTTTCACAGTCCGGAGCTTCCGGCGACGTTTCACAGTCCGGAACCTCCAACGACGGGCCACATTCCGGAACCTCCAGCGACGGTCCCCAGTCCGGGGTCTCCAGCGACGGTCCCCAGTCCGGGGTCTCCAGAGACGATCCGCAGTCCAGAGCCTCCGGCGATGATCCACGGTCCGGTTCTACAAAGGCAGAGGGATCAGCGTAAGGAGGGGGGGGCTGCGCCCAGAACCGGAGCCGCCATCGAGGGTAGATGCCCACCCGGACCCTCCCCTATAGGTTCAGGTTTGCGGCCGGGAGTCCGCACCTTTGGGGGGGGGGGGGGTACTGTCACGCTCCGACCTTAGATATCTCTGTTTTCTTTATATTTTGGTTAGGTCAGGGTGTGACGAGGGTGGGTATGCTAGTTTTTGTATTGTCTAGGGGTTTTGTATGTCTAGGGGTTTTGTAGGTCTAGGTATTTGTATGTCTATGATGGCCTGATATGGGATCATATTTAGGTAGCCATTTTCCCTTTTGTGTTAGTGGGTTCTTGTTCTATGTTTAGTTGCCTGTCTGCACTATTCATATTAGCTTCACGGTTCGTTTTGTTGTTTTGTTAGTTTGTTCAGTGTTCATTCTTTTAATAAATTAGAATGTACGCATACCATGCTGTGCCATGGTCTCATTCGTATGACGAATGTGACACTCAGTTTCCACCTCATTTTGTGGGCGGTGTGGACACAGCCTGTCTTCTCTTGAGAGCCAGGTCTTGCTTTGGTGGCCTTTCTCAATAGCAAGGCTACGCTCACTGAGTCTGTACATAGTCAAAGATTTCCTACATTTTGGGTCAGTCACAGTGGTCAGGTATTCTGCCACTGTGTACTCTCTGTTTAGGGCCAAATAGCATACTAGTTTGCTCTGTTGTTTTGTAAATTCTTTCCAATGTTGTGTGTAATTATCTTTTTTTTTCTCATGATTTGGTTGGGTCTATGTCACGACTTCTACCGAAGTCAGCCCCTCTCCTTGTTCGGGCGGCATTCGGCGATCGACGTCACCGCCTTTCTAGCCATCGCCGCTCCATTTTCCGTATATCCATTTGTCTTGTCTTGTTTCCATACACACCTGGTTTTCATTTCCCCAATAAGCTACTTGTATTTAACCCTCTGTTTCCCGTCATGTTTTGTGTGAAATTGTTTTCATGTTAGGTGGTGTTAGTTTACGCGCTCTACTTTTATGTTCTGTTTTTTGAGCGCGTTTGATTCATGTATTGCTGTCGTTTTTTGGAACTGTAATAAAAGTGCACCTGTTCATTATAATCTGCTCTCCTGCACCTGACTTCACCTCCAATACACCATCCTGACAGTCTAATTGTGTTCCTGTCCTGGGGCTCTGTGGGGTCTGTTTGTGTTTGTGAACAGAGCCCCAGGACCAGCTTGGTTAGGGGGCTCTTCTCCAGGTTAATTTCTCTGTAGGTGATTTGTTATGGAAGGTTTGGGAATCGCTTCCTTTTAGGTGGTTGTAGAATTGAACATCTCTTTTCTGGATTTTGATAATTAGTGGGTATTGGCCTAATTCTGCTCTGCATGCATTATTTGGTGTTTTACGTTGTACACAGAGGATATTTTAGCAGAATTCTGCATGCAGAGTCTCAATTTGGTGTTTGTCCCATTTTGTGAATTCTTGGTTGGTGAGCGGACACCAGACCTCACAATCGTAAAGGCCAATAGGTTCTGTAACTGATTCAAGTATTTTTAGCCAGATCCTAATTGGTATGTTGAATTTTATGTTCCTTTTGATGGCATAGAAGGCCCTTCTTGCCTTGTCTCTCAGATCGTTCACAGCTTTGTGGAAGTTACCTGTGGTGCTGATGTTTAGGCCGAGGTGTGTATCGTTTTTTGTGTGCTCTAGGGCAACGGCGTCTAGATGGAATTTGTATTCGTGGTCCTGGCAACTGGACCTTTTTTGGAACCTTGGTTGGTGACAGAAGCACCAGATCATCAGCAAACAGTAGACATTTTACTTCAGATTCTAGTGGGTGATGCCAGGTGCTGCAGACTGTTCTAGTGCCCTCGCCAATTCGTTGATATATATGTTGAAGAGGGTGGGGCTTAAACTGCATCCCTGTCTCACCCCCCGGCACTGTGGAAAGAAATATGTGTGTTTTTTGCCAATTTTAACCGCACACTTGTTGTTTGTGTACATGTTGTTTGTGTACACTTTCCATCAATTTGTATAGCAGACCCTCATGCCAAATGGGCGGCAGGTAGCCTAGTGGTTAGAGCATTGCACTAGTAACCGAAAGGTTGCAAGACCAAATCCCCGAGCTGACAAGGTAAAAATCTGTCGTTCTGCCCCTGAACAAGGCAGTTAACCCACTATTCCTAGGCTGTCATTGAAAATAAGAATGTGTTCTTAACTGACTTGCCTAGTTAAATAAAGATACAATAATAAAACATTTAGTTGACAGTTTTTTTTAAATCAACAACACATCAAATCAAATCAAATCAAATGTATTTATATAGCCCTTCTTACATCAGCTGATATCTCAAAACCCCAAACAGCAAGCAATGCAGGTGTAGAAGCACGGTGGCTAGGAAAAACTCCCTAGAAAGGCCAAAACCTAGGAAGAAACCTAGAGAGGAACCAGGCTATGAGGGGTGGCCAGTCCTCTTCTGGCTGTGCCGGGTGGAGATTATAACAGAACATGGCCGAGATGTTCAAATGTTCATAAATGACCAGCATGGTCAAATAATAATAATCACAGTAGTTGTCGAGGGTGCAGCAAGTCAGCACCTCAGGAGTAAATGTCAGTTGGCTTTTCATAGCCGATCATTAAGAGTACCTCTACCGCTCCTGCTGTCTCTAGAGAGTTGAAAACAGCAGGTCTGGGACAGGTAGCACGTCCCAGACCACATACGAAGACTTTGCCTTTGTTTTGGTTTGTTTGTTTGTCAATTATGGTGTCCAGGGTGAATACATGGTCTGTCGTACGGTAATTTTCCCAAGGTTGCTGTTGACGCATATCCCCCTGTAGTTATTGGGGTTAATTCTGTCTCCGCTTTTGTGGATTGGGGTGATCAGTCCTTGGTTCCAAATTATGGGGGAAGATGCCAGAGCTGAGGATGATCTTAAAGAGTTAGCCAATTGGATTTTGTGGTCTGTATATTTTATCATTTCAATTAGGATACGATCAACCCCACAGGCCATTTTGGGTTGGAGGGTTTGTATTTTGCACTGTAGTTTATTCAATGTAATTGGAGAATCCAGTGGGTTCTATTAGTCTTTATTAGTTGATTCTAAGATTTGTATTTGATCATGTATATGTTCTTGCTGAATGTTCTTTGTTATAGAGCCACAAAGATTGGAGAAGTGGTTTATCCATACATCTCCGTTTTGGATAGATAACTCTTCGTGTTATTGTTGTTTGTTTAGAGTTTTCCAATTTTCCCAGAAGTTGTGGCTCTCTCTCACTGTCTCTCTCTCTCTCGCCTCACTGTCTCTCTCAATTCAATTTCAATTTAAGGGGCTTTATTGGATTGGGAACCATATGTTTACATTTACAAAGCAAGTGAAATGGATAATAAACAAAAGTGAAATAAATAATTTAAAAATGATTTGTCTGTCTGTCTCTCTCTTTCTCTTTCTCTCTCTTCATTATTCTTTACAGTCTCTCTCTCCTCTCTCCCTCTCTCTCTCTGTTTCTCTCTCGACTGCTATCTCTCTCCCTCCCGGTCTCTCTCTCTCTAGCCTCACTGTCTCTCTCTCTCTCTCTCTTCTCTCTCTCTGTCTCTCTCACTCAGTCTCTCTCTAGCCTCTCTGTCTCGCTCTCTCTTCTCTCTCTCTGTCTCTCTCTCTAGCCTCACTGTCTCTCTGTCTCTCCTCTATCTCTCTAGCCTCTCTCTCTCTCTCCTCTCTCTCAGTCTCTTTGTCATTCTCTCATTTCCTTTCACCTTCCTGTTTTAATTTCTCTCCACCTTTCTCTCCATCTCTCTCATTTCCTACCAACCCCTCCCTTTCTCATTTTGATACCCCTAAACTCTCATTTTCACACATTGTAACACAAAGTCCAATAGCCTTTCATTCAAACTCATTCCCACCAGGTAAGGGTTTAAAAACCCTTTATCTCTCAAATAAAAGAGATCATAAAGTTGTGGCTGACTATCCTCACCCTTTGTCTTTCCTTCTCTCTCCTGTAAACCCTCCATCTCTTCCACTTTCTCTTTCTCTCTTCATTCACCCCTTTTCAGAATTAAAGCACACCTATTTTTATTAATGACTCATTGCAGGTTTTCCCACATGTTGTGTTAATTAATTCATGGTGGAATTGGTGAAAAACACACTTTTCTCTCTCTCTCTCTCTCTCTCTCTCTCTCTCTCTCTCTCTCTCTCTCTCTCTCTCTCTCTCTCTCTCTCTCTCTCTCTCTCTCTCTCTCTCTCTCTCTCTCTATCTCTCATTCACAATCTTTGGGGTTGCCATGACACCCGGCGATAAGAGATAATACCACCAATAAGAGTGTGTCATGTGAGCTGAGAGGCTGATGTTATTGGCTCCAGTTTACTCAACAGCCAGAGAATGTATAAACCCTCTCAAGTAGGCCTTAACCCCTGCAATCCATCTCTCTGTGATGTTAACCCCTGCAATCCATCTCTCTGTGATGTTAACCGCGGCAATACATCTCTCCATGTCACTGGCGTTATGGAAAACTAGTAAATCAACTGGCTATGCTGTTCTCTGGAAACCTGATTTAAGCACAGGTGCTGCAGTCTGTGGTTATCTCTTCCAGCAGGAAAATCTTAAAAAAGTGACTTCCCTAACATACAGGCAAAATAAATCAGCGACTATGTGAAACTGTATATTGAGCACAGGTAGCTGTGGTTCTCTCAGGGAAATAGCCCCATACACACCTACTAAATCAAGCACTATATGGAACTGGTTATTGAGCACAGGTAGCTGTGGTTCTCTCAGGAAAATAGCCCCATACACACCTACTAAATCAACCACTATATGGAACTGGTTATTCAGCACAGGTAGCTGTGGTTCTCTCAGGGAAATAGCCCCATACACACCTACTAAATCAACCACTATATGGAACTGGTTATTGAGCACAGGTAGCTGTGGTTCTCTCAGGGAAATAGCCCCATACACACCTACTAAATCAACCACTATATGGAACTGGTTATTCAGCACAGGTAGCTGTGGTTCTCTCAGGGAAATAGCCCCATACACACCTACTAAATCAACCACTATATGGAACTGGTTATTGAGCACAGGTAGCTGTGGTTCTCTCAGGGAAATAGCCCCATACACACCTACTAAATCAACCACTATATGGAACTGGTTATTCAGCACAGGTAGCTGTGGTTCTCTCAGGGAAATAGCCCCATACACACCTACTAAATCAACCACTATATGGAACTGGTTATTCAGCACAGGTAGCTGTGGTTCTCTCAGGGAATAAACACAAACTAAACCAACAACTATTACTCATATAGGACTCTCTCAGGCCTCTTACGTGGATTGCAATGAGTCTCTGAGGCATTGATCAATTCTCAGTGTAAAACAATAGACATACTCTGGTGTGGTGGCTGCTGTTATAGAATAATGAAGAGAGAGAAAGAGAAAGAGAGAGACGGACAGACAAATCATTTTTTTATTTTTTATTTCACTTTTGTTTAGTATCCATTTCACTTGCTTTGGCAATGTAAACATATGTTTCCCGAGCCAATAAAGCCCCTTAAATTGAAATTGAATTGAGAGAGACAGTGAGGCGAGAGAGAGACTGAGTGAGTGAGTGAGTGAGTGAGTGAGTGAGTGAGTGAGTGAGTGAGTGAGTGAGTGAGTGAGTGAGTGAGTGAGTGAGTGAGTGAGTGAGTGAGTGAGTGAGTGAGTGAGTGAGTGAGTGAGTGAGTGAGAGAGAGAGAGAGAGAGAGAGAGAGAGAGAGAGAGAGAGAGAGAGAGAGAGAGAGAGAGAGAGAGAGAGAGAGAGAGAGAGAGAGAGAGAGAGAGAGAGAGAGAGAGAGAGAGAGAGAGAGAGAGATAGACAGACAGAGATACTAAGTCAAGGCTGCCTGACTAGAGGCTGAGACATAGGACACAGCTGATCCAATTATATCAACCCACACTGCCACGTCTCTGTTGTGCTGCTATTAAACCAGCAGCCAATCACATTGACAGTTATTGTTACTAAGGGAAGATCCATGGAACCATAGGTAGTGGTCAGGGCCTGCCCAGCAGAGTGTGAGTACAATAGTAATAGCATTGCAGAGCTACCGTGCAGAGACACGATAGAAATTCTAATTCCTTGTAAGAAAGCTTATCATATAATTATGTGAATTGATGTGTTTCAGTAATGAGTGTTGTGCTGTATGTGTTTCAGTAATGAGTGTTGTGCTGTATGTGTTTCAGTAATGAGCGTTGTGATTTCTGTGTTTCAGTAATGAGCGTTGTGCTGTCTGTGTTTCAGTAATGAGTGTTGTGCTGTATGTGTTTCAGTAATGAGTGTTGTGCTGTCTGTGTTTCAGTAATGAGCGTTGTGCTGTCTGTGTTTCAGTAATGAGCGTTGTGCTGTCTGTGTTTCAGTAATGAGCGTTGTGCTGTATGTGTTTCAATAATGAGTGTTGTGCTGTATGTGTTTCAGAAATGAGCGTTGTGCTGTCTGTGTTTCAGTAATGAGCATTGTGCTGTATGTGTTTCAGTAATGAGCGTTGTGCTGTCTGTGTTTCAGTAATGAGCGTTGTGCTGTATGTGTTTCAGTAATGAGCGTTGTGCTGTATGTGTTTCAGTAATGAGCGTTGTGCTGTCTGTGTTTCAGTAATGAGCGTTGTGCTGTCTGTGTTTCAGTAATGAGCGTTGTGCTGTATGTGTTTCAGTAATGAGCGTTGTGCTGTATGTGTTTCAGTAATGAGCGTTGTGCTGTATGTGTTTCAGTAATGAGCGTTGTGCTGTCTGTGTTTCAGTAATGAGCGTTGTGCTGTATGTGTTTCAATAATGAGTGTTGTGCTGTATGTGTTTCAGAAATGAGCGTTGTGCTGTCTGTGTTTCAGTAATGAGCATTGTGCTGTATGTGTTTCAGTAATGAGCGTTGTGCTGTATGTGTTTCAGTAATGAGCGTTGTGCTGTCTGTGTTTCAGTAATGAGCGTTGTGCTGTATGTGTTTCAGTAATGAGCGTTGTGCTGTATGTGTTTCAGTAATGAGCGTTGTGCTGTCTGTGTTTCAGTAATGAGCATTGTGCTGTCTGTGTTTCAGTAATGAGCGTTCTGCTGTATGTGTTTCAGTAATGAGCGTTGTGCTGTATGTGTTTCAGTAATGAGCGTTGTGCTGTATGTGTTTCAGTAATGAGCGTTGTGCTGTCTGTGTTTCAGTAATGAGTGCTGTCCTGCGTCTCATATTTGTATATGATGGGTTTCATATCATTTAGCCAGGCTTAATCTGAGGGTCCAAGGTTCAAAGCCATAGGAGCTGCAATCTGGGTCCTAGCCCATTAGAAACTCAATAGGCATTCAATTGAAAACTACCCACATCAAAAAAATCCCACTTCCTGGATGGATTTTCCTCAGGTTTTCGCCTGTCATATCAGTTCTGTTATACTCACAGACATTATTTTAACAGTTTTGGAAACTTTAGAGTGTGTTCTATCCAAATCTACCAATGATATGCATATCCTAGCTTCTGGGCCTGAGTAACAGGCAGTTAACTTGGGGCACGCTTCTCATCCAGACGTCGAAATACTGCCCCCAAGCCATAAGAAGTTATTTGGAATGTGTTTGTCAGTCTTAAAGGAGTAGTTTTGTACAACTTGATGTTAGATGGTTCCTCACCCTGGAAGGAGAAACAGTAATCCATGGTTAAGTTTTATTTAAACAGCCACTACAAGCTAAGAGTCAATGGAAGTGATGGGGGTATGTGAGCATGTTTTAAAAAACGTAACTGTCAAAGGTAATGTGCACATACACACACAAACAGTAATGAATGCACACACACACACACACACACACACACACACACACACACACACACACACACACACACACACACACACACACACACACACACACACACACACACACACACACAATGCTGCCAGGCTGTGGTGGGTAATAAATGCAGACAGTGTGAGTAAATCAGGACCTAAGCCCTATGTAGGCTATGGCAATTGACCTGTGTGTGTGTGTGTGTGTGTGTGTGTGTGCGTGCGTGCGTGCGTGCGTGCGTGCGTGCGTGCGTGCGTGCGTGCGTGCGTTATAAAGTGGAATTTCTCCATTTAATGGTGCACTGTAGACTTTCTCTGTCTCTGCCTCTAAGGGATTTTCATCTTTGACCCTGGGGACAGGAGATAGGACACAAACTAAGCCCAGGAAAAGGAAACATGTCCCTCAGTGTTTTGTAAAGGCTCTAATAAAGCCTCTGTTTTCTTCTCAAAATCTATCTTTTCTAAATACTGTAAATTCAAAACACTGTTTCTTCCAGACACAACATTGTTAAAGCAGTCTAAGAGTGGTTAAGTGGAGTTATGTCTCCTTTTTGACATACACTGCTACTAACGAGACTGATATACAGTCTACTGTATGACTTCCAAAGTTAGAACAGATATTTTCTGTTTGTTTCTTGATTGTTTTGGATAACTTTCTATCCTATGTAAGTCCTGTTTTCTGTCCTTGTAAGTAGATATCTAAAGTATTATCATTCAGGCACATGCACAGACTACTCCTATGTGTTAGTGTCTCAAAGCTGGGTTTAATTATGCGAGACACAGCGGCTGCTATTGGTGGTTGTAATCATATAAAAACATCTCAGTGGGTGTTATAGGAACTGTAATGTCCTCAATCAATCACCTGTGAACACATTATATTACAAACACACAGGTTATGTTCATAAGCGAGCTCAAATGTATGCACACACACACACACACACACACACACACACACACACACACACACACACACACACACACACACACACACACACACACACACACACACACACACACACACACACGGATACACACACACACACACACACACACACACACACACATTGGTTTTACTATCAAAGTGGGGACCCAGAAAATGTACTTCCCTAACCCATAAATCAAAACCTTAACCTAACCTTAACCTTAACCCTAACCCCTAACCCTAAAACGAAACCTAACCCCAACTCTTAACCCTAACCCTAATCCTAACCCCTTACCTTAATTCTAACCCTAACCCTAATTGTAACTCTAACCCTAAACCTAACCCTTTAGCCTAAAATATAATGTTTCCTTTCGGAGACCGGCGAAATGTCCCCACTTGTCAAATTTTCCTTGTTTTACAATCCTTGTGAGGACTTTTGGAACCCAAAAGGATAGTAAATGTAGACCAATCACACACACACAGAGTGGGACTTAATCATCACTGAAAGACATCTGTTATCTGCGACTAGGGACACAGACAGGAGCTTTTGTGTACAAATGTTGGGATAATTCTTGAAAATAAAGGAGAGCCGCACACTCTAGGAGCTCAGATGCAAAAATGTAATATCCAACGTTTCGACAGCCATGCTGTCTTCATCGGGGTATATATTTCTTCCCCGAATTACGTTTCTGATGTCTTTGATAACGTTTTCAGACTATCTGAGCCATGGCAGACAGGTGGGGTTGGCTGGCCCCTGGGTAGGGTGTGTGTGGGTGTGCATGTGTGTGGGTGTGCGTGTGTGTGTGTGTGTCCGTTGCGTGCGTGTCCGTTGGGACTGGCCCCTGTTCCCTGAAGGGTTGACTTGGGTTGGAGGGGATTGGGGGTGTTTGATCTGAACAATAAACAGAGGAGCAACTAATACTGTCTGGTATAGGGCTTACATCACTCAGGAAACCAGTCCAGTCTGTCTAATACTGCCTGGTATAGGGCTTACATCACTCAGGAAACCAGTCCAGTCTGTCTAATACTGTCTGGTATAGGGCTTACATCACTCAGGAAACCAGTCCAGTCTGTCTAATACTGTCTGGTATAGGGCTTACATCACTCAGGAAACCAGTCCAGTCTGTCTAATACTGCATGGTATAGGGCTTACATCACTCAGGAAACCAGTCCAGTCTGTCTAATACTGCCTGGTATAGGGCTTACATCACTCAGGAAACCAGTCCAGTCTGTCTAATACTGTCTGGTATAGGGCTTACATCACTCGGGAAACCAGTCCAGTCTGTCTAATACTGTCTGGTATAGGGCTTACATCACTCGGGAAACCAGTCCAGTCTGTCTAATACTGTCTGGTATAGGGCTTACATCACTCGGGAAACCAGTCCAGTCTGTCTAATACTGCCTGGTATAGGGCTTACATCACTCGGGAAACCAGTCCAGTCTGTCTAATACTGCCTGGTATAGGGCTTACATCACTCGGGAAACCAGTCCAGTCTGTCTAATACTGCCTGGTATAGGGCTTACATCACTCAGGAAACCAGTCCAGTCTGTCTAATACTGCCTGGTATAGGGCTTACATCACTCGGGAAACCAGTCCAGTCTGTCTAATACTGTCTAGTATAGGGCTTACATCACTCGGGAAACCAGTCCAGTCTGTCTAATACTGCCTGGTATAGGGCTTACATCACTCGGGAAACCAGTCCAGTCTGTCTAATACTGCCTGGTATAGGGCTTACATCACTCGGGAAACCAGTCCAGTCTGTCTAATACTGCCTGGTATAGGGCTTACATCACTCGGGAAACCAGTCCAGTCTGTCTAATACTGCCTGGTATAGGGCTTACATCACTCGGGAAACCAGTCCAGTCTGTCTAATACTGCCTGGTATAGGGCTTACATCACTCAGGAAACCAGTCCAGTCTGTCTAATACTGTCTGGTATAGGGCTTACATCACTCAGGAAACCAGTCCAGTCTGTCTAATACTGTCTGGTATAGGGCTTACATCACTCGGGAAACCAGTCCAGTCTGTCTAATACTGCATGGTATAGGGCTTACATCACTCAGGAAACCAGTCCAGTCTGTCTAATACTGCCTGGTATAGGGCTTACATCACTCAGGAAACCAGTCCAGTCTGTCTAATACTGTCTGGTATAGGGCTTACATCACTCAGGAAACCAGTCCAGTCTGTCTAATACTGTCTGGTATAGGGCTTACATCACTCAGGAAACCAGTCCAGTCTGTCTAATACTGCCTGGTATAGGGCTTACATCACTCAGGAAACCAGTCCAGTCTGTCTAATACTGTCTGGTATAGGGCTTACATCACTCAGGAAACCAGTCCAGTCTGTCTAATACTGTCTGGTATAGGGCTTACATCACTCAGGAAACCAGTCCAGTCTGTCTAATACTGCAGTCCGTCTAATACCCACTGTGCAAACACTGGTTAAATCAACGCTGTTTCCACGTTCAAGCCAAAAATCTATGTGATGATGTTGAATCAATGTACAAAACGGATTAAATATGCAAAAAGTCATGTTTGGTCATTTTGTCTTTATCTCTGCCTCGGTCTCTTCCTCGATCACTGTCACTGCCTCTGTCTCTGCCTAAAATATAATGTTTCCTTTCGGAGACCGGCGAAATGTCCCCACTTGTCAAATGTTCCTTGTTTTTACAATCCTTGTGAGGACTTCTGAAACACAAAATGATGTCTCTGTCTCTCAAACCAAGAATTCTGGGACAATCTGCTTTTTCCCCCATCCCTCTTTTTCTTTCTTTTTTTGTCATTCTCCCTCCAGTCTCTGTCTTTTGCTCTTCTTTCTTTATCCCTCTCTTTCCCTCTTTCTTTTGACATCCTCTCTCTGTCTCTGTCGTTGTGCATCCAATGACTGCTGGCAGTCCAAGCGAGGGATGCCATTTGGAGAATAATGTGACCACATTCTTCAGCTTGCTCTGATACATTCGTTTCTAACAGCTAGGAGGCATCAGTCATTCCTTTCTTCCTAAGGCTACTGTCAAACTTTTTATTTGATTTCTGGGTTTTGGGAGACGACACTGAAGACAATATTCAGTCAGCCTGGCACATGACAGAGATATCAAAGATGTAAGGAGGTTACAGAAAAAGTGCAAATGTTGAACTATGGAGCTAAAAGACAAAGCGTTGATGTTAAATTGTCTCCCACAGGAGTGATGAAGAGTTAGTAATGTCCTTTAACGATGATCTTTTGGCAATGATAGATAGAAGTCCTTGGATACACTTTAACAGCAAGAGCTTAGCCTGCAAGACACAAGACAAAGAGTGTAACATCACATTCACACAAGCATCATGGGATACGAGAATGTCATAGACGGGGTGAGGTGACAGAAACACAGGCGACAGAAACACAGCTACACCTCTCCTCTAGCTCTTCTGTCTCTGGGAAATTGACAGACGACCATGAAAAATATTTATGGCTTTTTAAAAGAAACCATGACACAATTTTATGAGAAATAAAATTCATCTTGGTTTTTTACAACATCATACATTTTTAGAGGCCTGTCTTTCTATCTCAATCCTATACACTGTTGTTCTCAATCACTGTTTAATATTTCAGAGGGGTTGTGACAAAATGGGCTTCTCATAAAACCCAGTGAAAATATTTCCACTGCTGAAGCTAGGTTTCCATACAACTGGCGACAGATTTTCATGCAATTATTATCAAATCTGCATAAAAACAATATGCACATTGTACCACCAGAGATGTGTTTTCTTCAAATGTACTTGCTGTGGATAAAAGCCTGTGCGTGGTGATGTAGTACACATACAAAATGCCTTTTGCAGTTAAATTCCCATGTACCGAATAAAACATACAAGTTACATGGGTTTCCATCACATTTTCAAATCAACTGATAGTTTTCTCATAACAACAAAAATGTGCATTATATAGCAAGTGTGCCTACACTGGCCAACAACTGGCAGATACAGTGCGAATACAGCCAATAACTGGCAGATACAGTACAGGTATAGCCAACAACTGGCAGATACAGTGCGAGTACAGCCAACAACTGGCAGATACAGTGCGAGTACAGCCAACAACTGGCAGATACAGTGCGGGTATAGCCAACAACTGGCAGATACAGTGCGGGTATAGCCAACAACTGGCAGATACAGTGCGGGTATAGCCAACAACTGGCAGATACAGTGCGGGTATAGCCAACAACTGGCAGATACAGTGCGGGTATAGCCAACAACTGGCAGATACAGTGCGGGTATAGCCAACAACTGGCAGATACAGTGCGGGTATAGCCAACAACTGGCAGATACAGTGCGGGTATAGCCAACAACTGGCAGATACAGTGCGGGTATAGCCAACAACTGGCAGATACAGTGCGGGTATAGCCAACAACTGGCAGATACAGTGCAGGTATAGCCATGGCTGGTCATGGCTGGCGGGCGGCTCTGGCTGGTCATGGCTGGCGGGCGGCTCTGGCTGCTCCTGTCTGGCGGGCGGCTCTGGCTGCTCCTGTCTGGCGGGCGGCTCTGGCTGCTCCTGTCTGGCGGGCGGCTCTGGCTGCTCCTGTCTGGCGGGCGGCTCTGGCTGCTCCTGTCTGGCGGGCGGCTCTGGCTGCTCCTGTCTGGCGGGCGGCTCTGGCTGCTCCTGTCTGGCGGGCGGCTCTGGCTGCTCTTGTCTGGCGGACGGCTCTGGCTGCTCCTGTCTGGCGGACGGCTCTGGCTGCTCCTGTCTGGCGGACGGCTCTGGCTGCTCCTGTCTGGCGGACGCCTCTGGCTGCTCTTGTCTGGCGGACGGCTCTGACTGCTCCTGTCTGGCGGACGGCTCTAGCTGCTCCTGACTGGCGGACGGCTCTAGCGGCTCGGGACAGACGGGCAGCTCTGACGGCTCGGGACTGTCGGGCAGCTCTGACGGCTCGGGACAGACGGGCAGCTCTGACGGCTCGGGACAGACGGGCAGCTCTGACGGCTCGGGACAGACGGGCAGCTCTGACGGCTCTGGGCAGACGGATAGCGCAGGCGGCTCTGGGCAGACGGCAGACTCTGGCCGGCTGAGGCGCACAGTAGGCCTGGTGCGTGGTACCGGAACTGGAGGTACCGGGCTAAGGACACGCACCTCAAGGCTAGTGCGGGGAGCAGCAACAGGACGCACAGGACTCTGGAGACGCACAGGAAGCCTGGTGCATGGTGTTGGCACTGGTGGTACTGGGCTGGGGCGGGGATGTGGCGCCGGATATACCGGAACATGCAGGCGTACTGGCTCCTTTGAGCACTGAGCCTGCCCAACCTTACCTGGTTGTATGCTCCCCGTAGCCCGACCAGTGCGGGGAGGAGGAATAACCCGCACTGGGCTGTGTAGGCGAACCGGGGACACCATGCGTAAGGCTGGTGCCATGTATGCCGGCCCGAGGAGACGCACTGGAGACCAGACGCGTTGAGCCGGCTTCATGGCACCTGGCTCAATGCCCAATCTAGCCCTGCCAGTGCGGGGAGGTGGAATAACCCGCACCGGGCTATGCACACGTACAGGAGACACCGTGCGCTCTACCGCATAACACGGTGTCTGCCCGTACTCTCGCACTCCACGGTAAGCATAGGGAGTTGGCGCAGGTCTCCTACCTGACTTCGCCACACTCCGTTGTAGCCCCCCCCCCCCCCCCCCCCCCAAGAAATGTTTGGGTTTTACTCGCGGGCTTCCAGCCTTGCTTCCGTGCTGCCTCCTCATATCGCCTCCTCTCGGCTTTAGCTGCCTCCAGCTCTTCACGAGGGAGGCGATATTCTCCCGGTTGTGCCCAAGGTCCCTTACCTTCCAGTATCTCCTCCCAAGTCCAAGAATCCTGTATGCGCTGCTCCTGCTGCTGCTTAACACGCTGCTTGGTCCGAGTTTGGTGGGTAATTCTGTCACGATCGTCGTAACTTTGAATAGAGGACCAAGGCGCAGCGTGATAGAAAGACATCTTCTTTTATTATGAAGACGAACAAACGAACAAAACAACAAACAGACGACCGTGAAGCTATTCAAACAAATAGTGCTGACACTAAACACTACACATAGACAATTACCCACAATAGCCTACTGCCTATGGCTGCCTTAAATATGGCTCCCAATCAGAGACAATGAATGACAGCTGTCTCTGATTAAGAACCATTCAGGCAACCATAGACTTACCTAGACACCTACACTCAACACAAACCCATACACTCTACCAAAACCCCCTAATCCATACAACCACCCAAGACAAGACAAATACACACAAACATTCCCCCTGTCATACCCTGACCTAACCAAAATATTACAGAAAACAAAGATAACTAAGGCCAGGGCGTGACAAAATGTATGATGTTGTAAAAAAAAAAATAAGATTCATTTTATTTCTCATAAAATTGTGACATAGTTTCCTTTAAAATGCCATGAATATTTTTCAGACCCTCAATATTTATTGGAAAGGAGCATCAAGCTCATCATCTTCCACTTCCACCACCCTGTGAAGTTCATCATCATTTATTTAATATGTAGCCTAATAAACTGCATTCTTGCCAGTTTACTTCGATATGATGGATTTATATCAATTTTTCTTTCATCATTAATTTTACCGACACAAAAAGATCACACCTTGTCAAGTGTATTTAGTTTTGTCGACATTTTGAACGATTACCAACAAATGTTCTGTTTCCATCATGCCTGTCATTACCTTTTTTATCCAACATGTATTTTACTTACATGAACAGGTTGGATGGAAACCTGGTTTGGTATAACAAACTGTTTTTATATGAGTATCTCTTTTCTGTGAGTGAGGAAACCCAAACCAGATTGGGGGGATGGATGAAAGGTATGTCCTGGACTGAAGCAGATCAGGGGTGAACTCCACTCAGACACAGATGTGACCTCGATATTATCTGATACCCCTGGATTAGCAGACCTCTAGGGTGAAACTGCGTCCTATTCCCTATATAGTGCACAATTTCTGACTAGGTCAAACACGGCTCTGGTCAAAAGTAGTGCACTATATGGGGAATAGGGTGCCATTTCAAACATATCATCTGATACCCCTGGCTAAGCATCTGGGTCTGGATCAGGTCTGGCACCTTTTATAGTCAGAATGGGGGAAGAGGGATAATCTCCCATATGACAGACTGGATGCCATAGTTGCAGCGTAGGCTAACTGTAACAAGCTGTTAAAGCGTCAGAAGACCACCCCAATGAGCGGACATAACACCTTTTGCAGCTCTGATTCAGCCTACACACAACACACAACACAATGTATCTCTATCACCTTGCTTTGATAAAAAGAACACTGTCCCGACTAGCTAACTCGCATTCCAACCAAGGTGCATGAATAGCCGCGCCGTACACAGCGCTTTGGGCACCCCCCCAAATCTCCTAAAGAAATTGGCTTTCATAATTCATAGCGTACCAACTGTCTTTGTAGCCAAAATGTACAATACTGTATATAGGCCTATTTATTTTCTGCAACAACACAACTCCTCACACATTGTAAGCGAGTAAGTGCCAGTGACTCCTAGTAACAATAGAAGACTAAATGATTAACATCGGGAAATGACAACATAGCGAATGATGATGTAAAAAAAAAAAAAAAAAAGCATCACATTGTCCTCTAGATGTTTACTGGTCTGACCTGACCTAGATCAGTCGCCCACAGACCATACATCCATTTCTCTCTCTGTCACTCTCTCATTCACCTTCTCCATCTCTCTCTCTCCCCCCTCATTCTCTCTGTCTCTCTCTCCTACTGTCTCTCTCATTATTCATATTAATGATGCTGACACACACAGGCCAGGGGTCATCTATCAGACCCACAGAGAAAGAAAGAGAATGAGAGAGAAAGCTTTTCAAATGTTAATGCTCTGCTCACTACTCCCTCTCTGCTCCTATCAGGGCTCAGAGACACACAGTATGTGAATGTATTATTCAACACCTACAGAACTGAACAGAACCACACTGTCTGAGCACTGGACAAGTTCATTTCAGTCCGCAGGTATTTTCAAAAACCATACACTGGAAAATTCCCAAAGTGCTTTCTTTGTCTAAAATGGACTCAAAGTTTTGACCCTCAAGTAAGTTTTTCTTCGGGCAAAGAAAACACAGCAAATCTTCAGTGATTAGTTATTCAACTGCTACAAGCCTAAACCACTATACTGTACTGTGTTCACCTATATCCAGACCTTTCTGAACAACAAGGCCCGTCCATACCATATTTTAACCACGGGACACTGTTTATAAACGATAAGCATTATGCGTGAGTAAGAATGAGGCCCTTTTATATCACAACCTCCTTAACCCCCATCCCTTTAATATCACAGTATTCACAACAACAACCCCTCCCTTTTATATCATAATATTCAAAACCTCTCTCATACCCCCTACATTTTAATATCACAGTATTCACAATCGCTCTCTAACCCCCTCCCTTTAATAGCACAATATTCACAACCACACACCCCCTCCTTTTAATATCATAGTATTCAAAACCTCCCTCACACCCCTCCCATTAGTATTACAGTATTCCAACCTCCCTCACACCCCCTTCTTTAATATCACAGTATTCACAGCCTCCCTCACACCCCCACCCTTTAATATCACAGTATTCACATCCTCTCTCACACCCCCACCCTTTAATATCACAGTATTCACAACCTCTCTCACACCCCCACCCTTTAATATTACAGTATTCACAACCTCTCTCACACCACCTCCCTTTAATATCACAGTATTCACATCCTCTCTCACACCCCCACCCTTTAATAACACAGTATTCACATCCTCACCCTTTAAAATAACAGTATTCACAACCTCTCTCACACCACCTCCCTTTAATATCACAGTATTCACAACCTCTCTCACATCCCCGCCCTTTAATATCACAGTATTAACAACCTCTCTCACACCCCCACCATTTAATATCACAGTATTCACAACCTCTCTCACACCACCTCCCTTTAATATCACAGTATTCACAACCTCTCTCACACCCCCACCCTTTAATATCACAGTATTCACAACCTCCCGCACACCCCCACCCTTTAATATCACAGTATTCACAACCTCTCTCACACCACCTCCCTTTAATATCACATTATTCACAACCTCCCCCACACCCCCACCCTTTGAACTTCTTCTCTCTCTGAGTACACATGTAAGGGGGTCCAGGCTCTAAGTCCAGGTTAGAATGGAGGGGGTGGATGGAGAGGTAGCGTTAGGATAGAAGAGGGTTCAAGAGAGGCTGCAGTAGCTTTAAAACCCCAGTCGGTCACATTTGAATGGAAGAGGAGGAGTGAAGATGGGTTGCAATTCAGTAGCATGACTCTCCCTGTGTCTGTCTGTGCTTTTGAGATGGAATGTTGTGGTTGGGATGATTAAGACAGAACAGGATGACTGTTCAGTCGTTTTCTCTCTGACAACATAGCCCCTCCCCTTCTCTGACGGTCTGTCCCCCATATAACCATCACCTTTCTCTGTTCTATTCAGTTCACAATTGGGTTGTATCATACATTCTGGGACCAGAATTTGTTATTTTGGTTTCTGTTTTACATTCTGGGATGAGAGTTAGTTATTTCTCAGAAGAAGGCAAATCCTCCTGGTACCCAACAACCAGCATCACCCTGGCCTCTCTATTTGTACTCTATCCCCCTCTAACGTTTGGGGATTTGAATAGTATGAGTCAGAGGAAGTTCAATTCACTGTGTCCGATTATTCCCCATCAGAGGAAGTGTGAGTTCTATTGTTAATGGTAATGAGTAAACAAAACTTTACTCATCCTTTTCTCAAAGGGCCAAGGAACAGACCTGAGGGAGGAGAAGAGTAGCATACCATCTTTCACACCCACGCACGGACGCATGCTAGCATACAAGCACACATGCATACGTGCACACACATAACCTACTGCTGTAGTTACTGAGTTTCCCAGTCATTTTATTTTCCTGAGATATTACTGGTTCCGCTTCACTGAGCTGTGGTGGACCGAAAAGTAGTTTGAAACAGTAAAAAGCTTATTATAGTGAAAACATCCAGGAATAAACACGTGTAGGCCATCATTGTAAATAATAATTTGTTCTTAACTGACTTGCCTAGTTAAATAAAGGTTAAAAAAAATAAAAATAAATGACCTACCAGAACAAATGAAAGCCACTCTCGTGCATCACAACGGAGAGTGATTAGAATGTTTGTGTGGAAATGGAACACAGGGGAATAAACTATCCCGTAAGTCATCCCTTCAGTACACCAAACAGGGTTAAACGGTAACCTTTGGTCTTATCTAACCCTCTCCTGGCTCCACTAGCAGTATCTAGAGGGTCATTTGCATCCTAGACAGTAGCCTTGAGGCCCTTTTAAAGTGTATGTGTGTGTGTGTGTGTGTGTGTGTGTGTGTGTGTGTGTGTGTGTGTGTGTGTGTGTGTGTGTGTGTGTGTGTGTGTGTGTGTGTGTGTGTGTGTGTGTGTGTGTGTGTGTACCGCTCCAGTGTGTGTGTGTGTGTGTGTGTGTGTGTGTGTGTGTGTGTGTGTGTGTGTGTGTGTGTGTGTGTGTGTGTGTGTGTGTGTGTGTGTGTGTGTGTGTGTGTACCGCTCCAGTGTGTGTGTGTGTGTACCGCTCCAGTGTGTGTGTGTGTACCGCTCCAGTGTGTGTGTGTGTACCGCTCCAGTGTGTGTGTGTGTACCGCTCCAGTGTGTGTGTGTGTGTGTGTGTGTGTGTGTGTGTGTGTGTGTGTGTGTGTGTGTGTGTGTGTGTGTGTGTGCGTGTACCGCTCCAGTGTGTGTGTGTGTGTGTGTGTGTGTGTGTGTGTGTGTGTGTGTGTGTGTGTGTGTGTGTGTGTGTGTGTGTGTGTGTGTGTGTACCGCTCCAGTGTGTGTGTGTGCTGTGATTCTGGGTTACATTCCAGCCTAGTTTCTCAGGGGTTTAGCATGCGTGACCTGAGGCCCCAGGGCATCTTGGGATAGCCAAGGTCCGTGGTGGAGCAAGCCATCCTTCCACGCTACTGACCTTTGACCTTCAACTGAGCATGGCTCAGGAGTTAAACAGCTAAGTAAATGTTAGAGGAGGTTAGAGAAAATGGTTCTGTTGCAGGTAGTTTTCTGTGTTGACTGAAGTGCGGAGGTCAAAAGCCTGGAGCATTGACATTGGAGATACACTACATGATCAAAAGTATGTGGACACCTGCTCTTCGAACATCTCATTCCAAAATCATGGGCGTTAATATGGAGTTAGTCCCCCTTTGCTGCTGTAACAGCCTCCACTCTTCTGGGAAGGCTTTCCCCTAGATGTTGGAACATTGCTACGGCAACTTGCTTCCATTGAGCCACAAGAGCATTAGTGAGGTCGGGCAATGACGTTGGCCGATTAAGCCTGGCTCGCAGTCGCCGTTCCAAATCATCCCAAAGCTGTTCGATAGGGTTGAGGTCAGGGCTCTGTGCAGGCCAGTCATGTTCTTCCGCATCAATCTCAACAAACCATTTCTGTGAGGATCTCGCTTTGTGCACAAGGGTATTGTCATGCTGAAACAGGAAAGGGCCTTCCCCAAACTGTTGCCACAAAGTTGGAAGAACAGAATCGTCTAGAATGTCATTGTATGCTGTAGTGTTAAGATTTCCCTTCACTGGAACTAAGGGGCCTAGCCCGAACCATGAAAAACAGCCCCAGACCATTTTTCCTCCTCCACCAAACTTTACAGTTGGCACTATGCGTTGGGGCAGGTAGCGTTCTCCTGGCATCCACCAAACCCAGATTCGTCCGTCATACTGCCAGATGATGAAGCGTGATTCATCACTCCAGAGAATGTGTTTCCACTGCTAGTTTCCAATGGCGGCGAACTTTACACCACTCCAGGCGATGCTTGGCGCATGGTGAGCTTAGGCTTGTGTTGCCTAAGGCTGCTCGGCTCCATTTCATGAAGCTCCCAACAAACAATTATTGTGCTGAAGTTGCTTCCAGAAGCAGTTTGGAACTCAGTAGTGAGGGAAAGGGAAAGGGGGATACCTAGTCAGTTGTACAACTGACTGTATTCAACTGAAATGTGTTTTCCGCATTTAACCCCTCTGAATCAGAGAGGTGCGGTGGCTGCCTTAATCGGCATACACGTCATCGGCGCCAGGGGAACAGTTGGTTAACTTCCTTGCTCAGGGGCAGAACGACACATTTTTACATTGTCAGCTCAGGGATTCGATTCAACAACCTTTTGTTTACTGGCCCAACACTCCTACCCGCAAGGCTACCTGCCGCCCCAGTGCTGCAACCAAGGACAGACGATTTTTACGCGCTACACGCTTCAGCACTCGGCGGTCCAATTCTGTGAGCTTGTGTGGCCTACCACTTCGCGGCTGAACTGTTGTTGCTCCTAGACGTTTCCACTTCACAATAACAACACTTACAGTTGACCTGGGCAGCTCTAGCAGGACAGAAATTTGATGAACTGACTTGTTGAAAAGGTAGCATCCTATGACGGTGCCACATTGAAAGTTGCTGAGCACCTCATGAAGGCCATTCTACTGCCAGTGTTTGTCTACGGAGATTGCATGCTGTGTGCTAGATTTTAGACACCTGTCAGAAATGGGTGGCTGAAATAGCCAAATCCACTAATTTGAAGGGGTTTCCACATACTTTTGTATATATAGTGTGTTTTCCTTCTTCTGAGCAATATATACTGAACAAAAATATAAATGCAACATGTAAAGTGTTGGTCCCAATCTTCATGAGCTGAAATAAAAGATCCCCGAAATATTCCATCCGCACAAAAAGCTTATTTCGCTCAAATTTTGGTCACCCAGTGACTGGCTGGCACTGTTAGTGAGCATTTCTCCTTTGGCAAGATGATCCATCCACCTGACAGGTGTGGCATATCAATAAACTGATTTAACAGCGTGATCTTTATACAGTTGCACCTTGTGCTGGGGACAGTAAATGGCCACTCTAAACTCATTCTGATTGTCTGGGCCTGGCTCCCCAGTGATTGGGCCTGGCTTTGAAGTGAGTGGGCCTGGCTACAAAGTGGGCCTATGCCCTCCCAGGCCCATCCATGGCTGTGCCCCTGCCTAGTCATGTGAAATCCATAGATTAGGGCCTAATGAATTTATTTCATTTGACTGATTTCCTTATATAAACTGTAACTCAGTAAAACCGTTGAAATTGTGGCATGTTGCGTTCATATTTCTGTACAGTATAAACAATCTCTTTCTTTCTCTCTCGCTTTTTTTCTCTCTCGCTCTCTCTCTTATTATATCTCTTTCTCACACACAAATACACACACAAATACTCAGGAAACCAACCACATTTTGCCTGAGGCAAAAGGAAACGTGAATATTGAGCGGCAACCTTTAACTGACCTCAGAGATGCAGAGCTTTCTCCATCATGATTGGACTGAAGCCAAGCCAGGGTCGTCCCTACTGGGTCGAGGCCAAAGTGGGCTCATTCATGCTGGAGCAGAGCCAAAGTGATGACTCAGTCAGGAGGGCAGTGGAGGTGTTCTGAGTCCCACTAATGATGAGAGGAGAGGAGAGGAGAGGAGAGGAGAGGAGAGGAGAGGAGAGGAGAGGAGAGGAGAGGAGAGGAGAGGAGAGGAGAGGAGAGGAGAGGAGAGGAGAGGAGAGGAGAGGAGAGGAGAGGAGAGGAGAGGAGAGGGACTGGGAGAGGAGACATTGCTCTCTGAGTCAGAGCATGGGACTGAGATGCGTAAGAAGAGAAAGAGTGGGATTATGTGAGAGGGGAGGATAGGGATAGAGAAAAAGACAACAATAAGGACAGAGAAATACTTAGGGTTTTGTAGAGAACAAAACAGTAATTCAGTGCTTGGTTCAGACATGTTTTCATAAGAGTTAGCATTATGGAGTGGAATGGGGTAGACAGAGCACTGAATATACAGTATGCACTATACACAACTAATTACAATATTACTCACTATGGAGATGTATTTCATGCTACGTTAAAGATGCTCCAGGTCAGGAGATGTGTGAGTCAGATAGATCCAGTAGGAGTAGCGGAAAGGAACAGCCATGGCTTGTCTCTATCCGTGGGAGGGACTGCTTTGTGGATGGGAAAATGTCCTGGAAGATCAGTCATGAGGGAGGGCTGGAGGGAGAAGGTTGGAGGGAAGGACAGATGAGTTGTGTGTATTTTCCTGTGGTCTGATAGATGGAGAATGTCTGTGCATACAGAACAGAAGAGTCAGGGAGAGTTGAAAGTTGAAAACTGGGTCATGGTCTCTAAGGATGTTAACGTCTAGAGAGAGCCAAGGTTAGAGATAGTGATGCAGCAAGGGAGGAAAGTGAAAAAGAGATTTTTAGCTTCTCATACATTCCCCTAGAAAAAAGTCCTTAGGAAAAGGCTGAAAAATAATATAGAAACTGAATGATTGTCTATTACAGCAGTATTGAGGAATATTCTGAAAAGAATGAATATGCAGTATTAGAGCGAGTAAGTTAGTTAAAACACTTCAAATGTATCAATGTAAGCAAGTGGAGTCAGTGGAAAATGGAAAATGCATTAATGAGAGAGGGGAAGGAAGGATTTGTAGATGAGGTGAGACTCGGCACATGAAGTGGGCCTGTTCAGAGGGAATGGATGATGGAGGTGCTGTAAGGATGTCATTTGGAGGTTAAAGGAGGTTATAGCTGTATGAAGGTTGAACGTCAAGGTAATAGAGAGTACAGTAGCGTAAGCCTGAGGTGTACTGTAGTTGTACACTGAACAAAGAGAGGTTTCCTCCTTCCCTCCACAGCTGTAATGGTTTGCCAGCTGGACCATTTCCAATCATCTTTAAATATTAAACAAAATCACAAAATGTCACTGAATTGGGAAACACAAAGAAACAGAAAGGAAGGAGAAACTTAAAGGGAGGGAGGGAGGGAGGGAGGGAGGGAGGGAGGGAGGGAGGGAGGGAGGGAGAAAAGTGAAGGCTATAGATACAGCAGAATGACGAGATAAAGGGACATTCCCATTTCCCTCCTGAAGATTCTCCTCCTATCCAAACTGCTCCCTCCCGGCCTGCCTCTAACCCCACTGCTTCCTGCCTGCCTCTTCTACCCCACTGCCTGCCTCTCCTCCCTGCCTGCCTCTAACCCCATTGCATCCTGCTTGCCTCTCCTCCCTCCCTGCTTGCCTGCCTCTTCTCACTGCTTCCTGCCTGCCTCTCCTCCTTGCCTTCCCATGTTTCATACAACACTATTTTCACCCTGCACATAAAGTCCTTGTTTTTCACCCAGACCCAGTCCATACGCTGTCACGGGAATCAACAGAAATAATAGTATCTGTAATAGTCTCTGTGACTGGAAGGGCAAAGTCATTTTCCACCATAATTGGAATGCTTCGTCATTTCATTCTATTTATCATGTCTGAGCTGGTGGAGGAAGAGAGTGAAGGAGGAAGAGAGAGCGAGAGAATGAGTGAGAGAGAGAGAGAGAGCGAGCAAGAGAGAGAGAGAGAGTTGAATTGAAAGTGAAAATGAATTGAAATTGAATTGAGGGGCCTCCCGGGTGGCACAGTGGTCTAGGGCACTGCATCGCAGTGCTAACTGCGCCACCAGAGTCTCTGGGTTCGCGCCCAGGCTCTGTCGCAGCCGGCCGCGACCGGGAGGTCCGTGGGGCGACGCACAATTGGCATAGCGTCGTCCGGGTTAGGGAGGGTTTGGCCGGTAGGGATATCCTTGTCTCATCGCGCTCCAGCGACTCCTGTGGCGGGCCGGGCACAGTGCGCGCTAACCAAGGGGGCCAGGTACACGGTGTTTCCTCCGACACATTGGTGCGGCTGGCTTCCGGGTTGGAGGCGCGCTGTGTTAAGAAGCAGTGCGGCTTGGTTGGGTTGTGCTTCGGAGGACGCATGGCTTTCGACCTTCATCTCTCCCGAGCCCGTACGGGAGTTGTAGCGATGAGACAAGATAGTAATTACTAGCGATTGGATACCACGAAAATTGGGGAGAAAATGGGATAAAAAAAAGAAAGAAAAAAAGAAATTGAATTGAATTGAGATATTTTCTCTCTCACACACACTTCTATAGACAGACACTAGCTCAAAGTCATACACAATAAAACACACACAGACACACACTAACAATCACACATACACACACACACACACACACACACACACACACATAGACCCATGAGCACAGAACCCAATCACCCGCTGTTTGTCTCCCTCTCTGTAGACTCCCAGGCTAAATCCTCTAGCTAATCTTCAATTAAAACAGTGATAATAGCTGTTAGCATAACACTTGCTGGCTAGCCCTCCACCCTTCCACCCAGTGACTTGCTGGCTAGCCCTCCACCCTTCTACCCAGTGACTTGCTGGCTAGCCCTCCACCCTTCCACCCAGTGACTTGCTGGCTAGCCCTCCAACTTCCACCCAGTGACTTGCTGGCTAGCCCTCCAACTTCCACCCAGTGACTTGCTGGCTAGCCCTCCACCCTTCCACCCAGTGACTTGCTGGCTAGCCCTCCACCCTTCCACCCAGTGACTTGCTGGCTAGCCCTCCAACTTCTACCCAGTGACTTGCTGGCTAGCCCTCCCCCTTCCACCCAGTGACTTGCTGGCTAGCCCTCCACCCTTCTACCCAGTGACTTGCTGGCTAGCCCTCCAACTTCTACCCAGTGACTTGCTGGCTAGCCCTTCACCCTTCTACCCAGTGACTTGCTGGCTAGCCCTCCAACTTCTACCCAGTGACTTGCTGGCTAGCCCTCCACCCTTCCACCCAGTGACTTGCTGGCTAGCCCTCCAACTTCTACCCAGTGACTGGCTGGCTAGCCCTCCACCCTTCCACCCAGTGACTTGCTGGCTAGCCCTCCACCCTTCCACCCAGTGACTTGCTGGCTAGCCCTCCACCCTTCTACCCAGTGACTGGCTGGCTAGCCCTCCACCCTTCCACCCAGTGACTTGCTGGCTAGCCCTCCACCCTTCTACAAAGTTACTTGCTGGCTAGCCCTCCACCCTTCCACCCAGTGACTTGCTGGCTAGTCCTCCACCCTTCCACCCAGTGACTTGCTGGCTAGTCCTCCACCCTTCTACCCAGTGACTTGCTGGCTAGCCCTCCACCCTTCTACCCAGTGACTTGCTGGCTAGCCCTCCAACTTCCACCCAGTGACTTGCTGGCTAGCCCTCCACCCTTCCACCCAGTGACTTGCTGGCTAGCCCTCCACCCTTCTACCCAGTGACTTGCTGGCTAGCCCTCCCCCTTCCACCCAGTGACTGGCTGGCTAGCCCTCCACCCTTCCACCCAGTGACTGGCTGGCTAGCCCTCCACCCTTCTACCCAGTGACTTGCTGGCTAGCCCTCCACCCTTCCACCCAGTGACTGGCTGGCTAGCCCTCCCCCTTCCACCCAGTGACTGGCTGGCTACCCCTCCCCCTTCCACCCAGTGACTGGCTGGCTAGCCCTAGACCCCTCCACCCTAAATCCATCCCTCCGTCCTTCCACACCTCTACCCTGAATTAATCCCTCCATCCCTCGCCCTTTATCCTGTTAAAGGGGACTGACGCAAGCACACTAGCAAGCACACACACACACAACCACCCACCCACCCACCCACCCACCCACACACACACACACACACACACACACACACACACACACACACACACACACACACACACACACACACACACACACACACGCATTGCCGGCCGGACTCTTTTCCAAAGGATTGACCTAAATTGAGCCCCACTTCACAAACTAATTTGTGTTTAACACAAAGGGGGATTAGTGCAGATTAGGATGACAGGGTCTGAGGGGTAACAGGCCCGGGCCAATTAGAATCATTGGCTGCGTCCCAAATTGCACCCTATTCCCTATGTAGTGCACTACTTTGGAACAGAGCCCTATGGGCCCTGATTAAAAGTAGTGCACTAAGTAGGGAAGGTGTGTTATTTGGGATGCTACCCACTGCCTTTACAAAGACACCAATAGGGCTAATCCAGCCAGCCGTGCTGCAGAGGCTAACACTGGAATCTGTGATATATGGCCCTGAAATGTTACAAAACTACAGAACTGTTATGTACAGCAGTTGTCACGAGGCCTGCGTTGTTTATTTTCTTTCAAATACTTTAGCTGTGCTCAATTAAAGTTGCCTGGCACAATAGAATCAATGAGATAACCCTAAACCTAAATCTGCTACTAATCTTCATTGAATTTATATCACTTGTAAGGAATTGACTGCCCTCCTCCTCCTATAATACAGTCGTGGCCAAAAGTTTTGAGAATGACACAAATATTAATTTCCACAAAGTTTGCTGCTTCAGTGTCTTTAGATATTTTTGTCAGATGTTACTATGGAATACTGAAGTATAATTACAAGCATTTCATAAGTGTCAAAGGCTTTTATTGACAATTACATGAAGTTGATGCAAAGAGTCAATATTTGCAGTGTTGACCCTTCTTTTTCAAGACCTCTGCAATCCGCCCTGGCATGCTGTCAATTAACTTCTGGGCCACATCCTGACTGATGGCAGCCCATTCTTTCATAATCAATGCTTGGAGTTTGTCAGAATTTATGGGTTTTTGTTTGTCCACACGCTTCTTGAGGATTGACCACAAGTTCTCAATGGGATTAAGGTCTGGGGAGTTTCCTGGCCATGGACCCAAAATATCCTTGTTTTGTTCCCCGAGCCACTTAGTTATCCCTTTTGCCTTATGGCAAGGTGCTCCATCATGCTGGAAAAAGCATTGTTGGTCACCAAACTGTTCCTGGATGGTTGGGTGAAGTTGCTCTCAGAGGATGTGTTGGTACCATTCTTTATTCATGGCTGTGTTCTTAGGCAAAATTGTGAGTGAGCCCACTCCCTTGGCTGAGAAGCAACATGAATGGTCTCAGGATGCTTTACTGTTGGCATGACACAGGACTGATGGTAGCGCTCACCTTGTCTTCTCCGGACAAGCTTTTTTCCGGATGCCCCAAACAATCGGAAAGGGGATTCATCAGAGAAAATGACTTTACCCCAGTCCTCAGCAGTCCAATTTCTGTACCTTTTGCCGAATATCAGTCTGTCCCTGATGTTTTTCCTGGAGAGAAGTGGCTTCTTTGCTGCTTGACACCAGGCCATCCTCCAAAAGTCTTCGCCTCACTGTGCGTGCAGATGCACTCACACCTGCCTGCTGCCATTCCTGATCAAGCTCTGTACTGGTGGTGCCCCGATCTCGCAGCTGAATCAACTTTAGGAGACGGTCCTGGCGCTTGCTGGACTTTCTTGGGTGCCCTGAAGCCCAAGAAATTCTTCACAACAATTGAACCGCTCTCCTTTAAGTTCTTGATGATCCGATAAATGGTTTATTTAGGTGCAATCTTACTGGCAGCAATATCCTTGCCTGTGAAGTCCTTTTTGTGCAAAGCAATGATCATGTTTCCTTGCAGGTAACCATGGCTGACAGAGGAAGAACAATGATTCCAAGCACCACCCTCCTTTTGAAGCTTCCAGTCTGTTATTCGAACTCAATCAACATGACAGAGTGATCTCCAGCCTTGTCCTCACAGCTATGTTAATGAGAGAATCACTGACATGATGTCAGCTGGTCCTTTTGTGGCAGGGCTGAAATGCAGTGGAAATGTTTTTGGGGGATTCAGTTCATTTGCATGGCGAAGAGGGACTTTGCAATTAATTGCAATTCATCTGATCACTCTTCATAACATTCTGGAGTATATGCAAATTGCCATTATACAAACTGAGGCAGCAGACTTTGTGAAAATTTATATTTGTGTCATTCTAAAAACTTTTGGCCACGACTGTACATAATATAATATATAATCTGAGTGTGGGAAGGGGGGTCAATGAGTGTGGGAAGGGGGGGTTAAGAGTGTGGGAAGGGGGGGTTATGAATGTGGGATGGGGGGGGGGTCAATGAGTGGGGGAAGGGGGGGGCTTATGAGAGTGGGAACGGGGGTCTAAGAGTGGGTGTGGTTGTGTGTGTGGGGGGGTCTATGTGTGTATGGGGGGGTCTATGAGTGTGGCTAGGGGAGGTCTATAAGTGTGTGTGTGTGTGTGTGGGAAGGGTGATTGAGCAAATTCTATTGTGGTTGTTTGGATGGGTGTTCAGCACATGGTTGTGATTATGAGTGTCTAGCCTGAGATGGAAGAAAAGAAGCAGGGCTCTCATCCACAGCACAGAGACATACAGACATCCAGGCCCCATCCACAGCACAGGGACATACAGACATCCAGGCGGTGGGTCTGTGTCTATGTGGGTGTGTGTCTGTGTAGGTGTCTGTGTGGGTGTGTGTCTATGTGGGTGTGTGTCTGTGTAGGTGTGTGTATGTGTGGGTCTGTGTCTATGTAGGTGTTTGTCTGTGTGGGTGTGTGTCTGTGTGGGTCTGTGTCAATGTAGGTGTGTGTCTGTGTGGGTGTGTGTCTGTGTGGGTCTGTGTCTATGTAGGTGTGTGTCTGTGTGGGTGTGTGTCTGTGTGGGTGTGTGTCTGTGTGGGTCTGTGTCTATGTGGGTGTGTGTCTGTGTGGGTCTGTGTCTGTGTGGGTCTGTGCCTATGTAGGTGTGTGTCTGTGTGGGTCTGTGTCTATGTGGGTGTGTGTTTGTGTAGGTGTATGTCTGTGTGGGTCTGTGTCTATGTAGGTGTGTGTCTGTGTGGGTGTGTGTCTGTGTGGGTCTGTGTCTATGTAGGTGTGTGTCTGTGTGGGTGTGTGTCTGTGTGGGTCTGTGTCTATGTAGGTGTGTGTTTGTGTGGGTCTGTGTCTGTGTGGGTCTGTGTCTATGTAGGTGTGTGTCTGTGTGGGTCTGTGTCTATGTGGGTGTGTGTCTGTGTAGGTGTGTGTCTGTGTGGGTCTGTGTCTATGTAGGTGTGTGTCTGTGTGGGTGTGTCTGTGTGGGTCTGTGTCTATGTAGGTGTGTGTCTGTGTGGGTGTGTGTCTGTCTGTGTGGGTCTGTGTCTATGTAGGTGTGTGTCTGTGTGGGTGTGTGTCTGTGTGGGTCTTTGTCTATGTAGGTGTGTGTTTGTGTGGGTCTGTGTCTGTGTGGGTCTGTGTCTATGTAGGTGTGTGTCTGTGTGGGTCTGTGTCTATGTGGGTGTGTGTCTGTGTAGGTGTGTGTCTGTGCCAAGGTGCGGAGATCAAACATATCAAACATATGGAAACCATGTGTGTGTGTGTGTGTGTGTGTGTGTGTGTGTGTGTGTGTGTGTGTGTGTGTGTGTGTGTGTGTGTGTGTGTGTGTGTGTGTGTGTGTGTGTGTCTCTGTGTGTGTGTGTGTGTGTGTGTGTGTGTGTGTGTGTGTGTGTGTGTGTGTGTGTGTGTGTGTGTGTGTGTGTGTGTGTGTGGGGGTCTGTGTCTATGTGGGTGTGTGTTTGTGTAGGTGTGTGTCTGTGTGGGTCTGTGTCTATGTAGGTGTGTGTCTGTGTGGGTGTGTGTCTGTGTGGGTCTGTGTCTATGTAGGTGTGTGTCTGTGTGGGTGTGTGTCTGTGTGGGTCTGTGTCTATGTAGGTGTGTGTTTGTGTGGGTCTGTGTCTGTGTGGGTCTGTGTCTATGTAGGTGTGTGCCTGTGTGGGTCTGTGTCTATGTGGGTGTGTGTCTGTGTAGGTGTGTGTCTGTGTGGGTCTGTGTCTATGTAGGTGTGTGTCTGTGTGGGTGTGTCTGTGTGGGTCTGTGTCTGTGTGGGTCTGTGCCTATGTAGGTGTGTGTCTGTGTGGGTCTGTGTCTATGTGGGTGTGTGTTTGTGTAGGTGTGTGTCTGTGTGGGTCTGTGTCTATGTAGGTGTGTGGCTGTGTGGGTGTGTGTCTGTGTGGGTCTGTGTCTATGTAGGTGTGTGTCTGTGTGGGTGTGTGTCTGTGTGGGTCTGTGTCTATGTAGGTGTGTGTTTGTGTGGGTCTGTGTCTGTGTGGGTCTGTGTCTATGTAGGTGTGTGTCTGTGTGGGTTTGTGTCTATGTGGGTGTGTGTCTGTGTAGGTGTGTGTCTGTGTGGGTCTGTATCTATGTAGGTGTGTGTCTGTGTGGGTGTGTCTGTGTGGGTCTGTGTCTATGTAGGTGTGTGTCTGTGTAGGTGTGTGTCTGTGTGGGTCTGTGTCTATGTAGGTGTGTGTCTGTGTGGGTGTGTCTGTGTGGGTCTGTGTCTATGTAGGTGTGTGTCTGTGTGGGTGTGTGTCTGTGTGGGTCTGTGTCTATGTAGGTGTGTGTCTGTGTGGGTGTGTGTCTGTGTGGGTGTGTGTCTTTGTGGGTCTGTGTCTATGTGGGTGTGTGTCTGTGTGGGTCTGTGTCTGTGTGGGTCTGTGCCTATGTAGGTGTGTGTCTGTGTTGGTCTGTGTCTATGTGGGTGTGTGTCTGTGTAGGTGTGTGTCTGTGTGGGTCTGTGTCTATGTAGGTGTGTGTCTGTGTGGGTGTGTGTCTGTCTGTGTGGGTCTGTGTCTATGTAGGTGTGTGTCTGTGTGGGTGTGTGTCTGTGTGGGTCTTTGTCTATGTAGGTGTGTGTTTGTGTGGGTCTGTGTCTGTGTGGGTCTGTGTCTATGTAGGTGTGTGTCTGTGTGGGTCTGTGTCTATGTGGGTGTGTGTCTGTGTAGGTGTGTGTCTGTGTGGGTCTGTGTCTATGTGTGTGTGTGTCTGTGTGGGTGTGTCTGTGTGGGTCTGTGTCTATGTATTTGTGTGTCTGTGTGGGTGTGTGTCTGCGTGGGTCTGTGTCTATGTAGGTGTGTGTCTGTGTGGGTGTGTGTCTGTGTGGGTCTGTGTCTATGTAGGTGTGTGTTTGTGTGGGTCTGTGTCTGTGTGGGTCTGTGTCTATGTAGGTGTGTGTCTGTGTGGGTCTGTGTCTATGTGGGTGTGTGTCTGTGTAGGTGTGTGTCTGTGTGGGTCTGTGTCTATGTGGGTGTGTGTCTGTGTGGGTGTGTCTGTGTGGGTCTGTGTCTATGTAGGTGTGTGTCTGTGTGGGTGTGTGTCTGTGTGGGTCTGTGTCTATGTAGGTGTGTGTCTGTGTGGGTCTGTGTCTGTGTGGGTGTGTGTCTTTGTGGGTCTGTGTCTATGTGGGTGTGTGTCTGTGTGGGTCTGTGTCTGTGTGGGTCTGTGCCTATGTAGGTGTGTGTCTGTGTTGGTCTGTGTCTATGTGGGTGTGTGTCTGTGTAGGTGTGTGTCTGTGTGGGTCTGTGTCTATGTAGGTGTGTGTCTGTGTGGGTGTGTGTCTGTCTGTGTGGGTCTGTGTCTATGTAGGTGTGTGTCTGTGTGGGTGTGTGTCTGTGTGGGTCTTTGTCTATGTAGGTGTGTGTTTGTGTGGGTCTGTGTCTATGTGGGTCTGTGTCTATGTAGGTGTGTGTCTGTGTGGGTCTGTGTCTATGTGGGTGTGTGTCTGTGTAGGTGTGTGTCTGTGTGGGTCTGTGTCTATGTAGGTGTGTGTCTGTGTGGGTGTGTCTGTGTGGGTCTGTGTCTGTGTGGGTCTGTGTCTATGTAGGTGTGTGTCTGTGTGGGTGTGTGTCTTTGTAGGTGTGTGTCTGTGTAGGTGTGTGTCTGTGTGGGTGTGTGTCTGTGTGGGTGTGTGTCTGTCTGTGTGGGTGTGTGTCTGTGTGTGTGTGTGTGTGTGTGTGTGTGTGTGTGTGTGTGTGTGTGTGTGTGTGTGTGTGTGTAGGTGTGTGTAGGTGTGTGTGTGTGTGTAGGTGTGTGTGTGTAGGTGTGTGTGTGTGTAGGTGTGTGTCTGTGCCAAGGTGCGGAGATCAAACATATCAAACATATGGAAACCATGTGTGTGTGTGTGTGTGTGTGTGTGTGTGTGTGTGTGTGTGTGTGTGTGTGTGTGTGTGTGTGTGTGTGTGTGTGTGTGTGTGTGTGTGTGTGTGTGTGTGTGTGTGTGTGTGTGTGTGTGTGTGTGTGCGTGTGTGGCAGAGATACAGTTTAGAGAGTGAAGCTGCATGCCACCGGCGGGGGTCAGTCCTAGTCGGAGGAGCGTGTCTCTCTGAGGCACAGTTAACAAGCTGCCTGTGGGGCAGAAGATAAAAACAGTCCAACTCCTCGCCAGCTGTTGGACGTCCTGCTAAACTCTGCTAATTACAAACTCACTGGGCTTCCTCTCTGTCCAGACTCCCCCTGCACACACACACACTGACACACACACTCACACATGCATATGAACGGGCAGACACGTGAACACACACAGGCACGCGCACACACATAAACACCCCACACACACCCTGTCCCATCCTGCCTGTCCCGTCCGACCCCCACCTCCGCTCCATCTGCTAGCGAGCTCTTTAATTAGGAGCAGCTCTTTAGTTGATGAAAGAGAGTGAAGGCTTGAAAACTTCAAACCAACGTCTGACTCCAAACCACGGCACGTCTGCGCTGTGCTGCACTCAACCCCACATACAACTCCCAATGAAATGGGCCTCCTCCCTCCTTCATTAACATTAGATAACAGTGGCTATGCTAGCTACCTCGTCATGTCAGACGTCATTCATTAATGGGGCGTCTGAGGTAAACCGAGTTTACCTGAAGCTATGTTGTTCTTTGTTTGCTGGACTTGTTTTCTCTCTGTAGTTGTTTTAGTTTGTAGATTAAGGTCTTTGCTTGGGACTGTTGTTTGGACTAGCTAGCAGGCTGGCAGGAGCACTGATCTTGTCACTGACAGGTACCTTCATTGGGGGTTTGGTAGGGTGGTGTGTGTGTATATATATGTGTGTATGTGTGTGGGGGGGGGTCAGTTCTTTGCTGTGGAGGTAGAATAGTGGCCTTGTGGAATATTGATCGTTTTGATCCGTTGACAACATTCCCCATCATTTGATGTCTGCTGTTGTCTTGTCTGAGACAACACTCCAACTATTTCTCTCCTCACTCTTCATTCAGATGGATTGTCTGACTTTCATTCAGATGGAGTGTCTGACTTTCATTCAGATGGAATATCTGATCTTCATTCAGATGGAATATCTGACCTTCATTCAGATGGAGTGCCTGACCTGAGCCGCTTTCCCTTCTGTGTCCAAAAGGCACCCTATTCCCTTGATACTGCATTACTTTTAATCAGGGCCCATTGGGCTCCCTATAGGGCTCTGGTCAAAAATAGAGCACTATGTAAGGAATAGGGTGCCATTTGGGATGCACATAGGCCTGCCGGTTAATGGAGTAGCAGATTGTGCCGGTTCCTCATTCTAATCTAATCACCTCCTCTGTGTTACGCCCTGATCTGTTTCACCTGTCTTTGTGATTGTCTCCACTACCCTCCAGGTCTTGCCCATCTTCCCCATTATCCCCAGTGTATTTATACCTGTGTTCTCTGTTTGTCTGTTGCCAGTTCGTTTTGTTCGTCAAATCTACCCGCATTTTCCCCTTGCTCCTGTCTTTTCTAAAGTTCCTGTTTTTTAGTTTTCCCGTTTTTGACCTTTCTTCCTGCCCTGACCCTGAGCCTGCTTGCTGTTCTGTACCTTGTCCCACTACCCTGGGATACTGACCTCTGCCTGCCCTTGACCTATTGTATTGCCTGCCCTCTGTTCTAGTAAAAAACGTTTGTTACTTCGACACTGTCTGCATCTGGGTCTTCCCTGAAACGTGATACTCTGTGCTGGTTCCTCATTCTAATCTAATCACCTCCTCTGTGCTGGTTCCTCATTCTAATCTAATCACCTCCTCTGTGCTGGTTCCTCATTCTAATCTAATCACCTCCTCTGTGCTGGTTCCTCATTCTAATCTAATCACCTCCTCTGTGCTGGATCCTCATTCTAATCAACTCCGCTGTGCTGGTTCCTCATTCTAATCTAATCACCTCCTCTGTGCTGGTTCCTCATTCTAATCAACTCCGCTGTGCTGGTTCCTCATTCTAATCTAATCACCTCCTCTGTGCTGGTTCCTCATTCTAATCAACTCCGCTGTGCTGGTTCCTCATTCTAATCTAATCACCTCCTCTGTGCTGGTTCCTCATTCTAATCAACTCCGCTGTGCTGGTTCCTCATTCTAATCTAATCACCTCCTCTGTGCTGGTTCCTCATTCTAATCTAATCACCTCCTCTGTGCTGGTTCCTCATTCTAATCTAATCACCTCCTCTGTGCTGGTTCCTCATTCTAATCTAATCACCTCCTCTGTGCTGGTTCCTCATTCTAATCAACTCCGCTGTGCTGGTTCCTCATTCTAATCAACTCCGCTGTGCTGGTTCCTCATTCTAATCTAATCACCTCCTCTGTGCTGGATCCTCATTCTAATCAACTCCGCTGTGCTGGTTCCTCATTCTAATCTAATCACCTCCTCTGTGCTGGTTCCTCATTCTAATCAACTCCGCTGTGCTGGTTCCTCATTCTAATCTAATCACCTCCTCTGTGCTGGTTCCTCATTCTAATCAACTCCGCTGTGCTGGCTCCTCATTCTAATCTAATCACCTCCTCTGTGCTGGTTCCTCATTCTAATCAACTCCGCTGTGCTGGTTCCTCATTCTAATCTAATCACCTCCTCTGTGCTGGTTCCTCATTCTAATCAACTCCGCTGTGCTGGTTCCTCATTCTAATCTAATCACCTCCTCTGTGCTGGATCCTCATTCTAATCAACTCCGCTGTGCTGGTTCCTCATTCTAATCTAATCACCTCCTCTGTGCTGGTTCCTCATTCTAATCAACTCCGCTGTGCTGGTTCCTCATTCTAATCTAATCACCTCCTCTGTGCTGGTTCCTCATTCTAATCTAATCACCTCCTCTGTGCTGGATCCTCATTCTAATCAACTCCGCTGTGCTGGTTCCTCATTCTAATCTAATCACCTCCTCTGTGCTGGTTCCTCATTCTAATCAACTCCGCTGTGCTGGATCCTCATTCTAATCTAATCACCTCCTCTGTGCTGGTTCCTCATTCTAATCTAATCACCTCCTCTGTGCTGGTTCCTCATTCTAATCTAATCACCTCCTCTGTGCTGGTTCCTCATTCTAATCTAATCACCTCCTCTGTGCTGGTTCCTCATTCTAATCAACTCCGCTGTGCTGGTTCCTCATTCTAATCTAATCACCTCCTCTGTGCTGGTTCCTCATTCTAATCAACTCCGCTGTGCTGGTTCCTCATTCTAATCTAATCACCTCCTCTGTGCTGGTTCCTCATTCTAATCACCTCCTCTGTGCTGGTTCCTCATTCTAATCTAATCACCTCCTCTGTGCTGGTTCCTCATTCTAATCAACTCCGCTGTGCTGGTTCCTCATTCTAATCACCTCCTCTGTGCTGGTTCCTCATTCTAATCTAATCACCTCCTCTGTGCTGGTTCCTCATTCTAATCAACTCCGCTGTGCTGGTTCCTCATTCTAATCTAATCACCTCCTCTGTGCTGGTTCCTCATTCTAATCACCTCCTCTGTGCTGGTTCCTCATTCTAATCTAATCACCTCCTCTGTGCTGGTTCCTCATTCTAATCTAATCACCTCCTCTGTGCTGGTTCCTCATTCTAATCAACTCCGCTGTGCTGGTTCCTCATTCTAATCTAATCACCTCCTCTGTGCTGGTTCCTCATTCTAATCAACTCCGCTGTGCTGGATCCTCATTCTGATCTAATTACCTCCTCTGTGTGAAAAGGGCAGCTGACAGGGAATCACTGGAGTCTGACAACATTGGAGACAGGCTCACTGAATGCGTCCCAAATGCCAACCTATTCCCTATATAGTGTACTACTTTTGACCAAGGCCCTTGACCAGGGCCCCTAAGGCTCTGGTTAAAAGTAGTGCACTAATAGGGAATAGGGTGCAATATGGGACACAAGCACTGTTCAACTGCCAGGCAACGGACTCATTACCAAATACCTAGCTGTAATTAGAAAGCTGATGATTGCGCACCTCGGTAATGTTTAGCGTTTAACAGACTTCACCAAAACTATGCTACTTTGGAGTGAAAATAATACATAACCAACCGAGCTAATTCAACAACCCCTCCTCTCTCTCACCCTCTCCTTATCACATGTGCCATTTATCACAAACTCAACCTTAACCACACCCAAGCAAAAAACCTTAGAACAGTAGAAATTGCAGGGCGAACCAACGCATTTCCTTTGAGCTAGAGCCTGATTAAAAGACCAAACAGGACTATTTCAAAGCGAGAGAGAGAGGGGTGTAAACAATGTTATGAGGCTGCCAGCTACACCTTGCGCCCGCCCGCCTGCAGGGACTCAGACCTGTACCACACTGTTATTACACTATATCCCAAATGGCACCCTATTCCCTATAGGCCCTGGTCAAAAGTAAATCAAATGTTATTTGTCACATGCGCTGACCTTAATGTGAAATGCTTACTTTTTTCCCCCTCATGTTTTATTTTATTTTATTTAACCTTCATTTAACTAGGCAAGTCAGTTCAGAAAAAAATCTTATTTACAATGACGGCCTACACCGGCCAAACCTGGACGACGTTGGGCCAATTGTGCGCCGCCCTATGGGACTCCCAATCATGGACGGTTGTAATACAGCCTGGATTACAAGCCCTTAACCAATAATGCAGTTCAAGAAATAGAGCCCACCTCCCAGCTCCCAGCCCAGCTCCCAGCCCACCTCCCACCTCCCAGCCCACCTCCCACCTCCCAGCCCAGCTCCCAGCCCACCTCCCACCTCCCAGCCCAGCTCCCAGCCCACCTCCCAGCTCCCAGCCCACCTCCCACCTCCCAGCCCTCCTCCCAGCCCACCTCCCAGCTCCCAGCCCACCTCCCACCTCCCAGCCCACCTCCCACCTCCCAGCCCAGCTCCCAGCCCACCTCCCAGCTCCCAGCCCACCTCCCAGCTCCCAGCCCACCTCCCACCTCCCAGCCCACCTCCCAGCTCCCAGCCCACCTCCCACCTCCCAGCCCACCTCCCAGCTCCCAGCCCACCTCCCACCTCCCAGCCCTCCTCCAACCCCCTGCCCACCCAGATTTTTTTCCACTCGCTCTTTCCACATGAGACAGTGCAGAGAATACGGTACATATCTGCTTAAGAAAATATTTACTAAATAAACTAAGGTAAAAAATGAAATAAAAAGTTACACAATAAAATTACAATAAAGAGGCTATATACGGGGTACAGGTTAGTCAAGGTAATTTGTACATGTAGGTAGGGGTAAAGTGACTATGCATAGATAATTAACAGGGAGTAGCAGCAGTGTAAAAACAAAGGGGGGGGGGGTCAATGTAAATAGTCCAGGTGGCCATTTGATTCATTGTTCAGCAGTCTTACGGCTTGGGGGTAGAAGCTGTTAAGGAGCCTTTTGGTTCTAGACTTGGCGCTCTCTGCTAGAAAAGTCTATGGCTTGGGTGACTGGAGTCTTTGACAATTTTTTGGTCCTTCCTCTGACACCGCCTAGTATATAGGTCCTGTATGGCAGGATGCTTGGCTCCAGTGATGTACAGGGCCATCCGCATTACCCTCTGTAGCGCCTTACGATCAGATGCTGAGCAGTTGCCATACCAGGCGGTGATGCAACCGGTCAGGATGCTCTCGATTGTGCAGCTGTAGAACCTTTTGAGGATCTGAGGGCCCATGCCAAATCTTTTCAGTCTCCTGAGGGGGAAAAGGTGTTGTTGTGCCCTCTTCACAACTGTCTTGGTGTGTTTGGACCATGATAGTTTGTTGGTGATGTGGACACCAAAGAACTTGAAACTCTCGACCCGCTCCACTTCAGCCCCGTTGATGTTAATGGGGGCCTGTTTGGCACTCCTTTTCCTGTAGTCCACGATCAGCTCCTTTGTCTTGCTCACATTGAGAGAGAGGTTGTTGTCCTGGCACTACACTGTTAAGTCTCTGACCTCCTCCCTATAGGCTGTCTCATCGTCGGTGATCAGGCCTACCACTGTTGTGTCGTCAGCAAACTTAATGATGGTGTTGGAGTTGTGTTTGGCCACGCAGTCGTGGGTGAACTGGGAGTACAGGAGGGGACTAAGCACACACCCCTGAGGGGCCCCAGTGTTGAGGGGGCGGCCCATCAGGGGGCGGCCCATCAGGAAGTACAGGATCCAGTTGCAGAGGGAGATGTTTAGTCCCAGGGTCCTTAGCTTAGTGATGAGCTTGGAGGGTGTTGAATACTGAGCTCTAGTCAATGAACAGTACTCTCACCTTTTGTCCAGGTGGGAAAGGGCAGCGTAGAGTGCGATTGAGATTGCGCCATCTGTGGATCTGTTGGGGCGGTATGCAAATTGGAGTGGGTCTAGGGTTTCTGGGATGATGGTGTTGATGTGAGTCATGACCAGCCTTTCAAAGCATTTCATGGCTACCGACGTGAGTGCTATGGGTCGGTAGTCATTTAGGCAGGTTACCTTCGCTTTCTTGGGCACAGGGATTATCGTGGTCTGCTTGAAACATGTAGGTATTACAGACTCAGTCAGGAATAGGTTGAAAATGTCAGTGAAGTCACTTGCCAGTTGGTCCGCGAATGCTCTGAGTACACATCTTAGTAAAGTAGTGCACTATATAGGGAATAGGGTGCCATTTGGACACAGAGTGCATCCACCTTATGGTGTTTCATCTCTATCCCTGAGATACGCCTCTGAGTGCTGAGGTAAGCTAAGTGGCACTAAAAGCAATTCTTAAGACGTTAATAATTACGCTCTAATGACCCTAAACACATTTTATCTTATATGAAAGAGTCTGATAAAAAAAAACGTATCGCATATTCAACGGAGCGATGCGGTGGGGTGATTGGAATTTACAAGCACGAAGTATGAGGGAAGGAAGGCTTTTAAGTCTGCTGCTGTGAGAGAAATGAGAGTGGGCGGGGGGCCCGTTACAAGGCCAGGCTGCAACACAAAGGTATGGAGCCTCAGCCCCAGTGCTTCACAGAGAGAGAGCAGCAGTCAGTTTTCTTATCAGTATGGGATAGGGAGTTTCATACCTTCCCAAGGATACAGCTTTGTAAAACCATTAGTCTCTAGGTGTGGAGCTGGAATATTTGCTGCACGGTGAGGTAGGTAGGTGTCAAAGTTGTTGGACAAAGCAGAGCTTATTGAGCTCCTCATAAAACATTTCCAGCTGCCTGCTTCTGATGACCTTGCTATGAACAGCTATTTTCATAGGCTTTCAAACGATGAACAGCACAAACCTTGTCTGGAGTATTGTTAACTCCTTTCCCACTATCCAAAGATGTAATCAGAAATATCTTATTTGTGGGATTTGGCAACGTTAGAAATATTTTACTGGCTTTAACTGGGATTGGGCAACGCTGGTAACTTCTACCATGCAAGACCATAGTAGCCTAGGCTAACCACAGCCATCAGATGACTATGACCTTAGGCTGCTTCCCAAGAAAAGCCTTGAGAAACTGTTGCGATCCTCTGTCTTATTAGTCGGAGAAGGCTTGACACTCTCTCCATAAGCCAACATTTACTTTAGCCCCTTTCGTTAACGCTCACATCTGCGAGATAGCATTGAGCATCACGTCCCACTCCAAATTTTTTGTCGTGTCACGTCCAATCTGCATCTGTAAACCCATTGAGAGGTTTCTGGGCTGAGACAGGACCGGGTTAAGGAGCATCCTGGTGCTTTATCCCACAGATGAGGTGTGTCAACTCTGACACTGATAAGCCAAGAGAAGCGGAGCGGAGCCGCTGACTGAGACACCATGCTCTGTTTCCCCCTGTCCTTCTCCTGACACTCACCCATACTGAGTTCTAAATGGCACCATATTAGCTACAGCACTGGTCAGAAGTAGTGGACTATATAGCGAGTATGGTGCCATTTGGGACACACAACCAGTCAACTGTCTCTTTACACAAATAACAACTCCAAGAGCTTGTTTTCCTAACTGGTTTTATGTTTAAGCTTCTTAGAACAATCTTTGTAGAGGAGAGGAGATAGAGCAGACAGGCAGAGCAGACATCTAGAGCAGACAGGTAGAGCAGACAGGCGGAGCAGACAGGTAGAGTAGACATCTAGAGCAGACAGGTAGAGCAGACAGGCGGAGCAGACAGGTAGAGTAGACATCTAGAGCAGACAGGCAGAGCAGACATCTAGAGCAGACAGGCAGAGCAGACATCTAGAGCAGACAGGTAGAGCAGACAGGCAGAGCAGACATCTAGAGCAGACAGGTAGAGCAGACAGGAAGAGCAGACAGGAAGATCAGGCAGGTAGAGCAGACAGTTAGAGCAGACAGGCAGAGCAGACAGGCAGAGCAGACAGGCAAGATCAGTGGTTGTTTGTTGCTCCCCAGTGTTCGATTAATTCTATCGCTTAGCTAACTACTGTCCTCATTCTGATGGAAAATCACTTCAGATTATGTTCAAGTAGTAAATCAGGTGCTGACGGCATTTGGAAGGCGACCCAATCAACGCAAGGTCTCTCCAAGGATTGCACAGGGCGAGAGGGAGCGAGAGAGAGGGAGAGAGGGAGAGAAGAGGAAGGGATATGGGAGAGAGGGAGAGAGGGATAGAGGGAGAGAGAGTGATAGAGGGAGAGAAGGGGAAGGGATAGGGGATAGAGGGATAGAGGGAGAGAGAGAGGGAGAGGGAGAGAAGGGGAAGGGATAGGGGGATAGAGGGGTAGAGGGAGAGAGAGGGATAGAGGGAGAGAAGGGGAAGGGATAGGGGGATAGAGGGATAGAGGGAGAGAGAGTGATAGAGGGAGAGAAGGGGAAGGGATAGGGGGATAGAGGGAGAGAGAGTGATAGAGGGAGAGAAGGGGAAGGGATAGGGGGATAGAGGGATAGAGGGATAGAGGGAGAGAGAGGGGGGGGAGAACTGTAAGAGGGGTAGAGAGCAGAGGAGGCTGGTAAGCTATAGGAGGATGGGCTCATTGTAATGGCTGGAATGGTATTGATGGAATGGAGTCAAACATGTGGTTTCCATATGTTTGATGTGTTTTACACCGTTCCAAAGATTCCATTCCATTCATTACAATGAGCCCGTCCTGCTATATCTCCTCCCACCAGCCTCCTTTGGTAGAGAGAGGAGCTAATTGAATCCATTTTAATTTCCCTGTTCGTTCAATCATGCTGCAGAGGAGACAGAAGCAGATGTGTTGGACCTGGGAAGAACCAATGAACCGTCTCCCCTCTCTGACTCCATGGAAACATTGGGACATTTCTGATTCAAACAGAACACTTATGCTCTCATTCTTTTCTCTGTATGTTCTCTTATGATGCAGCAATCGACAATCACTCTCTTTCAGCAAGGGAAGTGCAATCGCTGTGCAATCAGATTTAAAATCTCCAACCTAAGAGTTAAAGATACTCTTTCTTTTTTATTTTCTGATATAACACAACGAGAACAGGACCTGACCTGGGTTTAGATAGTCTTGTGTGGTCCAGACCTACAGTAGGCCTGCTGAGCCCCTCCTCTCCTATCTTTCTCTGCTGCAGTAAGTCCAGCATATGTTAGCTAGTTAACTTTCTCTACCCTTTCTTCCATCATGTGTTATCTCCTGTGTGTCTAACTGCCAGGTGATCCAGATCAGCAGAGAGCCAAAGGTCAGCAGAGAGCCAGAGGTCAGCAGAGAGCCAGAGATCAGCTGGAGGGCAAAGAGAGGCAGAGACTGCTGCACACTTTCATTACTATACAGCAGTTGAGGGCTGTGTCTAAAATGACACCCTATTCCCTATTTAGGTCTCTACTTGACCAGAGCCCATAGGCCAAAAAAAGTGCACTATAAAGAGAGTAGCGTGCTGTTTCGGACACAGACCAGGATCCGTGGGCTAAAAACTAATACATCAAGGCACATGCTGTGCTGTATGAGAGGCCTGTGTTACCTCATTGAGAGGCCTGTGTTACCTCATTGAGAAGCTTATGTTACCTCATTGAGAGGTCTATGTTACCTCATTGAGAAGCTTATGTTACCTCGTTGAGAGGCTTACGTTACCTCATTGAGAGGCCTATGTTACCTCATTGAGAGGCTTATGTTACCTCATTGAGAGGCCTATGTTACCTCATTGAGAGGCCTATGTTACCTCATTGAGATGCTTATGTTACCTCATTGAGAGGCCTGTGTTACCTCATTGAGAGGCCTATGTTACTTCATTGAGAGGTCTATGTTACCTCATTGAGAGGCTTATGTTACCTCATTGAGATGCTTATGTTACCTCATTGAGAGGCTTATGTTACCTCATTGAGAGGCTTATGTTACCTCATTGAGATGCTTATGTTACCTCATTGAGGCCTATGTTACCTCATTGAGAGGCCTATGTTACCTCATTGAGAGGCCTATGTTACCTCATTGAGAGGCTTATGTTACCTCATTGAGAAGCTTATGTTACCTCATTGAGAGGCTTATGTTACCTCATTGAGAGGCCTATGTTACCTCATTGAGAGGCTTATGTTAACTCATTGAGAGGCCTATTTTACCTCATTGAAAGGCCTGTGTTACCTCATTGAGACGCTTATGTTACCTCATTGAGACGCTTATGTTACCTCATTGAGAGGCTTATGTTACCTCAATGAGATGCTTATTTTACCTCATTGAGAGGCCTATGTTACCTCATTGAGAGGCTTATGTTACCTCATTGAGATGCTTATGTTACCTCATTGAGAGGCCTATGTTACCTCATTGAGAGGCTTATGTTACCTCATTGAGAGGCCTATGTTACCTCATTGAGAGGCCTATGTTACCTCATTGAGAGGCCTGTGTTACCTCATTGAGAGGCTTATGTTACCTCATTGAGAGGCCTATGTTATCTCATTGAGAGGCCTATGTTACCTCATTGAGAAGCTTATGTTACCTCATTGAGAGGCGTATGTTACCTCATTGAGAGGCGTATGTTACCTCATTGAGAGGCCTATGTTACCTCATTTAGAGGCCTGTGTTACCTCAATGAGAGGCTTATGTTACCTCATTTAGAGGCCTGTGTTACCTCAATGAGAGGCTTATGTTACCTCAATGAGAGGCCTATGTTACTTCATTGAGAGGCCTGTGTTACCTCAATGAGAGGCTTATGTTACCTCATTGAGAGGCCTATGTTACTTCATTGAGAGGCTTGTGTTACCTCAATGAGAGGCTTATGTTACCTCTTATTAATAGTTCATAAACTACACATACAGTGTGCTCTTGATCATTCCCCACCTGTCTCACAGATCTGCAAACCTGCAGCACAACTGGAAATGAAAGGTGGCCCTAAATTCAACATAAAAATGACCCCACCATGAAGATAATATTTTACTTTGTCACTTAAAACCCCTCCGGGGGTACATGTCTTTTCTGCTGTGATATTTACTTGGCCTGAAGCTCCCTGGTCTCTCTCTGTCTATCTTATTGGTGATGTAAAAGGGGAGTAAGGGCTGGCACATCTCAAAGGACCTCTCTCTCTTTTCAACTCTACTTTGACAGGACTGTGTGTGTGTGTGTGTGTGTGTGTGTGTGTGTGTGTGTGTGTGTGTGTGTGTGTGTGTGTGTGTGTGTGTGTGTGCGTGCGTGCGTGCGTGCGTGCGTGCGTGCGTGCGTGCGTGCGTGCGTGCGTGCGTGCGTGCGAGAGAACTGGTAAGGCTGAATCAGAGAGCTGCCAAACGTGTTGCCAGGCAACGGTGACATGCAGGAACATTGTTTTTATCGCCTGTGGGCACGTAGTACATGCTGCCAGAGCGTAGGTGGCTGCCTGGGTGGGCAATCATTCTGTCCATGTTATATTTTAAAAGCAGTCTTTCTAAATCTGAATATGTTTCATCTCTCTCTCTATCTCTCTCTCTCTCACTCTCTCTCTCCGTCTCTCTCTCTGTCTCTTTCTCTATTTCTTTCTCTGTCTCTCTCTCTCTCTCTGTCTCTGTCACTCTCTCTGTCCCTCCCTCCATCTGCAGCACAAAGCAGGGATTTGAACTGAACTTGGTGAGGACAGACTTCCCAGTAATCACTGGAGGTCAACTTATCATTGGTAATGTTATGTTAAGGGAAACAGGAGCCATTTCCTGCTAGACAGGATATTCCATTTCCTTTGATTAATAAGGGACTGTTAACTCACATAGGGGCACTAGAGGAGCCTCCCAGTCCCTCACACACAGACCAAAACTTCAACTCAAGTGCTAATCAGTGTATCTTTGTTATACAGCATTGCCGCTGGGGGAAAATAAACACTTACTCAGTTCTCTTTGTCCCGGGTGGGACATAAGGCAGCAACAATATTCTACCACTGGAGTCTGTCTTTGGCCAAATCTTGTGCCCTGTCCCATGAGGAGGAAAGTAAAGAGGGAAGAAAATTCATTCCATCTGACAGATACACCTCAAAAAAGCCTGGGCGTCGCAAGTGAAGCTGAATAATAGCACATGTCCAACCTATGAACTTGAAGAATGTCTCTTTTAGTCGCGTTCCCCATCTTTCTGTGAAAGGGTACGTGTGTTGTGTTTGTCTATGGTGAGGGTCGGGACTGGAGCCAGTTAAACTGGTGTTTCAGAACCTGCTGTCACCAATCACCAATCACTAAGCAGAGCAGAAAGGAGAGGAGTTGGACTCCACAGTGCTAGAGGAATGCAGTGTTATGTTGAGTCCCAAATTGCACCCTAACTCCATAGGGCATTGGTCAAAAGTAGTGCACTAAATAGGGTCATTTGGGATGCTGTCTTATTAAGCAGCTGGGCTGTGCTGTGCTGTGCTGTGCTCTCTGCTTTGCAGTCTCCACACTAATGGGATATTAAACTTGTTAGAGAGACAAGGAAACATTAAACACAGTGAGTCCACAGTTGGCAAGCAGATATGTACCGTATTCTCTGCACTGTCTCATGTGGAAAGAGCGAGTGGAGGGTGTAGGAAGTGAGATATGAGGGAAGGGAGGGAGAGAGTTCTCCTTTTTCCTTCCTCAGCCCCCACAGTTTTCAGCAGATAAAGGTCACCGTTGCCTAGGTGACATGGCAGAAAAAGGGAAAGTATCTGGGCAGTCTTTTTCGCCTTATTCCTTCCCAAGCTGCAGATAGAGAAAGAGAGAGCAGAGCCGAGAGAGAGCAGAGCAGAGAGAGAGCAGAGAGAGAGCAGAGCAGAGAGAGAGAGAACAGAGAGAGTCGAGAGAGAGCAGAGCAGAGAGAGAGAGAACAGAGAGAGTCGAGAGAGAGCAGAGCAGAGAGAGAGAGAACAGAGAGAGTCGAGAGAGAGCAGAGCAGAGAGAGAGCAGAGCAGAGAGAGAGCAGAGAGAGGGGAGAGCAGAGAGAGAGAGCAGAGCAGAGAGAGAGGAGAGAGTGAAAGCAGAGAGAGAGGAGAGAGAGCAGAGAGAGAGGAGAGAGAGAGCACAGAGAGAGAGAACAGAGTGAGAAAGAGAACAGAGAGAGAACAGAGTGAGAGAGTACAGAAAGAGAGCAGAGAGAACAGAGTGAGAGAACTGAGAGAACAGATAGAGAGCAGAGAGAGAGAGAGAACAGAGAGAGAGTCGAGAGAGAGAGAGCAGAGAGAGAGAGAACAGAGAGAGAGTCGAGAGAGAGAACAGAGAGAGAGAACAGAGAGAACAGACAGAGAGAACAGACAGAGAGGAGAGAGAGAGCAGAGAGAGAGAGAACAGAGAGAGTCGAGTGAGAGAACAGAGAGAGAGAACTGAGAGAACAGACAGAGAGGAGATAGAGAGCAGAGAGAGAGAGAACAGAGAGAGGAGAGAGAGAGCAGAGAGAGAGAGAACAGAGAGAGAGAGAACAGAGAGAGGAGAGAGAGAGCAGCGAGAGAACAGAGAGAGAGCAGAGAGAGAGAGCAGAGAGAGCAGAGCAGAGAGAACAGGGAGAGTACAGAGAGAGAGAACATAGTGAGAACAGAGTGAGAGAGAGTACAAAGAGAGAACAGAGTGAGAGAGTACAGAAAGAGAGCAGAGAGTGCAGAGAGACAGAGACAGAACAGAGAGAACAGTCAGAGAGAACATAGTGAGAGAACATAGTGAGAACAGAGTGAGAGAGAGTACAAAGAGAGAACAGAGTGAGAGAGTACAGAAAGAGAGCAGAGAGTGCAGAGAGACAGAGACAGAACAGAGAGAACAGTCAGAGAGAACATAGTGAGAGAACATAGTGAGAGAACAGAAAGAACATAGAGAACAGACAGAGAGAACAGAGTGAGAGAACAGAGTGAGAGAACAGACAGAGAGAACAGTGAGAGAAGAGAACAGACAGAGAACAGAGTGAGAGAACAGAGTGAGAGAACAGACAGAGAACAGAGTGAGAGAACAGACAGAGAGAACAGAGAACAGAGTGAGAGAACAGAGTGAGAGAACAGAGTGAGAGAACAGAGTGAGAGCAGAACAGAGCGGAGATGGAAAGCCACAGGCATACAGTAGATAGGATTATTTTAGTCTCTCCTCTAACAGAACAAAAGGCTGTGTGGAGGGATAATACAGTGGGCTTTAATACTGTGGGACAATTAAAGTGAACTACATTCCCTCTAAAGCTGCCTAAATATGTGAAACATGCAATAATGAGCTTGCTAGGCCTCCGGAACCCAGGCTATGGTGCTACTGCTGGAATGAGTGGGTTGTATTTTTCCTCATTTCTACTACTCAAGAGCTATGTCAAAATATTTGCAGGAGGTTTATAGGGAAAGTTGGTCTTAGGAATGATAGATAGCCTGTATGCAAAACCGTCACGTGCCTTCATGAGTTTAGCCTGGGAAAGACATTGGATGTTGGTTTAAGCATAGTGTTAAAATACATTTCTTTAGAGGTCATTGTGTGTGTACACCAAATAGTTACACAAATAGTTGCAATATATCAAAGCTCAATTGCAAATAAAGACAGGTAAGGCAAGTGATTACAGTAAAGAGGAAAAACTCATTTATTTTGCCATGAATTTCACACTGTGAAAAAAAATCTGTCACATGTACAAAACAATGTTATAAAAAAATTGAAACATGACAGAAAAAATGAAAGCAAATGCACATTGAAAGTGTTTATAAAGAATTTTACATAATTTTGGTGAATGCCTACAGCAAGCCAGTCAGGGAGAACACACTACACGTAAGCGGACGTAAGCGAGCTGAATCCCAATAAAGGGGGAAGAGAGAGGGGGCAAAAAGAGAAATGAGAGAGGGAAGAAAATGACACTGAACAATCACTTGTAAATTGGAGGGGCACTCACTGCTTGACCGTTGCCAGGGTAACTTATGTTCTAAAAGGAACCCTCTTATCTGATTGGTGAGGAGAAACGTGCAGTGTTCTGTGGGCGGGTTGGTTAGGGGGTCGACATCAAGGAGCAAATGAGTTCTCCATAGAATTCCTTCATCAGTTTGTGCTTTTGTAGGCCTGGGAGGTGGGCAGGGGGTTGGAGGTGGGCTGGGAGGAGGGCTGGGAGGTGGGAGGTGGGCTGGGAGCTGGGAGGTGGGCTGGGAGGTGGGCTGGGAGCTGGGCTGGGAGGTGGGCTGGGAGGTGGGAGGTGGGCTGGGAGCTGGGCTGGGAGGTGGGCTGGGAGCTGGGCTGGGAGGTGGGAGGTGGGCTGGGAGGTGGGCTGGGAGCTGGGCTGGGAGGTGGGAGGTGGGCTGGGAGCTGGGAGGTGGGCTGGGAGCTGGGCTGGGAGGTGGGCTGGGAGGTGGGAGGTGGGCTGGGAGCTGGGCTGGGAGCTGGGAGGTGGGCTGGGAGCTGGGAGGTGGGCTGGGAGGTGGGAGGTGGGCTGGGAGGTGGGAGGTGGGCTGGGAGGTGGGCTGGGAGGTGGGCTGGGAGCTGGGAGGTGGGCTGGGAGGTGGGCTGGGAGCTGGGAGGTGGGCTGGGAGAATGGCTGGAAGGTGGGAGGTAGGCTGGGAGGTGGGAGGTGGGCTGGGAGCTGGGAGGTGGGCTGGGAGCTGGGCTGGGAGGTGGGAGGTGGGCTGGGAGGTGGGAGGTGGGCTGGGAGGTGGGAGGTGGGCTGGGAGGTGGGCTGGGAGGTGGGCTGGGAGGTGGGCTGGGAGGATGGCTAGAAGGTGGGAGGTAGGCTGGGAGCTGGGAGGTGGGCTGGGAGGTGGGCTGGGAGCTAGGAGTTGGGCTGGGAGGTAGGCTGGGAGCTGGGCTGGGAGGTGGAAGTTGGGCTGGGAGGAGGACTGGGAGGTGGGTGGCTCAAATAATCAAACAGGAATGTGGAATACAAGGGATTGAGGCCATTCACCGAATCCATCCAGAACACATCCTGCCTGGGAAAATCTATACAACTGTTAGCTTTTATGTTGACCTTGACAATGATTTCATCATGCTAAACTGTACATGTCAATATTCTGGCCACCCAGACAGACAAACAGACAAAAACATCAAGAAATCAACTACTGATACAACATTTTGGATGCAAGTATTTAAGACATTCTTTTTGTTGGTCTTTGGAACTCTCCCCTGTCATATTCCCTCCCATACATCAGTGCCCATATGGTGAAGAGCACTGCGGTGTCTGCCTGCCCTTTAAATGTACAGGATTCAGTTAACTACACATCCTCTTCCTCCTCCTCATCTTCACACGCACACTATACTAAAATGGCAATATTCTGACTTGAGATCTACATGCTTAGCTTGTATTTTTCATGCAAGTCTCCCGTTGACATTGATAAATGATGTACACAGAAGTCTGAGCTACATACGCTCATCTCAAGTCATAATATTGAATATTTGAGTGTGGGACTTAGAATAAAGCAGATATGCCTCATAGCAGAGTCAACATTTAAATGTGAGATGTTACTCTACCCAAAGTCCACCTCTAAAACAGACACATTCTCTAAGCAAGGCCCACCCACAGGCCACTTGCAATCTAGGTAATCTAAGTGTCCATCCCTACACTGACTCCTAACCCCAGACCTCTGACCTGTTCACCTAACTGACCATATGGTTGGAACAGGTTGCACTTTGGGAGAAACTGAACAGTGCAAAAAAAAGCAGACCAAAGGATAAACAATAAAATAGAGCATCTATAACAAGGGTCATGCATGATTTACCCTTAAAAAGATCTACATTAATTTACCTGGAAATTAATGCAGGGAGAGAAACAATAAAGAAAGTAAAGTCATTTTTGTATAAATTAAGACTTATGAAACATGATACACTGGAGCAAGATAAGACAAGAATGTATTAAGTTTCAGTTTTGGTTAGGAAGGTAACAAGATGCTCTTGACCAGAGAAGTTCATCATGCCAATCTTACTTGAGTCCCCATATCCATGGTACATGCTCTGAAGAGTTCAGAATAATCTTCTAGGCAAAGTAGAAAATCTATCCATCGGTGATCCAACAAAACAATACTGCTCATTGGAATGACTTCAGAACAAACAGTAAATAGTGTGCAAGAGCAAACCCTTCAGGGCTGGATGCAATCCGTATAGGAAGCTTAACATTTTAAAGGTCATTTCCGATTGAGCCGACATGCAGCTATTACCGTGAATGCAGTCTCCGCGAACGTGGAAACATTGCCTTTCAATTTCAATCACGCTGTAATCCTGATATTCAGCGCTACAGATTGAATCGAGCCCTTAGTGTCCAACTGAGCTTGGATTAGCATTTTCTTCAGTTCTGTGTTGCATTGTCCACTTCTCTTCTTGGATTATTGTTATTTTGGATCAGGAGTGTAGTGACCTACTGCAAGAATGGGGTTGGGGGAGGCAGGGCTAAAGGGGGTGGTAACTTTATATCGGTAGACATGTCAGGACTTGACCCTCCTTCACCCTCTCCCAAACTCCGCTCTCAGACTCAGCTGGTGCTGGCACTTCAAGTCCTCACAACACGTAGTGACAGCTAGAGCCAGGTCTCACAGCAAACTGCCAAAGAGGAACTTCCAACACCCATTAAAACGTTTTAAACCCCAAACGCCTACTAGGTGGTGGGGACAGGAAGAGGAGGGGAGGAGGTTGTCAATCTCTGTCTCTCTCCTCTTGGCGAGGGCAGAACGACTGGAACTAGAAGAGTCTAAAGTCTCAGATACACCAGGGAGAGAAAACTGTTGATGGATCAGTTGGTTATAATCAAGCTGAAGAGGAGTCCGTCTCTGGTCACTTTCCTCTCTCCCCTCATATGTATCCTATGTCCAAACAGGTCCTCCTTCATGCTATTCAATTAAAGGCCCTGTGCAGAGGATGTTTCTTCTTCTTTTTTAACATTTCATATCACAGAATTATCAGAGTGAGAAGAGCAAAGACATAGTCTGTAGTACAAGTATTTCATGATTGAATGGAAAGAAATCCAGGCTGTGTGAGTGTGTAACTGACTGATATGTTGATGGGTCTTTCATGGAAGGCTGAGAAGCACAGGCGCGGTATGCCGATAGTACACTGGGATTGGGGGGTTGTTGGATTTTACAGTACAAGCAGCAGGTTGTTGGATCGTACAGTACAAGCAGCAGGTTGTTGGGTTTGTTTGCATGAATAACGTCCAAACCTCTCTCTCAGAAACGATATGACATCATTGACATCATTCTGTGTACAAGGTCCTCTCAGGAGCATTGATGGTTCTTTAAACGTCTGTAAACTCACAGTAGCATTAGGGTGGATCAAGGTGTGTTTTCACACTTATACAATGGTTCAGTTTTTTTCATGAAGAAAATTAGAAAGTCTTTTTTTTATTGCACAGACAGGAAGTTAAAGAGTGTGATTCTATCTTCACAGCTGAAATCCAGTGGATGATGCAAAACAGAGAAATCTGAGGAAAAAGGAGAGAGAAAAAAATTACCCATTAGACAAACAGTGTTTAAGAGGTCATGGAAAATATCTCTGCTTTTGCGCCTCGAAAAAAGGCTCAAAAGTAGACAATTTAACATATTTGCTAAGATTCAAAAGTTCAGGGACAGAAAAATCCCTCAGATAGACTCCAGACCCTATCTTCACTCCATTACTGTCCCCCCTAACTCCTTCTCTTTCTCCCCTCAGTAAAAAAAAAAAAACTAAACAGACACTGCCTTGCCTGCCGTGGCATTTGCACCTGTTTCTCTAGAGACTTGTCAGAGATATCATGCATTAGGCTAGAAGGCTAATGGACTCCTTTGTGAAATTCATCCACTTTACTGCCATTCCCCCGACACAGTTAGGGTTCTTTTTATCGCTCCCCCAAATCTAAATCCAGATAGATATTTCAAATCTGATGGCCTTTGACTTCTGCTCTGCATCTTAATCTGACTTCTCGGTTTTAAAAGCTTTATTTTTTTCAGCATTACACCACAGATGGTTTAAAGCCTTGGGAAGGCCCCATGTGTAACGCAAGTCTAATATCCATTTTAAATACAAATCCTCCTCCCCCATCTCTCTCGCCTTCTTCCCATGTGGCCCTATCTTGAGGGGGAAGCCCAATCTTACAACTGGCTGTGGTAGCTAGAGGAAACGCACATACAGGCACACACATGCAAACACGCACGCACACGGTCGCACACAGACATACACACACACACACACAGATGAGTGCATAACGGTCGATCAGCCAACTCTGCCTCCCAGAAGAGGCCTTTCTCAATTAGGCTTCCAGAAAAGATCCAGTTCTACTGGCCTAGTGATGGGGATATCTGCCTGGAGGTCATTGCATAGCAAAGGATGAATAACAATAAGCAAGCATCTCTATCCTCTCCAACGCATGAGTGGAATGAGCTAGCTGACTGATAATGAAATCCTCATTTCAGATTTTGGAGGATTCTATACCCTGGAGTTCCCCAGTCCTTACCAACCTTGGAAGTTACAAAATGGAATGATTGGAAAATTGGATTTGATCAGTATGGCACCCTTGCGAGACTAAAGCAGATCTCTGAACAAAAGCATAAATTGGCTTGACACCAGATACCTAGTGTGGCTTTAAACAGTACAAGCCAGCAGGACGGACTAGACCTAATAGAGGGAGAGAGAGGAAGGGAAAAGGGAGGGATGAAGAGAGAGGAGGGGGAAGTGTAGAGGGGAGTGTTGAGCAACCAAAAAAGTGTGAAAACAGACTGAAGAGGAGAGATCTGTTTTTCACCCTTCTCTCCTCCCCTCCCACTATTTAGTGGCCAGTAATACATCAGTGTCACTGTGTCTCTGTGTGGAGTCACCACTCCACACTATGACTGTTTACAGAAAAATGGGCACCTACGCAAAAGAGAGGATCAGGCCTCAGTGACTGAAATCTGAAATAATTGTACACCCAAAAGCAGTATGTTGCATTGGTTTAGTCTAGAGGGTTAAAGCTTTCACTGCAGTCTCTGTTTCAGAGATGAGTCATTGAAGAAAAATTTGCACTTAAGTCAGGGAGCATTTCATCAAAGGAGAGCAAAGAATAGTGGAGCGGAGAGGCGCATCAGTATCCCAGGCCGATCAATCTATTTATCTATCCTTCCCTCTCTGCCTCTCCCCTCTTTGGCTCATGAGCTGAGGGCACACAGCCATTTCACCAAGGTCTGCTAAATGAGAAGGTCTGCCAATTGTGTGTCTGCATGCGTGTGTGTGTGTGCGCATCTGTCCGCGTGTGTGCATGTGTGTCTGCCTTTATACGATCGTGTGTGAGTGTGAAAGAGAGAGTCGGATTATGACACCAGGGTCTCCAGTGTTCAGAATGAGCAGGGTTGCCAATGGTCTGTGCTCTACATCTGTCTGGCCTGCTTATCGTCAAGGAGACAGAGAGTGGTTACTATAAGGCTTTGCAGATACACACAGACAGACAGACACACAGACACACAGACACAGGGAACAGGGGAGAGGTGGGGGAGACTGGGGCTGCTCAGAGAAACAGTAAACACTCACTTCCTGTCCAGGCACTGTTATTTGTCAGGGCCGGAGTGTGTGTGTACTGGCTGTGTTTTGCTTGTCTGCATGGCTGTGCAGCCGCGTTCTCTCTGAAAGACAGGCACCAAAGCCTTACTCCCTGTTACCACCCTCTGCCTTCTCCTCATCTCAGTAACTCCAGACTGCCTCTCTCTCTCTCACCTCCCACCCAGAGCCCCATAAACCCATCAAAAAGAGGCAATTGAGAGTGGATTAGCTTCACCAGGATGTTGTAGCTTGTCGGCATGTAACTTGTCTAATTGGCCTCCCCCCTCTCAACCCCCTCAGACAAATTTCCCCCACAGGGACAATAAAAGTATTTTATTCTGTTTCAATTACCCCCTGTGTGCCTCCTCCTTCACTGCCTCGTGCAGGTTGAAGTTTATTGTCATGAGTCTTGTCCTGTAGGCAGAACTGAGTGATTTCCCCTTAGGCCAGCCGCAAAGTCAAAATTGTCTCACCCCAAACCTGCGGTCTCATAACTCTCATGACCTACACATACAATCCGCCATCCTACCACTCACTCCCCTCTCTCCACACAGTGGTCTGGTGTATTTTGTTTCGCCCTGTATCTGTGGTTTTCACTGGTATCGACAGACACAAATCAAATAGCGGCGGCTGCTTGGTTAGTATTCAAAGCATGCAGTTCAGCCCTGGCCAAAATCGCATGGCAATCTAATTACTCTATCAATAGTCCATTTGTGCTTGATTCAATCAGGATCTTTGTAGGGTGACGGAGGAAGAACAGGATTTTTATCTACTGGCTACTGAATGAAAACAGCTGTCTTTAACCTATGAGCTGGGAATTTTACTTATATCATCCCAGTATGTGACAATGAGAGCTCAAAACACAGCCCAATAGATATGTGACAATGAGAGCTCAAAACACAGCCCAATAGATATGTGACAATGAGAGCTCAAAACACAGCCCAGTAGATATGTGACAATGAGAGCTCAAAACACAGCCCAATAGATATGTGACAATGAGAGCTCAAAACACAGCCCAGTAGATATGTGACAATGAGAGCTCAAAACACAGCCCAGTAGATATGTGACAATGAGAGCTCAAAACACAGCCCAGTAGATATGTGACAATGAGAGCTCAAAACACAGCCCAGTAGATATGTGACAATGAGAGCTCAAAACACAGCCCAGTAGATATGTGACAATGAGAGCTCAAAACACAGCCCAGTAGATATGTGACAATGAGAGTTCAAAACACAGCCCAGTAGATATGTGACAATGAGAGCTCAAAACACAGCCCAATAGATATGTGACAATGAGAGTTCAAAACACAGCACAGTAGATATGTGACAATGAGAGCTCAAAACACAGCCCAATAGATATGTGACAATGAGAGCTCAAAACACAGCCCAGTAGATATGTGACAATGAGAGCTCAAAACACAGCCCAGTAGATATGTGACGAAGAGTGTTTATTAGAAAAACTGACAACAAGAAACTGTCTTATGCACTCAGCTCAGCTGAGAATACTTGAAATCGCTTGGACTCTCCAGTCTGGACTGCCCAGAGTATCACTAATACATTATGCATTCCATCTCATTCCCCTACTGACAGATAGTAACAAACAGACAACAACACAGAGAGAGAGAGAGAGAGACAGATCTCCATACCTCATGAGAGGGGGGTTGGGATGGAGGTGTGGGGCTATCCCAGAATGCCATGCAGGTCAGGCTGGGAGATGTTTCCAGGTGCTGACGAAGGCAGTGGGGATGAGGGAGTAGGGTACGGTAGTGATGCTGTTCCAAGCATCCAGCGTTGGGTCATAACAGTCCAGAGTCTTACACCGCTGTGTGCCAAAGTAGCCCCCCACCACATACAGTTTGTTTCCTGACGCTACGGCCTGGCAGCTCATCCTCTTAGCCGTCACGTCTCCCACTTTAGTCCACTGGTAGGTATCGCTGCTGAACTTATAGGCCGAGCACGCCGAGAACTCTGTGTCCCCGCCCATCACAAAGATCTGATTGCCGAGGACGGCGGCGGCAGTGTAGCGCCAGGGCTGCGGGCAGGAGGCGGGAACCATCCAGCAATTCTCCTGCGGATCGTAGCACTGCACCTTGGGAAGTTTGTCGTGGGTGACGCTGGTGCCGCCGAAGGCGAAGAGTTTCAGCTTGACGCTGACCACCGCCGCGTTGCTCACGCCTTCCCTCAGCGGCGCCACCATGGTCCACTTATTGGCCGCCGGGTCGAACTGCTCCACCTGTTTCAGGGACACCGAGGGCGAGGCGGGGAGGCAGCCGGTGCCGGCCGTGTGTCCTCCAACCACGTACAAGCAGTGTTTCAGCTCGGCTGAACCGTGGCCGAAGCGGGCGATGAGCATGGGCGCTGCCTTGGACCACTCCTCATGCACGGTGTCATAGACCCACACGTCTTTGGACACACCGTTCTCCGAGCCCCTCCCGCCGGTCACGTAGACCTTACAGCCGATTGCACACGCGCTGAACTCCTTCCTGGGGCTGGGGATGTCCGCCTTGGGGATGATCTCCTTGGCCTTCTGGTCCACCAAGTACAGCTTGTCACACATGAAGGTCTGTCCTCCCAGGAGGAACAGGGCGTGGCTGGTCTTCCTGGGCCGGGCGCAGGGGCTGTTCACCACCCCGTCGTTCTGGAGGATCTTCAGTTTGCAGTGGATGGCCTCGTCCACCAGCTCCTTGCTCTTTAACTGGGCGTTGATCAGCTCCTCCGTGGACACGTTCTCCATGAGGAAGATGGCAGGGAGGAGTGCCAGGCGGACGGTCTGCAGCAGTTCCGGCAGGTGGCAGTGCCTCCTCTCCAGGTCGTAGTTGACCCAGTTGAGGGTGGCCTCATAGACCAGTCTCTCGTCCTCTGTCTCCAGCTCCTCGTGGGACAGGAGCTGCACCACCATGTCTTTGGGGAGCTGCAGGAAGTCCTCTGTCTTGCAGATGGCGGGGAAGTTGCTGAGGCACATGCCCCAGGAGAGCTCAGACAGCTTGGTGCACTGGTGGGCGTCGGACAGCAGCAGCATGCCCAGGCAGTTGGACGGGTGCAGGTTCCTCTCCAGGAACTCGGCGCAGGCGTCCCGGATGTCCTGGAACTCCAGCATGTCCCCGGCCTCCAGGAGAGACTCTGCATTCTCCTCGTTGATGACCACGCGAGAGGAGTAGGCGTAGTCTAATAACAGCTCCAGGACCTCAGGGTGGATGGAGTCCCTGAAGTCAACCTCGCTGGCCTGGCTTTCCCGGAGACCTCCAGAGAACATAGCCTGACAGACAAACAAGGGGGTGGGAAACCAAGAGTTAGCGCATTAGCATTTAGTCCAGCTAGTGTTAGCATGGCAGCTAAACATGACTTGTTTTCCAATGGCAAACACTAACAGTACCCTGCCTTGGGTGACAGTGTCTTTACCTGGAAGTAGCGGCTGCAGGCGGCCAGCACGGCACGGTGGCAGGGGAAAGAGCGGCTCCCGGCGTGGAGGAGGACATCGGTGAAGAGACGTTGCTGCCGCAGTGTGTTCAGGTGCATCAGGACGCTGTCGGCGTACGACGACTTGTGGAACAGGTAGATGTTCATGGAGCCAGTGCTGGCACGCGACTTGCGGTTCTCATGGACGCACACAGACATTTTCATTGAATCCTGGATAAGGAGAACAAAATGATGAATTGTATTTGCATTTGCATTATTATACTGTATAATAATCAAGTAATAGACATAGCCAGTGGCATGAGTGATTCTAAAAAGAAAACCCATACAAACATATGGAAACCCATACAAACACATCATAGAAAAATGCATGATAATATATTTAAAGCATTGGGATGTAGCCTACTGTTCAAAGTAATTTTTCTAACCAGAAACCCTGAATATAACTGGAAGCTAGTCCAAGCCAAGCCAAGCCCTGTAAGAGTGTATTACTCATCTCTACACAGTCCTAAGGAAGGGTAGTGAGTCTCCATCACATTCTCAGGATGCATCCCAATTGGCCCCCATTCCCTATAGAGCCCTATGGTTGCTGGTCAAAGTAGTGCACTATATAGAGAATATGGTGCCATTTGGAATGCAACCTCTCAGTCTCATTTTGATTTCAGGCAGGGTGTGTGATATGATCAATATCAGCAGGGTCGCTCCCTGGGCTGGGATCAAGAAAGCAATGCCTGTCTACCAGAGATGTTGATATGACTGGGACAGGCAGACAGATAGCTGCTGTGCTGGATGATGTCATGACACATACACACACACACAGACCCTGTCTGATCTGATGTCTAGGGCTGGCTGGAATCTGTCAAATCATTGCCAGGTGTTCAAAGTGGACCAGGGATACAGAGAGAAGAGGTGGGGGGGCTAGGCAGGGAGAAAACTTGCAAAAGTAAACAGCAAGGCATGTGTATCCTATAACTGTCCAATCCCTGCAGGAAAAATAAACCCTATCACTGGGCAAAATGCCAATTTAACCCGTCACTGTAAACAGCCGTCATCTGCGAGTGTATATTCAAATCCAATCAGTCCTAATTGTATTGTAACCAATACAATGCCGGCGGTCCCCGACTGGCTGTCATCGTCTCTGCGCGAGAGGTTAATTGTGTTGTTAAACCCAACGCTCCACGGGACTAAAATTGTGTTCCTTGCCGAATTTAACCAAATAAGGAACATTAATGACACATCAGCAGCTATGTTGGCACTATATCACACCTGATGCCCTCCGTTAATCTCGTTACACCGGGAGCAGCTGTGAAGGGCACCCAGGGAGACCATTCAGAATAGACCGGGTTTAATCAATGAGAAGACAACACAATATAAGGGTTACAATTGCAAGGGATGATTTCTTAAAAAAAAAAAAAAAATCGCCTCAGTGTTTCTAGATGAGATTGGCTTGAATATATTTATAAAAGACGTACACATGCTAAAAGTCCTCTTCATGCCCTAAAAATAACACATTTTAGGCTATATGATCTCAATCTTTGCTTTGTCTTGCTTCTCTCGTTAAAGTATACTAGAATATATGCAGTCAATTAACATGATAATGCAAAAACACAACGTTCCCTCTGAATATTGTCCTCTAAATTATTCTAATATGGTATCTCCTAGACAGATGTTTGAGGAATTCCTTTAATAAGTGGCATGCTGCAAAATCCATTACAGGATGGTGTCTTTAGGCTATGTTCTTAAATTAGGCGTTTCCCACAAAAAGACACAATAAAGGTAGATGTGATCCTCTCAAATGCCCCATCAGAGCTCCTCCATGCATGGAGCCTATATCACAACATCAACAATAATGGCAATAACAATTCTCAAATGTGAAAAATACAAATAGACTATGTGCCATTCCTACCTCTTTGGGTGAAAGTAGGAGTTCAATTTTGTCTGCTTTATCCCTCGAACATGCCACGGCTGGAAGAGTAGCCACGATGCTGGTTCAAGCAAGCCACTTGTGCTTGGGAGAATGCGCGTCTTGGGTTCCTCAAAAAGGAATAGCCTTATTTGGAAAGGATCTGGACAATAGTTCTATCCATATATAGATGTCATTGGACGCGACTCATCTAAATGTGTCGTTCAGTGATGAGATCTCCAGTTCAACATTCGTCGTTCCGTCCAGTTTGAAGGAATACAGATAAAGGTTTGCGCTCGCGGACTGACTCCAGACTTGCTTCTGATCCTGTAGGAGTTCTATGTCGATAGTGCATACGGTGCGCTCGGTTGAGTCGGGTCTTCCCTCGGTAAAATCAATGGGTGTGTTTATAGTGAGAAAGGGGGAGGAACGTCCTCGTGTCGAGGAAGCGGAGTGGGAGAGGTAAGCTATGCAAAGTAGCCTAGTGTGATGGGAACGGAGCAGCAGCAGCAGAGGCGGTAGGATAACAACGGAAGGGAGAAGTAATAAAACGGTAAAATAGTCAGTGAGAGAGAGTCTGCCGTCTCAAATCTAAGAGTAGTACAATTTACTCACCTGCAGAACTGTGCCCTTTATTACAAACAGACAGACGCTCAACAGACAAAGTGTATCCTGATCCGTCAGAAGGCCTATATAGCCTACCTACACTCTGTAATGTAGATGTGAGTTCAGATTTTTTTGCACACCATACGAGGCCTACTGGATGATAAAATGCACAAAATATGATTTATATTAGGCTACATTTGATTTCCATGAAGTCAACTTCCTTAATGGGAAACGTCATCATCTCCAGCACCATCCCAACATCAACATGTGAAATTGGTGCATTTCTACGTGTTGTACTAAAACATAGAGGAAGATAAGCGTTTCCAATGACATCATAGGTGTGCATCATGTGATTTTGATCAATTGTGAGTAGGTATTGCCTACTAATTGTCTACTAATTGGTTGATGATGTCATTGGAATCACATATTCCTCTATCATATATCTCTATTCTGGATTAAAAAAAAGAAACGGAATGGGGCTAAACACAGGCAAAATCCTAGAGGAAAACCTGGTTCAGTCTGCTTCCCACCAGACACTGGGAGATTAATTCACCTTTCAGCAGGACAATAACCTAAAACACAAGGCCAAATCTACACTGGAGTTGCTTACCAAAAAGACTGACTCACAGTTCAAATCTATGGCAAGACTTAAAAATGGTTGTCTAGCAATGATCAACAACCAATTTGACAGAGCTTGAAGAATTTTGAAAATAATAATTGACAAATATTGTACAATCCAGGTGTGCAAAGCTCTTCGAGACTTACCCAGAAAGACTCACAGCTGTAATTGCTGCCAAAGGTGATTCTAACATGTACTGACTCAGAGATATGAATATTTCAGGGAGACATTTCTGTATTTCATTTTCAATAAATGTGCAACATTTCAAAAAAAAAAATCACTTTGTCATTATGGGGTATTGTGTGTAGAGGGGTGAAATGTGTTTTGTTGCTTTAATCCATGATGAATTCAGGTTGTAACACAATAAAATGTGGAATAAGACGAGGGGTATGAATACTTTCTGGACGCACTGTACGTGTGTCAATATACACGTGACCAGAGGCCTGGCCATGACCCAACATAGTCTAGTGTACAAATTACGTGGAATATACATTTTGCCTGCCAGGGTCTTTACACCTAAATGTGTTCATATTTGTAAAATATAATGGACCGACAGACACGGGACAGTACGTTTAGATGGATATAGGTCATTTTGGCATGCAACATTGGCAAAATTCCAAAAGTTTTACTGCCGAAACATATTGTCACAAATAATGAATCCACTTAAAAATTGTGAAATGGTGAGATATTGTTGAGATTGATGTGATACTGAATGAAAACTTCATTAGAGAGTCTGAAACAACTTTGTGAAACATGACTGTTTTTGTGACAACATCGCCACTTGCTGGAGAAAATTAAAGCTTGAGAAAAGGTTGATTCTAGAACGTTCAAAGAGCAAGGAGTCATATTATCAAGTCTTCTTACTCACTCACTGAACATCGAACATTCGTTTGGTCAATGTTCAGGCAGCCGGTGTAATATGTGACCATAGGTACTGGCTAGATTACCCCTCAACCTTATGTATTTTGTCCATATGCTTTTTTTAACCATGATCTATTTATGTGGCAATAAGACTTTAATCCATCCGGTGGGGATGAGAGCAAATGAACATAATCATGTTGTAATGTGTTTGTGGAGATATTCTAGACATTCATACTTGTAGTAGGTATTTACAATAAATAGCCTAGCTATCTTGAGGACATCTAACTCATAAATAATGTATTTATATTTCCTTTACATTATTTATGAGTTGAAAGTCCTCAGATAGCTAGATTGAAAGGTCATCTAGCCAGTCCCTATGGTCACATATTACACTGGCTGCTTGACCATTAACCAAACAAATGCTCGATTTTCAGTGATGTACTGTCTCATGGCTCAATATATAAATAAAGACATGTCTTATATGATTTGCTAGATTAGATTTCGTCCTATTTCCACATTGATTCAAGCCCCACCCGCTCGAGGCTAATGCAGTCTTGCCAGTTGTCAGCTGACTGGCAACACCATAGCACATCATGTTTGCGACGCTGAAGTTTGCAGCGTTGTTGCTCGCGGTTGTTGTCTGCTGGGCAACGCAAGATTATGACTATGATGACGCTGAAATAGACGAGGAGCCTACCCTGGGTGATTCTCCATATGGATCTCTTTGGCCGTTGCCTCAGAAAGTCCAAATATCCACGGTAGTATTCAAACTCAGCGGTGCTAGCTTCCATATATTCGACGCTAAAGAATCGTCTTCTGGTGCGAGCTGCAGACTTCTTCAAAATGCATATCGAAGGTAAGACGACTGAGTCATGTAAATAACAGGTATCAGCATGCTTTCATGATTTGTTTGTTTTGCGTTAGCTCCTTTTAAAGTGGCAATATGCGGTTGCTACATCAGTTGTTTTACTTTTAAATGAATGTACCCATTGACTCTTGAAGAATATAAATTAATTGCCTCATGAGTTTATGAATGAGGCGTTACATTTCTCCAGCCCCAACCCTAAACTGTTTACCCCAAAAGGTGTCGCTTATTGTTTAAACTGCAGATGTACCATTTGAATAACGTTTGCTTTAAATGCCTGTAGTCAATTTTAATTTAATTAGGCTTACAGATGTATCAATCTGAACGTTTTTCAAAAGTACGAGATAAATGAATGTATAAATACAAATGGCTTGTTGCTGAAGTGTATTATGGATAGACATTCTACTTACATTCCTTCTCTTCCTGGGGTTCTAGACCAATTGTCACACGAACATGACACACTGGTTTTGTTCCTCCTTCCTTCAGGTATGATGAGTACATCTTTACCAGTTCCAGAAAACAAGGGAAAAACAAGAGCAAAAAGGCATTGTCCTCTGACATGTCTGAATTACAGGTGTGGATCACATCAGCTGACTCCGAGTGTGACAGCTACCCCAGTGTGACATCTGATGAGTCATGTGAGTGCACAGGCATGGGGTTTGTCTTACGTTTCCATTTTAGTCATTTAGCAGACACTCTTATCCAGAGCCACTTACAATTTAGTGCATTTGTAACTGATGTGAAATGGCTAGTTATTTAGAGGGGTGTGCGCTAACCGCGTTTTAATCTGTGACATCACTCACTCTGAGACCTTGAAGTAGTTGTTCCCCTTGCTCAGCAAGGGCTGCGGCTTTTGTGGAGGGATGGGTAACGATGCTTCGTGGGAGGCAGTTGTCGACGTGTGCAGTGGGTCCCTGGTTCGAGCGCAGGTAGGGGCGAGGAGATGGACGGAAGCTATACTGTTACACATTCATCTTAAGGTAGCTAGGAGAGACAATTACATATCTCAGTCATAATATGTACATTTTAACACAATAAAACCGCTGTCAGCAAAGTCAGTGCTAGTAAGAAAAGACGGGTGCTGGTGTTGTAAAACAGGGTCCGTATGCACAAAGACTTTCAGAGTGTGCTAACACAGGATCTGATTTCTAAAGCATATGGTCAGGGGGGACCTAATCCCAGATCAGCCCTCCTGAGACTCTGTGACTATGGGCACATGTTTTCAAGTTTGGGACTGGAGCAGGATATATGCAAATGGAAGAGACTTCAGTCGTATAGTGGAGGGGCCTCCCCAGAGGGATCGGGGTCTCATCATCCCACACCAGTGCTTAGGGGAGTATTATCCTCTGGTGCGGTTTACGTCTGCCAGTATATTTTACGTCAGTAGTAGACCAAGAGGGAGACCCATTGGATGAGATGGTCAGAAGGGTGGGACCTCTGACCTTCTCATCCAATTGGTTTTGAGATGGAGTCGAGAAGAGCAGACGCAAGGAATCAAGAATCAATTGAGATTATCCCACAGAGGGATTACCTAGCTTGTCTTGGAGATAATGGATTTATTCTACGGTCAGATCTTTGTTGTGAAGGCCCTTAGCTACTGTTTCATGAATGCACACCAGTAGTACACATGCAAGTTTGGTCGTGGACGAGTTTCAAGGCCCCAAACTAATAGAGAAATGAACGTATTTACTTACACATCAAAGAAGAAACATTCACTTACCTAGATGGGTAACCATGACAAATGCATGTCTTTGAATCAATATGCATTATTGGATGTTAACACATTTTAAAACAAAACATAGGACTGACTGTGTTCTCTCTGCCTTTCCACAGACAAACTGTCAGTGGACTCTCCTGTTGCTGTGCTGAAAGCACCTAAGGTGTGGGGAGCTCTGAGAGGTAGGGGTCATGGCTTTTATTCTACACACTGTTTATATTCTGATGAAGAGGTTTGTTCCGTCACGACATCCTCTATTTTCATACTATAATAACCCTTTATTGTTCTGCATGCTTATAACATTTCACTTGTTTTCATAACCCATGTGCAACTTTTGTGGTTGCCTTTAGAGTTTCTTGTGTCTAGACCTTGAGAGCTACAGAAAGTACTAACTCCATAACCTGATCTTTGAGACTTATACTTTCTATAGTACTGTTGTCCTGAGAGGAAGCTTGCAAGTAAGCATTTCATTGTACTGTTTACAACACTACACTGTATCCTGTGCATATGGCTAACTTTGATTTGAGACATATCCAGGTTTGCAGCAGTGTGTTGTAAATGGGGATGTAACAATTCACGATACCCATTGGTCACAGATTAAAATGTTTAAGATACAAGTGCATGCCTCCCGGGTGGCGCAGTGGTTTAGGGCACTGCATCGCTGCGCCACCAGAGACTCTGGGTTCGCGCCCAGGCTCTGTCGCAGCCGGCCGTGACCGGGAGGTCCGTGGGGCGACGCACAATTGGCCTAGCGTCGTCCGGGTTAGGGAGGGTTTGGCCGGTAGAGATATCCTTGTCTCATCGCGCACCAGCGACTCCTGTGGCGGGCCGGGTGCAGTGCGCGCTAACAAAGGGAGCCGGGTGCACGGTGTTTCCTCCGACACATTGGCTTCCGTTGGAGGCGCGCTGTGTTAAGATGCAGTGCGGCTTGGTTGGGTTGTGTTTCGGAGGACGCATGGCTTTTGACCTTCGTCTCTCCCGAGCCCGTACGGGAGTTGTAGCGATGAGACAAGATAGTAATTACTAGCAATTGGATACCACGAGAAAAGGGGGTAAAATAAAAAAAATAGAAATAAATAAATAAATAAAAAATATACAAGTGCATTGGTCCGCGGACCCCAAACTGACCGAAATGTAGCATGCATCGGTCAGAAAATCTATTCAAACGTTCTGAATCAGCAGTTCAATTTGTTGTTCATATTTTGCTCATATTACGTTCTTCATACCTTCCGAAAAGACCATCTATTGTGACAACTGAAGTCCTATCCTTCAGTGTCAAACTGCATGTAACTATTTTGTTGTTGATCTACAAGTCATTTTGAATGCAGAACAACTCAAGGCGATATCAGAAGCCTAGTCAAACTGCGCACTGTGCGGCAGGTAGCCTAGCGGTTAAGAGGTTGGGCCAGTAACCGAAAGCTTGCTGGTTCGATTCCCAGAGATGATTAGGTGACATCTGTTGATGTGCCCTTGAGCAAGGCACTTAACCATAATTGCTCCTGTAAGTCGCTCTGGATAAGAGCGTCTACAATAGTGTTGGTAGTTTTGCTTTAAACAATCAGACTATTTGGTCGTTTTTTGATATACAGGGTAAAGTTCATAACGAGGACAGCAATCACTTTTGCGAGGAGAACTGTGTGGCAGAAGCGAGAGAAGAGAAGATCACTCTGTTAACTTCCAAACGATCAAACCCATTTGATTTTGACATGTGGTGGGGTGAAATCCAAAGTTGTGCTATGTATTGGCTTTGTCATAGCTAATTTCTAAACGATAAATATTGATACTAGCTCAAACATTTAATCTGCAAAAATGACAAGTGTGTGTGATTGTGGTTTCATAACCAAAGTGGGGGGACCAAAAACAGGCTACAGTGCACCCCCCTAATTTGATAGTGGTAATGAGATGGTAGATGCCTAGTCTCCCTTATGGCTCAACTCAGGAGCCTACATAGTACATGCACTATAGACATACATCATTTACACACACACACCACATATCAAACCGACTCTCACGAATCGTTTCAAACTAAACTAAAACGTATCTTTCCTATATGGTATCGGAGCCCAAACATCTAGGTACGTATCGAATCCTCTTGAAATGGTAAGGTGCACATCCCTAGTTGTAAAGCATGTCTTTGCAATCGTTGCGATTGTGACTCTGTTGATTAACCATTGTCTGTGTCTCGTTTCCTAATTGCTAGGTCTGGAGACTTTTAGCCAGTTGGTGTATAAGGATGAATATGGAGCAGTAAGTTTGCGTTAGTGCCATGTGAATAGTTTGCTACATTCAACCAGGAGGCCTCACCCATGTCTGAACACCAGTCGTATGATTGCGGAAGTAAACTACCTCACCGGTTTTCATTTGTTATTATTCTAAGTGTTTTGTATTGCATCAACACATTTGGACATTCAGTTGCCCTCAATTTAGCAAGCTATTTTCAATCCAACATTGTGGTTTTGGCCTCAGTGACTCAGTATTCATTATATGTAAATAGTTTAAATTGTACCAATATTTCAATAATACTTTCATTTTAAAATTGTTTTATTTTCACAGAAAAGCATCAATAGGACAGACATTCACGACTTCCCACGGTTTGCACATCGAGGCCTCTTATTGGACACCTCTCGTCACTTCCTGCCCATCAAAGTCATTTTAGCCAATCTGGTGAGAGGACGATACATGGATCCTGATTTCAGTTCACTTCGTTATGGTTAAATGTTTGCGTTGGCCGTATGATCAAATCATTTTCAATTTCTAATAATGGCATAACATAACGTCATACTCATAACAAACATCATGTTCTCCCCCAATCCATACACAGGAAGCCATGGCGTGGAACAAATTCAATGTGTTCCACTGGCACATAGTAGATGACCCCTCCTTCCCTTACCTGAGCCGTACCTTCCCCCAGCTGAGTCAACATGTGAGTGGATGGGCGTTGTTATTGATATCCTGGTCCCATTTCAGCTGCTATGCTTTCAGTTTTCACACACCTGAAAGGACTAGATGGGTGAAGGGGATATGGCGAAAGTGAATTGTGAAAAGAATATGGTCGGTGCTTCACAAGGCCTATTGGAGGGCTAGGTAGAGCCGTCATATTGCTAACACATCTGTAATCATAGATGTAGGGATATATAACCAGTCTAAACTTCATTGTGTTCATGAAGTACAGGATGTGCATAAATGATGCATGTTTCATATAAATGTAAAATGTGTGTAGATAACTTTTTCTATCCTGTGACTGCAGGGAGCATACCACCCGTACACACATGTGTACACGCCTTCTGATGTGAAGATGATCATCGAGTTTGCTCGCCTAAGGGGCATTCGGGTTGTCCCCGAGTTTGACACCCCTGGGCACACTCAGTCATGGGGCAAAGGTGAATGTGGGGTCATTCAGATGAACATTTTCTGGCTGTATCGAGGGGTTCATTTCTAGGGGGTCAGGGTTGTCTTTTGTCCTTTAGACATGCACATTTTCATAATCTTTTTGTAAGAATTTAACTGAAATATGCAGCTACCTGATATTGTATTGGTTTTATCTGCACCAAATGACGACTCTTTCCTCTCGAATGCACCCTTCTCACTCATGCTTCCCTCCCCCTCATGCTCACCCCTTCCAGGGCAGAAGGACCTGCTGACCCCCTGTTACTCTGGAGCCAGCCCCTCTGGTTCTTTCGGACCGGTCAACCCCATGCTCAACACCACCTATGACTTTATGAGAATGTTCTTCAAGGAAGTCAGCACAGTGTTCCCTGATGCCTACGTCCATTTGGGAGGAGACGAGGTCGACTTCAGCTGCTGGTGAGACAGGGACATTTAACATGCATTTTCCAATGGGAGTTACAGTTAACATATTCAGCACCCACTTAACCACAGACTCCTCATCCACTACAAATGTATGACCACACTAATTGTCAATAGCCAACAGCCATGTGACACTGGCTTGTTTGACACTCAATGGAAATGAAATCACAGAAACCGTACTGTAGGCCATGTCTTGGCCAACATCAAGCACATCAATAAAAACACTTCTACTTTCTGCCTCTGTGATCCACAGGAAGTCCAACCCTGACATCCAGAAGTTCATGGAGCAGCAAGGCTTTGGGACGGACTACAGCAAGCTGGAGTCTTTCTACATCCAGAGGTGTGGCTTCATTCAGACCTCTGGATGGCCTTAAAGTGAAACAAATTACGTTGATCAGTCATTCGGCCAACCTGAGAAACCGTAACTTATCCATATATTCTCAATGATTTCCTCTCCTTGATTTCCACTCTTTTCTGAAGCTTAATTATTCACATTATCATGGGGTTATTTTCTGTTACATGATAGGCTCTTGGATATCGTCACCACTATCAACAAGGGCTACATGATCTGGCAGGAGGTCTTTGACAACGGTGTTAAGGTAGCAGAACAACAGCAGTTATCAGCACTGGCAGAGTGAAAAGCAGCCACTCTAATGTCTAGAATTCAAAGGGTCATTTTCTGAATTAGTTATTTTCCTTTCTATAAATTCAAATTCGGATATTTCTTTAATCAAAATATCTTCAGTTACCCTACTCACTTCTTGCCTGGTGTTTACATAGTAGTACATTTAGCTTCTATAGTTTCCCCCTGTTAGTATTAGCTTTTCCTTTCCAACTCTATCAGATAACCAACAGAACTTGGTTCACACACATAAGTCTATCTGTGTCTGTTTGAGCTTGCCTGGATTAATAGACCAATAGAAATGTCCCAAAACTGAAAATACCACCCATCTGGCCCTCCCGGCAGAGAAGGGATTCGAGGAAGCTTAATCAAATTCCCATCAGACTCAAGCAAACGCTCAATGTATTTGAATCGATCGGCCATTTGAAACCCAAGTCTGACGACCACATCCACAAATAATACACAGACAAACATGTTTTCTGAGTCTAACAAATCAGTGTAATACTTGCAGTTGAAGTCGGACACGGTAGTGCATGTGTGGATGGGGAACAAGGTGGAGGAGGAGCTTCAGAAGGTGACGGAGGCAGGCTTCACCACCATCCTCTCCGCCCCCTGGTACCTAGACTACATTAGCTATGGACAGGACTGGCAGAAGTACTACAGAGCCGAGCCGCTCAGCTTCAAGGGTCAGTTGGCTTCATCAGATGGTGTTTTTATACTCTCAACGTGTGTAAAATATATGGAAATTGCCCTGTGTTTTGGCCTAACACGCCAAGGCTGAAAATGCCAAAATAGTGATTCAAAACTAAGACCTCACTCAACAGGTTTGCGCTTTAATATTGCACAGCTGTATCGAAATCTCTGCTCTCTGGAAGGAAGTTGTGTTGTAGGGAGATGGTGACTGTTGGAAGGTGGGTTTGGCTCTATGTTGTGCCATTAGCTCTTGCTGGTTTTGAGAGCAGCCTATTCAGTTAAAAAAGTGTCTATTACAAATGTTTCTCCATCCTGGTCTTGGGGTCCCGAAGGGGTATTTTGGTTTTTGCCTTACCACTAAAAACCTTATTCATATCATCAAAGCTTGATGATGAGTTGATCATTTGAATCAGCTGTGTAATTTTAGGGCAAAAAGTTAAAATACCCCTTTGGGTCCCCAGGACCATTATTGAGAAACACTGTATTACAATGTTGACAGGTGGCCTGAAGTATACATCTTCATGGCTTGTTGCAGTGTATTACTTTCCAAATACTATCCCTGACAATTCCTACATTGTCAGTTATTTTCCTTTCTATAAATGTTCACTTGGCATTCAGGATGCGTTGTTTTTCAGCTGTACAATGCTTCTCTTAAATCAGCGTTACATTCAAGACCAGTAACACTGTAACATGTTAAACATTATGAGCAAGAAGTTGACATGCAATGCATTCAGAAAGTATTCAGAACCCTTCCCTTTTTCCACATTGTGTTACGTTACAGCCTTATTCTAAAATTGATTAAATAAATAAAAAATTCTCATCAATCTACATACAATACCCCATACTGACAAAGCGAAAACAGGTTTTTAGACATTTTTGTAAATGTATAAAAATATATATCTCGAAATTGGGCTCTGGTGCATCCTGTTTCCATTATTCATCCTTGATGTTTCTACAAGTTGATTGGACATGATTTGGAAAGGCACACATCTTTCTATATAAGGTCCCACCAAGCCATAAGGTCAAATTAATTGTCCGTAGATTTATGAGATAGGATTGTGTTGAGGCACAGATCTGGGGAAGGGTGGCAAAAAAATTCTGCAGCATTGAAGGTCGCGAAGAACACCGTGGCCTCCATTTTTAAATGGTAGAAGTTTGGAACCACCAATACTCTTCCTAGAGCTGGCCCCTTGGCCAAACTAAGCAATCAGGGGAGAAGAGCCTTTGTCAGGGAGGTGACCAAGAACCCAATGGCCATTCTGACAGAGCTCCATTGTTCATCTATGGAGATGGGAGAACCTTCCAGAAGGACAACCATCTCTGCAGCACTCGACCAATTAGATCATCATGGTAGAGTGGCCAGACGGAAGGCACTCCTCAGTAAAAGGCACATGACAGCCCGCTTGGAGTTTGCCGAAAGGCACCTAAAGTTTCTCATAGTCTGAGAGTCCAAGATTCTCTGCTCTGATGAAACCAAGATTGAACTCTTTAGGCCTGAATGCCAAGCGTCACATCTGGAAGAAACCTGACACCATCACTACGGTGAAGCATGGTGGTGGCACCATCAAGCTTTGGGGATGTTTTTCAGCGGCAGGGAATTGGAGACTCAGGCTCGAGGGAAAGATGAACGAAACAAAGTACAGATCCTTGATGAAAACCTGGTCCAGAGCGCTCAGAACCTCTGGGTCGAAGGTTCAATTTCCAACAGGACAACGACCCTAAGCACACAGCCAAAACAACACAGGAGTGGTTACGGGACAAGTCTCTGAATGTCCTTGAGTGGCCCAGCCAGAGCCCAGACTTTAACCCGATCAAACATCTCTGGAGAGACCTGAAAATATCTGTACAGCGACGCTCCCGATCCAACCTGACAGAGCTTGAGAGGAATCTGCAGAGAAGAATGGAAGAAACTCCCCAAATACAGGTGTGCCAAGCTTGTAGCGTCATACCCAAGAAGTCTCGGTTGTAATCGCTGCCAAAGGTGCTTCAACAAAGTACTGGGTAAAGAGTCTGAATACTTATGTTAATTAATGCAAAAATTGCTTAAAACCTGCTTTTGCTTTGCATTATGTGGTATTGTGTGTAGTTTGAGGGGGGGGGGGACTATTTGATCTATTTTAGAATAAGGCTGTAACAAAATTTGGGGGAAATCAAAGCGTCTGAATACTTTCCGAATGCACTGTAAAACCTTGCAAATGCAGGCAGCTTTGGACTTTGCTCCATCTGTATTGTGATGTCTACCCTCGAAGAGAGACGAATGCCAATGCACTGATGAAAACCACCCCACCGGAAGCATCTGACAAGAGGACCGCTCCTTCTATTGGTCACTGCTCTGTTGTTTTGCATCTTGAATGTACCATGATGTAAGCTTATCCACGAGAGCGCTGCTGTGGCATTTTTGTTTTTCTATTTCATGGTTTTCTCCAAAAAATACCACTCTACCCTAATTAGTACTAATAATTCCCCTAATTGCTAAGGCTATTTCTCAATCACATGTTGCATGTGTATCTGTGTGTGTCTACTGTATGTAGCTGAAGGCAGACTCACTAATCCACATGTGGAAAGGCAACCAGCAGCAGTACAAGGCTGAGATGACGAGGGTCACAGCATCAGGCTACCAGACCCTGCTCTCCACACCCTGGTACCTCAACCGCATCTCCTACGGCCAAGACTGGCAGGCCACTTACAAGGCCGACCCACAGAACTTCAATGGTGTGTGTCCTATATGGCTGTGTTTACACAGGCAGATAAATTCTGATATTGTTCTCCACTAATTTAAAAAAAAAAAAACAGGAAAAAACAATCAGAATTAGGCTGTGTTTACACAGGCAGCCCATCTAGATGCTTTGGACAGAGGCTTTATTTCTTGGAAAGTACTATTCCTTGGCTCTTACTTGTCTTTTCTGTGTTGGTACAATGTCCAACTTATTTGGTGCTTGTTCATTTTAAGGTTCCTTAGTTTGTCGTTTTGCACACTGGCCACAACACTCATCACAAACCCAGTGGTGTAAAGTACTTAAGTAAAAATACTTTAAAGTACTTCTTAAGTCTCTTTTTTTTGTTGGTATCTGTACTTAAATATAAATAGTATTACCAACTTTTACTCAACTACATCCCTAAAGAAGGATAATGTACATTTTACTCCATACATTTTCCCTGACACCCAAAAGTACTTGTTACATTTTGAATGCTTAGCAGGACAGGAAAAGGGTCCAATTCACGCACTTATCAAGAGAACATCCCTGGTCATCGCTACTGTCTCTGATCTGGTCGGACTCACTAAACACGTGTCGTTTGTAAATTATGTGTTAGCCAGGGGCACACTATCGGTAAATGAAAAAACAAGAAAATCGTGCTGCCTAGTTAGCTTAATATAATGAATTTGAAATTATTTATACTTCTACTTTTGATACATTTGATCAATTCCATGTACTTTTGATACTTAAGTATATTTAAAACCAAATAGTTTTAGACTTTTACTCAAGTCGTATTTTACTGGATGACTTTCACTTTTACTTGAGACATTTTCTATTAAGGTATCTTTACTTCTCAAATATGACAATTGGGTACTTTTTCCACCACTGACAATACCTCACTCAATATTAACAGTAGGGCAGCAAAGACCAATACAGTGATTGACTTGCTTTATGGTTTGTGATTAAAGAAAGACGTTGCCTGGCCCTGCTGTTCTAGAGTGCTAGTGGATTCATGTGACACAGTTCTGAGGTCACCCACTTTCTGAGTCTGAATAGGGAAAACCCCCTCCGTGCCAAAAGCCATCTGCTTTTTTTTCTAATGAGCCGATGGTCACACGGTTTGGATTTCTGTGCAACTAAGTGCAAACCTGTTGACTGAAGTAGCAGAAAAATGTCCCTCCAAAAACTGTGTTCACATGGTAAGATTAAATACAGAAATTGGCATACATAAATGTTTACATATATGATGTTTATGTGAATGTGATTACCCCCTGACCACTAAATTACCCTTTGAACCCAGGCACAGATGCCCAGAAAAAGCTGGTGATTGGAGGAGAGGCATGTCTGTGGGGAGAATATGTGGATGCTACCAACCTGACCCCTAGACTCTGGTACACCAGGCAACGCCACATCAATAATAATAATAATGAAACATCCTTTCTCTCATCTATCTCACACATATGTTCAGCAATGTTATAGCCTACAGATTATTACTAAGAAGTCTGTTGGTCCCATAATGTGTTTCCTATGCTCAGGCCCCGTGCCAGTGCTGTGGGGGAGCGGTTGTGGAGTGACGGGGATGTGAGGGACCTAAATGATGCCTACAGTCGTCTAGCCAAGCACCGCTGCCGCATGGTCCAGTAAGTCGTGCCCATAGAGATACATAAACTCAGCAAAAAAATAAACGTCCTCACTGTCAACTGCGTTTATGTTCAGCAAACTTAACGTGTAAATATTTGTATGAACATAACAAGATTCAACAACTGAGACATAAACTGATCAAGTTCCACAGAGATGTGACTAACAGAAATGGAATAATGTGTCCCTGAACAAAGGGGGGATCAAAAGTAAGTCAGTATCTGGTGTGGCCACCAGCTGCATTTAAGTACAGCAGTGCATCTCCTCATGGACTGCACCAGATTTGCCACCTCTTGCTGTGAGATGTTACCCCACTCTTCCACCAAGGCACCTGCAAGTTCCCAGACATTTCTGGGGGGAATGGCCCTAGCCCTAGATCCAACAGGTCCCAGACGTGCTCAATGGGATTGAGATCCGGGCTCTTTGCTGGCCATGGCAAAACACTGACATTCCTGTCTTGCAGGAAATCACGCACAGAATGAACAGTTTGGCTGGTGGAATTGTCATGCTGGAGGGTCATGTCAGGATGAGCCTGCAGGAAGGGTACCACATGAGGGAGGAGGATATCTTCCCTGTAACGCCCAGCATTGAGATTGCCTGCAATGACAACAAGCTCAGTCTGATGATGCTGTGACACACCGCCTCAGACCATGACGGACCCTCCACCTCCAAATCGATCCCGCACCAGAGTGCAGGCCTCGGTGTAACGCTCATTCCTTCGACGATAAACGCGAATCCGACATCACCCCTGGTGAGACAAAACCGCGACTCGTCAGTGAAGAGCACTTTTTGCCAGTCCTGTCTGGTCCAGCGACAGTGGGTTTGTGCCCTTAGGCGACGTTGTTGCCGGTGATGTCTGGTGAGGACCTGCCTTACAACAGGCCTACAAGCCCTCAGTCCAGCCTCTCTCAGCCTATTGCGGACAGTCTGAGCACTGATGGAGGAATTGTGCGTTCCTGGTGTAACTCGGGTAGTTGTTGTTGCAATCCTGTACCTATCCTGCAGGTGTGATGTTTCGGATGTACCGGTCCTGTGCAGGTGTCGTTACACGTGGTTTGCCACTGCGAGGACAATCAGCTGTCCATCCAGTCTCCCTGTAGCTCTGTCTTAGACGTCTCACAGTACGGACATTGCAATTTATTGCCCTGGCCACGTCTGCAGTCCTCATGCCTCCTTGCAGCATGCCTAAGGCACGTTCACACAGATGAGCAGGGACCCTGGGCATCTTTCTTTTGGTGTTTTTCAGAGTCAGTAGAAAGGCCTCTTTAGTGTCCTAAGTTTTCATAACTGTTACCTTAATTGCCTACCGTCTGTAAGCTGTTAGGGTCTTAACGACCATTCCACAGGTGCATGTTCATGAATTGTCTATTGAACAAGCATAGGAAACAGTGTTTTAAACCCTTTACAATGAAGATCTGTGAAGTTAATTCGTAAAAATCCAAATATATTTGAAAGACAGGGTCCTGAGAAAGGGACGTTTCTTTTTTTGCTGAGTTTACATCTCTGTATTACTGTTCTATTTAATTCCATGGTGACCCCCCAGTTGTAGTAAAAAGAATGATCAACTCTTGACGGTAGTATACAATGTGGTAACTGTCTCTTCCTGTCCTCTCTCTTGACTGGTAACTCTCTCTCCCTCCCCAGACGTGGTATCCCAGCTGAGCCTCTCTTTACAGGTTACTGTGCACATGAGTACAAAGAGGTATGAAATGTGAAGACCACTGTGATCGACTTCATTGATGCACTGATACGAGCCAAAATGGATTTTTTTAAACAATGTTTTCCAGAACAATCCTCATTCCATGTAATGTCACATTGATCTTGTTTTTAGAAAACCATTTATTTTTATATGAATGTATGATTCAAATGATTAATAATTACATTTTAGTCAATTAGCAGATGCTCTTACAGTGACTTGCAGTAGTTAGTGCATACATTTTCATTTTTTTTTTTATACTGGTCCCCCGTGGGATTCAAACTCTGAAATTGCAAGCTCCATGCTCTACCAACTGAGCCACATGGGACTTAATCATAATAATAAACCTTTGCAAGGTCAGTTGTCTGTGTACAGTGCTGTGGACACCTGAAGTGTGATAGTTTTATATACTCATGGAAATGACACATTTCATCACAAGATCATCTTTCATACAATGTCTATACATTTTACTACAATATGTTCAGCAGCACTACTATATGCCCTCATACACGGACTACCATGTTCTTGATTAATCTGTTTGCACAGCAAACACCCTTACAAGAGTATTGACAGTGGCTTTCCTGGCTTACATTTACATTCAAACATCATGTATATTCCACAGAAACATACTATAACAACTGAATTGTGCTCTTGTTCGGTACAAGAGTCCATTAGTCCAATCCTAGTCTCTTGTGACATGCCCATGCCACATGCTTGAACTGGATGCTGAGATTTGTCAAACCATAACTGTTCAGTTTCGAAGTGCAACAATCTCAAATCCTCTAGCCATTTCTTGTAGTTTAGGAACAGGAGGTGACGTCATCAGGCGAGGCCAGCCATCTTGTTGAGCAGGGTGTTCTGGTGCTGGAGGTTCATGGCCTCGTAGCTGTCCAGCTGGAAGGAGAAGGTGGCGTTGTCAGAGTTCGCAGGGCGGTAGAGTAGCCCTGAAACCGAGGAGGAGGAAAGATTCGATTCATTACGACCTGGGACATATTTATTAGCTCACACTGTAGAAAAAAGTGAATATGACCCTGGTAAAAGGTGCTAAACATGGACTTAGACATCGCGTCATTGTATCTGTCCCATTCTGGCGTCTGTGAGAACATGGGCGGCGCCATGGAGACCGTCTCCATTTTGTAGTCCAAATTCTGTGAGTTGGCAAACAAACTGAAAGGGTGCACACTGCCACCTAGTTTGTTTGAACGGGTATAAGGTCAAGGTTGGCGATTTACTGCTACTTGCAGTTATGGAATGTTTACTCACGGGTATACATTATTGGCTGATCCCTCCTGGTGATCTGGATGGAATTATGTGATCCTTCCTTAGGAAGTCCCATAGGAAGTCCCACCCAGTTGACTACTTCAAAATAGTGAAATTCCTCAATGGCGCTGCCCATGCTATAACAGGCTTTTGGGCACTAGAATCCTATCTTTCTCTATGGTGCTAACTGATGAGTCTACTATTTGTCTCTGATACAGTTATATTATGATCTGCATTTAGAATAGTGATGAAAGGGATTTGTCATTCGCTGGCAACAAGACCCACTGGAGATGAGCAAGACAAACAGCAAAACGAATAGTACAATTCACAATGCCCTTAAGTGTCTCCAATAATGACATGATTCATTTCAGAAATTGCTATTTACTTTCATTGTGGATTGGTATAAGTAGAAGATGGTCTGTCACTATGTGAGGTTTCATTTACATTTTAGTCATTTAGCAGACGCTCTAATCCAGAGCGATTTACAGGAGAAGTTAGTGTTAAGTGCCTTGCTCAAGGGCACATCTACTGATTTTTCACCTAGTCAGCTCAGGGATTCAAACCAGCGACCTTTCGGTTACTGGCCCAACACGCTTAACCACTAGGCTACCTGCCGCCCCGGCGATATTAAAGTACCTCTTCTCAGCCTGGGTGTTGTCATGGCAACTCTGGATGTCCCGGCTAGCCCCTCATTTCTGAGCCAGGTCACCCAGCATCATCCCCCCCCCCCCCCCCAGAGCCTACAGAGAGAGACAAACAACACTTACTACTGTAGTATTACTAATGGGGACACTGTTACTACTGTAGTATTGCAATTAGGGTCACTTTTATTACCGTAGTACTACTATCACCAACGAACCCACTACTGTATTGCTAATAATGTCTTCTTCTATGAACACTGTATTTCTGTGGACACTCACAAATCCATGACGAGACTACGGTACAGTACATAGGCAGAGATCTCATTGTGTACACAGCACTATCAAACGGTGTCCCTATGCAGTTTCTGAAGATAAGCACAAATTCATAACATTGTACAAATTGGATTCGTAACATATATGAAACCATCACTCTTCCTCTCCCCCTTCCTCTCCCCCTCTGTGTCAGACCTGTGAAGGAGAACAATTTAAATACCAACTGTAGAATCTCTGGGTGGTTCAGCTCATAGCTTTTACACAGCTTTGTGCTGTACTCAGAAGAGGGCTGGCACCCCTCAGTCTGGTTCCTCTCTAGGTTTCTTCCTAGGTTCTGGCCTTTCTAGGAAGTTTTTCCTAGCCACCGTGCTTCTGCATTGCTTGCTGTTTGGGGTTTTAGGCTGGGTTTCTGTACAGCACTTTGTGACATCAGCTGATGTAAGAAGGGCTTTATAAATACATTTGATTGATACTCTTATTTGTAAAGTGATGTTAGCTATCAGTAGGCGTATCTTCCTACATCCACACTAGATCAGGGGTTCCCAAACGTTTTGCTTAGTGATCTACTAATTGAGGTTTCGTTGAGTTGGGATGATGATGTCATTTCCATTACCTGTTCTATCAGAGCTTCCCTGGCCTCCTGTAGAAGTTCCTGGTCATCTAATTGGCTGAGGGGTTTGATTTCAAACAAATGGCCATCCTCTGCTCTGGTTGGTAATCAAGTCGACCAATCCTGTGAAGCTCTTCCCGCTGCCAATTGGAATATGTGCAACAGGTAGTTTCTCATTTATAAAACAGCTACTGCAGCATTTACTTTGCTATAAATATGAGCATACTTCACTATTTTTATTCTCAAATGTGAGTGAAATGCTCACACTGTCGAGCCTTGACCACCTGCCAACGTGGCTGGGGAAATGGACATTTTACCCGCCAGTGCCAAAATCGACCCGCATTTGGCAGGTGGTGTTAATTTTAGGCCCTGCATGATTCTTAGTCATTTAGGCCTACAGTTCTCATTGTCAGATTGGACATGTGTTTTGCAGAACTCACAACCTATGCACACTTGTGAGAAACACATTTTTTTTTTCATTCAATTTGAGTTTTGTCAATTTGTATATCTTTTGTTCAAAACGCTCCTGTCAATGTTGAGTAAGGACGCGCACCTGATTATGCTTATAGAAGTAGGAATAGTCCACATGGTCTGGCAATTTCGCCCCTGCTCAACTCTAAACTTAGCACCTACTGTTGGCCTTGAACTGGCTGTAAAATAGGCTAAACACATTCTTTAAATGCCCGGAAATCATTTTTCATGATAACAATAATCAAAAACAGTAATGTATTTATATCTCAATGATGCAACTATAAGAAATCTATCCACATTTTCCTCACACTTTCCTCATGAAAGCAACCTTCAAAATACATTCGCATCAGAATTTCACTTCCGGTTTTACATTTTAAAAAGATAAGTGTAATGAGTATTAAAACTGGCCTGATTTTTATTATTTTTTATTATTAATTTATAGGTAACTCGTCAATTTAGTACAGTTTATAGTGTGCAACGGGACAGTTCCTGAACCCTCGCACCAGGTTTCATTCCGGAATTTGTTTGAGGACACTCCAATTACGTACTTCCTCTAAAATTCTGGCTTCGGGGAAAATAAACACCAACGACCCAAGCCTTAAGTCAAAACAACGAAAGATAAACATATTTGAAACAACCAGTTCAATCAAATAAGTATTGTACCTGAACACGTAACATTCAAGACACAAAATGGTAAGATATCCACGTTTCACGTTCTATATAACATATTTGATAGGAAAACGTGTTAGCATGCAAAGTTAGCTAGCTGCCTAGCTAACATGTGGCAGACGCCTGACGACAGTGTCTCAAATGTGTTTTGTTGGTCGAACTGCTCTAGATATAAAACCACGGCTTGTTTCAGATACATATTTGCAAATCCGATGCACAATAGTTAATATCATTTGAAATTACTATGAAACATACTTTAGGAATACGCCCGCTGAACTGAATTGTTTTGATCTTGCCTTACCTCAAGTAACTAACGCTAATCAATCAACAATTAGCTAACTAAGTTACTTTAATGGTCATCATTCCAAACATATTTTGAGGATGCTTGAGCCAAGTAAGCCGACCTTTATATATTCAGAAATCATAAATGATTTGTGATGTTTGTTTACTTAGCACACATTCAGAAAGCCCCAACCCTTTAAAAAATAAGTCGAACTGTAATCCTTTTTTGCCTCTTACCCCAGCCCCAGAACGAACACATTGAGTTACATCGCAAGCGCCATGGCCAGCGCCTGGACCATCAGGAGAGGAAGAGGAAGAAGGAGAGCCGTGAGGCCCATGAGCGCTCACACAAAGCCAGGAAGATGATTGGTCTGAAGGCCAAACTCTACCACAAACAGAGGCACTCTGAGAAGATCCAGATGAAGAAGACGTGAGTATATATGTCGTACACTACCATGCTGCAACACCCTCTGAAAAATCAGAATAACATAAATTGTTTTATTATAATGAAAGTAGTGTACTGGGCCTTTACTAGTCCTGTATTAACAGACCAATATAGCTGTCTAGCGCGGGCAAACAAATGTTTCCTTTGATTTGCCATTGCCGCTGTTTGTTGACAGCTATGTACCACAACCTGTCTCACCACAGCCTCAAAATGCACGAACAGAGGAAGACCAAGCAGAAGAACGACGACAAGACGCCTGAGGGAGCAGTACCAGCCTACTTGCTGGACAGAGAGGGACAGTCACGCGCCAAGATCCTCTCCAACATGATCAAACAGAAGAGGAAGGAGAAGGCTGTGAGTATTCGATGCCTTTCTTTTACTTGTTTGTGTTTTCGTCATGTCTCACCGAAGACAGTGTATGTCTGGACAGATTATCTTGTATAAAAGGGAACAATACCTAGCTGACTAATTGTTTCAAATGTCAACATAAAACTGTATGGGTTGGTTTCCAACAATCCCATATTAAGCCTAGTCCTTAACTTAAATGCACGTTCAATGAAATTGGACCTACGTGTGCAAAGCCCAAGCCAGTTTAGTTGAAAACAGGTTCTTAAAGGTGTCCTGAAATGGTCTCTGATCGGATATTCTGTTTCTCCCTGTAGGGTAAATGGGAGGTGCCCCTGCCCAAGGTTCGGGCCCAGGGGGAGACAGAGGTGCTCAAAGTAATCCGTACAGGCAAGAGGCAGAAGAAGGCCTGGAAGAGGATGGTGACCAAAGTGTGCTTCGTAGGTGACAACTTCACCCGCAAGCCTCCCAAATATGAACGCTTCATCAGACCCATGGTAAGAAGGATGGTGCCATTACTCACTAGCATACTGTGTGTGTGTGTATAATATATATATATTTATTGTGTGTGTATATATTAGAGGTCGACCGATTTATGATTTTTCAAAAGCCGATACTTTTCAAAAGCCGATACCGATTAATCAGTATCAGTAAATATATATATTTGTAATAATGACAATTCCAACAATACTGAATGAACAATGAACACTTTTATTTTAACTTAATATAATACATCAATAAAATCAATTTAGTCTCAAATAAATAATGAAACATGTTCAATTTGGTTTAAATAATGTAAAAACACAGTGTTGGAGAAGAAAGTAAAAGTGCAATATGTGCCATGTTAAAAAGCTAACGTTTAAGTTTCTTGCTCAGAACATGAGAACATATGAAAGCTGGTGGTTCCTTTTAACATGAGTCTTCAATATTCCCAGGTAAGAAGTTTTTGGTTGTAGTTATTATAGGACTATTTCTCTCTATACCATTTGTATTTCATATACCTCTGACTATTGGATGTTCTAATAGGTACTTTAGTATTGCCAGCCTAATCTCGGGAGCTGATAGGCTTGAAGTCATAAACAGCGCAATGCTTGAAGCACAGCGAAGAGCTGCTGGCAAATGCAGGAAAGTGCTGTTTGAATGAATGCTTACGAGCATGCTGCTGCTTACCACCGCTCAGTCAGACTGCTCTATCAAATATCAAATCATAGACTTAATTATAATATAATAATACACAGAAATACGAGCCTTAGGTCATTAATATGGTCAAATCCGGAAACTATAATTTCGAAAACAAAACGTTTATTCTTTCAGTGAAATACGGAACCGTTTGGTATTTTATCTAACGGGTGGCATCCATAAGTCTAAATATTGCTGTTACATTGCACAACCTTTAATGTTATGTCATAATTATGTTTATGGTTAGGTACATTCGTGCAACGATTGTGCTTTTTCGCAAATACGCTTTTGTTAAATCATCCCCCGTTTGGCTGTCTTTGTTAGGAAGAAAGTCTTCACACAGTTCGCAACGAGCCAGGCGGCCCAAACTGCTGCATATACCCTGACTCTGTTGCACAGAACGCAAGAGAAGTGACACAATTTCCCTCGTCAAAAGAAATTAATGTTAGCAGGCAATATTATCTAAATATGCAGGTTTAAAAATATATACTTGTGTATTGATTTTAAGAAAGGAGTTGATGTTTATGGTTAGGTATACATTGGTGCAACAACAGTGCTTTTTTCACGAATGCGCTTGTTAAATCACTCGTTTGGCGAAGTAAGCTGTGATTCAATGATAAATTAACAGGCACCGCATCGATTATATGCAACACAGGACATGCTAGATAAACTAGTAATATCATCAACCATGTGTAGTTAACTAGTGATTATGTTAAGATTGATAGTTTTTTATAAGATAAGTTTAATGCTAGCTAGCACCTTACCGTGGCTCCTTGCTGCACTCGCATAACAGGTAGTTCGCCTGCCACGCAGTCTCCTCGTGGCGTGCAATGTAATCGGCCATGATCGGTGTCCAAAAATGCCGATTACCGATTGTTATGAAAACTTGAAATTCCGATTAATCGGTCGACGGCAATGATACCAAATACTAATTGTGTATACATACACACACACACACAAACACACGTATGTATATATACATACATACAGTTGAAGTCAGATTTTGAGAATGAAATGTCAGAATAATAGTAGAGATAATTATTTCTTTCATCTTTTATTTCTTTCATCACATTCCCAGTGGGTTCGAAGTTTACATACACTCAATTAGTATTTGGTATCATTGCCTATAATTGTTTAACTTGGGTCAAACGTTTTGGGTAGCGTTCCACAAGCTTCCCACAATAAGTTGGGTGAATTTTGGCCCATTCCTCCTGACAGAACTGGTGTAACTGAGTCAGGTTTGTAGGCCTTGCTCGCACACACTTTTTCAGTTCTGCCCACACATTTTCTATAGGATTGAGGTCAGGGCTTTGTGATGGCCACTCCAATACCTTGACTTTGTTGTCCTTAAGCCATTTTACCACAACTTTGGAAGTATGCTTGGGGTCATTGTTCATTTGGAGACCCATTTGCGACCAAGCTTTAACTTCCTGACTGATGTCTTGAGATGTTGCTTTAATATATCCACATCATTTTCCTACCTCATGATGCCATCTATTTTGTGAAGTGCACCAGTCCCTCCTGCAGTGACCAAAAAGTTATTTTGTTGGCATTTACGTGGTCCCATTACCAGTAAAACGTAATCAAAACATATTTTTTGCTGTTTCGTTGTTAAGTCATTTCATTCTCAACCAGGATTTCATCATCCATGTCAAGCAGTGAAGTTTCAGCTCTGTCTGTCCGTGGCCTCTATTCCTCGGTGTGCACTGTCACTGTGTCCGTTTCCATCTTGTCCAGCTGTGTATGTAACATTTCACGTAAACCCTGTTTCTTGTCTGCATCGAAGTAACGGTCCTTGTACCTAGCATCGAGCATGGGGGCAACACAGTAAAGAGGCTCAGAGAGAGAATGCCGCCAAATCGTTTGTTCACAGCCTTGAGTACTTTTGTAAGTTTTAACCCCTCGGTCTGTGTCGGCAGTTTTGTTGAGCAGGCGCTTCAATGCCATGACCGAGGGTATCACGTCTGCTGACGCAGTTGATTAGCTTATTTCTTGATTCAGTTGTTCGAATGGAGCAAGGAGTGTGTTCATGTTCTCAAATGCCATTGAAATGGCAGCAGCAGTATGAGAACCAGCACATTCTTGAGCATGCAATACGGCTTTCTTCAGTACGAAATCCTTATCGACCCACTGTGCTGTTAGACTCAGCATGCTCATGGGGCTGACATCGATGGTCCAAATGTCAGTCGTGAAGCTAATACCAGTGGTGCCCATAGCAAGTAGCTCATGGATGTGTTTCAACAATACTGTAACTCCGGTAGGGCAACATCTGAAAAATAGCGCCTACTTGGTAGTGTGTACCGGTGCTCGACGAGTCGGGGAAAGCCAACATCATCCACAACAGAGAAAGGTTGATTGTCAAGGGCAATGAATTCCATTATCTTGGCGTTTTAATGGATTTTGCCTTTTGAGTTGTCTCGCTGAAATGTTCTTACTCTTTCAAATGACTGCTCGACTTGAACTTGTTTAGTTGTTGGACGTGTGCGCTTAGTATTTTTCTGCTTTGGTTCTGTGTAGCGCTGTATTTTTCATGGCATAGGTAGATGACGTAGTGACGTTATAGGTATGCACATCAGCTTTGACATCGGTTTTGCACATCGGTGTTAAACTAGACATCGGACCGATGTTGGCGTTTTTTGCTAATATCGCTCAATTCCGATATGCTCACTTTTTATATTGTGCATCCCTAATATTTATATTGCAAGTTCAGCCAACTTTGATCTAGGTATAATTTCACAAGCTCTGAATTCAGCTAACAAGGCAAAACAATTGAATTGTTATGGAACACAACCTTCTGTCCGTCTCCACCTGTTTGAACAGCATGCTAGCCTGTCCACTTTGTTCACATGTTGAAATTAAGTGGCCTACCTTATTTCTCAGAATGGGAACGAGTTGCCAATTCCATATAATTGTTTAATGCTTATTGCACATTTTATAAAACCGACTAAACGGCCTGTATAGCAATCTTTATTTGACTAAAATGCTGCAGTAATGCGTGTGAAACTGAGCATTAATTTTCCACAATGAAAATTGGTACATCTGTTTTTAGTAGTGTATGCTCTGCTCAAGATTTGAGTTGAAACATCAACAGGGTATGGTTCGAAAGGTTAATTTATCCTCCTACAGTAAAATGTCTCCATGTGTTTCGAATGTCCATATGACCGATTTCTGTTGGACCAAACCTCAAATGCAAGTTGAAACTGTTTGAGTGGTAGGGGGAGGAGCTTGGGAGAAAGAGCCGAATCAGAGCTTTCACTCTCGCCAAAATCTGTCCAAATTAAGCCCAATACCTTTCTATGGGCTTATTTTTATCCTAAGCTTGTCACTTGCCTTCCCGCCTTTGGGACAACGACTCCCATTGTTAGGGCGGAGACATGAGCATCTCGTCATTATATACAGATCTCTGGTGTGAATGGAAAGGTGCACAGATGGAGCGAACGAGACAAGACCAAAAAGACATGAGAACAAGTGGATATAAACACACAAATACAAAACTAAATTATGCGATACAGGCATTTTGGAATATCACGCAAAAAGAGAATTAATTTGAATGTATCCCCCAGCCCTAATGTGTATGTCCTCTAATATACAGTATTTGGCATGTTGACACTTTTCTCAGTTAGTTGCAGTGTTTGAAACTTTGACGTGTAAACACCCTCATCACTGTGTGAGCAACTACATTTTACAAATGTATCAGTCTAGATCAACTTAGTTACAACCAGTGCATTCAACTAAATGACGTAAAACAACTTAAATTGACTTGACTTAAACCTTTTTGCTCTTTGGGGACCATTGGCAAACTTCCTCCAGTGGGCTCAGTGTTGAACAGAGTTTTCCACTTCTTTCAATGATGTTCCTAGTGAAGAGGCAAAAAACCCTGAAATAAATGTCCTACCTGCCTCTGCCCTTTCCTCTCTTCAGGGTCTACGCTTCAAAAAGGCCCATGTGACCCACCCGGAGCTGAAGGCCACATTCTGTCTTCCCATCCTGGGTGTGAAGAAGAACCCCTCGTCACCCCTCTACACCACCCTGGGGGTCATCACCAAGGGAACCGTAGTAGAGGTCAACGTCAGCGAGCTGGGCCTGGTAACGCAGGGGGGAAAGGTCATCTGGGGTGAGTCAGCTCCTGTCCTCTCACATGGATATTTATCTGGATCAGTATGGGCCGGTTTCCCGGATACCAATTTAAGCCTAGCTCTAGACTAAAAAGCACTTTCCATGGAGATTCTCCATTAAACATGCTTAGTCCACGACTAAGCTTAGACTGTCTGGGAACCCGGCCCTATATATGTTATTTATTTAATCAGAGGGCTGCAGAATTTTGGGGGTTGGTGTAGTCCGGCATTGCTACAGGAGAATGTATACTTTTATTAAACGGTGCAGAAATGTCTGATTATAAGACGGGTGTGGCCAAAGTAAAGAATAGTGAGTGATGGCAATGTATTAGATTGATCTCACTCCTGACAACACTATATAAAACTGCATACAATCTCAGTGTAATTCAATTTCTGAAATGTAGGGATTAAAATGTCTCTTCTTCCTCAGGTAAATACGCCCAGGTGACAAATAACCCAGAGAACGACGGCTGCATTAATGCTGTACTGCTGGTGTAAAATGAAGAACTCTATGGGACGTTTTCCCGGACACAGATTAAGCCTAGTACTGGACTAAAGCATTTATGGAGATTGACCTTGTTTAATAGTCTAGGACTAGGCTTAATCTGTGTCCGGGAAACCGCTCCTCTATACAGACTGTGCCTGTAAGATACAGCCAGAGTTGGGACTGGCATGGAATAACAGACATCTGTGGTTAAACCGTGTGTTGGAGATGGAGAAAACATCAGATGGCATATTTTGCAACAAGGTGTCGTAACTAAATTCTGGACTGTGAATAAAAATGTTTGTCAAATACAGTTGTCATTTGTTTTTCTGATTTTCTTGGTTGCATATTGGCTCACAACAAGATTCATATGTGACTGCGCTCTGAGAAGGGGGTGTCCTTCAAAACTGATTAAGATCAATGCTTGTGAAAAAGGATGGTGTGAGAAAGGGAGAAAGTCAGCCTATACAAGTGTCCTGCACTCCTCAGAAAGGTCTGACAGCAGGCAAGCCCGTTGATGTCCGGATACCTGAGGTATCATCCACTTTCTGTCACTGACTGGCGGAGATGTTCTCATTAAGAAAGTCCCCACAGTAGAGTAGGCGGTAGATGTTCCCTTTTTCTTTGCCGTCGGGAACTGCAGACCAATTTATCAGACCTACAAAATCACCTTTCATCATAAATTAGTACTCATTATGATTCGTAGATCGTTCATTCCGCAACTGCAATGCTGTGTAGTGGGCCAGCTTGCTGATGGTCTTGCAGCCCTTTACGGAGAAGAGCTTCTCTGTTTTGGGGAAGTAAATCATTTCTCTGGCATACTGGTTAGCAACTTCCTGGTTGGGCTTCAGGCCCTTGGCAGCCATCTCAACCATGCCACACATCAGAACGTGTTTGTACTCCAGAGGCAGGAAGGGGACGAAGAAGTCCACCAGGCTCATCAGACTAGTGTGCCAGAACCCACCTTTACAGAGAAGGTGAGAACGAGACAGTAATAAGATGGGTTAGGGAGAAGAAACAAGGATGGACAGAATAAAACAGGAATTTTGTATTTGAGGTCTAAAACGCCTTGTTTTCTAATTCCAGGATTATAAACAAAAGGGATGAATCTTAACATTAGACAGACGTGTGATTTGATCTTTCAATGCATGATTTGTTAAATACGAGAATGAGTTACAACAGTGCATCTAAAGCGTGATAGTGAACAGCTGGCTTACTCTGCTTGTTGTTGAACACGGACAAGGAGAGCGGTGTTTCCAAATCCTTCAGCTCGGTCTCGCCCTGCTCTCCAGAAGTCCAGGGCCACCTGAACTATTTTATCTCCTCCAGCGTTGCTATGGAGATGAGCAACACACAGTAAATATTAAGGGATCAGAAATAACTTTAATTTTGTATGATTAAATGTCTTATTGACAGCTGACTTTCAGCTAAGTAAAATACTAGTCACTACAGGTCACTTAGTTGTGGGAAAGATAGGATAATGGATGCCTGTACAGTTGTGGCCAAAATTTGAGAATGACACAAATATTAACTTTCACAAAGTCTGCTGCCTCAGTTTGTGTGAGGGCAATTTGCATATACTCCAGAATGTTATGAAGAGTGATCAGATGAATTGCAATTAATTGCTAAGTCCCTCTTGGCCATGCAAATGAACTGAATCCCCAAAAACATTTCCACTGCATTTCAGCCCTGCCACAAAAGGACCAGCTGACATGTCAGTGATTTTCTCATGAACACCGGTGTGAGTGTTTACAAGGACAAGGCTGGAGATCACTCTGTCATGCTGATTGAGTTCGAATAACAGACTGGAAGCTTGGAATCATTGTTCGTCCTCGCCAACCATGGTTACCTGCAAGGAAACACATGCCGTCATCATTGCTTTGCACAAAAAGGGCTTCACAGGCAAGGATATTGCTGCCAGTAAGATTGCACCTAAATAAACAATTTATCGGATCATCAAAAACTTAAAGGAGAGTGGTTCAATTGTTGTGAAGAATGCTTCAGGGTGCCCAAGAAAGTCCAGCAAGCGCCAGGAACGTCTCCTAAAGTTGATTCAGCTGCGGGATCGGGGCACCACCAGTACAGAGCTTGATCAGGAATGGCAGCAGGCAGGTGTGAGTGCATCTGCACACACAGTGAGGTGACGGCTTTTGGAGGATGGCCTGGTGTCAAGAAGGGCAGCAAAGAAGCTACTTCTCTCCAGGAAAAGCATCAGGGACACACTGATATTCTGCAAAAGGTACAGGGATTGGACTGCTTTACTTGGGTAAAGTCATTTTCTCTGATGAATCCCCTTTCTGATTGTTTGGGGCATCCGGAAAAAAGCTTGTCTGGAGAAGACAAGGTGAGCGCTACCATCAGTTCTGTGTCATGTCAACAGTAAATCATCCTGAGACCATTCATGTGTGGGGTTGCTTCTCAGCCAAGGGAGTGGGCTCACTCACAATTTTGCCTAAGAACACAGCCATGAATAAAGAATGGTACCAACACATCCTCCGAGAGCAACTTCTCCCAACCATCCAGGAACAGTTTGGTGACCAACAATGCTTTTTCCAGCATGATGGAGCACCTTGCCATAAGGCAAAAGTGATAACTAAGTGGCTCGGGGAACAAAACAAGGATATTTTGGGTCCATGGCCAGGAAACTCCCCAGACCTTAATCCCATTGAGAACTTGTGGTCAATCCTCAAGAAGCGTGTGGACAAACAAAAACCCATAAATTCTGACAAACTCCAAGCATTGATTATGAAAGAATGGGCTGCCATCAGTCAGGATGTGGCCCAGAAGTTAATTGACAGCATGCCAGGGCGGATTGCAGAGGTCTTGAAAAGAAGGGTCAATACTGCAAATATTGACTCTTTGCATCAACCTCATGTAATTGTCAATAAAAGCCTTTGACACTTATGAAATGCTTGTAATTATACTTCAGTATTCCATAGTAACATCTGACAAAAATATCTAAAGACACTGAAGCAGCAAACGTTGTGGAAATTAATATTTCTGTAATTCTCAAAACTTTTGGCCACAACCGTAGATCTAGTTGAAGAAAATACTAAAGTTATTTCTTAAACACACACTGCTGGTCTGTCTCCCCTACTTGAGGAAGATGAAGATGGCTTGGCAGTAGGAGTCCCCGTTCAGTTTTTGATAGTAGTCCAGGTAGGGCTTTATACAGTCGATCAGATCAGCGTCCATCTTGTCCATGTCATCAAAGATGAACATTGAGCGTGGGCAGTTGGTGACATTGCCTTTGATCCACTGCTGCAGCTCTGACTGGATAATGGGGATAAACACAACAGTATTAAACACAGACTAGAGCTGTGAAGAATAACTTACAGCATAGCCACAAAATACATTTACGTCCTATATCTTACTTTGTAGTTCTCAATCTCTGATGGGGGGAAGTGAACTGTAGATGCAAACTGGTGGATGAAACGGCTGGCCATGCCCTCCTTATAGATGTTTTCAGCTATCAGCTGGCTGACAAAGTTCTTCCCTGTGCCAGTCCAGCCATGTAGAGAAAGCACCAGGGTCTCTTTAGGGGTTTTATTGTTCATGATATGATATGTGTAATGGAAACGGCAGATATGAGACATTTTCTAATGCAAAGCATTTTTATTTGTCCAACGGGTGGATTTTTTTTCTGTCTAACTTTCTTATTTCGACAATGATGGTAACTGTGTTTTTCGAATAAATAATGATTGCCGAATCATTTTGAAGGTAGGACTATGCCGGGCACGTGATGTTACCGCGTAACTATAAAGTTCCACTTAATAATTGTGTCTTCACGCCTTATAAAATACTTTTTTTCAATATGACTTTCATGAATGCTTGAATTGCTTCGCCTTGCTTTTCTGTTTGGCTGGCAAGTTTCACCATCCATTTTCTTAACTAGGCAAGTCAGTTAACAAATTCGTATTTACAATGACGGTCTACCAGAAGGCAAAAGTCCTCCTGCGGGGACGGGGGCTGGGATTAAAAATAAAATACAAATATAGGACAAAACACACATGACAAAAGAGACACCATAACACTACATAAAGAGAGACCTAAGAAAACATGAAAACACAACATGGTACAAACATTTATTCAACCTTTAACTAGGCAAGTCAGTTAAGAACAAATTCTTATTTACGATGACGGCAAAAGGCCTCCTACGGGGACGGGAGCTGGGATAAGAAATATATACAGTACACACATACATACACATATATAGGAAAAAAACACACCACGACAAGAGAGACCTAAGACAACAACATAGCAAGGCAGTAACACATGACAACACAGCATGTCGCTCCTAGTGGCCCGGGGACTTTAAAACCTGTTTGGGATAGGGGGCAGCATTTTCACTTTTGGATGAATTGGTGCCCAAATTGAACGGCCTCCTACTCTGTCCCAGATGATAACATATGCATATTATTATTACTATTTGATAGAAAACTCTCTGAAGTTTCTAAAACCGTTTGAATTATGTCTGTGAGTATAACAGAACTCATTTGGCAGGCAAACTTCCAAACAGGATGTGAAAAATCTGAAAAGGGTCGATGTGAAAGTCATCGCCTATTCAAATCTCTGTAATTTATGGATCTGTTTGCACTTCATACGCCTTCCACTAGATGTCAACAGAACGTGGAATGAAGCCTCTAGTGTGATGTGGGGCTGGATGGGAGCTATTTGAGTGATTGGTCTGGCAGATTTCCAGTTCCTGGCCACGCACGCTAGCCATGCGATGTCCATGTGTGCCATGAGTTATACAGACATGAAGAAATGCTCCGGTTGGGACGTTATTGGATATATATGATAACAACATCCTAAAGACTGATTCTCTACTAATTTTGACCAGTTTATTCGACTTGTAATATAACTTTTTGAAGTTTTCATCCGACGTTTGCCTTCAATGCGCCGGTGTTTGGACACGTGTACTACACATGCTAGATAAAGTTGCTAAAATGACATAAGTAATGGACATTGTCGAACAAAAAAACGATTTATTGTGGAAATAGGATTCCTGGCATTGCATTCTGATGAAGATATTCAAAGGTAAGGGAATATTTATGATGTAATTTCGTATTTCTGTTGACTCCAACATGGCGGAGAAATGTTATTTATATTTGAGCGCCGTCTCAGATTATTGCATGGTGTGCTTTTTACTAAAGTTTTTTTTTTAAATCTGACACAGCGGTTGCATTAAGAACCAGTGTATCTTTAATTATATGTAAAACATGTATCTTTCATCAAAGTTTATGATGAGTATTTATGTTAGATGACGTGGCTCTCTAAAATTTCTCCGGATATTTTGGAGCCATTTCTGAACATGGCACCAATGAAAACCAAGATTTGTGGCTATAAATATGCACATTATCGAACGAAACGTAAATGTATTGTGTAACATGATGTCATATGAGTGTCATCTGATGAAGATGTTCAAAGGTTAGTGATTAATTTTATCTCTATTTCTGGGTTTTGTGAAAGCTATCTTTGCTGGGAAAAATGGCTGTGTGTTTTTTGGATTTGGTGGTGAGCTAACATAAATATATGTTGTGTTTTCGCTGTAAAACATTTAAAAAATCGGACAAGTTGGCTGGATTCACAAGATGTTTATCTTTCATTTGCTGTATTGGACTTGTTAATGTGTGAAAGTTAAATATTTCTAAAACATATTTTTGAATTTCGCGCACTGCCTTTTCAGCGGAATGTTGGGGGGGGGGGGGGGACCCCTGGGCTAGAAAGGTTAATGCAAGGAAACTCAAATCAGTTTTACCTCATCTCTACCAGCATTTTAAATGTGCAACCAGAGGGGGAAGAAAATTCTAGACCACCTTTACTCCACACTCAGAGACACGTACAACGCTCTTCCTCGCCCTCCATTTCGCAAATCTGACCATAATTCTATCCTCCTGATTCCTTCTTAAAGCAGGAATCGCCAGTGACTCGGTCAATAAGAAAGTGGTCATATGAAGCAGATGCTAAGCTACAGGACTGGAATATGTTCCGGGATTCTTCCGATGGCATTGAGGAGTACACCACATCAGTCACTGGCTTCATCAATAAGTGCATCGATGACGTTGTCCCCATGGTGACCGTACTTACCTCGACTAACCCGTGCCCATTCACATGGACTCTGTACCAGTACCCCCTGTATAGCCTCGCTATTGTTATTTTACTGCTGCTCTTAAATTATTTGTTACTTTTATTTCTTGTTTTTTAGGTATTTTTCTTAACTGCATTGTTGGTTAAGAGCTTGTAAGTAAGCATTTCACTGTAAGGTCTAAACCTGTTGTATTCGGCGCATGTGACATATACAATTTGATTTGTACAGCACAAAGGTAGCGACAACAATAAATCACGCAAAGCAGCCACAACTGTCAGTAAAGTGTCCATGATTGAGTCTTTAAATTAAGAGAAATCATTAGAATCACAGCAAATAGTAATTATGTATTTGTGTAATGTATTATTTCCATGCTGGCTTCCCACTACCTAAAACATGAAACATTTAAGTGGAAGGGCATACAGGCTGTCGCCAATTTATTAATGCGCAATTTCGTATATTTTCTATGCAAACTTTCTAAATGTCGATTAAAAAAAGTTTTTTTTTAAATCACTGGACAAAGATGCACTATGCAAAAACTACTCCACTATTTTCTGGATACTAAAATTCTAATAGCGTGCCTAATTTCAGTTTGTGACAAAACAAGCATGTATAGTGTAGAGCAGGGTTTCCTTAAATCGGTCCTGGTTTTTGCCCTAGCACTGCACAGCTGATTCAAATAAAGCTTGATGATTAGTTGGTTATTTGAATCAGCTGTGTAGTGTTCGGGCAAAAACCAAAACGAGCACGCTGGGGCAGGCCCAGGCCCGAGGTTGGGAAACCTTGGCGTAAACAATCATTGTACCATCTAAACCGCTGTGAAATATTGTATTTTCTGCTGTTTGAAACTGATGTACAGAACCGAAAATTAAGAAATTGTGCACATAGTCTAAGAAGAGGTAGCTCTGTTCTAACTTTCAATGAGAATGACATATCTTTAACGTATTTCTATGAATTTGGTCGGGTCGCCCAAAAAGTTACATATTGCTGCGTTAACCTCTCTAGGGTATGTGGGACGGTAGCGTCTCACCTCGTCAACAGCCAGTGAAAGTGCAGGGCGCCAAATTCAAAACAACAGAAATCCCATAATTAAAATTCCTCAAGCATACAAGTATTTCACACCATTTTAAAGATACACTTCTTGTTAATCCCACACAGTGTCCGATTTCAAAAAGGCTTTACAGCGAAAGCACCACAAACGATTATGTTAGGTCCCCGCAAAATCACAGAAAAACACAGCCATTTTTCCAGCCAAAGAGAGGAGTCACAAAAAGCATAAATATAGATAAAATTAATCACTAACTTTTGATGATCTTCATCAGATGACACTCATAGGACTACATGTTACACAATACATGTGTTTTGTTCGATAAAGTTCATATTTATATCCCAAAATCTCAGTTTACATTGGCGCGTTACGTTCAGTAATGATTTGCTTCCAAAACATCCAGTGATTTTGCAGAGAGCCACATCAATTTACAGAAATACTCATTATAAATGTTGATGAAAATACATGTGTTATGCATGGAACTTTAGATAAACTTCTCCTTAATGCAACCGCTGTGTCAGATTTCAAAAAAGCTTTACCGAAAAAGCACACCATGCAATAATCTGAGTACAGCGCTCAGAGCCCAAACAAGCCAAAGAGATATCCGCCATGTTGTGGAGTCAACATAGTTAGAAATAGCATTATAAATATTCACTTACCTTTGATGATCTTCATCAGAATGCACTCCCAGGAATCCCAGTTCCACAATAAATGTTTGATTTGTTCGATAAAGTCCATCATTTATGTCCAAATAACTCCTTTTGTTCGCACGTTTAGTACACAATCCAAACTGACGACGCGCTGGCAGTTCCAGGCGAAAGTTCAGACGAAAAGTCATATTACAGTCTGTAGAAACATTTCAAACTAAGTATAGAATCAATCTTTAGGATGTTTTTATCATAAATCTTCAATAATGTTCCAACCGGAGAATTCCTTTGTCTTCAGAAATGCGATGGAACGCAAGCTACCATGTGAATGCGCGTGGCCAACTCGTGGCACTCTGCCAGACCTCTGACTCAATCCCCTCTCATTCCCCCCTCCTTTATAGTAGAAGCATCAAACAAGGTTCTAATTACTGTTGACATCTAGTGGAAGCATTAGGAAGTGCAACATGACCCCATTTCCACTGTATCTTGGATAGGCAAAGAGTTGAAACACTACAAACCTCAGATTTCCCACTTCCTGGTTGGATTTTTTCTCAGGTTTTTGCCTGCCATATGAGTTATGTTATACTCACAGACATTATTCAAACAGTTTTAGAAACTGCAGAGTGTTTTCTATCCAAATCTACCAATTATATGCATATTCTAGCTTTTAGGACAGAGTAGCAGGCAGTTTACTCTGGGCACCTTTTTATCCAAGCTACTCAATACTGCCCCCCTGTCCCAAATAAGTGAATTAATCCTACATCAGCGGGACCCTGAGACCACAAATACTCGGGTATCCCTTTTAAATCTGTCTCCTGTTCTTCTGTCAACAGGTACTCTGCTTCTTAGAAGCCCCCCCCACAATCACTAATGTGCACTGTTGGGGCACTGTTAGCTCTCCAGTTTAATTTGCGTCTGTATCTGTCTGTGGATGGGCTATGTTGTACACCCCCCTCCCCCGTGACCCAGTCTGCTAGTCGTTTCCCCTTTGTTACCCAATATCCCATATCCTTCCACTTCTCGGAAGGCTCTTTAGCAAGGGACACATGTGGGCTCCATTTTTCTCTGTAAAACTGCTGGATAGGAGCAGGTAATTCCACTTCCACGGCCGCATGAGTGGAATCATAGTGAAACCATTTTAGACCTATTGTGCATTCAGTGGTGTTTAGAAGTGCCTTCTCATATACAGAGTCGGGTCCAGGTTGCCTGTTATACCACAGAGTACAGTGTAAGTCATCTGGGGACATTTTTGTGGGTCCTGATATTACATAATCTGTTAGTTCCATTAATGCTTTGGGTATGTCGGTCAAACCTCCCCTCATTAAGTCCTGACTATACCAGTAACATGGATCCCCTTCCCCACAGATTACCATGTTATTCTTGACAACCTGGGCTTTCATACCTTTGTCTGTAGGTGTTACTGCTATATTCAAGAGTTTCATCACATCCCTCCCCAATAGATTAACAGGGCACAGCTTTGATATACTGGTATACTGAGTACTGGTACTGTCGCCTTCCCCTCAGTCATTTCATGTATGAGGCTTATGGGTGTCGAGAGTCTCAACACAATGATGGCCAGACGCGGAACGAACAATAATTTTTTCCCCAGAAGATTGAATCCCTTTCGGTGCATCCTTGCTAACATATAGCTGTCCTACATGTCTATTTTATCATCACTATGGTCACTGTCATGTTTACCGTACCAGTCTTCTAAATCCTCCCTGACTATTTTGGCTGTTTTAGTTTCTACTCAGGATTCATCGTCTTCATCCTCTGAGTCAGGTTTTGGGCGCCTCTCTCTCTTTTCCTTTTTATCCCCCTTTCCCTTTGGTTTCTGTTTGTAATCGTGGTGATTATGTCCCTTCCTATCACAATGTTCACATGGGGCCTCGCAATCTGTAGCAAAATGTCCCTTTTTCTGACAATTGTAAACTTTTAGCCCCCCCTTCCTCCCCTCCCCTGACGTTCCCTTTCTGTCTGACCTAGTCCTGTCCTCTCTTTGATCTAGGTATAATTTCACAAGCTCTGAATTCAGCTAACAAGGCAAAACAATTGAATTGTTATGGAACACAACCTTCTGTCCGTCTCCACCTGTTTGAACAGCATGCTAGCCTGTCCACTTTGTTCACATGTTGAAATTAAGTGGCCTACCTTATTTCTCAGAATGGGAACGAGTTGCCAATTCCATATAATTGTTTAATGCTTATTGCACATTTTATAAAACCGACTAAACGGCCTGTATAGCAATCTTTATTTGACTAAAATGCTGCAGTAATGCGTGTGAAACTGAGCATTAATTTTCCACAATGAAAATTGGTACATCTGTTTTTAGTAGTGTATGCTCTGCTCAAGATTTGAGTTGAAACATCAACAGGGTATGGTTCGAAAGGTTAATTTATCCTCCTACAGTAAAATGTCTCCATGTGTTTCGAATGTCCATATGACCGATTTCTGTTGGACCAAACCTCAAATGCAAGTTGAAACTGTTTGAGTGGTAGGGGGAGGAGCTTGGGAGAAAGAGCCGAATCAGAGCTTTCACTCTCGCCAAAATCTGTCCAAATTAAGCCCAATACCTTTCTATGGGCTTATTTTTATCCTAAGCTTGTCACTTGCCTTCCCGCCTTTGGGACAACGACTCCCATTGTTAGGGCGGAGACATGAGCATCTCGTCATTATATACAGATCTCTGGTGTGAATGGAAAGGTGCACAGATGGAGCGAACGAGACAAGACCAAAAAGACATGAGAACAAGTGGATATAAACACACAAATACAAAACTAAATTATGCGATACAGGCATTTTGGAATATCACGCAAAAAGAGAATTAATTTGAATGTATCCCCCAGCCCTAATGTGTATGTCCTCTAATATACAGTATTTGGCATGTTGACACTTTTCTCAGTTAGTTGCAGTGTTTGAAACTTTGACGTGTAAACACCCTCATCACTGTGTGAGCAACTACATTTTACAAATGTATCAGTCTAGATCAACTTAGTTACAACCAGTGCATTCAACTAAATGACGTAAAACAACTTAAATTGACTTGACTTAAACCTTTTTGCTCTTTGGGGACCATTGGCAAACTTCCTCCAGTGGGCTCAGTGTTGAACAGAGTTTTCCACTTCTTTCAATGATGTTCCTAGTGAAGAGGCAAAAAACCCTGAAATAAATGTCCTACCTGCCTCTGCCCTTTCCTCTCTTCAGGGTCTACGCTTCAAAAAGGCCCATGTGACCCACCCGGAGCTGAAGGCCACATTCTGTCTTCCCATCCTGGGTGTGAAGAAGAACCCCTCGTCACCCCTCTACACCACCCTGGGGGTCATCACCAAGGGAACCGTAGTAGAGGTCAACGTCAGCGAGCTGGGCCTGGTAACGCAGGGGGGAAAGGTCATCTGGGGTGAGTCAGCTCCTGTCCTCTCACATGGATATTTATCTGGATCAGTATGGGCCGGTTTCCCGGATACCAATTTAAGCCTAGCTCTAGACTAAAAAGCACTTTCCATGGAGATTCTCCATTAAACATGCTTAGTCCACGACTAAGCTTAGACTGTCTGGGAACCCGGCCCTATATATGTTATTTATTTAATCAGAGGGCTGCAGAATTTTGGGGGTTGGTGTAGTCCGGCATTGCTACAGGAGAATGTATACTTTTATTAAACGGTGCAGAAATGTCTGATTATAAGACGGGTGTGGCCAAAGTAAAGAATAGTGAGTGATGGCAATGTATTAGATTGATCTCACTCCTGACAACACTATATAAAACTGCATACAATCTCAGTGTAATTCAATTTCTGAAATGTAGGGATTAAAATGTCTCTTCTTCCTCAGGTAAATACGCCCAGGTGACAAATAACCCAGAGAACGACGGCTGCATTAATGCTGTACTGCTGGTGTAAAATGAAGAACTCTATGGGACGTTTTCCCGGACACAGATTAAGCCTAGTACTGGACTAAAGCATTTATGGAGATTGACCTTGTTTAATAGTCTAGGACTAGGCTTAATCTGTGTCCGGGAAACCGCTCCTCTATACAGACTGTGCCTGTAAGATACAGCCAGAGTTGGGACTGGCATGGAATAACAGACATCTGTGGTTAAACCGTGTGTTGGAGATGGAGAAAACATCAGATGGCATATTTTGCAACAAGGTGTCGTAACTAAATTCTGGACTGTGAATAAAAATGTTTGTCAAATACAGTTGTCATTTGTTTTTCTGATTTTCTTGGTTGCATATTGGCTCACAACAAGATTCATATGTGACTGCGCTCTGAGAAGGGGGTGTCCTTCAAAACTGATTAAGATCAATGCTTGTGAAAAAGGATGGTGTGAGAAAGGGAGAAAGTCAGCCTATACAAGTGTCCTGCACTCCTCAGAAAGGTCTGACAGCAGGCAAGCCCGTTGATGTCCGGATACCTGAGGTGTCATCCACTTTCTGTCACTGACTGGCGGAGATGTTCTCATTAAGAAAGTCCCCACAGTAGAGTAGGCGGTAGATGTTCCCTTTTTCTTTGCCGTCGGGAACTGCAGACCAATTTATCAGACCTACAAAATCACCTTTCATCATAAATTAGTACTCATTATGATTCGTAGATCGTTCATTCCGCAACTGCAATGCTGTGTAGTGGGCCAGCTTGCTGATGGTCTTGCAGCCCTTTACGGAGAAGAGCTTCTCTGTTTTGGGGAAGTAAATCATTTCTCTGGCATACTGGTTAGCAACTTCCTGGTTGGGCTTCAGGCCCTTGGCAGCCATCTCAACCATGCCACACATCAGAACGTGTTTGTACTCCAGAGGCAGGAAGGGGACGAAGAAGTCCACCAGGCTCATCAGACTAGTGTGCCAGAACCCACCTTTACAGAGAAGGTGAGAACGAGACAGTAATAAGATGGGTTAGGGAGAAGAAACAAGGATGGACAGAATAAAACAGGAATTTTGTATTTGAGGTCTAAAACGCCTTGTTTTCTAATTCCAGGATTATAAACAAAAGGGATGAATCTTAACATTAGACAGACGTGTGATTTGATCTTTCAATGCATGATTTGTTAAATACGAGAATGAGTTACAACAGTGCATCTAAAGCGTGATAGTGAACAGCTGGCTTACTCTGCTTGTTGTTGAACACGGACAAGGAGAGCGGTGTTTCCAAATCCTTCAGCTCGGTCTCGCCCTGCTCTCCAGAAGTCCAGGGCCACCTGAACTATTTTATCTCCTCCAGCGTTGCTATGGAGATGAGCAACACACAGTAAATATTAAGGGATCAGAAATAACTTTAATTTTGTATGATTAAATGTCTTATTGACAGCTGACTTTCAGCTAAGTAAAATACTAGTCACTACAGGTCACTTAGTTGTGGGAAAGATAGGATAATGGATGCCTGTACAGTTGTGGCCAAAATTTGAGAATGACACAAATATTAACTTTCACAAAGTCTGCTGCCTCAGTTTGTGTGAGGGCAATTTGCATATACTCCAGAATGTTATGAAGAGTGATCAGATGAATTGCAATTAATTGCTAAGTCCCTCTTGGCCATGCAAATGAACTGAATCCCCAAAAACATTTCCACTGCATTTCAGCCCTGCCACAAAAGGACCAGCTGACATGTCAGTGATTTTCTCATGAACACCGGTGTGAGTGTTTACAAGGACAAGGCTGGAGATCACTCTGTCATGCTGATTGAGTTCGAATAACAGACTGGAAGCTTGGAATCATTGTTCGTCCTCGCCAACCATGGTTACCTGCAAGGAAACACATGCCGTCATCATTGCTTTGCACAAAAAGGGCTTCACAGGCAAGGATATTGCTGCCAGTAAGATTGCACCTAAATAAACAATTTATCGGATCATCAAAAACTTAAAGGAGAGTGGTTCAATTGTTGTGAAGAATGCTTCAGGGTGCCCAAGAAAGTCCAGCAAGCGCCAGGAACGTCTCCTAAAGTTGATTCAGCTGCGGGATCGGGGCACCACCAGTACAGAGCTTGATCAGGAATGGCAGCAGGCAGGTGTGAGTGCATCTGCACACACAGTGAGGTGACGGCTTTTGGAGGATGGCCTGGTGTCAAGAAGGGCAGCAAAGAAGCTACTTCTCTCCAGGAAAAGCATCAGGGACACACTGATATTCTGCAAAAGGTACAGGGATTGGACTGCTTTACTTGGGTAAAGTCATTTTCTCTGATGAATCCCCTTTCTGATTGTTTGGGGCATCCGGAAAAAAGCTTGTCTGGAGAAGACAAGGTGAGCGCTACCATCAGTTCTGTGTCATGTCAACAGTAAATCATCCTGAGACCATTCATGTGTGGGGTTGCTTCTCAGCCAAGGGAGTGGGCTCACTCACAATTTTGCCTAAGAACACAGCCATGAATAAAGAATGGTACCAACACATCCTCCGAGAGCAACTTCTCCCAACCATCCAGGAACAGTTTGGTGACCAACAATGCTTTTTCCAGCATGATGGAGCACCTTGCCATAAGGCAAAAGTGATAACTAAGTGGCTCGGGGAACAAAACAAGGATATTTTGGGTCCATGGCCAGGAAACTCCCCAGACCTTAATCCCATTGAGAACTTGTGGTCAATCCTCAAGAAGCGTGTGGACAAACAAAAACCCATAAATTCTGACAAACTCCAAGCATTGATTATGAAAGAATGGGCTGCCATCAGTCAGGATGTGGCCCAGAAGTTAATTGACAGCATGCCAGGGCGGATTGCAGAGGTCTTGAAAAGAAGGGTCAATACTGCAAATATTGACTCTTTGCATCAACCTCATGTAATTGTCAATAAAAGCCTTTGACACTTATGAAATGCTTGTAATTATACTTCAGTATTCCATAGTAACATCTGACAAAAATATCTAAAGACACTGAAGCAGCAAACGTTGTGGAAATTAATATTTCTGTAATTCTCAAAACTTTTGGCCACAACCGTAGATCTAGTTGAAGAAAATACTAAAGTTATTTCTTAAACACACACTGCTGGTCTGTCTCCCCTACTTGAGGAAGATGAAGATGGCTTGGCAGTAGGAGTCCCCGTTCAGTTTTTGATAGTAGTCCAGGTAGGGCTTTATACAGTCGATCAGATCAGCGTCCATCTTGTCCATGTCATCAAAGATGAACATTGAGCGTGGGCAGTTGGTGACATTGCCTTTGATCCACTGCTGCAGCTCTGACTGGATAATGGGGATAAACACAACAGTATTAAACACAGACTAGAGCTGTGAAGAATAACTTACAGCATAGCCACAAAATACATTTACGTCCTATATCTTACTTTGTAGTTCTCAATCTCTGATGGGGGGAAGTGAACTGTAGATGCAAACTGGTGGATGAAACGGCTGGCCATGCCCTCCTTATAGATGTTTTCAGCTATCAGCTGGCTGACAAAGTTCTTCCCTGTGCCAGTCCAGCCATGTAGAGAAAGCACCAGGGTCTCTTTAGGGGTTTTATTGTTCATGATATGATATGTGTAATGGAAACGGCAGATATGAGACATTTTCTAATGCAAAGCATTTTTATTTGTCCAACGGGTGGATTTTTTTTCTGTCTAACTTTCTTATTTCGACAATGATGGTAACTGTGTTTTTCGAATAAATAATGATTGCCGAATCATTTTGAAGGTAGGACTATGCCGGGCACGTGATGTTACCGCGTAACTATAAAGTTCCACTTAATAATTGTGTCTTCACGCCTTATAAAATACTTTTTTTCAATATGACTTTCATGAATGCTTGAATTGCTTCGCCTTGCTTTTCTGTTTGGCTGGCAAGTTTCACCATCCATTTTCTTAACTAGGCAAGTCAGTTAACAAATTCGTATTTACAATGACGGTCTACCAGAAGGCAAAAGTCCTCCTGCGGGGACGGGGGCTGGGATTAAAAATAAAATACAAATATAGGACAAAACACACATGACAAAAGAGACACCATAACACTACATAAAGAGAGACCTAAGAAAACATGAAAACACAACATGGTACAAACATTTATTCAACCTTTAACTAGGCAAGTCAGTTAAGAACAAATTCTTATTTACGATGACGGCAAAAGGCCTCCTACGGGGACGGGAGCTGGGATAAGAAATATATACAGTACACACATACATACACATATATAGGAAAAAAACACACCACGACAAGAGAGACCTAAGACAACAACATAGCAAGGCAGTAACACATGACAACACAGCATGTCGCTCCTAGTGGCCCGGGGACTTTAAAACCTGTTTGGGATAGGGGGCAGCATTTTCACTTTTGGATGAATTGGTGCCCAAATTGAACGGCCTCCTACTCTGTCCCAGATGATAACATATGCATATTATTATTACTATTTGATAGAAAACTCTCTGAAGTTTCTAAAACCGTTTGAATTATGTCTGTGAGTATAACAGAACTCATTTGGCAGGCAAACTTCCAAACAGGATGTGAAAAATCTGAAAAGGGTCGATGTGAAAGTCATCGCCTATTCAAATCTCTGTAATTTATGGATCTGTTTGCACTTCATACGCCTTCCACTAGATGTCAACAGAACGTGGAATGAAGCCTCTAGTGTGATGTGGGGCTGGATGGGAGCTATTTGAGTGATTGGTCTGGCAGATTTCCAGTTCCTGGCCACGCACGCTAGCCATGCGATGTCCATGTGTGCCATGAGTTATACAGACATGAAGAAATGCTCCGGTTGGGACGTTATTGGATATATATGATAACAACATCCTAAAGACTGATTCTCTACTAATTTTGACCAGTTTATTCGACTTGTAATATAACTTTTTGAAGTTTTCATCCGACGTTTGCCTTCAATGCGCCGGTGTTTGGACACGTGTACTACACATGCTAGATAAAGTTGCTAAAATGACATAAGTAATGGACATTGTCGAACAAAAAAAACGATTTATTGTGGAAATAGGATTCCTGGCATTGCATTCTGATGAAGATATTCAAAGGTAAGGGAATATTTATGATGTAATTTCGTATTTCTGTTGACTCCAACATGGCGGAGAAATGTTATTTATATTTGAGCGCCGTCTCAGATTATTGCATGGTGTGCTTTTTACTAAAGTTTTTTTTTTAAATCTGACACAGCGGTTGCATTAAGAACCAGTGTATCTTTAATTATATGTAAAACATGTATCTTTCATCAAAGTTTATGATGAGTATTTATGTTAGATGACGTGGCTCTCTAAAATTTCTCCGGATATTTTGGAGCCATTTCTGAACATGGCACCAATGAAAACCAAGATTTGTGGCTATAAATATGCACATTATCGAACGAAACGTAAATGTATTGTGTAACATGATGTCATATGAGTGTCATCTGATGAAGATGTTCAAAGGTTAGTGATTAATTTTATCTCTATTTCTGGGTTTTGTGAAAGCTATCTTTGCTGGGAAAAATGGCTGTGTGTTTTTTGGATTTGGTGGTGAGCTAACATAAATATATGTTGTGTTTTCGCTGTAAAACATTTAAAAAATCGGACAAGTTGGCTGGATTCACAAGATGTTTATCTTTCATTTGCTGTATTGGACTTGTTAATGTGTGAAAGTTAAATATTTCTAAAACATATTTTTGAATTTCGCGCACTGCCTTTTCAGCGGAATGTTGGGGGGGGGGGGGACCCCTGGGCTAGAAAGGTTAATGCAAGGAAACTCAAATCAGTTTTACCTCATCTCTACCAGCATTTTAAATGTGCAACCAGAGGGGGAAGAAAATTCTAGACCACCTTTACTCCACACTCAGAGACACGTACAACGCTCTTCCTCGCCCTCCATTTCGCAAATCTGACCATAATTCTATCCTCCTGATTCCTTCTTAAAGCAGGAATCGCCAGTGACTCGGTCAATAAGAAAGTGGTCATATGAAGCAGATGCTAAGCTACAGGACTGGAATATGTTCCGGGATTCTTCCGATGGCATTGAGGAGTACACCACATCAGTCACTGGCTTCATCAATAAGTGCATCGATGACGTTGTCCCCATGGTGACCGTACTTACCTCGACTAACCCGTGCCCATTCACATGGACTCTGTACCAGTACCCCCTGTATAGCCTCGCTATTGTTATTTTACTGCTGCTCTTAAATTATTTGTTACTTTTATTTCTTGTTTTTTAGGTATTTTTCTTAACTGCATTGTTGGTTAAGAGCTTGTAAGTAAGCATTTCACTGTAAGGTCTAAACCTGTTGTATTCGGCGCATGTGACATATACAATTTGATTTGTACAGCACAAAGGTAGCGACAACAATAAATCACGCAAAGCAGCCACAACTGTCAGTAAAGTGTCCATGATTGAGTCTTTAAATTAAGAGAAATCATTAGAATCACAGCAAATAGTAATTATGTATTTGTGTAATGTATTATTTCCATGCTGGCTTCCCACTACCTAAAACATGAAACATTTAAGTGGAAGGGCATACAGGCTGTCGCCAATTTATTAATGCGCAATTTCGTATATTTTCTATGCAAACTTTCTAAATGTCGATTAAAAAAAGTTTTTTTTTAAATCACTGGACAAAGATGCACTATGCAAAAACTACTCCACTATTTTCTGGATACTAAAATTCTAATAGCGTGCCTAATTTCAGTTTGTGACAAAACAAGCATGTATAGTGTAGAGCAGGGTTTCCTTAAATCGGTCCTGGTTTTTGCCCTAGCACTGCACAGCTGATTCAAATAAAGCTTGATGATTAGTTGGTTATTTGAATCAGCTGTGTAGTGTTCGGGCAAAAACCAAAACGAGCACGCTGGGGCAGGCCCAGGCCCGAGGTTGGGAAACCTTGGCGTAAACAATCATTGTACCATCTAAACCGCTGTGAAATATTGTATTTTCTGCTGTTTGAAACTGATGTACAGAACCGAAAATTAAGAAATTGTGCACATAGTCTAAGAAGAGGTAGCTCTGTTCTAACTTTCAATGAGAATGACATATCTTTAACGTATTTCTATGAATTTGGTCGGGTCGCCCAAAAAGTTACATATTGCTGCGTTAACCTCTCTAGGGTATGTGGGACGGTAGCGTCTCACCTCGTCAACAGCCAGTGAAAGTGCAGGGCGCCAAATTCAAAACAACAGAAATCCCATAATTAAAATTCCTCAAGCATACAAGTATTTCACACCATTTTAAAGATACACTTCTTGTTAATCCCACACAGTGTCCGATTTCAAAAAGGCTTTACAGCGAAAGCACCACAAACGATTATGTTAGGTCCCCGCAAAATCACAGAAAAACACAGCCATTTTTCCAGCCAAAGAGAGGAGTCACAAAAAGCATAAATATAGATAAAATTAATCACTAACTTTTGATGATCTTCATCAGATGACACTCATAGGACTACATGTTACACAATACATGTGTTTTGTTCGATAAAGTTCATATTTATATCCCAAAATCTCAGTTTACATTGGCGCGTTACGTTCAGTAATGATTTGCTTCCAAAACATCCAGTGATTTTGCAGAGAGCCACATCAATTTACAGAAATACTCATTATAAATGTTGATGAAAATACATGTGTTATGCATGGAACTTTAGATAAACTTCTCCTTAATGCAACCGCTGTGTCAGATTTCAAAAAAGCTTTACCGAAAAAGCACACCATGCAATAATCTGAGTACAGCGCTCAGAGCCCAAACAAGCCAAAGAGATATCCGCCATGTTGTGGAGTCAACATAGTTAGAAATAGCATTATAAATATTCACTTACCTTTGATGATCTTCATCAGAATGCACTCCCAGGAATCCCAGTTCCACAATAAATGTTTGATTTGTTCGATAAAGTCCATCATTTATGTCCAAATAACTCCTTTTGTTCGCACGTTTAGTACACAATCCAAACTGACGACGCGCTGGCAGTTCCAGGCGAAAGTTCAGACGAAAAGTCATATTACAGTCTGTAGAAACATTTCAAACTAAGTATAGAATCAATCTTTAGGATGTTTTTATCATAAATCTTCAATAATGTTCCAACCGGAGAATTCCTTTGTCTTCAGAAATGCGATGGAACGCAAGCTACCATGTGAATGCGCGTGGCCAACTCGTGGCACTCTGCCAGACCTCTGACTCAATCCCCTCTCATTCCCCCCTCCTTTATAGTAGAAGCATCAAACAAGGTTCTAATTACTGTTGACATCTAGTGGAAGCATTAGGAAGTGCAACATGACCCCATTTCCACTGTATCTTGGATAGGCAAAGAGTTGAAACACTACAAACCTCAGATTTCCCACTTCCTGGTTGGATTTTTTCTCAGGTTTTTGCCTGCCATATGAGTTATGTTATACTCACAGACATTATTCAAACAGTTTTAGAAACTGCAGAGTGTTTTCTATCCAAATCTACCAATTATATGCATATTCTAGCTTTTAGGACAGAGTAGCAGGCAGTTTACTCTGGGCACCTTTTTATCCAAGCTACTCAATACTGCCCCCCTGTCCCAAATAAGTGAATTAATCCTACATCAGCGGGACCCTGAGACCACAAATACTCGGGTATCCCTTTTAAATCTGTCTCCTGTTCTTCTGTCAACAGGTACTCTGCTTCTTAGAAGCCCCCCCCACAATCACTAATGTGCACTGTTGGGGCACTGTTAGCTCTCCAGTTTAATTTGCGTCTGTATCTGTCTGTGGATGGGCTATGTTGTACACCCCCCTCCCCCGTGACCCAGTCTGCTAGTCGTTTCCCCTTTGTTACCCAATATCCCATATCCTTCCACTTCTCGGAAGGCTCTTTAGCAAGGGACACATGTGGGCTCCATTTTTCTCTGTAAAACTGCTGGATAGGAGCAGGTAATTCCACTTCCACGGCCGCATGAGTGGAATCATAGTGAAACCATTTTAGACCTATTGTGCATTCAGTGGTGTTTAGAAGTGCCTTCTCATATACAGAGTCGGGTCCAGGTTGCCTGTTATACCACAGAGTACAGTGTAAGTCATCTGGGGACATTTTTGTGGGTCCTGATATTACATAATCTGTTAGTTCCATTAATGCTTTGGGTATGTCGGTCAAACCTCCCCTCATTAAGTCCTGACTATACCAGTAACATGGATCCCCTTCCCCACAGATTACCATGTTATTCTTGACAACCTGGGCTTTCATACCTTTGTCTGTAGGTGTTACTGCTATATTCAAGAGTTTCATCACATCCCTCCCCAATAGATTAACAGGGCACAGCTTTGATATACTGGTATACTGAGTACTGGTACTGTCGCCTTCCCCTCAGTCATTTCATGTATGAGGCTTATGGGTGTCGAGAGTCTCAACACAATGATGGCCAGACGCGGAACGAACAATAATTTTTTCCCCAGAAGATTGAATCCCTTTCGGTGCATCCTTGCTAACATATAGCTGTCCTACATGTCTATTTTATCATCACTATGGTCACTGTCATGTTTACCGTACCAGTCTTCTAAATCCTCCCTGACTATTTTGGCTGTTTTAGTTTCTACTCAGGATTCATCGTCTTCATCCTCTGAGTCAGGTTTTGGGCGCCTCTCTCTCTTTTCCTTTTTATCCCCCTTTCCCTTTGGTTTCTGTTTGTAATCGTGGTGATTATGTCCCTTCCTATCACAATGTTCACATGGGGCCTCGCAATCTGTAGCAAAATGTCCCTTTTTCTGACAATTGTAAACTTTTAGCCCCCCCTTCCTCCCCTCCCCTGACGTTCCCTTTCTGTCTGACCTAGTCCTGTCCTCTCTGTCTTTTCCTCCTGTGGCCCTGTCTTCTAGAACTGCCATTAGAAACTCATCTTTCCTGTTTTCTTTCTTCTTTCTGTCTGCACATGCTGTTCATGGTGGACAGCATATCTTTTTACCTCGGCCAGGGTAGCCAATCCCCATCCTACTAAGTTCTTTTTTACCTCCTTACTAACTTCAGTGCGCATTCCTCTCAAAAAGGCTATCTTTAATTGCTGGTGGTAAGGGGTGTTTTGGTCTCCCCCGAGAGGAGGTTCTGGCGTGCCGCTGTTGGCCTTAAATACATATTTTAAACGTTCTAGGTACTGACTGACTGTCTCGCTATCTCCCTGTCTGCATTCAGTTACCTTGGAGAAATCGGCATGTCGGTGATAATGTTCAGTCAGGTTAGTGCATAATTCTGTAATTTTAGCTCTGAAGGGATCCCCTAGCCCCTCGGTCCACTGAATGACATTCCTGTCCTGCCCCGTTGGCACCCAAGCCAGGCGCACAGCGAACCAATCCTTCCCTACAATAGTTCTGACTGCTCTCTCTATTTTCCCTGTGTTTATTCTGAAACTGGACGCTAGCCCGCTCAAATCTCTCTCAAATCCAGCCATTCCTTTCTTTGGGTGGGGATCCCTACTACTGCTTTCTCTATATCCCTCTTGTGTCCAGGGCCTGTAGACCCGAACTGTAGGTTCGTTATCTGACCAATTATCCGCCACCTCCTGGGAAAATAGACTGACTCTCGATATGTAAATTGGCAGAAAAGGGAAACTAAAACAGTATGTAGAATGATTGGGGTTCATTGCTGTATATTTATTTTTTAAATAACACAGCTCCAGACGGATCAGTGACCAAGGCTCTGGCAGAGAACTATGGGGGTGGATAATTCTCTGACAAATTGGTTTGACAGTATGTTTGGGAAATGGAAAATTGTCATAATCACTGTGTTGTGGGCTACCTTCACCTGTGTGACTGTGTTAGTTTTGTGCGGCTGTTGCTTTATTCCGTGCGTGAGAGGTCTCATTTCTAGGACTCTGGAGAAATCGATGACACAACAGATGGTGAGATACGGACCGATCCCAAGCTCTGACCAGTGGAATGATGAATACATGCCCCCAGACCTAGCGGATGGATCCGGCTCCTTCACATACGAGGAGCCTATGCTGGACGAGACCATTTTTAATGTTTAGGAGTTTTCCTTGTTTAGCAATTTAGACTGTTTCTTTGATGAAGATCATAACGAAAATCCTGATAAGAAGAGTTATGATTCTGATGTAGCCCTAGAACAGTCAGTGTAAATGCATATATTGTTATAATTAGGTTGATTTTGGATAACCATAGATATTTCCAATAAAAATATATGTGTGGTTTTTAATATTTAGTCAAAGTGTGGATTGTTATCTAATAAAAATAGATGTGTGTTCGTATGTATAATATTTAGTCAAAGTCTGGATTGTTATGGGAATTTTATGAATAATGACTAAAGGATTTATACATTTAACGTAGAATTATAACTAACAGAATTATATCCTGTCTGATGAAGAATGTTTGTCCATAAGAAAGAGGGACTGTTGGTAGGCAAGGAACTGTGGCAGACAACTTGTGACCACTGTGAAACTGATAACAGGGATGGAAGTCTCCCCACCCAGGGAGGGGAGAGACCTTGGCCTTGTAGTAGATTGTATAATAGGTGGCGGACAATGTATGTGAAGAAGACTTGTGAACTATGTTGCCATTGTATCTGAGAGGAGGAGGGACGTTTATGACGAAATGTGAGGTATATAGACCAATGTACCGGAAATGATAAACAGAGCGCTCGAGAATAAACGCTATTGATTAATTTGGAGACTGGTCTTTGTCTATTTTATGCAAATAAGAACCTTACAAATTCTTAGAAACGGACAGAGTGTTTGCTTTGATATAATTGAATTGGTTAACGAACTCATAGGAATTAAATTCCTCTAACAGGATCCCTTCTACTGCTTTCTCTATATCCCTCTTGTGTCCAGGGCCTGTAGACCCGAACTGTAGGTTCGTTATCCCCCACCCCAGCTTGGGGATTGTGTAGTTCTATCAGGGGATACTGCTCTTCTCTCTCCTCACCGTCTTCTTCCCCACTATAATACTGAAACTCTCTCCTTGGTTTTAGTCTATTTCTTTCTCCTGTGTCTGATGTTCTCCTGAGTAGTCCTGATCGATTCTGTCTTGGAGAATGTGCCTGATATTTTCCCCTCAACTACCTGTCTCTATCCTTTACTGTTTGAGCCTCGGCCCATGCTCTTTCAACTCCACTTTCCTCAATGCTGCAACAATCAGCTCCTGCTCCCTCTCCCTCTCTATTTCTCTCTCTAGCTCTACACCACCCGCACCCTGATCATAAGCTGGGGGAGGCTCTGCCTGGGGCGGCAACTGCACCCTTCTCCGAACCACCACCATCTCATCGTCGGGATTTCCCCTCCACGCTTGGTCTACCATAGATGGATATAGTTTTTGACCCCACGGCTTACTTTTCCGGCTGGAGGAGCAGAGGGTGGTGTTTCTTGACTCTCTATGACTTTCTTTTCTTGACTTTCCTGACTTTCTTCTCTCCTTCCTCCCTCTTTCTTGCTTCTGAAGGCCAGACCCTAGCTGTGTTTAAACCTTGTTCTCTCTGCTTATTCTCATCCTTTCCACATTCCTAATGCATTTGTGTAATCATAGATTCCAATTTCCCCACGTCCAGGCAACCTTCAAACCCATATTTCTTTCTCCATTTTAGGCCATAATCTACATTTCGTTGATCTTTTAACTCCATATATCGTTCATCACCCATGAGTTCTCCACATCCCTTAGAACCTTTACTTGCCATTTTAACTTGGTTTTGTTATGTTATGACTATTTTAATTCAAATCAATTAATTTGGATCTATGATTAATTTACCTCGTTTCGTTTAATTCAAATCAATTTGGATCTATGATTAATTTACCTTGTTTCGTTTAATTCAAATCTCTCGCCTCTCCTTTTTGGACTTTATTTCAGTATTGTCTTTTGAATCGGATCTATGGTTAATTCACTCTTGTTAATTGACCATTTAAGTTCTCACAAACCCTATTTTATATCCTCGCCTCTCCTCAATTTAGAACTTTTATTTAGGTATGGCTTTTGATTCGGATCTATGGTTAATTTATAATGTTAATTAACCATTTAAGTTATCCTATTTGCACAGCATCCTATCGCACAGCACCTATTTTATATCCCTTCTTAATAACCTCTCGGCCTTTTCTCACAGACCTCAATTATTAAGCTAGTTTTATTTATTGTAGTGCACATGTACCTCAGATCTTTTGCGGACCTGTTCCCTTATCGATTTCGTTAATACCTAAGTTCCTATCCTTGATTAATTCTAGGTGTTTAAAATATCAAGTCCAAGATGTCTTAAAATATTCCCCCAAATTTGTGAATAAAGATTTACTGACCTTATCTTGTAGGCTGGGAAAAGCAATGTCGGTTGGATTCCGTCACTGTCTCTGTCGACCTTAGATATATAACGGCCTGTTATGGAACCCCAATGTCAGGGGACAGGTCTTTAATTTACGGGTCAACAACCCGCCCGTGCACGGTTTAAGGCGTGTTACCTTCGGACGACAGGGACAGGTATTGGAATCCGGCTTGAAGGACCAAATTGTTACGAGAATTTTGTTCTCAATGTTCTTAAAACTTCTTCTCAATAGGGGGTGCTGTTTGCACTTTGTAATAATTTCGTTCCCAAATTAAACTGCCTCGTACTCAATTCTTGCTCGTACAATATGCATATTATTATTACTATTGGATAGAAAACACTCTCTAGTTTCTAAAACCGTTTGAATTATATCTGTGAGTTAAACAGAACTCGAGTTAGAGCATTTTTCCTATGAGGATGTGAGAATGCAGAATTATGCAAGCTGTTCCCAGGTCAGTTTATTAATTTGCCTGTCTTCTATTGGTTGAGATGCACTGCATACGCCTTCCCCTGGATGTCAGCGAATAGTGAGATTTGAAATGGAGTCTCTAGGCAGATCTGAGAGGTTATAAATAGCTTGGGAACGGAGGGTCCTGTCTTTGTTCACTTCGCTCTGACGCAGGAAGGACCTTGGCATGTCGTAGTAGAAAGCTCCGGTTATAGCTCTTAGATATATCCGGCTCTGTTTTTATTCGATATAGCTGTTAAAGACATCATAATGTTGTTATTTTAAACCGAGTTATATCAGTTTATGTCAGTATATTGCGATTTTCGGATATTTATTAGTGTTGCGTTCTAGGGAGTTGGTGATGTCTGGCCCACATGGCTAATGTTTACTGCTAATTGCAACGTTGAAGACTACATTCTACAACCGAGCAACGATTCTTTTGGACAAAGGACAACTTTCCCAAGATTCTGATGCAAGCACATCAAAAAGTAAGAACTATTTATGCTGTTAATTCGTTGTTCTGTTGAAAAATGTAAAATGCATATTCCGCCATTAATTTCCGTGCGGTCTCGCTTTAACGCACGCTGTATGTCGTAGTAACGTTAATTTTAAAAATGTGACACAGCGATTGCATTAAGAACTAATGTATCTTTCATTTGCTGTCCAACCTGTATTTTTTAGTCAAGTTTATGATTAGTTATCGATTAGAATAGGTGCCTCTCCCAAGATTTCTCCTGACATTTTCTTTGCAGCTTGGCTACTTTTCTCATTGTATAACCACGATTTGTGCCGCTAAATATGCACATTTTCGAACAAACTCTATGTGTATTGTGTAATATGATGTTATAGGACTGTCATCTGAAGAATTCTGAGCAGGTCAGTGAAAAAATTAATATATTTTGCTGGGTTATACGTTATCGCTATTTTTGGCTTGAATCAATGCTGTTGTGTGGTTTGCTATTGTGGTAAGCTAATATAATGCTATATTGTGTTTTCGCTGTAAAACACTTAAAAAATCTGAAATATTGGCTGGATTCACAAGATGTTTGTCTTTCATTTGCTGTACGCTGTGTATTTTTCAGAAATGTTTTATGATGAGTATTTAGGTAATTCACGTTGCTCTCTGTAGTTATTCTAGTCACTTTGGTGAGAGTTGTGATGGTGGCTGCAATGGTAAACTATGATTTATACCTGAAATATGCACATTTTTCTAACAAAACATATGCTATACAATAAATATGTTATCATACTGTCATCTGATGAAGTTGTTTCTTGGTTAGTGGCTATTTATATCTTTATTTGGTCGAATTTGTGATAGCTACCTATGCAGGAAAAAAATGGTGGAGTAAAAAATGTGGTGTCTTTTGCTAACGTGGTTAGCTAATAGATTTACATATTGTGTCTTCCCTGTAAAACATTTTAAAAATCAGAAATGATGGCTGGATTCACAAGATGTGTATCTTTCATCTGGTGTCTTGGACTTGTGATTTAATGATATTTAGATGCTAGTATTTACTTGTGACGCTATGCTAGGCTATGCTAGTCAGCTTTTTTACTGATGGGGGTGCTCCCGGATCCGGGATTGGGAGGAATTAGAGGTTAAACTGAACTTCAATTAAACTACTCAGTCTGCAACCCAGAGTTTGTACAATTCTGGTTGAATGAAACAGACAAGAGTCACAGCCTACAATAGTCAGAATGTTTATTCACGAGAGCGCTCCAAAATAAAAAATGCAAACAGTCTTTATAACACACACAAACAAGTTCAAATCTTAAGCTACGCCTTGCTTAGACAGTCTGTGTTTTTCCACTACACAGATACGTTGTTTAATCTGCAACATGTTTCATAATTTTCTGCAAGCCTAACAGTTTCTCCCCTCCACGGGTGGAGACAGAATGTACTGTAAGGCACACAGTAGTACAATTTGTCGGTCGATAGCTCCTCTTATCATTTGTTTCCCACTTGCACCCTGCTTACATACTAAAGAGGAACAAAAGGTCCTTGTTCTAATTCTGACTAAAACTACACACATCATCAGATTATAGTTTTATGATTCTAATACATTTCATACAATTATATGGTTTCAGGGTGGAATATTTTTTGTCATTATCTTAACATTACCTTAAACATATAAATAATTTAGTCATTATCTTAACATTACCATAAACATATAAATCATATGAATTTCTATTAAATCAAAGTCACACAGAAAAATTATATTTGAGTAAAAGTCTGTTAACAAGAAGTTTTAATTTGGTGTATTGCACTTGTGAATGTATGAAAGTTAACCCCTAGCGGAACCCCTAGCCGTAAGAAGTTAACCCCTCACACGCCTGCGAAGTGAGCGGAGTTATATTCCACTCTCAAAACATCTTGCTCTATTTCATCCACAACCCCGCAATTGCCATTTTCATCACAGGTTTCAAACCTGCCATCAAAGCCGGAGTACAAATTCTATCAATGCACTCCTGTAACCAGTCTTTTGCAGCTGAGTACCTCTACTAATTTCCCATATTCGAGCCACATTGGTATAATGCTCATGCCCAGGGTGTTTAGATGTCCTCACTCCCGTCTCTAATACACATCTTCTATTAACTATTTTCCAAGGTAGCGCTACCCACTTCTCTGGATAATAGTTATGGTATTTGTGCCTATTAATTGGTCATGACACTTAATACCTTGTATTAGAACCTATACTATAGCATCTGCACATTTATTACTGGAGAGTATGGATGACCTAATGTCTTATTCCAGTATTGCGCCTCAAATATCACTGTTATTGATAACACACATTACCAAAATGATTCACACTTGTCTTCCTATTTCCACATAATCTGTCATGGTTCACCACCCCAACAGGCCATAAAACCAACCTCTCTTTATTGCTACTGCTAATACACCCAAATCCAACAGCGTTGAAATATCTTATTGCTTTTCTTTTAACCCTGAATGGCAACTTTTTATCCTAGTACACAAGCATGTCACTTTATCCATCCACATACACTCTACTGCCGCATGGCCACTACTGCTGAGACTTTCACCCTCTCGTTACAGGTTTAGCAGGGAACCAACCCCACCCGGGTTACCTACCTTCCGGGACTCACCTTATTCTTATAGTAGTCACATGAACTAACCCACTCGGGATTTACCCCCTAAGACTTATCTTACAGGTACCAGCCTGCTCGAGTTTACCTTCCAGGACTTACCCTATACTTTATAGTACTAGCCAGAACCAACCTACTATATACTACAAAGCTACGACCGGTCGCAATACAATGGGACTACTAAATAAGCTCAGGCTTTCTAGGTCTGTCCTATAATTGGTTCAGCCTACGACTCTCATCTCCCCAAGATGTTAGAATTAGTGAGAACAGGTGTAGAAACTGTGCCTACCTTATTTCTGGTGCCGGCTCCTGTTTCACTGATTATGAATCTCTAGTTCGACTGCAAATCGTGGTGAACCCTGCTCGCAGCGGCAACTGTTAGGTTCTAATTCTCAGAGTAAAAAAAATCTACGGACACTATGAAAGCTTAAACAAGTTTATTCTTCCCAGAGGATCAATACAGCTGCATTAGACAAAAATATTTTCACACAAGCATTGATATTTAACCCTACCTCCTAGGCTACGCAGGACACTAAGTAATGCGGCCATAAATATTTCTTTCTCCCTTAACCTGACCTGACCCCGACCCCCTTCATCACTAATCCATGGCTTTCTCCCCTTATCAATGCCTGCCACATGTGATCGCTTCCCTGCATTCAGCACCTTACAAACTTAACTTAAACTTAACCTAAGTCTTCCAAGATGGCATAGCAGTCAGACGTCCTTTTGTCCTCGTCTTGTCGTGTCCCGTATATATATATATTTACACCTTTCTTCACATATCATTTATATATTTTCTTTTCCAAAAACTCAACTTAAAAACGCTTTCCTGCAACCCGCCTCACCAATTACAAAAAAAATTATTATTTACCTCAAATTTGAAAATCCACAATAGAAGCTAGCTAGAAGCTAACCAGAAGCTAGCCAGAAGCTAACCTGAAGCTAGCCAAAAGCTAACTTGAAACTACCCAGAAGCTACACAGAAGCTAGCCAGTTTACTGGCTAACGTTAGTATTTCAGCTAACCACGGTTTGTGGTCATCAGCTATTCCTTTAGCTCGATAATCTATCGCCACTTTTGTAGAACGCGACTCAGACCAGAACATACCGGACCTATTTTTCTCCATATCCCCGGATTTCAACCGCAAGATCTGGACATTTACACCTTGATTTCGCAGCTAGCTAGCTGCTACCCGTGTAACTATTGGTTTACGTCGATCCCAGAGCAAACATCAATTATTCCGGAGCTAGCCAGCTGAAGAGTTCCATCAGCCACTCCTGGGCTACAATCACCTATCCGGACCCGTTTTACTGCCAATGCGGAGCCCCACCGGGCCTTCACGACTGACTACCGACGTTATCTGCCCGAGGGAGTTATCCAACTGGCACCTCCGTCGCGACGTTACCTGAACGCTCATCTGGGGCCCGCTAATCGTTAGCTGTCTTATCGGCTGCTATCTGAATAAGTCTATCGGACAATTTTTCTTGGGTCACTATAACTATATCTATTTTGCCAATTGGATTGATCCCCCCAACCACACGGAACCCCACTAATCTACCGACGGAAACGCACGAGGTGGCTAAAAACAGACCTCCAGACCTCTATGCTAGCTTGCTACCGATAGCCCGGCTAACTGTCTGAATCGCCGGGACCCCAACCAACCTCTACTCACTGGACCCTTATGATCACTCGTCTAAGCATGCCTCTCCTTAATGTCAATATGCCTTGTCCATTGCTGTTCTGGTTAGTGTTTATTGGCTTATTTCACTGTAGAACCTCTAGCCCTGCTCACTATACCTTATCCAACCTTTCAGTTCCACCACCCACATATGCGATGACATCACCTGGTTTCAATGATGTTTCTAGAGACAATATCTCTCTCATCATCACTCAATACCTAGGTTTACCTCCACTGTATTCACATCCTACCATACCTTTGTCTGTACATTATTCCTTGAAGCTATTTTATCGCCCCCGGAAACGTCTTTTTACTCTCTGTTCTAGACGTTCTAGACGACCAATTCTCGTAGCTTTTAGCCGTACCCTTATCCTACTCCTCCTCTATTCCTCTGGTGATGTAGAGGTGAATCCAGGCCCTGCAGTGCCTAGCTCCACTCCTATTCCCCAGGCGCTCTCTTTTGATGACTTCTGTAATCGTAATAGCCTTGGTTTCATGCATGTTAACATTAGAAGCCTCCTCCCTCCTCAAAAAAGTTTGTTTTATTCACTGCTTTAGCACACTCTGCCAACCCGGATGTTTTAGCCATGTCTGAATCCTGGCTTAGGAAGACCCCTAACTACAACGTTTTCAGACAAGATAGAATGGCCAAAGGGGGCGGTGTTGCAATCTACTGCAAAGATAGCCTGCAGAGTTCTGTCCTACTATCCAGGTCTGTTCCCAAACAATTTGAACTTCTACTTTAAAAAATCCACCTCTCTAAAAACAAGTCTCTCACCGTTGCCGCCTGCTATAGACCACCCTCTGCCCCCAGCTGTGCTCTGGACACCATATGTGAACTGATTGCCCCCCATCTATCTTCAGAGCTCGTGCTGCTAGGCGACCTAAACTGGAACATGCTTAACACCCCAGCCATCCTACAATCTAAGCTTGATGCCCTCAATCTCACACAAATTATCAATGAACCTACCAGGTACCACCCCAAAGCCGTAAACACGGGCACCCTCATAGATATCATCCTAACCAACCTAACCTCTAAATCACAGGTGTCAAACTCATTCCACGGGGGGCCGAGTGTCTGCGGGTTTTCGCTCCTCCCTTGTACTTGATTGATGAATTAACATCACTAATTAGTTAGGAACTCCCCACACCTGGTTGTCTAGGGCTTTATTGAAAGGAAAAACCAAAAACCTGCAGACACTAGGCCCTCCGTGGAATGAGTTTGACACCCCTGCTCTAAATACACCTCTGCTGTTTTCAACCAAGATCTCAGCGACCACTGCCTCATTGCCTGCATCCGTAATGGGTCAGCGGTCAAACGACCTCCACTCATCACTGTCAAACGCTCCCTGAAAAATTTCAGCGAGCAGGCCTTTCTAATCGACCTGGCCGGGGTATCCTGGAAGGATATTGATCTCATCCCGTCAGTAGAGGATGCCTTGTTATTTAAAAAAAATGCTTCCTCACCATCTTAAATAAGCATGCCCCATTCAAGAAATTTAGAACCAGGAACAGATATAGCCCTTGGTTCTCTCCTAGACCTGACTGCCCTTAACCAACACAAAAACATCCTATGGCGTTCTGCATTAGCATCGAACAGCCCCCGTGATATGCAACTTTTCAGGGAAGCTAGGAACCAATATACACAGGCAGTTAGAAAAGCCAAGGCTAGCTTTTTCAAGCAGAAATTTGCTTCCTGCAACACAAACTCAAAAAAGTTCTGGGACACTGTAAAGTCCATGGAGAATAAGAACATCTCCTCCCAGCTGCCCACTGCACTGAAGATAGGAAACACTGTCACCACCGACAAATCCACTATAATTGAGAATTTCAATAAGCATTTTTCTACGGCTGGCCATGCTTTCCACCTGGCTACCCCTACCCCGGTCAACAGCACTGCACCCCCCACAGCTACTCGCCCAAGCCTTCCCCATTTTTCCTTCTCCCAAATCCAGTCAGCTGATGTTCTGAAAGAGCTGCAAAATCTGGACCCCTACAAATCACCTGGGCTAGATAATCTGGACCCTTTCTTTCTAAAATGATCTGCTGAAATTGTTGCCACCCCTATTACTAGCCTGTTCAACCTCTCTTTCATGTCGTCTGAGATTCCCAAAGATTGGAAAGCAGCTGCGGTCATCCCCCTCTTCAAAGGGGGGGACACTCTTGACCCAAACTGCTACAGACCTATATCTATCCTACCCTGCTGTCACGCACTGGCCTTAGTTATCTTTGTTTTCTTTATTATTTTAGTTAGGTCAGGGTGTGACATGGGGAATGTATGTGTTTTTGGATTGTCTAGGGGTTTTTTACGTTTAATGGGTCAGTGTCTTGTCTAGGTGTTTGTATGTCTATGGCTGCCTAGATTGGTTCTCAATTAGAGGCAGCTGTGGTTCATTGTCTCTGATTGAGAGCCATATTTAAGGCAGCCATAGGCATTTGGGTTTTGTGGGTAATTGTCTATGTAGAACGTTTGTAGCTTTTGTATTGCACTTGCGTTTGTAGCTTCACGGTCGTTTGTTTTTTTGTTTAGTTTTGTTATAAGTGTTCGTTTCGTGTTTCACTCGTCTCAAATAAAAGAGATGTATTTTTCACACGCTGCGCCTTGGTCCTCTCTCTCACCGCAAGATGATCGTGACAGAATTACCCACCGTAACGGGACCAAGCAGCGTGTTAAGCAGCAGCAGGAGCAGCGCATAAAGGATTCTTGGACTTGGGAGGAGATACTGGAAGGTAAGGGACCTTGGGCTCAACCGGGAGAATATCGCCTCCCTCGTGAAGAGCTAGAGGCAGCTAAAGCCGAGAGGAGGCGATATGAGGAGGCAGCACGGAAGCAAGGCTGGAAGCCCGAGAGTCAAACCCAAAAATTTCTTGGGGGGGGGGCTACAAGGGAGTGTGGCGAAGTCAGGTAGGAGACCTGCGCCAACTCCCCGAGCTTACCGTGGAGCGCGAAATTACGGGCAGACACCGTGTTATGCGGTAGAGCGCACGGTGTCTCCTGTACGTGTGCATAGCCCGGTGCGGGTTATTCCACCTCCCCGCACTGGCAGGGTTAGATTGAGTATTGAGCCGGATGTCATGAAGCCGGCCCAACGCATCTGGCCTCCAGTGCGTCTCCTCGGGCCGGCATACATGGCACCAGCCTTACGCATGGTGTCCCCGGTTCGCATACACAGCCCAGTGCGGGTTATTCCACCTCCCCGCACTGGTCGGGCTATGGGGAGCATACAACCAGGTAAGGTTGGGCAGGCTCAGTGCTCAAGGGAGCCAGTACGCCTGCACGGTCCGGTATTTCCGGCGCCACCTCCCCGCCCCAGCCCAGTACCACCAGTGCCTACACCACGCACCAGGCTTCCAGTGTGTCTCCAGAGCCCTGTTCCTCCTCCACGCACTCGCCCTATGGTGCGTGTCTCCAGCCCGGTACCACCAGTTCCGGCACCACGCACCAAGCCTCCTGTGCGTCTCCAGAGTCCTGTGCGTCCTGTTGCTGCTCCCCGCACTAGTCCTGAGATGCGTGTCCCCAGCCCGGTACCACCAGTGCCGGCACCACGCACTAGGCCTAATGTGCGTCTCCAGGGTCCAGTATGCCCTGTTCCTTCTCCCCGCACTAGCCTTCAGGTGCGTGTCCCCAGCCCGGTACCACCAGTTCCGGCACCACGCACTAGGCCTAATGTGCGTCTCCAGGGTCCAGTATGCCCTGTTCCTTCTCCCCGCACTAGCCTTGAGGTGCGTGTATCCAGTCCGGTACCACCAGTTCCGGCACCACGCACCAGGCCTACTGTGCGCCTCAGCAGGTCAGAGTCGGCCGTCTGCCCAACGTCGCCTGCACTGCTCGTCTGCTCAACGCCGCCTGCACTGCTCGTTTGCCAGCGCCGTCTGAGCCATCCGTCTGCCCAGCACCATCTGAGCCATCCGTCTGTCCCGAGCCATTAGAGCCGCCCGTCTGTCCCGAGCCGTCAGAGCCGTCCGTCAGTCAGGAGCTGCCAGAGCCGCCAGCCAGTCAGGAGCTGCCAGAGCCGCCAGCCAGTCAGGAGCTGCCAGAGCCGCCAGCCAGTCAGGAGCTGCCAGAGCCGCCAGCCAGTCAGGAGCTGCCAGAGCCGCCAGCCAGTCAGGAGCTGCCAGAGCCGCCAGCCAGTCAGGAGCTGCCAGAGCCGCCAGCCAGTCAGGAGCTGCCAGAGCCTTCCGCCAGACAGGAGCAGCCAGAGCCTTCCGCCAGACAGGAGCAGCCAGAGCCGTCATCCAGCCATGACCGGCCAGAGCCGTCATCCAGCCATGACCGGCCAGAGCCGTCATCCAGCCATGACCGGCCAGAGCCGTCATCCAGCCATGACCGGCCAGAGCCGTCATCCAGCCATGACCGGCCAGAGCCGTCATCCAGCCATGACCGGCCAGAGCCGTCAGCCAGCCATGACCGGCCAGAGCCGTCATCCAGCCATGACCGGCCAGAGCCGTCATCCAGCCATGACCGGCCAGAGCCGTCATCCAGCCATGACCGGCCAGAGCCGTCATCCAGCCATGACCGGCCAGAGCCGTCATCCAGCCATGACCGGCCAGAGCCGTCAGCCAGCCATGACCGGCCAGAGCCGTCAGCCAGCCATGACCGGCCAGAGCCGTCAGCCAGCCAGGATCTGCCAGAGCCGTCAGCCAGCCAGGATCTGCCAGAGCCGCCAGCCAGCCAGGATCTGCCAGAGCCGCCAGTCAGCCAGGATCTGCCAGAGCCGCCAGCCAGCCAGGATCTGCCAGAGCCGCCAGCCAGCCAGGATCTGCCAGAGCCGCCAGTCAGCCAGGATCTGCCAGAGCCGCCAGTCAGCCAGGATCTACCAGAGCCACCAAAGCGGGTATTGACAATGGTGGAGTGGGGGCCACGTCCCGCACCCGAGCCGCCGCCATAAGAAGGCCCACCCCGGACCCTCCCCTTCTGTGTCAGGTTTTGCGGCCGGAGTCCGCACCTTTGGGGGGGGGGGGGGGGGGGGGGGGGGTACTGTCACGCACTGGCCTTAGTTATCTTTGTTTTCTTTATTATTTTAGTTAGGTCAGGGTGTGACATGGGGAATGTATGTGTTTTTGGATTGTCTAGGGGTTTTGTACGTTTAATGGGTCAGTGTCTTGTCTAGGTGTTTGTATGTCTATGGCTGCCTAGATTGGTTCTCAATTAGAGGCAGCTGTGGTTCATTGTCTCTGATTGAGAGCCATATTTAAGGCAGCCATAGGCATTTGGGTTTTGTGGGTAATTGTCTATGTAGAACGTTTGTAGCTTTTGTATTGCACTTGCGTTTGTAGCTTCACGGTCGTTTGTTGTTTTGTTTAGTTTTGTTATAAGTGTTCGTTTCGTGTTTCACTCGTCTCAAATAAAAGAGATGTATTTTTCACACGCTGCGCCTTGGTCCTCTCTCTCACCGCAAGACGATCGTGACACCTGCCTTTCTAAGGTCTTCGAAAGCCAAGTCAACAAACAGATTACCGACCATTTCGAATCCCACCATACCTTCTCCGCTATGCAATCTGGTTTCAGAGCTGGTCATGGGTGCACCTCAGCCACGCTCAAGGTCCTAAACGATATCTTAACCGCCATCGATAAGAAACAATACTGTGCAGCCGTATTCATTGACCTGGCCAAGGCTTTTGACTCTGTCAATCACCACATCCTCATCGGCAGACTCGACAGCCTTGGTTTCTCAAATGATTGCCTCGCCTGGTTCACCAACTACTTCTCTGATAGAGTACAGTATGTCAAATCGGAGGGTCTGTTGTCCGGGCCTCTGGCAGTCTCTATGGGGGTGCCACAGGGTTCAATTCTTGGACCGAATCTCTTCTCTGTATACATCAATGATGTCGATCTTGCTGCTGGTGAGTCTCTGATCCACCTCTACGCAGACGACACCATTCTGTATACTTCTGGCCCTTCTTTGGACACTGTGTTAACTACCCTCCAGACGAGCTTCAATGCCATACAACTTTTGCTCTTAAATACAAGTAAAACTACATGCATGCTCTTCAACCGATCGCTGCCTGCACCTGCCCGCCTGTCCAACATCACTACTCTGGACGGCTCTGACTTAGAATATGTGGACAACTACAAATACCTAGGTGTCTGGTTAGACTGTAAACTCTCCTTCCAGACTCACATCAAACATCTCCAATCCAAAGTTAAATCAAAAATTGGCTTCTTATTCCGCAACAAAGCATCCTTCACTCATGCTGCCAAACATACCCTTGTAAAACTGACCATCCTACCAATCCTCGACTTCGGTGATGTCATTTACAAAATAGCCTCCAATACCCTACTCAATAAATTGGATGCAGTCTATCACAGTGCCATCCTTGTTCATTTCAAAGTCCATATGTTCATGACCTGATTCATATCAATCATGTCAAATTATTTTTAATTAATGATAACCCCTCCTACAGAATATGCTTTGGCAAGATTTTGAGTGATGAAATACATTTCAAAATATTCTATAAAAATACTTTGAGTGGCAAAGACTCCGTTGGCATACATATTTAATAAATTCATCAAACCTCTATTATTATTCTATGTTTAATTATTCCTGGAATATACTACACGTTATGATTGCAGACAGAGCCCAGAGAATGGGACGGTGCAATATTGAATTAGTCATGTTTTGATATGGTGCATGCGTGGAGATGTCCACGTCACCCAGAGATATGCCCATGCTGTAGAGATACACCTAGTGGACTGAAACTTCACTGTTGTAGGCAATATACAGCTAGTGTTATCTAGACTTGAACAGGCAAACAAATCCATTACATTAGCTACCTAGATGTGAAGTAACTCAACTGAGGAGTAATAGAGAATGGAGACTTTTAACTGGAAAATATGCAGGATACCTCTTTCCGGTTTCCCTGACTTCCGTTTTTTCAATACTGTGTTATTCTTGTTCACATAGCACTCCTTACAGGCTGTTTGGTGTATGCTTTTTTCTGTTGGTGAGATGAAACTGTCAAAACTCTGAAAGGTATTATTGTACGTCAGAATTGCAACAAGATTTGTTCAAGCCTAAAATGTTAGTCCGTAATCGTAACATGGTGTTTGTATGTTCACAGATTAAATTTCACATTTATGTTTCATGTTTCACGCATGGCTTTTCTTACGATCCAACAATTTACGTATGGATTTTCTTATGATCCTAACGATATGCACGTTCAACCTTTTGGCTTCTATTTGGCTCCTTAGCTGCAACCATACCACAGATAGAACAATGAGCCTGATATTTCACCCTTTTGTATAAATGTGAAGCATCCGTTGGCATTTCTACCACCCAGTGGCCGGCAGTAGGAGAAGATGGAGCGAAATGGATTTTGGCCGACATTCTGCAAATTTTGTCATCGATTAAACATTTGATCTCAATACAGTTTTCTGTTCCCAAAACTATAATCTGTTACGAACAGAGTGGACTAAGTTTTCTAGACTTTACCCTTTGCCAAAGTAAAAAAAAAAGCATTGTTTAGAAGGAGTACAAGAGCAAAATTGAGTTATTGCACACCTGCATTTCACAGAGTAGTAGTTCCCTAACGGAAATATGCAAATAAATGCTAGAACCTACTAATAGGAGCTTGCTGGCTGGTGCTTGGCTCTGCCCACCTCTTTGCTTGTTCTGCCCCCTATGATTAATTTGCTTCCATTGGAAACGACAAGCTGTGTGGTCTATCTCGGGTTAGTTATAAAAAATCCTTGGCCGTACCAATTGCTATGCTGGTACTGATGTTACACAACAGAACCCCCAGCAGCAAAATCTGTATCATAATTGGCTTCATCTTCAACAGTGTTTACTATACTACACTGAATAAAAATACAAAAGCAACATGTAATGGGGGGGTCCCATGTTTCATGAGCTGAAATAAAATATCCCAAAAATCTTCCATACACACAAAAAACTTATTTCTCTCAAATGTTGTTCACAAATTTGTTTACATCCCTGTTAGTAAGCATTTCTCATTTGCCAAGCTAATCCATCCACCTGACAGGTGTGGCATATCAACAATCTGATTAAACAGCAGGATCATTACACAGGTGAACCTTGTGCTGTGGACAATAAAATGCCACTCTAAAATGTGCATAATACAATGGCAGAGATGTTTCAAATTTTGAGGCACAACGCAATTGGTATGCTGACTGCAGGAATGTCCACAAGAGCTGTTGCCAGAGAATTCAATGTTCCTTTCTCTACCATAAGCCACCCCAAACGTTGTTTTAGAAAATTTGGCAGGACATCCAATCGGCCTTACACTGCAGACAACGTTTATGGCATCGTGTGGGCGTGCGGTTTGCTGACGTCAACATTGTGAACAGAGTACCCAATGGTGGCGGTGGGGTTATGGTATGGGCAGGCATAAGCTACAAACAATGAACACAACTGCATTTTATCAATGGCAATTTGAATGCACAGAGATACCTTGATGAGATCCCATTCTCGTGCCATTCAGCCCCCGCCATGACGTTTCAGCATGATAATGCACAGCCCCATGTCACAAGGATCTGTACACAATTCCTGGAAGCTGAAATTGTCCAAGTTCTTTCATGACCTACATGCTCACCAGACATGTCACCCATTGAGCATGTTTGGGATGTTCGAAATTTCGCAAAGCCATTAAAGAGGAGTGGGACAACATTCCACAGGCCACAATCAACAGCCTGATCAACTCTATGTGAAGGAGATGTGTTGCACTGCATGAGGCAAATGGTGGTCACACCAGATACTGACTAGTATTCTGATCCAAATCCCTACATTTTTTAAAGTTATCTGTGACCAACAGATGCATATCTCTATTCCCAGTCATGTGAAATCCCTAGATTAGGGCCTAATGACTGATTTCCTTATATGAACTGTTACTGAGTGAAATCTTTTGAAATTGTTGCATGTTACATTTATATTTTTGTTCTTATATTTCCATTTGAGTTCTAGTTTGTTTTCTGGCCTCCTGCTCTCTCCATGACAGAATCAACTGTAGCTCAGCAGGGGTGAGAGTTACATCTATCCCATGGTTCATGACAGGGGTTGGGTACGGTTTAGGGTGTAGGGTCAGTGGTCTGTGGAGCAGGTGGCTGTAAGACTAGCCCTGTGTTTATTTGTTAATTTTCTCCTCCTGTTGTTTTTGCTCATTTATTTATTTTGGGTGTCCTCTCCTCATCCTTCCTCCTCTCTACCCAGGCAGGTTGTTCCCAAGACCCCTGTCACAGTGGGGGTTCCCAGATGGTATGGACTCCATAACAGACCCCCTCTACTCAGAGGTGATCTCACACTTACACAGTACCACTTAGGGGATCTTATTCGGTCACGCTACCAACATAGTCTCACACTAGGTATTTCAGTTCAATTATCCTTTAAGTTTCTGTACTGTACAATATTCTTTCTCGGTTTTCACAGTATAATTTGTTCTGTGTCCCAGAATACACCATTAGCAGTGACAGGACATTTAAGTTTGGCCTACCTGGCTGGTACACACAGTACATTTGTTTTTCCTCATCTGTGAAGGGCACATACTCTTTGAAAGGGAACTGCTCCTGTGAGTGTTCAAACAGGTGTGTGTGTGTATGCTCTCTGTGTTTAACTCAGTGCTTCTCAATTACTTTCTGTTACGCCACCCCTAGGAAGAAGTAAACATTTCGTGCCCCCCAACTCTCCGCCGCGACTGTAAATAGTATAATTTGTCTATAAAATTGTTATAAGTACACCTCTACATAACATTGTATCCTTATTAACATTAAAGAAAAGAAAAAAAGAAAAAAGAAAGAAATATAGATCAACTTACAACAAAGAATAACTTTATTAACATTGTTTTTTAGTCTGTAACAGAAAAGACTTAAAGTGCATCAATTTGCCTGAAATTTAAAAAAAAAAAAATCTATCCAAACTGTAATTTTTTTTGACCATTTGATACTGAAAGATTTTATGAAATATAATCAATAAATAATAATAAATTCAAATTGATCAGCAACATTAACTCAGGAGCACAATATATGAAACACTTTGACCTATAAAACAAAAATGAATAAAACAATTTGTGCAGATTTTTTAAAATCAAAATGAGGAAGTCAGGATTAATGGCTACAATGAGCACGTTTTGCAGAGCACAGCTTTTCGAAGCGGGGTTTGAAGCATGATACTGCAACTCTCAGCTCCTGCTCAATGTTTAGCTGGGACCCGTACTTGGTCTTCAGTGCAGCAACAGCAGAGAAGCCAGTCTCACAAAGATAAGATGTTGCAAAAGGAAAAAGAATGTCCATGGCCCTCTGCCCTAAGAGTGGATACTGCCTCTCTACACTCAGCCAGAATTCACTCAGTGTCTGTGATGTGAACCTCAGTCTCAATGTGGAGTCAGACGTCATATCAATGAACTGGTCCTCCTCTGCAGAGCTGAAACCAGTTGGAGCTGGTGCATTGAAAGGATCTCTCACCCAGTCATATTGGGAACTGTTTTCAGGAAAGTACTTTTTAAAGAATCCCATCAGTGATGAAATATGCTCCTTAATATATGGAATCACTGAGGTGGCATCATAGTCAGTAGTGTCAACAAATTCATGCAGGTTCTTGAATGAATCAGTATTTCATTCATCAAGTCGCCTGCCCCACATTGCAAGCTTTCGAGTGAAAGAGCTGATCTTGTCTGTGACCTGAGGGAGGTGTTTATCTTTCCCTTGAAGCTGTAGATTTAGTTCATTTAGCTCTCCAAATATGTCACTCAGGTAGGCCAGTTTTGCCAGGAAGTTCTCATCACAAAATTTTTCTGCGAGGTCATACTTGTGCTCCTGCTCCGAAAACATTCTTATCTGCTCTCTGAGCTCAAAAACTCGGGACAAGACTTTTCCTCGTGACAGCCACCTTGCTTCACTGTGAAACAGCACAGCTTGATGTTCAGCTCCCATCTCCTCACAGATAGCAGAGAAGAATCTTGTTTTTAGTGGTCTGGTCTTTATAAAAATTGACTACACCTACAATGTCAGTCATAACCTCACTTAATTCAGAGGAAAGGTGCCTTGATGCCAGTGCTTCTCTGTGTATAACACAGTGTGTCCACTCAGCATTAGGTGAGGCCTTCTTGATGAGTGCCCAAAGTCCTTTTCTCATCCCTGCCATGGTCTGTGCACCATCACTGCAAACACCAATGCAGTTCTCCCAATTTAGCCCATTCTCAGTCAGGAAGTAGTCCAGCATTTTGAATAGCTCTTCAGCTGTGGCTCTGTCTCTGACGAATTTACAAAAAAGTAGATCCTCACACAGGGAGTTTGTCATGTCAAAACGTACATAAGCGATAAACAAACAGTCTTTGTTGATGTCAGTTGCTTCATCGAACTGTAAGGCAAAACGTTTGTCTTTGAGTTTATCTACCAGCTGTTCTTTAAGATCGTTAGCAATGTAATTTATACGTCTGGCGACAGTGTCATTGGACAGAGGGATAGTTTTTATTTTTGCAGCACTTGCGTCATCCAGCATGACAGAGACCATGTCTAATGTTGCAGGCAGTATCAGCTCCTCTGCTATGGAGTGGGGGTTTTTGCACTGAGCAATTTGGTACACCACCTTATATGATGCTAACAGTGCTCGCTGGTTTACTGAAGTAGCATTCACAAAGCAGGACGATTGTTGGCAATATTTGGCACGTTTTCGCTGAAAAAACTCAAATGGCTTATCAGCGTGATTGGGGTGTAATGTCTTTAAGTGACGCCTTCATTTATTTGGCTTTATGCTGTCCGCTGCCAACATTTTTAGACACAGTAAACATACCGGTCTTTCCTCGTCTCCCACCGTAGTCACAGTGAAGCCAAGCGCTACATACGCTTCGTCATATTTCCTCGTCTTAGCTTTCAGGAGACTTACGTTTGTCTCATTATCTCTGTCTCTCTCCGCCTTTCTTTTCATCCCTGTTAAATATTTTTCCATGGTGTCTCTTAAGGGTTTGTTATCTGCACTTCATATCTCCTGCTCTGTGCTGTGTGCTCTTGTCGGGTGCAAAAAAACCCTACTCCCTGCTGCAAAAAAAAGCATGTTCCCCGGGGTCACATGCGCCCCTCCCTGGCATCTCTCCGAGCCCCCCCAGGGGGGCGCGCCCCACTATTTGAGAAGGACTGGTTTAACTAGAGAAAACATCCTTTATTTGTCTCAGCTGTCACCTTCAGATGGACAACAGTCAACATGGTGCTTCCTCGTTAGTTCCCTGGGATGTCGTCAGGTCAAAATGTATGACCACAGTCAGAGAGGGAAATCAACCACATTTAAACAGCTATTCCATGATGTCCATGCCACCATCAAACCAGTCATTTATCCCATGTGTTTTATATCCTTTTCCACTTCCTCTTGCTTTCCTTTACATTATGGTCAAAAGTTTAAGTATGCATTTCTCACGTTTTAGCAGGATAATTTATAACAGTCATTATTCAGATCCTGCCCCATTGACTAAAGCTGTTCTGGTGTTGGCTTCCTTCCCATTCACTCTCTCTCATTCTCTTTCTCTCTCTCATTGTGTCTCAAACTTTCTCATTCTCCCCAGTGAGAGGTGGTTGAAATTTGTGCATATGAGTTTTAATGGATAGGGGTTTTGGCTGATACCCAACCTGAACAAATCAGCCATATAGATCCCTCTCACCATATACTGTACTCTCTCTGCTCTTTGAGCTGGGCTCTCCTGGAAATAGTCATTTTAATGATATCACCCGAGTCCATTTTCTGTAGAGGGCTGAAATATAGGCTTTTGTAGAGGCCCCCAATCCACAATTCTATTGTGCTATAGAATAATATTGTAGGGGTTTTAAAACGTGTTTTCTTTGTGACCAACCCAAATAATTTCAAGGTTGTAACACCAAATAGATAAAACCATGTTTTTAACTACAACCCAGGACCTACCACAAGAGGGACCGGCCATGACCTATCATTTGAAAAATGAAGTATGGTAGCCCTCCAAAAATAGAATGGTACCCCCATTCTCTCTTGACCCCCTGTTCGTGATCTGAATTCTCTTTATGCGTAGCTCTCCTCGCATGAGAGAGTAAGACTGGGGAGGAAGAGGAGGATAAGGAGGAGGAGGATGATGTTGGATATGAAGTCACTTCCTAACTAGAGGTGTAAATATAGACTTAGGGTATTGGTGGATGTTTACTTTCTAACTTATAACGTAGAGTAGCTCATTATAATACAATGGGATACCTTGGAGAAAGTTTCCATATTGTGCCGTACCATCTCATAACCCTACAGTATATACAGTACAGTACTGTATTGTCCTGGTGTGTATTATCTATTCTCTTTCTCTCTCTTTTCTCTCACTACTTCCTCTCTTTCGCTCTCTTACTCTCGCTCTCACTCACTCCTTCTGCTCTCTCTCTTTTCTCTCACTCCTTCCTCTCTCCCTCTCTCTTTTCTCTCACTCCTTCCTCTCTCCCTCTCGCTCTCTCTCTTTTCTCTCACTCCTTCCTCTCTCCCTCTCTTGCTCTCCCCCTCTCTCTCTCCCCCTTTCCCCTGTCTCGTCTGAGGTAATTTCCTGTTCCCCTTCCTAATGTTTCTCTCAACTTCCTGTCCAAGCCCCACCCTCGCCCCCCACACTGGTCTGTCCCTTTCCTGTTGCAAGCTGGGTCGTCCGTGTTCCCATTGTGTGTTTGAGTGCATCACATGAGGTGTTACAGGAAAGCTGCGTGGAGAGAGAGAACCCGACCAACTTTATCGGGATGTCAAACACGCAGTTGGGAATCCACTGACTAACGCCCCTGTGGACAGAGGCAAACAAACAATAGTTCATTATCACTACTGATGACATCCCAATGACACAACGGTGTTGGTGGTAATGCATCAATCAGTCAACTCTCTGCAGTTTATGAGCAGGGCCTGGAGGTTTTCCTCGTCAGGTGATGTTGACAGGAAAACCTCCATGCCCCATGAGCATTCAAATGAAGTCATAATAATAATACACATAGATAACTCTCTCTCACACACACACACACACACACACACACACACACACACACACACACACACACACACACACACACACACACACACACACACACACACACACACACACACGCACACACACACACACACAATGGAATATTGCCTTGATGACAGAGATTTGCACACTCTTGGCATTCTCTCAACCAGCTTCATGAGGTAGTCACCTGGAATGCATTTCAATTAACAGATGTGCCTTGTTAAAAGTCAATTTGTGGAATTACTTTCCTTCTTAATGCATTTGAGCCCATCAGTTGTGTTGTGACAAGGTAGGGGTGGTATACAGAAGGTAGCCCTATTTGGTAAAATACCAAGTCCATATTATGGCAGGAACAACTCAAATAAGCAAAGAGAAATGACAGTCCAACATTACTTTAAGACATGAAGGTCAGTCAATCTGGAACATTTCAAGAACTTTGAATGCTTCTTCAAGTGCAGTCGCAAAAAACATCAAGCGCTGTGATGAAACTGGCTCTCATGAGGACCGCCACAGGAAAGGAAGACCCAGAGTTACATCTGCTGCAGAGCATAAGTTCATTAGAGTTAACTGCATCTCAGATTGCAGCCAAAATAAATGCTTCACAGAGTTCAAGTAACAGACACATCTTAACATCAACTGTTCAGAGGAGATTGCATGAATCAGGCCTTCATTGTCGAATTTCTGCAAGAAACCACTACTAAAGGACACCAATAAGAAGAGGAGACTTGCTTGTGCCAAGAAACACGAGCAATGAACATTAGACCAGTGGAAATTTGTCCTTTGGTCTGATGAGTCCAAATTTTTGGTTCCAACCGCCGTGTCTTTGTGAGACGCAGAGTAGGTGAACGGATGATCTCTTTATGTGTGGTTCCCACGGTGAAGCATGGAGGAGGAGGTGTGATGGTGTGGGGGTACTGTAAATAAATACCAATGAACATATATTCATTAAAATATTCATTAATTCATTATTTTGATGAATTTATTCATACTGTTTCATCCTTCCACAAGATATAGTCCCACACAAATCTAGGGTTGCTACCCAAGCCGGCTGGTGGTTCAGTCTTTTTGTTCTGTATCTATGGACGCGACCCAGTCGTTCATTCTAAATGTTCCATGGCAACGTTCTTATCCCTTGCTTGCTAGCTAGCCAACTACGGCTAACTTACAGTCACATCAAGCAATGCAGCCAGAATAACAACAGTAGCTGCATTTGTTTAAGCTGTTTTCTAGTGACATTTACCTGGATACATCCATAACAATGAGCTAATGAGGCGCAATTTCTACTGGCATAGAAAATGTGGTCTTTTGTCAGGACACTGTTGTTCAGAGGAGCTAGCCAACAACACAGCTAACCCAATGTCTTCAAACTGAAGCTGGAAAGACTGCAAAGTAGCTGCACTTCGTTTCGTTTTACCTTTTTTCAATTGACATTTCTTTGTATATATCCATTAAAAAGATGCCAGCTGATTCCTGACTTCGACTGGGTGAGAAACGCTGCCTGCCTGTCTGTCTGTCTTGTCCCGACTCACAACACATTCATTACAATGGGACAGTGTTATGTAATTTAGTAATTCATGTTCATAAATTGCAATTATCTTTTTAGATCTGAAACCCAGAGGTTTTAAAGTTCTGGTTTAAATGAAACAGACAGAATTCCCATCTCACAATTAGTCAGATCCAATTTTATTTGCGAGAGCTCTCCCGTGCATATACAAAAACGTTCCTTTTATACTATTCTCTTAACCTACACACATACATACACACTAATATTTGGATTTTCTCCTGAAGTCTCACCACAGTTTATTACCACTCAGCTGACAGTTCCATTCCCCCCCAGATACGGGAAACCTGGAGGGGCTCTCCCTGTCTTATCTTATCTCCCCAGAGTTATAGCTGGGTCGGTTCAAACATCGGTTAACGAGTCTCTTGTTTTCTTTCGGCACACACATACATTCCTTTCTTCCACAATGGTTATCATTTTTAATTACCCCTTGTCCGTGCTACATAACCTCTAATCCTAATGGTTATCATTTTTAATTACCCCTTGTCCATGCTACATAACCTCTAATCCTAATGGTTATCATGTTTAATTACCCCTTGTCCATGCTACATAACCTCTAATCCTAATGGTTATCATTTTTAATTACCCCTTGTCCATGCTACATAACCTCTAATCCTAATGGTTATCATGTTTAATTACCCCTTGTCCGTGCTACATAACCTCTAATCCTAATGGTTATCATGTTTAATTACCCCTTGTCCATGCTACATAACCTCTAATCCTAATGGTTATCATGTTTAATTACCCCTTGTCCATGCTACATAACCTCTAATCCTAATGGTTATCATTTTTAATTACCCCTTGTCCATGCTACATAACCTCTAATCCTAATGGTTATCATGTTTAATTACCCCTTGTCCATGCTACATAACCTCTAATCCTAATGGTTATCATGTTTAATTACCCCTTGTCCATGCTACATAACCTCTAATCCTAATGGTTATCATTTTTAATTACCCCTTGTCCATGCTACATAACCTCTAATCCTAATGGTTATCATGTTTAATTACCCCTTGTCCATGCTACATAACCTCTAATCCTAATGGTTATCATGTTTAATTACCCCTTGTCCATGCTACATAACCTCTAATCCTAATGGTTATCATGTTTAATTACCCCTTGTCCATGCTACATAACCTCTAATCCTAATGGTTATCATGTTTAATTACCCCTTGTCCATGCTACATAACCTCTAATCCTTATGGTTATCATGTTTAATTACCCCTTGTCCGTGCTACATAACCTCTAATCCTAATGGTTATCATGTTTAATTACCCCTTGTCCATGCTACATAACCTCTAATCCTAATGGTTAAGTTCCTGGGTAGAATTATTTAATCATTTATCTTAAACCTTGATAAAATATTTTAACAGACAGCTGGAGATCAAATTTGAATATTGAAACAAGGTTGCAAATGTCTGCGAGACAGACAGCAAGGTTTATTTGTAGGGGTAGGATGAGAATCCTGGTGGAGGCTGTAGAGAAGTGTTGGACTTAGTATCACCTGTTGTCCCCTCCTCCTTTCTCTTTTGATCCATTGTAGTTCACCAGCTGAGGTATGTTCTCAGTACAGGCCTGAGTCTGAGTCTAACGGTGGATCATGTTTCTAAGACGTGAAATCCATAGATTAGAGCCTAATGAATTTATTTCAATTGACTGATATCCTAATGAATTATAACTCGGTAAAATCTAAGATATTGTTGCATGTTGTGCTTATATTTTTGTTCAGTATTGTGACGAGTGCGCTGAGTGTCGGGAAGCAAGTTCAGCGAGTGAGTGTTTTAATAATAAACACAACTAAATACAAAACAAGAAACACAAACAACGCACAGACATGACACTGGAACAGAAACAATGACGCCTGGGGAAGGAACCAAAGGGAGTGACATATATAGGGAAGGTAATCAAGGAGGTGATGGAGTCCAGGTGAGTCTGATGACGCGCAGGTGCGCGTAATGATGGTGAGCAGCCTGGTGACCTAGAGGCCAGCAAGGGAGCACATGTGACAAGTATACTTTGTTTGGACTGACAGATGTTTTTGATTGACACAATAAAAGGGAAGGAGCAGTTCAGAGAAGGGATGGTTATGCCAATCATTTTACAGAGAAAAGTGTATATGTGAACTATGATATTATTCGTCCATGACCCATGAAATAAGTCATTATTATGCAGTGCTTTCGGAAAGTAAGACCCCTTGACTTTCTCCACATTTTGTTAGTTACAGCCTTGTTCTAAAATTCATTCACAAAAAAAATTGCTCATCAATCTATACACAATACCCCATATGACAAAGTGAAAATAAGTTTTTAGAAATGTTTGCAAATGTATTAAAAATAAAAACGGACCCATCACATTTACATAAGTATTCAGACCCTTTGCTATGAGACTCAAAATTGAGCTCAGGTGCATCCTGTTTCGATTGATCCTCCTTGAGATGTTTCTACAACTTGATTGGAGTCCACCTGTGGTAAATTCAATTGATTGGACATGATTTGGAAAGGCGCACACCTGTCTATATGAGGTCCCCCAGTTGACAGTGTATGTCAGAGCAAAAACCAAGCCATGAGGTGGAAGGAATTGTCTGTAGAGCTCGGAGACAGGATTGTGTCAAGACACAGATCTGGGGAAGAGTAACAAAAAAATGTCTGCAGTAATGAAGGTTCCCAAGAACACAGTGGCCTCCATCATTCTTAAATGGAAGAAGTTTGGAAACATCAAGACTCTTCCTAGAGCTAGCCGCCCGGCCAAACTGAGCAATCGGGGGAGAATGGCCTTGGTCAGGGAGGTGACCAAGAACCCAATGGTCACTCTGACAGAGCTCCAGAGTTCCTCTGGGGAGATGGGAGAACCTTCCAGAAGGACAACCATCTGCAACACTCCACCAATCAGGCCTTCATGGTAGAGTGGCCAAACGGAAGCTACTCCTCAGTAAAAGGCACATGACAGCCCGCAGGGAGTTTGCCAAAAGGCACCTAAAGAACTCTCCGACCATGAGAAACAAGATTCTCTGGTCTAATGAAACCAAGATTGAGCTATTTGGCCTGAATGTCAAGCGTCACGTCTGGAAGAAACCTGGCACCATCCCTACGGTGAAGCATGGTGGTGGCAGCATCATGCTGTGGGGATGTTTTTCAGCAACAGGGACTGGGAGACTAGTCAGGATCGAGGGAAAGATGAACGGAGCAAAGTACAGAGAGATCCTTGATGAAAACCTGCTCCAGGACCTCAGACTGGGGCAAAAGTTCACCTTCCAACAGGACAACGACCCTAAGCACACAGTCAAGACAACACAGGAGTGGTTACGGGGCAAGTCTCTGAATGTCCTTGAGTGGCCCAGCCAGAGTCCGGACTTGAACCCAATTGAACATCTCTGGAGAGACCTGAAAATAGCTGTGCAGCGATGCTCCCCGTCCAACCTGACAGAGCTTGAGAGGATCTGCAGAGAAGAATGGGAGACACTGCCCAAATACAGGTTTGCCATTCTTGTAGCGTCATACCCAAGAAGACTCAAGGCTGTAATCACTGCCAAAGGTGCTTCAACAAAGTACTGATGTAAATGTCATATTTCAGTTTTATTTTTAATATATTTGCAAAAATGTCAAATTGTTTTGCTTTGTCATTATGGGGTATTGTGTGTAGATTGAGGGGGGGAAACAATTTAATCCATTTTAGAATAAGGCTGCAATGTAATTGTTTTTTTGAAAAAGTCAAGGGGTCTGAATATTTTCTGAATGCACTGTATGTTACACAAAACCAGGTATTAATGAATCTTGGGGACGTAAATCTATCTGTTCTATATATGCCTCTATACAAAGTATATATGCACGTGTACTGTGTGCGTGTGTGTACATCTATGTGACACATCTCATCAGTGCCACTGCTGTTGACCCCCTCCTGTCTCAGCCTCCAGTATCTATGCTGCAATAGTCTGTGCCGGGGGGCTATCTGGTGTAATTTTCCTGTCTTATCTGGTGTCTTGTGTGAATTTAAGTATGCTCCCTCTAATTATTTCTCCCTCCCCTCCCAGAGGACCTGAGCCCTAGGACCATGCCTCAGGACTACCTGGTCTGATGACTCCTGACCAGTTCACAGGATGCGCTACCTTGTCCTGGACCTGCTGTTTTCGCCTCTCTTTCTCTCTCTCTCTACCTCTGAATGCTCGGCTATGACAAGCTAACTGACATTACGCCTGAGGTACTGACCTGTTGCACCCTCTACAACCACTGTAATTATTATTTGACCCTGCTGGTCATCTATGAACGTTTGAACATTTTGAAGAACAATATGGCCTTAATGGCCATGTACTTATATTCTCCACCCGGCACAGCGATAAGAGGACTGGCCACCCCTCAGATGTTCCTCTCTAAGTTGCTTCCTAGGTTCCTGCCTTCCTAGGGAGTTTTTCCTAGCCACTGTGCTTCTACATCTGCATTGCTTGCTGTTTGGGATTTTAGGCTGGGTTTCTGTATAGCACTTTGTGACATCTGCTGATATAAAAAGGGCTTTATAAATACATTTGATTGTTTGACGTTCTGACTCCCCACTTTGAGATCTTAGGGTTTATCTTCCTGTTCATGTTTTGGAGGCAGTTGGGGTCACATTTCCGTTTTGTTACTTTAATATTAAAAGGTCATGTTTTTATTTTTTTGTAGCAATAATGTTGTATGATCAGAACATTCAGTAAAGAAGCAAAATTGTGACAAGTTACAAAGCAGGTCTGGTATCTCAGTTGAATGAGAGCCCTGGGACTCCCTGACTGACTGGCTGCTATGGAAGGTGACCTGGCTGTTTATTACATAATCTGGCTCTTCTGAGATCAGTGGGCTCTTTTAATCAGCTGCTGTGTGACAGGTAAACAATAGAGCCGTAGAGATCAATCGGGTGATGTGGCCCCCTTCGGCAGCCCTGGGACTAACTGACTTCCACCTGCCTCTCTCCTGCCGCCTCACTTTTTTAATTTGTAATTTTATTTAAATGTAACCTTTATTTAACTTAGCAAGTCAGTTAAGAACAAATTCTTATTTACTGTGACGGCCAAACCCAGACGATGCTGGGCCAATTGTGCGCCGCCCTATGGAACTCTCAATCACGGTCGGATGTGATACAGCCTGGAATCGAACCAGGGACTGTAGTGACACCTCTTGCACTGAGATGCAGTGCCTTAGACCGCTGCACCACTCGGGAACAACTTGACACTTCCTGGTCACTGGCCTGGCTGTAAATCTGCCAACACAGGGCCTCTGCTTCATGAAGGAAGAAGCCAAACAAAGGGCCTGTGGTTTTGTCTTCCTCTCTGTGGGTATGTGTAAAGCTGTTTTTCCTAACGCAGAGGGACCAAGTGGTGGTCATTATGTTCCAGGATCAGTGCACTTCCTCGAGGGCCGCGGTGGTGGTGGTGGGGGTTAATGATGAAACACAGGCCTTCTTGCAGGCAGAGATAAGACGAAAGAGGAAGCCTGAAAGCTGAGCGGGCACATCCCAACAAGCACTCCTCTCCCCCTCCCGGACCCATCTACTCTTGGCAGCGTCTGCCTCTGTTATCAAAAGGGATCTGCACAAACACTCCAGACAGATTGGAAAAATAAACAGCCACATTTCCTTTATCTCTCTTTCATTGAGCAACAGATTTTCAGGAAGAAAATAAAGTGGAACGATTTTCAGTAACTCAGGTTCAGTGTTGAACACCACAACATGTTTACATTACACATGCCCTTTCACGATCTTCCTATATATTTTAATCCTAGTTCTTACTCTAATTTCCGCTTCCATTTCAGGTTTAGTTCATTTCAGGTTGTGTTATTGGCAATGGAGAAATCCATTTGCATCACCAAAACGTGCCAAAACAACAGCAAATGAAATAAGTTGAACAAAATAGATACAGTGCATTTAGAAATTATTCAGACCCTTTCACTTTTTCCACATTTTGTTACGTTACATCCTTATTTTAAAATGAATGAAATATTTTTTTCCCTCATCAATCTACACACAATACCCCATAATGAGAAAGCGATAACAGGTTTTTAGAATTTTTGCACATTTATTACAAGTAAAAAACATGAATACCTTATTTATATAAGTATTCAGACCCTTTGCTATGAGACTCAAAATTGAGCTCAGGTGCATCCTGTTTCCATTGACAATCCTAATTTGTTGTTTCTACAATTTGATTGGAGTCCACCTGGGGTAAATTCAATTGATTGGACATGATTTGGAAAGACACACACCTGTCTATATAAGGTCCCACAGTTGAAAGTGCATGTCAGAGCAAAAACCAAGCCATGAGGTCGAAGGAATTGTCTGTAGAGCTCCGAGACAGGATTGTGTCGAGGCACAGATCTGGGGAAGGCTACCAAAACATTTCTGCAGCAGTGAAGATCCCCACGAACACAGTGGCCTCCATCATTTTTAAATGGAAGACGTTTGGAAACACCAAGACTCTTCCTAGAGCTAGCCGCCCGGCCAAACTGCGCAATCGGGGGAGAAGGGCCTTAGTCAGGGAGGTGACCAATAACTCAATGGTCACTCTGACAGAGCTCCAGAGTTCCTCTGTATAGATGGGAGAATCTTCCAGAAGGACAACCATCTCTGCAGCACTCCACCAATCAGGCTTTTACGGTAGAGTAGCCAAATGGAAGCCACTTTTCAGTAAAAGGCTTGGAGTTTGCCAAAAGGCACCTAAAGGACTCTCAGACCATGAGAAACAAGATTCTCTGGTCTGATGAAACCAAGATGGAACTCTTTGGCCTGAATGCCAAGCGTCACGTCTGGAGGAAACTTGGCACCATCCCTACGGTGAAGCATGGTGGACTGTGACTGGGAGACTAGTCAGGATCGAGGGAAAGATGAACGGAGCAAAGTGCAGAGATCCTTGATGAAAACCTGCTCCAGAGCGCTCAGGACCTCAGACTGGGGCGAAGGTTCACTTTCCAACAGGACAACGACCCTAAGCACACAGCCAAGACAACACAGGAGTAGCTTCGGGACAAGTCTCTGAATGTCCTTGAGTGGCCCAGCCAGAGCCCCGACTTGAACACGATCGAACATCTCTGGAGAGACCTGAAAATAGCTGTGCAGCAACACTCCCCATCCAACCTGACAGAGCTTGAGAGGATCTGCAGAGAAGAATGGGAGAAACTCCCCAAATACATGTGTGCCAAACTTGTAGCATCATACCCAAGAAGACTTGAGGTTGTAATCGCTGTCAAAGGTGCTTCAACAAAGTACTGAGTAAAGGGTCTGAAAATGTATGTAAATGTGATATTTCAGTTTTTTTAATTTTATAAATGTGGGAGAAAAAAAATTAAAACTGTTTTTGCGTTGTCAATAAGCGGTATTGTGTGAAGATTGATAGGGAAAAAAAACAATTTGATCAATTTTAGAATAAGGCTGTAACGTAACAAAATGTGGAAAAAGTATTTCCGAATGCACTGTATGTCTGGATTTGATTAGAGCTTTCATTGAACATTCAAGCTTGATGCTACCTGACCCTGATGAGCCATACATTAAATACATTTTATGAGCCCAAGACCAAAAAAGCCCAAATGATTGTGCTGTTATCTAATACATATATGATATATGCTACTGCTGTCACACCCTGACCATAGTTTGCTTTGTATGTTTTATGTTTTGTTTGGTCAGGGTGTGATCTGAGTGGGCATTCTATGTTGTATGTCTAGTTTGTCTGTTTCTGTGTTTGGCCTGATATGGTTCTCAATCAGAGGCAGGTGTTAGTCGTTGTCTCTGATTGGGAACCATATTTAGGTAGCCTGTTTTGTCATTGTGGGTTGTGGGTGATTGTCTATGTGTAGTGTTTAGTGTCAGCACTATTTGTTATTTAGCTTCACGGTCGTCGTTTATTGTTTTTGTATTAGTTTCGTTAAGTGTTCTCTGTCTATCAAAATCAAGATGAACACATACCACGCTGCGTATTGGTCCTCCGATCCTTCTCGATTCTCCTCGTCAGATGAGGAGGACGAAGACAGTCGTGACAACTGCACATTACACATGACAGAAAAACATAAAAGCCCATAGATGTAGCTAGCTATATGCTCTTTTGGGTAAATAAATTAAACTAGATCCAGTAGGCTTATTTATTTGAGTGTGGACTGTATTTTTTTAATTTCACCTTTATTTAACCAGGTAGGCAAGTTGAGAACAAGTTCTCATTTACAACTGCGACCTGGCCAAGATAAAGCAAAGCAGTTCGACACATGTAACAACACAGAGTTCAAATGGAGTAAAACAAACATACAGTCAATAATACAGTATAAAAATAAGTCTATATACAATTCATTAATTATTATTAATTATTAATTAATTATTAATGTACCTTATTATATGTCTGGAATTACGCACATCATTCAAACCATGATAATACAGGGAGAGAACATGCTATTCTGGTGCAGAACATGCGGACTACAAAGTTACAAGTATAGGCTAGCAATTTTGATTGTAATTTTGAAATATTACATTTGTATAATTAGTAGGCTAATGCATATATACCTTTCATAATATTTCCGCTAATGTTATTAGCCTACTTCCTCTTTCTCTCTGTATTGTTGCTTCATTCCTTCCTTGCTTTCAACAGTTAAATTAAATACGTTTCGTGGTCATTATCTTCATCATTCTAATGACATCCTTGAATACTATAGAACTAGAATTAGATGCAGAAGGCTTTCACTTCACCATCGCATGTTCACTCTTCTTTCAAACTACCCTTGAGTTCTATTGGCTGCTGTATTTAACATTCCACAAACAAGAGCTTCCGTCCGTCTTCGAATAGTCTATTGGTATAAGAAATGCACAAAAAGATAATGTCCAGCAAGTTATTCTAGTCTAGCTTTTCCTGCATGGGACTCCAAGAGCTAAGGAGCCTTTTTTAAGGAGAGAGGCCAGCGGAGCACAGGTGTGTGTGTATTGCGCGAGAGACAGAGGCTGTAAGTTAGAAGCTTATTATGCATAACCCCTCATTAATTAGCTAAATATAAGGCTAATACTGCATTGAATGTAATACCTAGGCTAGGACAGCTCCAGTGTATATATAGGACTATATATACATCTAGAACAGGATGATTTATTTTGGATGTAATTTGAATGGAGTTGATGGAGCAAGGGAAAGACTGCGACAGAGTGCTCGTGCGTGCTCTGATTTAAAGCAACGGTATTCGAGTGATAGGCTTCTTCTTTTTTTAAACTCTGCAGCTGCAATTAAAAAAATATATCTTTACAATAAAAATAAGGTGACCCCCAAAAGCCAGATGGAGATGGATAAATTAGATGTGCATTCGGACTTTATAATACTGTAGCATAGGCTATGCTGCAGCAAATGTATGCCTACCTGTCACAACAATAAATAAAGTTACCACGATGAGGTCTACATGCGTTGTGAACTGCGTTCCATACTGAGATGGGCTGTCTGTCCCCAGGCTAGACGTTGATGATTCATCACACAGAGGATGTAGAGAAGCCAGATTTAGACATTGCATATCATTTAACAGTTCCATTTCACACCATGCTGTTCATATAAATAATTTATTAAAATTGACTCGTTTTTCACAGTTATTTATCCCAGGAAAAGGGAGTGGTTATGGGCTGTAAATCTCGGTAACCGGGTTCCCGCCATTCAACCCTATTTCTCACTCATCATTATTCACGATTCTTTCAGGACTATCTTTAATCATGGTAGCATCCACATGAATGTATACTGAACAAAAATATAAACGCAACATGCAACAATTTCAAAGATTTTACTGAGTTACAGTTCATATCAATTTAAATGAATTAATTAGGCCCTAATCTATGGATTTCACATGACTGGGCAGGGGTGCAGCCATGGGTGGGCCTTGGAGGGCACAGGCCCACCCACTTGGCAGCCAGGCACAGCCAATCAGAATAATTTTTACCCACAAAAATGCTTTATTACAGACAGAAATACTCCTTTTATTTCAGCTCATAAAACATGGGACCAACATTTTACATGTTGCATTTGTAGTTTTGTTCAGTGTAGAAGTGTTTAGAAATGTACAGAGCCAAAAGAAGAAAAAATGCTCACTGTCCCAATAATTAAGGAGGTCACTGTATGTCTGGCAAGCGGCGAGCCTCAACTCTGGGGGGTTGAACCATAGATGGTGGATATGTACGTGCAAGCACGGTTTAACTTTTCTATTATTTGTCTTTAAGCATTTCACTGTTAGTTCACACCTGTTGTTTTACGAAGCATGTGACAAATAAAATGTGTCTGTATGTCTGTCTCTGATGTCACAGTCTAAAGTGCAAGGTTGGACAATTTATTAAATGTCATTCTTCATAGCGGAAAATAAACATAAACGTTTGTAAATATATATTATTGACAACATTTGTTAAGAACATTGGTCATCCAAGACACAAACTAATAGGTTGAAGATGGGTGCAACATAAGCCTAAGAGGTGAAATGAAAGTTCATTTTTGACAAGGTTGCATGATTTTTGACAAGGTTGCATAAATGTCATTACAGTAAACTCAGTAATCAAGATTTAAAGGGACCAATACAGTATATCTGAATGTTTTTATCACAAATAATGTGCCACTCCTATCCTGTCCTATTTAGAATGAATTGACAAGCCTACCAGAAGAGGGCATTATTGTGTTGCAGTAAATGTCTTGCTTTACCTTAATAGAAATCTACCTTCTCAATGGAATTATCCTGCCGAATAACAGGCACCTTGTAAAGCCTACAAATCCCCTTCAGCATCTTCTCCCCACGCGTTTCCATGGCGTTTCCATTGTTTTGGTTCCAGTGACATCTTTACCGCATCTATCAAAATATTTTTTGAGAATTTGAACAGTCAAAACTGAGAATGGAGAATTGTATTTATATATTTGACCAAATACACCATTAGTAGTCCATCCACATGCCCATAGAACACACATTTGTTGAATTCTGAATGATATAATAAAATATATGGTGTGTCATTTCTTTTCTTCTTGAAAGAGAGTTATTTTCTAACATGGTCTCATTAGCTGTGCTATAAGCCAGAGGATTTGGGCAACACAGCCAGGGTCAGAGATAGAGCAAGCCAGATGGTTCTGCTGGAATGAGTATACTCTACTTTCCTATACTGTGTACTTGTGAGGAATTGTAATGTTGTTGGCTGATGATCAGATGCAGTGTTGCAACACTATGCTGGTACTGTTTTAGTACAGGCCCAGGTCTGTTTTCTTAGTCAAGTGGGAAATTAGATTCTATATTAAAACAATGTGACTTCCTGGTTTAAATAACGGTTGAATAAATATATGTTATAAATCATTTTAAATCATAGATCACTCTAGAACTCTGGATAACATGTTAGTCCCCCCACACAATGCCAGATCTGGCTAATGAAATTTGGTAGAGAGAGAGAGAGAGAGATCATAATGTTTAGCTTAAAATGTTGATAAACTATTATTTCTTGACATTTTAAGCGCAGCAATGTGCAAATGGCGGTAGGCCTATGAGCAAATGTACAGTTGACAGCCTCATTTATCTGTTTCAATAGTTGCCCTACTATTAGCCTACCTGCACAGTACGGCTTGGGTTGGCCTGACTGTGAACGACCAATATGGGATTTATCATTTTAGGTCATTCAGAGTGTGTATGTCACGGTTTGTCATAGAGTGTTTCACACCTTTCCTTCGCCGGATGGAACGTGTAGGAATTCTTTGGAAAAATTTGAGTATATCCACTTCTCCAGGCACCAGTACACCACTGACGACAGTTGACTTCATACACTGTACATTGTTGTAAAGACATGCCAGATCATGAAGAGAGAGGGACAGACAGACAGACAGAGATAGAGTGTCTGTACTTGAGATCCATTCAAGACCTACCTGATCCCATGATGACTGAGGACACATTAATAAAGACATGTATCATTGAACCGGACATAACATGACTATTTGGGGCAAGGGGAATCATGTTGTTTGACGTTCTGACTCCCCACTTTGAGATCTTAGGGTTTATCTTCCTGTTTATGTTTTGGAGGCAGTTGGGGTCACATTTCTGTTTTGTTACTTTAATATTAAAAGGTCATGTTCATATTTTGTTTTATTTTGTACCAATAACATTTCCCCGCTCATGACCTGTTAATCTTTGACTTAATTTCCCTTTCTGGCCCTTCAGATCAAACCTTTCTATTTTATTAATGGGGAGAGAGATAATGGTTTGGTTTATAGAAGCTACATGTTCTATCCCCTCTCCACCCTCTGTCTAGCCTCCCCAACCCCACACCCCACCGGGAGCTTGGCCCACTCTAGCTAGGGCTGAGGTGACACTTACAAGTTTATATTAAAGAATGTGAGTTGGAATGTAAATGTACAGACATAACAATATAAGTTTAATTGTGGAACAGAGACCAAAAAGGGAGAGGGGGGAGGAAAACAGATGAAAAACTAAATAGGTTTCCTGCAAAACTGGTAGGAAATATTGCTTTGCCTATGGCTTTATAGAGGCAAGATGGCTGATGATACTAATGATACTGGACTGATATTCCAATAAATCTTACATTATGATTAGAACATTCAGCAAAGCAGCAAAAGTGTGACAATAAGGTACAAAACAGATCTAGTATTTTAGTTGAATGAGAGGCCTGGGGCTCCCTGACTGACTGGCTGTTATGGAAGGTGACCTGGCTGTTTGTTATATAATCTGGCTGTTCTGAGATCAGTGGACTCTTTCATCAGCTTCTGTATGACAGGTGAACAACAGAGCTAGAGAAATGAATCAGGATCAGTCAGGTGATGTAGACCCCCTGACTCCCACCTGCCTCTCTCCTGCCTTCCTGGCAGTCTCTCTGGTCTCTGGCCTGGCTGTAAATCTGCCAAAACAGGCCCTCTGCCTCGTGAGGGAAGAAGCCAAACAAAGGACCGCGTGTTTTCTGCTGTTTCGGGTGTTTTCTCTTCCTCCTGCCTGTCTGTATGTCTGTCTGTCTCTGTGTGTTTTTGTATTTGTATGTGTGTGTGTGTGTTCGTGTGTGTGTGTGTGTGTAAGGCTATTTTTCGTAATGCGGTGGGACAGTCAGATGTAATGAGGGCCATGGCCCCTGACGAAACACAGGCCTTCTTGCAGACAAAGATAAGACAGAGAAATTGAGGGATTTGGGATTCCTTTGATAGAGAGAGAAGCTGTGAGACACAGAAAGTCTGAAAGCTGAGAGAGGGCTCATCCCAGCACACGCTCCTTTCCCCGTCCCGGACCAATCTACTCTTGGCAGCGTCTGCCTCTGTTATCCAAAGGGATCTGCACAAACACTCCAGCCAGATTGGAAAAATAAACAGCCGCATTTCTTTTCTCTCTCAAGATTATTGAGTGACAGATTTTCAACAGAAGGAAAATAAAGTGGAACGATATTTGCCATCATCAGGGGAATGTTTATTTTGTGTTTTCAGTGTTTTTCTTTTATCCCCTTGACAGGGCAGACCAAGATGTTGTATTGCAAGTGGTGGAAAAAGTACCCAATTGTCATACTTGAGTAAAAGTAAAGATTAATAGAAAATGACTCAAGTAAAAGTCACCCAGTAAAACACTACTTGAGTAAAAGTCAAAAAGTATTTGGGTTTAAATATACTTAAGTATTAAAAGTAAATGTAATTGCTAAAATATACTTGTATCAATTCCTTATATTAAACAAAACAGATGGCAAGAATATATATACATATTTTTTTTTAATTTACGGATTTACAGATTCAGACATAGTTTACAAACAAAGCATTTGTGTTTTGTGAGTCCACAAGATCAGAGCAAGTAAGGATGACCAGGGATGTTCTCTTGGTGAGTGCGTGAATGGGACCATTTTCTTGTCCTGCTAAGCATTCAAAATGTAACACGTACTTTTGGATGTCAGGGAAAATGTATGGAGTAAAAAGTACATTATTTTCTTTAGGAATGTATTGAAGTAAAAGTTGGCAAAAATATAAATAGTAAAGTACAGATACCCCCAAAAACGACTTAAGTAGTACTTTAAAGTATTTCTACTTAAGTACTTTACACCACTGTGTATTTCTCTTTTATAATAGCCATAATAATCATGACAAAAGGCATTTGGCAAGTTGATTTTCAGTAACTCAGATTCAGTGTTTTGACTTGGTCTGAACACCACAACATGTTTTACATTACATATGCCCTTTCACAATCTTATATTTTAATCCTAGTTCTTGCTCTCATTTCCACTTCCATTTCAGTCTTAGCTCATTTCAGGTTGTATTATTGGCATTGGAGAAATTCATTTGTGTCACCAAAGCATGTGCCAAAACAACAGAAAATAAAATAAGTTTGTAACAAAATAAATATCAACAAAGTCTGGGAGTCATTACATGAGCGTGATAGTGAATTGCCTCAGTCCAATGACAACCCCCTGGACCGCAGTAAAACCCAGTCATCTTAATCCAGCTATACTTTTCTAGTCTCCCTCTCTTCCTCTCAGTGTTTCCACCTGTCTGTACCCCTGGGACCTCATAAATCTCATTTGACTCTTCTCCCCTTCACGGTCCTCAGCTCTCCCTTTTGATAAATGTGTGTCTGTGCGTGGTTGTGTGTGTGTGCGTGTGTTAGGATAGTCATGGCAGTAGTGCCCTCTGCTCAATCAGCTCATTTTCAGATGTTTGGTAATCTGACACTACACAGTCATTACACAGGGTCAGATGTTAGTCTATATTTTTATTTACATTTTTTTAATTTAAGATTTATTTAACTAGGCAAGTCAGTTAAGAACAAATTCTTATTTACAATGACGGCCTACCCCGGCTAAACCCGGATGATGCTGGGCCAATTGTGCTCCGCCCTATGGGACTCCCAATAACGGCCGCGTGTCATACAGCCTGGATTCAAACCAGGGACTGTAGGATTAGGAACGTCTGAGATAATACACAATAAAGACTATCTGATGAGAATGTATCTCTGTATGATTCTTTCCTTGGAGTAGGACATCAACAACCACCTCCATTTCTAATTAAATGTACAGTAATGATAAAATTGTTTCACTCAGTATCAGATATACTGTACTGTATATACATGCCAGCAAAGCCACTACACAGCACAACACTAAACAATACATTAATTGCACTATAACGGTGACAAACGGTGCCCACAAACTGTTAGGGCCTACATAAAGCTGTCCCAACAGCAGAGCTTTCTTTCAGCACCATGGAGTGAATCCTTACCATCACTACACCTGGCTATCAGAGGAGCCTTGTCAGTGAAACAGTTAATTCAGCCTCATTTACTGCCTTTTTAAAAAACATAGCTGATATGGCTGACTTGCTTAAACAAATTTTGCTTCTACTGACAATTGAGATGAACAAACTATGGCATAAGGGGACGATGAGCAGATGAGATGCAATACGTAATTTCGATTAAGATATTAATGAGCGAGCTAAGACGGAAGTAGTCAATATAACTATTTTTTCAGCACTTTTGAAATGTACAGCGACAGAATTCAGAACATGGGCCATTCTTACAGTATTCTCCCTGTACACCAAGTCAGAACCGTAGGATAAATAAAAGGGGCATATAAGCAGACAATGAACGCTCTTACAATATTCAATGATGACATTTCTTAAAACAGGTTATAGGCTACATGTACACCACCAAGTCAGAACAGTAGGCTAAGTTATGAAGGGGAGAGGTACCAAATTATTAGGGTGATGCACATGGGTTACTAACATCTTACTACACAACATACTTAGTATTACTTTCTTAGCTACAGTACACATATCTCCCTGGCATATTACATAATTTATGCAGCAGCATACAATACATTTTTGGACTCACCTTGTTGTGCAGTGCTCACGTGAACAGGAAGGTGGCGCGGTTTGGAATACACACCCTCTCCACTGAATAGCAGGCTACTGATTGCTTTGCAACGCTTGCAGTTAGCCACTGATTCCTTCCAAACGATTCATTGTTGAATTTGTCATTTCCAACTTCTTGTTTAATGATAATGTCCAATGGCCGATGATCACCGATACGTTTTATCTATAATTTCTCTTCATATGACAAGGATTGAAAAGGATTTGCCAGTAGATTGTCGACTTGACTCATGAAGATGACTGCTAGCTAGCTAAGATTTTGAAAGTATGATGTTGACATGGGCATCAGTCCAATCAAAGCTACTGTAGATATGTGATTTGATGTAATTTTATCTGTGGCTGATGACCTTGAGCCTTCTTGGATGGGCACTTCTAATGTAAATCTATGGCAGCACCCAAGGGGCTTGAATTGTTTAGCTCTACCTATAGATTTTGCGGTGACGTAGTGTCCTCATGAATGACAGAATACCGAGCCAATCACGGCGCAACTAGAGAACATTAACAACCCCTACACTCTGTATTTTCTGCTGGCTCCCCCAGAGAAAGCACTGAGCTAGGCTGAAACCTGCAATTTGGAGCTGCCTTACTCAAGAAAGCAAAAAATAGATTTTGTTATGCGTCTTTATTAACTCAATTATTTATTTTTTACACTGTTTGCAAACTGATATGTGACACGTATTAATGTCAAAATAACATGCAAAAAAGGCCCACCTGTCCTGAATGACGAGTTGCCACACTGTATACACTGCTGTACAGTAAGCCTGTAATCGGTGAAGTATGTGTTTAGTTTTTTGCAAGAGGATTCTCTCTCTGGCTGGGCTGCAGAGTATAGTAACAAAATCCCCTAGTCTGACAAGTCTGGGCATCCTCTCAATGGTCTTCTAAATAGGAAACACAAACTAGGAAAGCAAAGTAACAATGGCTATCCACTGTGGACCTTGGAGTAGATTTTGATGTCTTTGGCAGATTGTAAATATTATGTCTATGGCAGTGTTTAATTAAATCTTGTGTTACCAGACACATTTTCATATCGTAGTAATAGGTCTACTATTGACAGACTGAGTTTTGATAATAAATACTATAATGGTGGACAAGCAGCATATCTAGTATGAACAGGTATGAACGTGTACAAAAACTGACTGAACAGTTGGAAAAGAGATCTAAGTCACTTTAATGGATGAGATGCTTGTGGTGGGTCCCAAGGCAAAAGGTTTGAGAATAAGTGTTCTGGAGAACATTGGATGAGTTCTGAACAGTGGTGGTAAGGGCTGTGAAATGGAACAGGGCACCTCTGAGGGCTTCATGTTCATAGGACAGAGGACAGGTCAGCAACTAATCTCAGTTTAAACAGAGGCCCCTGCCACTACAAAAGCCCACCTTCTCTCCCGGCTGACCCCAACTCCCCCTCTCTTCTCCTGGGTTAACCAAGCCTCCCACTCCCCACCACGGCAGCCCGGGTCCTTGGAGAATGCACACAGTGCCAAAGCACATTCCTGTGAAGTCAAGAACGAGGGAATCTGCTAAAAGAAGATGGAGTGAGAGTGAAGAGGAGTAAATCAACGTAGAATAAATAGGTGTTTTACTCCTTCAATCACTATCAATTGTTGTTCTTGTAGATCCTCTCCCCCTCCCCATTCATATACAGTACTGCCTACCCTCTTGGTTGAATGTAAACATGTTTCAGAGGGGTTGGTGTTTGGCTGTGAATCTGGTTCTTAACAGGACTTGAATATCTCAGTATTTCCTTATTTAACTGTAATGACAACTCCCAGAAGGGGTTTCTCTATAAGTGGTGGGAGTACTGAGGCTGTGGACTAGCCTTCTTCCCCACTTCTGCTCTCCATAACTCTCTCTCTCTTAAACAGTATGTCAGAGAGTACTTAATCATCATGCCATGTTACAAAGGCCACCGGCTGTGCTGCTCTCAACAGTGAAACCCAAACGGTCACCAACAGTATGACAAGCAGAAGCTCCTTCCCACACATTATCAGCAGCACCACACTTACAGGTGTCTTAGAAACGTGATCCACCGCTAAAGACTCAGACTCAGGCCTGTACTGAGAACATACCTCAGCTGGTGAACTGTGGATCAATGGATCAAAAGAGAAAGGAGGAGCGGGGACAACAGGTGATACTAAGTCCAACACTTAGCTACAGCCTCCACCAGGATTCTCATCCTACCCCTACAATGCAGTTTAAGCCCTTTTATCAAAGTGCTCTGGAATTGCAAAGTAGGCACCATATAATGAGTTTACTGTGGTAATAGTTTACAGTAGGTAGACAGTGCCATATCTCAAGTCCTTACCCTTCAACACCAGCAGAGGGAGTTCAGTGCTTTTCACAATCATGTCCATGGATGAAATACGCCACAAAATATGCTTCTGTACACACACACAAACACACATTCCATATCATCGTCCAGAGCTATGAGATCAGAGCCATCTAATTAATAAAATTCTCTGTCTTTCAGGCTTGTTCTCCCTCTTCCTCTCATGCCCTCTCTAGATTTCCCTGGAGAACATAGACACATAGACAGAAATGTTGGGGAAAAACTAAAAAGGCCAAAAAGTCACCCAGCCTGGCTTAGTATCTCTGTCTCTCGTACCTCTCCCAGTCTTTCCCTTTGATCTCAAAAGACTGCTTTAGATCTCAAAAGGCCCATAACACATAGAGAATGCTGATTCACCCTACCTCACCCTGTCTGTGCATCAGTCCATCCATCTGCATGCACAAGGGAAAAGATGCACTGAACTCAGCTCAATAATAATATCTATAGCCATTGTACAATACTGTAAAACATATGGGCCTACTAGACTGAACAAACATAAATGCAACATGCAACAATTTCAAATATTTTACTGAGTTACAGTTCATATAAGGAAATTATTCAATTGAAATGCATTCATTAGGCCCTAATCTATGGATTTGACATAACTGGGAATACAGATATGTATCTGTTGATCACTGACACTGTACCTTAAAGAAAAATGTAGGGATTTGGATCAGGAACCCAGTCAGTATCTGGTGTGACCACCATTTGCCTCATGAGGTGCAATAGATCTCCTTTGCATAGAGTTGATCAGGCTGTTGATTGTGGCCTGTGGAATGCTGTCCCACTCCTCTTCAATGGCTGTGCGACGCTGCTGGATATTGGCGGGAACAGGAACACGCCGTCTAGGGTTGAAAGGGTACCCGGTTACCGAGATTTACCACCCAAAACCACTCCCTTTTCCGGGGTGAATAAGGTCGCTCTGGATAAGAGCGTCTGCTAAATGACTTAAATGTAATGTAATGTACTTAGGGGTATCTAGTCCACTGGAGTAACTGCTCCCCCCCGTAATTCCCATTAAGACCACAAGATGTCACCAAAATATTTCCCCCAACACTTCCCCTGGCTGCCACTGCTCTTGCCCAACAAAAAATGTCCTCTGTGTCATCACAACTTTTGGAGATATTTCAACAAAACGATTTTGTGGTAAATTTATCAAATTTTTTGAAATTTTGAAAAAGTTGTAGATATATTTCAATAAAGTTAGGTCTAAATATATATAGGGAGATTTTAAATATACAAGTAGGAAAGCCTTAAGATAAATAATCCACTTGTTTAGAGAGAAAAATGTAGATCATTTTTGAGTAAAGTAGTAATATGTTGGATGAGTGTGTTGGGGGCAACTCGCCCCCCCCCTACTAGGGGGTAACTGGCCCCTGTGGGATAGTTACCCCTTTGCGGTTAGGAATGTTTCTACCTGTCATTTAGACAATGACTAGCCCATTTAGCACTAGTTTATTCTAACTTGCAAGCTAACAACTTCACTAGCAGTAAATGCTTGCCAGCTAGCTAGTTAGCATAAGCTGCTAGTAGTGCAAGCTAGCAACCTTCCTACGAGATCGTCTGAGGGAAAATACATTAAAAAAAGATAAAGTAACTTAATTGCAGTTGTAAATGTTGCCACTAGTGACTGATAGCTTTATAGTTAATGTTACTGTTTTACTTTTAGTCAAAAGTTTGGACACACCGACTCATCCAAGGGTTTTTCTTTATTTTTACTATTTCCTACATTGTATAATAATAGTGAAGACATCACAACTATGAAATAACACACATGCAATCATGTAGTATCCAACAAAAAGTGTTAAACAGTTCCAAATATATTTTATATTTGAGATTCTTCAAAGTAGCCACCCTTTGCCTTGATGACAGCTTTGCACACTCTTGACATTCTCTCAACCAGCTTCACCTGGAATGCTTTTCCAACAGTCTTGAAGGAGTTCCCACATATGCTGAGAATTTGTTGGCTGCTTTTCCTTCAGTCTGCGGGCCAACGCATTCCAAACTATTTAAATTGGGTTACGGTTGGGTGATTGTGGAGGCCAGGTAATCTGATGCAGCACCATCACTCTCCTTCTTGTTCAAAAAGTCCTTACACAGCCTGGAGGTGTGTTGGAGAATGCCAAGAGTGTGCAAAGCTGTCATCAAGGCAAAGGGTGGCTACTTTGAAGAATCTCATATATAAAATATATTTTAATTTGTTTAATACTTTTATGGTTACTACATGATTCCATGTGTTATTTCATAGTTTTGATGTCTTCACTATTATTCTACAATATAGAAAATAGTAAAAATAAGAAAAACCCTGGAATGAGTAGGTGTGCCCAAACTTTTGACTGGTAATGTAGCTTTATTTGTGACCTATTTACAAATTAGAATCGTACAATAGCAGAGCACAAGAGAGTTTCCACCTCAGTGTTACACTGAATTAATTTGTTAAATTATGAGTTATTGTTATTAAATGTTATATTCCAGTGTTATTTAATGTTATTAGTTATATTCCATTCAAATATTATAATCAAATGAATATTCTTTTTATTTAACTATTGAAAACCTTTTGCTCCCCAGTGTCATTTTATTTAATTTTCCCATTTTTTAAATGTAACCTTTATTTAACTAGGCAAGTCAGTTAAGAACAAATTCTTATTTACAATGACGGCCTACACCGGCCTAACCCAGACGACGCTGGGCCAATTGTGAGCCGCCCTATGGGACTCCCAATCACGGGCCGGTTGTGATACAGTCGGAAATCGAACCAGTGTGTCTGTAGTGACACCTCAAGCACTGACATCATTATAGACGGCTAAGATTTAAAATCTTGCATTATTCAAATAATATTTAGTGCAATTGTGCGTAATGGATTGTATGGAAAAGGAACCACAAAGAAAGAACAAAGAAATTGTGCAAGTGAGGTAAATAGAGGGACTTTAAATTAAATCTCCTCATAGTGTGGATATTAATGGTGACATGTGCAACACCACCCCCCCTCCCCATATTTTATTTAAAGAATTAAAACAAGACAACTAGACTTAGCTTTTAAGTATTACTTACTAAATAATTTCGAAATAAAACCGATTAAGTGGATATGAACACTTGTGTGAAACTGGGGGGGGGGGGGCAATTACCCCAGTACTTTAAAAAAAAACTGCCCTTTTCTAAAAACAACATTTCATGAAATACTTAAACTGTAACCATTTATTTCCCTTTATAGTTTATTTGCCTCAGCATGACCATTGTTCTTTGGGGGAGCTAGTCAACCCCTATTACCCCAACTATGAGAAACTGGTGAATTATAAATTATTTATATGAACAGCATGGCGTGAAATGGAACTGTTAAATGATATGCAATGTCTAAATCTGGCTTCTCTATGGCCTCTGCATGATGATTCATCAACGCTCAGGCTGGGGACAGTATGGAGCACAGTTTACTCATCATGGTAACTTACTTTCTTGTTTGGTGCACCATAGCCTATGCTACAGTAATATAAAGACCGAATGTCTAATTACTGATCTCAATGTGGCTTTGGGGGTCACCTTATTTTTTAATTGTAAAGATTTTATATATTTTGAATTACATCTAGAGTTGTAAAACAGCATATCACTTGAATATCGTTGCTTTAAATCAGTGTACGCGCGAGCGCTCCCTCGCAATCTTTCTCTCTCTCCATCAATTGCATTCAAATTGCATCCAAAATAGATACTCCTGTTCTAGATTGATATACAGTGGTGGAAAAAGTACCCAATTATCATACTTGAGTAAAAGTAAAGATACCTCAATAGAAAATGACTCAGGTTAAAGTGAAAGTCACCCAGTAAAATACTACTTGAGTAAAAGTCAAAGTATTTGGTTTTCAATATACTTAAGTATCAAAAGTAAACGGTAAAAGTATAAATCTTTTCAAATTCCTTATATTAAGCCAACCAGACGGCACCATTGTCTTAGATTTTATATTTACCGATAGCCAGGGGCATGCTCCAACACCAGGCATCATTTACAAACAAAGCATGTATTTAGTGAGCCCGCCAGATCAGAGGCAGTAGGGATGACCAGGGATGTTCTCTTGATAAGTGTGTTTAGTGAGCCCGCCAGATCAGAGGCAGTAGGGATGACCAGGGATGTGTGAATTAGAAAACATTTCTGTCCTGCTAACCATTTAAAATGTAACGAGTACCTTTGAGTGTCACGGAAAATGTATGGAGTAAAAAGTACATTTTCTTTAGGAAAGTAGTGAAGTAAAAGTAAAAGTAGTCAAAAATATAAATAGTAAAGTAAAGTACAGTTACCCCAAAAAACTACTTAAGTAGTACTTTCAAGTATTTTTATTTCAGTACTTTACACCACTGTTGATATTTAGCCCTATATATAGATGTCCTAGCCTACCTCTTTCATGTAATACATTCAATGCAATATTAACCTTATATTCAGCTAATTAATGATGGGTTATGCATAATAAGCTTCTAACTTCTAACCTGTCTCTTGTGCAATACGCACGCACCTGTGCTCCACTGGCCTCTCTCCTTAAAAAAGGCTCCTTAGCTCTTGGAGTCCCATGCAGGAAAAGCTAGACTAGAATAGCTTGCTGGAAAAAAAAATTGTTGCATTTTTTTATACCAATAGACTATTCGAAGAGGGACGCAAGCTCTTGTTTGCTGAATGTTAAATACAGCAGCCAATAGAACTCACGGGTAGTTTGAAAGATCAAATTTTTGTCCTATATTATTCAAGGATGTCATTAGAATGATGAAGATGAGGACAACAAAACATATTTCATTTAACTGCCGAAAGCGAGGAAGGAATGAAGCAACAAATGTATTTTTCCAGTTGGAGCTCTTTTTTTGTTGTTGTTGAGTTCCCAGTTTTGAATGCGGCATAAGTCATGCTGGATTGACAGCATCGCCAACGTTGAATGTTTATCATTTTAGGCTTGGAAAAGAGACCCTTAAACCCAGACTTGGACCACACATCCACTCCACTGAATAGCAGGCTAGTGATTGCTTTGCAATGCTTGCAGTTAGCCACTGATTCATTCCAAACCACTCACTGTTGAATTTGTGATTTCCAATTTGTTGTGTAATGTTTATGTCCAATGGCTGATGAGCACCGATACGTCTTATCTATAAGTTCTCTTCATAAATTCTCTTCATATGACAAGGATTGAAAAGGATTTGCCAGTAGATTGTCGACTTGATTCAACATCATGTCTGCTAGCTTGCTAGCTAAGATTTTGAAAGTATGATGTTGACATGATCAGTCCAATCAAAGCTACTGTAGATATAAAGTGACTTGATGTCATTTTGTCTGTGGCTAATGACCTTGACCCTTCTTGAATAGGCACTTATAATGTAACTCTATTGCAGCACCCAAGGGGCTTGAATTTTCGAGCTCTCCCCGTAAATGTTGCAGTGACGTAGTGTCCCCATGAGTGACTGAACACTGAGCCAATCACGGCGCAACTAGAGAACATTACCAACCCCGACGCTCCGTATTTTTCGCTGGCTGTCTCACCACCACAGAAAGCACTGAGCTAGGCTGAAAGCTAGGCTGAAACACCAGCATTTTGGAGCTGCCTTACTCAAGAAAGCATGTATGTATGTGGCCTTTATTAACTCAAATGATTAGATTATATATATATATTTTTTTTACATTGTTTGCAAACTGATATGTGACGCGTATTAAATGCCAAAATAACATGCAAAAATATCAATATATTTTTTTAATGATAATGTATTTATTTTTGCTAAACAGGTGGGGATCTGCCCACTGGTATTGATAATGACCTATTGTTATTTTTGCCTCTCTCCACAGGGGCTTTAGTCATTGCATTCCCAATCGGTCGCGTCCTCTCTCTCCACGCGGCTTACCGTGACACCCCATGTGGTCCGCTCACACACACAATGGGAACACAGACGTCCCAGCATTCAACAGGAAAGGGACAGAGTAGTGTGGGGGTGATGCTTTGGCAGGACGTTGACAGAACCTTCAGGGGGAGGAACAGGAAACTACCTCAGACGAGACAGTGTAGAGGGGTTAGAGGGGGGGGGGGGGGGGGGGGAGAGAGAGAGAGAGAGAGGAAGAGGGAGTGAGAGAAAAGAAAGGGAGATGGATAGACAGACAGACAGACTAGACAATACATTACTATATTTAGGGTGATGAGACAGCATGTCACAATATGGAAACGTTCTCCAAGCTGTCCCATTGTATCATAATTATTTACTGTATGTTAAAATGGAAAAATCCACCAATACCCAAAGTGTATATTTACACCTCTAGTTAGAAAGTGACTTTATATATATATATCCAACATCCTCTTCCTTTTTCCTCTTCCTCCCCAGTCTTCCTCTCTCAGGGGGTGAGAGCTACCCATGAAGAGAATTAAGATCACGAACAGGGGGTCAAGAGAAAATGGGGGTACCATTCTATTTTTGGGGGGCTACCATACTTCATTTTTCAAATGGTAGGTCATGGCCGGTCCCTCTTGCGTCCTGGGTTGTGGTTAAAAACATGGTTTTATCTATTTGGCATTACAACTTTGAAATGCTTTAGGTTGGTCACAAAGAAAACAAGTTTTGAAACCACTACAATATTATTCTATAGCACTATACAGTTGTGGTTTGGGAGCCGCTACGAAAGCCTATATTTTAGCACTCCAAAGAAAATGGATTCTGGCGATATCATTAAAAGCACTCTATTTTCCAGGAGAGCACCCCAGGGAGCAGAGAGAGTACAGTGTATAGTGAGAGGGATCTATATGGCTGGTCTGACTGCTATAAAGCTCCGTTAGGGAGCTATAATGTTCAGGTTGGGTGGCAGCCAATCTTTTTTTTAACATATCCCAGGTCTGGTTACAAGTTACAACCACTGGAAAGAGAGAGAAGAGAGAGAGAGAGACAAGGAGAGTGAGAGAGAAAGAGTGAGAGAGACAGAGAGAATGATAGAGTGAATGGGAAGGAGGCCAACACCAGACCAGTTTCAGGGTCCATTGGCTGGTATAGTTACTTTTATGAAAATAAATGTGTAAGAACACCCAGAGATGTTTCTGTTTTACTGTATTACAGTAATGGCCATAAAACCATGTTCATGTGTTTCTGGAAGACAATAAATCAATTTTCAATCATAGAGGCCCGAAGTCAGCGTTTATAAGCCAATATCAGTTAATCCTTCTTGTCGTTAGTCAATCGGGCAGGATCTGAATAACGACTGTTATAAATTATCCTGCTAAAATGTGAGAAATCCATACTTAAACTTCTGGCTGTAGTGTAAAGCAAAAGGCAATGGGAAGGCTGTAAAACGCATGGGATAAATCACTGGTTTTATGGCGGCATGGACATAATGGCGGTTTAAATGTGGTTGATTTCCCTCTCTGACTGTGGTCATACATTTTGACCTGAAAACGTCCCAGGGAACTAACGAGGAAGCACCATGTTGACTGTTGTCCATCTGAAGGTGACAGCTGAGGCAAATAAAGGATGTTTTCTGTAGTTAAACACAGAGAGCACACACACAAACACATGTGCACGCACACACACACACTCACCTGTTTGAACACTCACAAGGACATTTCCTTTTCAAAGAGTATGTGCAATTCACAGATAAAACAAACGTAACTAATGTGTGTACCAGCCAGGTACCTTAAATGTCCTATTCCTGCCAATGGCGTATTCTGGGACACAGAACGAAGTATACTGTGAAAACAGAGTAAGAAGATTGTACAGTACAGAAGCTTAAAGGATAATTTAACTGAAACAGCTAGTGTGAGACTATCTTTGTAGTGCTGAGCGATTAACCAATATTTATGTTATTTGAACCAATGTCGGTTTAATTATTTGAATTCGGATTAGGTTTGTTTCTGTAGAGATAAATCAGATCAAGCCCAAACTGTGCGATGTAGTAGGGAGCTGTAGTTTCCAACAGGTCAATATTGTACATAGTTTAGCGCAGAAAATGTAGTAATATACTAAAATGATCATAATCCATTGCCCGCCTACTTGTCCGGTTTCTTTTACACTTGCTACATAATAGAGACAGAAGAATGTATGATCGAGAGGCATTGAGCAATTGTTTCGCAAGGTATCTCAACCTGACAATACATTATCTAAGTGATTGATAGTTGGTTTTCAGCAGTCATAAAAGTATGCCTTATTTACTTTGAAGAACAAAATAGTGATTTTGTCAGACAGCATAGGCAGCAGCTTTATAGAGTAGATTATGACTTGGAATGAAATAATAACGCCATCAAATAAAACAAATGTAATATACACAACTGAAATATTTTCTTAAAGTAAATTAATGTGAATAAATTATAGTTAATAAGTCATAAAGAGTAATGGACAGTCACTAACATCATGGGACTTTTATTAATTGTTTTATTCTGTGTTGTTACAGCATTCAACCCAAAAAATGCATTTAATGTAAAAAAGAGAATAATCAAAACCGATTTTCTATTTTATTAATCAAACCCAAATGACCTCAAAAAGCACTAATTTCTCAGCTACTACTATGTTGACAAGCATGACCGAATAAGATCCCCTGTGTTACCATGTAAGATGTGAGATCACATGTGAGATCACCTCTGAGTAGAGGGGGTCTGTTATGGAGTCCATACCATCTGGGAACCCCCACTGTGACAGGGGTCTTGGGAACAACCTGCCTGGGTTGAGAGGAGGAAGGATGAGGAGAGGACACCCAAAATAAATGACTGAGCAGAAACAACAAGAGGAGAAGAGAAACAAACACAGGGCTAGACTTACAGCCACCTGCTCCACAGACCACTGACCCTACACCCTAAACCGTACTCAGCCCCAGTAAACCTATAGTTGTAACTGCCAACTAACCCTAATCACCAAACCAGATCTTAAATCATTACAATCCACCAGTGCATAAAATCCCCTTAGACATTAATTTAGAATCCTAAAAATGTAATTAGATCTACAAGGACATTTTATTGATCTGCCAGTATTTTCATTTAGAGATTCTGGTAAACTCTTTGATGTTTCCTACCAATTATTATTGGATTATTTACCATGGCAACCACTTGTTAGTATAAAAACAAAACGTATTTCTCAGTTCGGTTGGCTTTCGTGGAGATCAGACCGTTTTCATTTTCAGGGATATTTGTGAGTTTTTGACCAAGTACTGGGCTTCTGTGTCTGTCATCGCTCTTTGACCAGAGTGCAGTCTGGCATCCATTTACTCCAAGTAGCCTATCCACACATTAGAGAGCACCAGACTCCGTTTTATGGTCCTTTGAGCCGGATGATGGACATCGAGACTGAGGACAACCAGATCTCCCAAGGGTCCCATCCCAGAGGAGAAGACCGTCCACTATGGCAGATACAGCAGCCTAAAAGAATGGAGTACTACATAGTCAACCACCCACGCACTCTAACAACTGCTCCAAGTGGGCATGCCCACCGAGGTGAGGGCATTCTAACCGGTGAGCCCTCCCCCACAGGTCAGCTTCAGCCAAGCCACGCCCCAGAAGAAGAAGACCTTGAGGAGGATTTTGATGAAGAAGATCATCATCAACCTCAACAAAGCGAACTGTTGAGCCCAGGCCAGCCAGAACAAAAGGCGTTAAAAGCCCAGTCTCTCCAAGGAAGGGGGACGCCAGCCCGCAGTCAACAAAGCAGTAATGGCGACAACCGTGATGACTCATATATTCAAGTTCATCTTAAGAAGATAGAACTTAAAGAACTGGAACACCAGTTAGCTAAAGAGAGAGAGGCAGCACGGTTCAATTCTGAAATAGAGAGACTCCAACTCACCATGGAGAGAAGATACCAGAAGATGCAGCTGGAGAGTAGAGAAAGATAATGGCAACAGCAGCAACGCCTTCGCCAGGCCCAGAACGTGCTGAAGAAGGCGGAGCTGCGCCACTCCCTCCTAGAAATGGGTGAAGATTACGCCCCTCTATGCACCCCCAGCCGCATCTTGCACAGTCACCCGACAAAGCGTGGCACCAAGCAGGAGCCAAAAACTCAAGACGCGATCGACCATCAGGCAGGATCACATGAAGGGAACTCCGGCTGGCACCAGACCAGCCACCCACTCATACTAGAGCAACCTCCATTAACGTGCCATGTATCCTGACATGACACCAACCAAGGACTTTCCTCAAGTCCAGGTGTCCACAACCATGGTCAAGTAAACCAGAGTGATGCCTCCTCCTTGCTGCTAGAGTCCCACACCATTGGACTGATCCACATCCATTGCTTAATCAGTCAAACCAGTTCTTAGCATCAACTGCTGGGCCACCTTTGAGCATGCCAGTACCACGCCTGCTCTTATCCTACAAAGGTCACTGGGCGGCACCACCACATAGGCCCAATCCACGTCGGCAGCCAACATCTGGGGTGCCTCTAGCACCTGTGACTTCAGGCCCAAACCTAATGGACCTAGTTGTAGCCTCCTCCTTTGGGATCCTAAAGCCAAAACTCCCACACTTCAGCAGCGGTCGTGAGAGTGACTTTGTCCTACTGAGGAAGGCACTGGACAGCCTGCTTGGCCCGCATCCTCATCTGACAGCATTACAAGTACCAAGTTCTGCTAGAGCACCACAAACTGACCCAGTCATGTATGCATGATCCAAATCCCTACCTCACTGCCCTGAGCGCACTCCAAGACAAGTATGGACAGCCAAGGCAGTTGGTGCAGAGCGAGCTTGGAGCCATCCTGAATGCGGAACCTATCAAGATGGGAGATGCTGCAGCATTCAACGAGTTTGCTCTCGCAGTCCATTCTCTCGTGGGTGCGCTCCAGACACTAGAGGCTGCCAACGCATTCGAGCTGATGTGCGGCTCACACATGGATCGCCTACAGAGAATGTTTTGTGGAGTATTGCCTTACCAAAGGCATTCTACAAACAGGGGTTGATAGAACCTACACCCTACCTGACCTGACTGACTGTTTGGTTACAAGTCAAATCTCGGGCCAAGCGGATTTCCAGTCGGGCCGTCGAGTTCCACCAAAAAGAAGGAAAGGGAGCTAAAGAACAGTGCCTGCCTTCCCACAACAAGTCCATTTCGAATCCCACCGTACCTTCTCCCCTATGCAATCTGGTTTCTAAGCTGGTCATGGGTGCACCTCAGCCACGCTCAAGGTCCTAAACGATATCATAACCGCCATCGATAAAAGACAATACTGTGCAGCCGTATTCATCGACCTGGCCAAGGCTTTCGACTCTGTCAATCACCGCATTCTTATCGGCTGACTCAACAGCCTTGGTTTCTCAAATGACTGCCTCGCCTGGTTCACCAACTACTTCTCAGACAGAGTTCAGTGTGTCAAATCGGAGGGCCTGTTGTCCGGACCTCTGGCAGTCTCTATGGGGGTGCCACAGGGTTCAATTCTCGGACCAACTCTTTTCTCTGTATACATCAATGATGTCGCTCTTGCTGCTGGTGATTCTCTGATCCACCACCTTCGCAGACGACACCATTCTGTATACTTCTGGCCCTTCTTTGGACACTGTGTTAACTAACCTCCAGACGAGCTTCAATGCCATACATCTCTCCTTCTGCGGCCTTCAACTGCACTTAAATGCAAGTAAAACTACATGCATGCTCTTCAACCGACCGCTGCCCGCACCTGCCTGACCATCTAGCATCACTACTCTGGACGGTTCTGATTTAGAATATGTGGACATCTACAAATACCTAGGAGTCTGGTTAGACTGTAAACTCTCCTTCCAGACTCACATTAATCATCTCCAATCCAAAATTAAATCTAGAATTGGCTTCCTATTTCGCAACAAAGGATCCTTCACTCATGCTGCCAAACATACCCTCGTAAAACTGATTATCCTACCAATCCTTAACTTCGGCGATGTCATTTACAAAATAGCCTCCAACACTCTACTCATCAAATTGGATGCAGTCTATCACAGTGCCATCTGTTTTGTCACCAAAGCCCCATATACTACCCACCACTGCGACCTGTTTGCTCTCGTTGGCTGGCCCGCGCTTCATATTTGTCACCAAACCCACTGGCTCCAGGTCATCTATAAGTCTTTGGTAGGTAAAGCCCCGCCTTATCTCAGCTCACTGGTCACCATAGCAGCACCCACCCATAGCACGCGCTCCAGCAGGTATATTTCACTGATCACCCCCAAAGCCAATTCCTCCTTTGGCCACCTTTCCTTCCAGTTCTCTGCTGCCAATGACTGGAACGATTTGCAAAAATCACTGAAGCTGGAGACACATATCTCCCTCACTAACTTTAAGCATCAGCTGTCAGAGCAGCTTACAGATCATTGCACCTGTACATAGCCCATCTGTAAATAGCCCACCGAACTACCTCATCCCCATATTGTAATTTTTTTATTTTTTTTGCTCCTTTGCACCCCAGTATCTCTACTTGCACAATCATCTTCTGCACATCTATCACTCCAGTGTTTAATTGCTATACTGTAATTATTTCGCCACTATGGCCTATTTATTGCCTTACCTCCCTAATCTTACCTCATTTGCACACACTGTATATAGACTTTTCTATTGTGTTATTGACTGTATGTTTGTTTATTCCATGTGTTGTTGTTTGTGTCGCACTGCTTTGCTTTATCTTGGTCAGCTCGCAGTTGTAAATGAGAACTTGTTCTCAACTGGCCTACCTGGTTAAATAAAGGTGAAATAAAAATGTAATTTTTCAAAACAATACATATTTCATAAGGCCTTATTTTGAGGCCCTAGTTTTACCCTAATACGACAATGAGACAGCCTATTGAGGATGTCAGAGACCTGGCAGTGTGTTACCAGGACAACAACCTCTCTCCCGAAACGTGGGCAAGACAAAGGAGCTTATTGTGGACTACAGGAAACGGAGGCCCGAACACGCCCCCATTGACATTGATGGGTCCGTAGTGGAGCGGGTCGAGTGCTTCAAGTTCCTCGGTGTCCACATCACTAAAGACCTATCATGGTCCAAACACACCAACACAGTCGTGAAGAAGGCACGACAATGTCTCTTCCCCCCCAGGAGGCTGAAAAGATTTGGCATGGGCCCTCAGATCCTTAAAAAGTTCTACAGCTGCACCATTGAGAGCATCTTGACTTGCTCTATCACCGTTAGGTATGGTAATTGCTCGTTATCCGACCGCAAGGAGCTACAGAGGGAGTGCGTACGGCCCAGTAAACATCACAGGGGCCGAACTCCCAGCCATCTAGGACCTCTATACCAGGCAATGTCAGACGAAGGCCAAAAACTCCAGCCACCCAAGTCACAGACTGTTCTCTCTGCTACCACACGACAAGCGGTACCGGAGTGCCATGTCTGGGACCATAAGGCACCTGAACAACGTCTACCCCCAAGCCACAAGACTGACAATTTACGTTAACCCCCTTTATTATTTATTTATCTTAATTGTATGTTATGTTATTTATATTTGAGTACCATAAGATGAATTAATCAATCAATCAATGCACATGCAAAAACATAGATATTGAAACAAACAACTTCAAAAATCAACCTGCAATAGAGCATGCCGGGAAATGATAATGATGGGCGTGGCTTTGGTTCAACTCTGGTTATTAACACCAACACCATGGTTCTTTTACACCACTGAGTGTTAATTTAACTATTTAATCAACACTATAAATGTTACACTGAAAAATCAACACTAGTAAACACTGGCCAATTTGCTGTGTGCTATGAAAGGGACACATCTGCAGGCTTCCATACATTTCAATAACCTTTTCAAATTCTGAATAATGGTAGATGCCCTGTCAATAACCCCCCACTTAACTCAAAGGTTCTTTATTGGGCAAGAGTTCTCCAAGGGAACTTAAGAGCTGAGAAAGAACAATTTAAGAACCTTCGAGTTAAGTGCATTTAAACTCCATGGCAACATTGATTGTTATTCTTCTTGAAGCAGAGAAGACTGAAAAGAGTTATCACCTTCACGGCGTTGAGCTTTCACATCACACTCACTGAGACAGAAACTGAGATAAGATTTAACTACTAAAACTTGAATGAAGATGGACTGACACCATAAGTTATCAGGGCGCCACCCTGCTACAAAGAGCACATTAGGAGTCTCGTCTGAGTTTGCATTGGGACACACACACTCATTCACCCACGTCATTGATTAGGCTGTTATCAGAACACTAGACTACAATGTGAGCAGGGATAACACAGACACACACACACTGCATTGATTTAGCTGTAAAAGAGACCCAGTGCAGCACTATCTTCTTTGACAGTGTCAGCCCAGACACACTAATGTTAAACCCCCCCTTCCTCCAACCCCTCCCCTCTCTGAATAGTTACCAAATGTTTACTACACCTGGACATCGTCGAGTTCCCACACGGTGGACTACACTAAACAGGGGCAGAGAGGGAAAGACCTGACACAGACAGACAGCTGGAGAATGGCTCCTCGCTGGGCACATACGTATGTCAATTCAATGTCTATTCCACATTGGTTCAATGTAATTTAATTGAAATGACGTAGAAAAAAAACATTGATTCAACCAGGGTGGACCCCGCTGCACTACTTACTGCGATGTGCCATGACAGCAGTATGGGGGAGGGGGGGCTGAGGTCGCTGACCTCCCACATCAGCAGTCTTTAAATCTTTACCCCCTCCATCAGTGAAAGAGTGAAACATACCTTTACATAGATTCTGCTGACTGGGGAGTCTGAGTCGGGCTCTGGGGAAACACACTGCTCCAGCGCACATGCTGTATGTGGAAAAAAAGAGGAAACAGAAAGAAAGAAATAGGGGGTCAGTACTTCAGGACTCTCGTTCACTATGTGAGATGTGTTTTGGCCGTATACATTACAGCCTCCCAAACACTACAGATGGCCCCAATGACAGACGAGGAGAGGAGGCGTGAGGGACAGGAGTGAGAGAGAGGCAGTGAGGGAGAGGAGTGAGAGAGAGGAGGAGTGAGGAAGAGGAGCAGTGAGGGAGAGGAGGAGTAGTGAGGGGGAGGAGGAGTTAGGCAAAAGAGGAGTGAGGGAGTGAGGGAGAGGAGGAGAGGTGACGAGAGTGGAGGAGCAGGTGGAGGCATGGTGGAGAGAGACAGAAACATTGTTGACAAACAACATGTAGCCTGCAGTGTGTGGCTGCATCTGTGGAGTTAAGAAAGGAAACCCAAATCAGCAGGCTTGTTTTGCACCCCAATCCAGGCCCAGGGTGGTCGAGAATGAGGAATGGCTTTTGATTTACTTAAGTCCTTCTAGAAAATAAATGGCCTTTGTACGGCTCCTGCAGTCTGTATAGTTTGTCCCCACTCTCTCTCTTTCTGTCTTGTTTCTCTCTCTCTTATCTCTCTATTCTTTTCCTCAGTGCTCTACAGTATGCTTGTAGAGCGTTTGCCCCCCTACAGAAACCTCAGAACAAACTGGACACTATAAGTATATTATTTTCCAACATAACATTGTCATACCAGCAAAAATAGTTGGCCATCCTGTTGTTCTCTCTCTCCTTGCCACCTTTCTTTCTATTCCACATCCCCAGTCTCAATCTACCCTTCATTCTCTCTCTCTCCATCTGTCCCTCTCTCTGCCTATCAGTGTTAGTGTGACTCATATATTATTGCAGTGTTAACGTAGGAAAGCACCCAAGCCATGGGCCGGAAGGTCTGCTTCTAGAGATTGAGTCACTGCAGGCTATTAAATAGCCTTTCCTGTCTCCCACCCTATATATCTCCTGCTCTAATATAGCCCTGTAATTCATTACATCAACACCAGAGGCTTATAGTGCAGTTCACAATATACAATATAACTCCCGCAAAAACGAGCCTCTGCATGTTGTTTGTGTCAACATTTCGGTTGGAGACCTTTATCAAGACAGATTAATTTAAGGGACTATAAACTTTCTAACTCATAAAGTGTAGATTAAAGCTCATTGGCAACATTTATATTAGCTATACCGATATACAGCTTTCCTGCCATTGAGCATCCACGCCTAATGAGGAATTGTAGCTTCCATGATGCTGAATGACAGCTCCTTCTGTCCAAGAACTTTCATTCTCAGGTGGTTGGGTGGAAGAAATTACACTAACTGTTCCACAAGAGAATGTCACTGATGTGCATATTTTATTGGGTTGTTTGCAGATGATTTTGAATATTCTTCACATTTAAGTGAGTGTGACAAATTCAACAGTCAAGTGGAACAGGTCTTTTTTTTAACCTTTATTTAACTAGGCAAATCAGTTAAGAATCTGTTCTTATTCTCAATGACGGCCTAAGGAACAGTGGGTTAAGTGCCTTGTTCTGGGGCAGAACGACAGATTTTTACCTTGATTTGATCTTGCAACCTTTCGGTTACTAGTCCAACACTCTAACCACTAGGCTACCTGCCTTATTTAAGGGTTAGGTGAGTGTCTGGCCCTTGACTGGCAGGGGGTTGGGAGGGGGATGTAGGGGCATTTTAATGGGGTACAGAGTCTGGCGTTTGAGAGTGTGTGTGTGTGTGTGCCTGTGGGTGTGTGTTCGCTTTGGTTGCTGGGTGGGTGTGGTGGCCGGCTGCAGGGAGTCCAGTCTGCAGGTTCAAGATAAATGCAGAGAGGGGAGGGTGAGGAGGTGAGACAGGAAGTCCTCTAACATCACTTCCTGTCTTTGTTTCAACCACTCTATTTTCAAGGCTTGGAATGTAAATCCTGTTTAGAGGTGAAGGAATTCAAAACAAGTTTATTAACCCCTACGTCAGGGGTGGAACAGGCTTCTGACTGTCTCTGTGTGTGCATGTGCGTGTGCGTGCGAATGGTTTGGTACCACACCCTGTCTACATCCTGTACCAGCCATTCTGTCCTTGTATCTCAGGCCAGGGCACTGAGGAATGCCAAGCCCCACAGTCCCACAGCACGCTAGTAGAAACACTCACTGACCCTAAAGGGAAGTGTGTGTGAACATCAAACATAAACAGTGATTTACAAAGTGACCAACGCCAGCCCAGGGCTAACGGACAGACAAACACTGCCATACTCTTTATTACGTTATGGAAGCCTACAAAGACGGTGTTTTCCTAAGACAACAACCATATCTCACTTTTAAACTACAGGGTGCTTTAACCCGTCTTGCATTTTCATGGTGTTGGGCTGGTACTGCTGAGGAGAGAGGACCTCACACACACGAAGTCACACACACTCACTTCTATCCTACGTGGTTAGGGGGTTTTAAGTTGAAGGGTTTGTCTCCTATGGGATGTCAGGGAGATACATGTCTCAGGCTGAGGCTCAACGTCGACAGAGGACAGATTTAGGGTAATCCTCTGTTCCTTTCCAGAAAGACCTCAATCACCCTAATGAGTCTCGGAAACTGCTGTCTGTCAGCAGTACAGGGATTTGGGATTTGAGGCGGACAAACCTTTTCCAACTTCTGTTCACACTGTGGGAAAATGTGTTTTTGTGTGAATACAATGTGAATTTGTGCAAGTTGCAGTGAGGTTGTTCTATTTTAAGTGCATTGTACTATTTGAGCGTATTTGACAGCGCTTGGATGAATTATTTTCTATGTGCGTGTGTGTTTGAATGTGTGTGTTTGTGTTTGACTGATATACTAGGTGTTATGACCCATGATTTCTATAGGATTAATAGTCCCTTGGATGAATTATTTTCTATGTGCGTGTGTGTTTGTGTGTGTTTGTGTTTGACTGATATACTAGGTGTTATGACCCATGATTTCTATAGGATTAATAGTCCCTTGGGTGAACGACCCCACATGGAAAACAGTGTGAATTTAACAATCGCTTGGCTGATGGGTTGTTGTTCTTACCTGTGGGGGTCAATCAGCCTTCCCTTGTTTTAACACCCTCCCACCCTCCGTTAATTACCCTCTCTCCTTCCCTTGCTTACCAACAGTGGTGGAAAAAGTACACAATTTTCATACATTACCAGTGCCTGGTTGTTGAAGTGTGTTTGTTGACAGCATGTCACTCACACATTATGTGCGCATTAGGGCCAGGCTGCATGTCCTTGACATGTTTAAGAGAACACCTCACCCCATAAACGAACTGAGGAGCACCAGGCTGGTCAGGGACACGGCCATTTGTCAGGCTTGTTTTTCAAATCTTTTTGCTACTGTGTACATCTACTTTAACAATCCTCCTCACTGACTGACTCAAGGTCTTTAGACTCTATGTGATACATATGTAGGATCTTAATTTGCAGCAAAATAATCCTGCATAAACAGGATTTTAACATTTAGTCCATAATGTTGCTTGATCTGTGGTTAGGCTATCAGCTGGCCAAAATTAGACTACATGAAAAGTGCAATACTGTTAATATAACCATGTGTAAGTGTGGGTTTTCAGTGAATATATGTAAATCACAAAGCTCACCTGCATTTCCTGCAGAGAAGGAAAATTCTCAGCAACAAAAAAGTGATCCTACATCTAAGATCCTACATCTGTACTGTGTCAGATGGGCCTTTTCTTCTCATCCAAGGAAAGAAGTCATAGGGTACGCCTGAAATGGCACCCAATTTACTATATAGTGCACTATGTTTGACCAGGGCCCGCACAGGGCTCTGGTCAAATGCAGTGCACTATGGACCTTGGTCAAAAGTAGTACACTATATAGGGAACATGGTGTCATGTAAGATGCAGACGTGATCTGCATCAGCATTAACCCTCTGTCTTTAGGATGATATTCATTGGGGAGGTGTTTCAATTTCTTATACAGTAAAACACATTTATGTAAATGGCTCCATATTTCAGAGATATCTGAGGTATCCGAGAGGCTCCTCGCATGTCGTCTGTCGAGGGTCAAAAACCAGGAGGACGAGAAAAAGAGAGGCTGGGAAAAGACAAGCGCTGACAGGACAACCGCTGGTAAGCTTGACAAACAAGACGAACTGGCACAGACAGACAGAAAACACAGGTATAAATACGCAGAGGATAAGTGTGGAAGATGGGCAAAACTTTATTTTCAAGAAAACAATATCTTCTTAACTTTTTGCTTCAGGAGAAACATAAGAAATAGCGCAAGAAAATGTCCAAGAACCTTTTTGAGGAATATCAACTTGCTTAACTTTCTTCTTAAGTCTATAGCTAAGGAAAAAAATGGCAGTTAAGTAGACATTTCTTCTTAAGAATGTTTTGTGAATCTGGGCCCTGGAGGCTCCATTATATACACTTTAGTTTAGGCTCTGGCTTCAACGCTAAACAAAGGTGCTATCTAGAACCTAAAAGGATTTGTCAGCTGTCCCCACAGGATAACCCTTTGAAAAACCCTGTTTGGTTCCAGGTAGAACCCTTTTGGGTTCCATGTAGAACCCTTTCCACAGAGGGTTCTAAAGGAATCCAAAAGGGTTCTATCTGGAAACAAAAAGGATTCTCCTATGGGGACAGCCAAATAACCCTTTTGGCACCCTTTTTTTCTAAGTGTGTAGCTGCTAACATTACACTCTGAGTGAAGTGTAGTTCTTACTCTCTAGTGGTGGTAACTACTGGACACCTCTATCTCCTTACATTAGTCCTGGTTTACCTACTGCCCTGCCTCTCCACTTAGCTGCCACCAAACCTCTATCTATAAAACACAAACTGATCTTATCAACTACCTACTGTATGTGGATTTGATCTCTAGCCTATACAGATACAGAACCTTTCTTGGCACCACTTGCCATTGATTCACAGCAGCTTTCTCTATTCTTACTGCCCCAAATATTTGCGCAAAAACTGTACATTAAATCACAGTTGATCTGAACTACAAGAGATCCTTTAGGACTATTGTGGTGTGAATGTCCACAGTTCACACTCACCAGCCTCCTGAAACAACTCTAGGGAATGTTTTGGCTCAAATACAAGATGTTCCAAATGCTAGCCTCATGGAGAGAGAATTTGATTACTAGGGTAAATAAGCCAATTACTGTCACGTGTTTCTGAGGGAAAAGAGTTTGGGTGGAATGTGTATAAAATCCCCATCCCTCCCTGGCCGCCGTTGACAGTTTCTGACGAGGATTGTTGGCAACAGCAACAAGGGGAAGAAATCTGAGCGGGACGGGAGGGTGGCCATAAAAAGGCATGTTTAAAAAATGTGCTCACATTGATATGCAGGACAAAATTAGTCAAGGCTATTCTCATGTATTTTTGTGATGTCTAAGCATTTTTACTGTTGGGGCCCAAGGCATGGATGGTAAAACCAATTGCGCAACATTGATACACTAGTGACAAACTTACCCATCCTACTACTCAACTAGATTACTAGTTTCCCTTACCCTCTCCTGAAGACCAGAGAGAGGAAGTGAGATTAATAAAGGTTGGTACCACTAAAAAGTTTATTCACACATCCAAAACTGGGAAGTATATCAAAGCATGACTTTGCTTAAAAAAAAAAGTCAAATCCCCTAGGATTTGTTCACATTTTGTTGCATTACAAAGTGGAATTTATATAGATTTAATAGCGATTTTTTTACACAAAATACTCCATAATGTCAAAGTAAAACATTTGACACATTTTTACAAAATAAAACAAATTAAATAACATATATAATATAGTCATTGCATAATTATTCACCCACTTTGTTAAGGCTAGCCTAAATTAGTTTATGAGTCAAATTTGGCTTAACAAATCAAATAACAATTTACATGGACTCTATGTGAAATAATAGGGGATAACATGATTTTTGAATGACTACCCCTTCCTCTGTACCCCATATGAGTGGCAGGTAGCCTCAAGGTTAGAGCGTTGGGCAAGTAATCGAAAGGTCGTTGCTTCGAATACCGGAGTCGACAAGGTGAAAAATCTGTCGCTGTGCCCTTGAGCAAGGCACTTAACCCTAATTGCTCCAGGGGAGTTATACAATGGTGACCCTTGCCGTCACAAATATAAGCACCCACCCCCATACATACAACATCTGTAAGGTCCCTCATTAACGTATTGAATTTCAAGCACAGATTCAACTACAAAGAATAGGGTGGTTTTCAAAAGCCTCTTAAAGAAGGGCAGTGATTGGTAGATGGGTAACAATAACACATCAGACATTGAATATCTCTTTAAGTTAATTATTATGCTGTGGATGCTGTATTAAATCACAGACACATCAAAGATAGTCAGGCTTCTAAACTGCAGGACAGGAAGGAAACTGCTCAGGGATGTTACCATGAGGCCATTGATGATTTTAATACAGCTATGGAGTTCAATGGCTATGATGGGGAAAAACTGAGGATGGATCAACAACATTGCAGTGACTCCACAATAATGACCTAAATGACAGAGTGAAAAAACATGGCAAAGGAATACACTTTTTGGCCTAAATGCAAAGCCTTATGTTTGGGGAAAATCCAACACAACACTGAGTAATTGCCTCCATATTGTCAAGCACAGTGGTGGCTGCATCATGTTATGGGTAATGTTGCCTTAGGCAGTGTGCGAATTTAGGTCTGCTGAGCGCAAACTTGTGAAAAGTTCAAGTGCGCATTTACTGTGAACACTGAGGCTGTACCCGCTTTAAGTTACAGCTTTAACAGTGGCTATGTAGGTTACTGTGGCTATTTGATCATAATTTAGCCCTACCAGAGTGGCCTACCATAAAAAACAATGGAGAAAATGCATCCTATAACATTAACAAGCACATCTACTCACGACCGCTCATGCTGTAAACATAGTCCAGTTCAAAGTAAATGGCACAGACCCATATATGGTAATTGACCATTTGCATATAGACCTACTGCAGCTCTGATTGTTTATGTCGCACAGGTCTGCGTAGAGTACGGGCTGAGTAGTGCATGCCAATGCAATGGAATCCTAATCCGATGCGTTCTGCCTACAACAAAATCTCTTGCATAGTTCGTGTTGTTTCAGTATGTTGAATTGAATGTGGCTAATATTGCATTGATTTGATCAGTTGCCACAATAAAGGGAAACGTTGATGGGGGAAACTCTTGAACAGTGGTCACCAACCTTTTCTGATTCAAGATCACTTTAAGTCAAAATAAAAGCTGAGATCCATCGCTAATTTTTATTTTTTTACATGACTTAAAAACCGTAAGCATATGCAACATTAACCAATTAAAAACAGTACTGTAGAAATGAGGTTTGTGCAGTAAGCAATAGGCCCAATACATTATGACCGCATATTGGTTTTGCTTGAATTGCCCTGCCTATGCATTGTTGTTCGGGCCATTTTTTTAAATGATATTTTAACATTTGAGGTAGGCTATATGATCACACTGGTAATAGAGCCGTTGTTGTATTACTTGTGAGGCACAGCGGAGTGAGCATACACTTAAATAATTTGTTGTTAATTTCTTTTTTTTACTGGGCTGCTGGTGCATGCAGACTGAGGGTCTGCCTCTCAACATCCCTCCGCTCTCCCTTTCCTCCAGTGACACTGACCAAAAAAAGACACCGTCTTCCAGCTGATGGTGAAACTCGAGTCGCACAGCATTATTGCTGCCTCATGCACAAATTCATGTTGTTACTCCTATGAACAGCGAAAGTTAAATATTCCTCAATATTAAAAAAGATCCAAGCCACTAATAATAACAACAATGCAAGAATATAGATACATTTTCCTATTCATTCATTACTGCTGCATTGTTTGTTGTAGCGCTGAGTGGAAATAGGAAGAAAGAGGCATTTTATGGTTTATAAACGTGTTGACAGTGCTGAGTAAGAACTTTAACTCACTCAAAAACTGCAGCTCTGCTGTATTCGTTGACAGTCTCTCTCTAGTCATGGTTTTAAACGTTGTGAAATCTCACAGTATTAACTTTGCTGTAAGCTTTATTTTATGCCTGCTACGTCACTTTAGACATGGTAATCTGAGACATCCGATTGGTCAGCAGTAGGCCTATAGTGCATTTGATTTGCTCTCTGGGCCTGCCGGGAAGGCAGAGTTTTTACCTTCAGACACATGAAATGGTTCAAAATGGCAACCGTTTGCCTACCCGGCACGCAGGGCAGCTGAATCGGGTGCCCCCACCACCAACAGCCCGAAACGAATACAAAAAAATTGGAACACAAGGCTTTATCTTGTTTGTTTTTTTACAGAAATGTTTGGCGTTCGACATGGAATGCCTTGGTGACCACTACTCTAGAAAGTTGAGTGAAGTTCACATTTAACCTTTATTTAACTAGGCAAGTCAGTTCTTATTCTTATTTACAATGACGGCCTACCAAAAGGTAAAAGGCATCCTGCGGGGACAGGGGCTGGGATTAAAAATATAATAAAAATAAAGGACAAAGCACACATCACGACAAGAGAGACACCACAACACTACATAAAGAGAGACCTAAGACAACAACTTAGCATGGCAGCAACACATGACAGCACAGCATGGTAGCAACACAACATGACAACAATATGGTAGCAACACAACATGGCAGCAGCACAAAACATGGTACAAATATTATTGGGCACAGACAACAGCACAAAGAGCAAGAAGGTAAAGACAACAATACATCACGCGAAGCAGCCACAACTGTCAGTAAGTGTCCATGATTGAGTCATTGAATGAAGAGATGGAGATAAAACTGTCATGTTTGAGGTTTTTTTGCAGCTCGTTCCAGTCACTAGCTTCAGCGAAATGAAAAGAGGAGCGACACAGGGATTTGTGCGCTTTGGGGACCTTTAACAGAATGTGACTGGCCGAACGGGTGTTGTATGTGGAGGATGAGGGCTGCAATATATATATCAGATAGGGGGGAGTGAGGTCTAAGAGGGTTTTATAAATAAGCATCAACCAGTGGGTCTTGCGACGGGTATACAGAGATGACCAGTTTACAGAGGAGTATAGAGTGCAGTGATGTCACATAAGGAGCATTGGTGGCAAATCTGATGGCCAAATGGTAAAGAACATCTAGCCGCTCGAGAGCACCCGTACCTGCCGATCTATAAATTACATTGCCGTAATCTAGCATGGGTAGGATGGTCATCTGAATCAGGGTTAGTTTGTCAGCTGGGGTGAAAGAGGAACGATTACGATAGAGGAAACCAAGTCTAGATTTAACCTTAGCCTGCAGCTTTGATATGTGCTGAGAGAAGGACAGTGTATCATCTAGCCATATTCCCAAGTACTTGTATGAGGTGACTACCTCAAGCTCTAAACCCTCAGAGGTAGTAATCACACAGCTGGGGAGAGGGGCATTCTTCTTACCAAACCACGTTACCTTTGTTTTGGAGGTGTTTAGAACAAGGCTAAGGGCAGAGAAAGCTTGTTGGACACTAAGAAAGCTTTGTTGTAGAGCATTTAACACAAATTCCAGGGAGGGGCAAGCTGAGTATAAGACTATCATCTGCATATAAATGGATGAGAGAGCTTCCTACTGCCTGATCTATGTTGTTGATGTAAATTGAGCAGAGCGTGGGGCCTAGGACCGAGCCTTGGTGTACTCCCTTGGTGACAGGCAGTGGCTGAGACAGCAGATGTTCTGACTTTATACACTGCACTCTTTGAGAGAGGCAGTTAGCAAACCAGGCCAAAGACCCCTCAAACACCAATACACCTTAGCCTACCCACAAGAATGGAATGGTTTACCGTACCAAAAGCTTGGCCAAGTCAATAAAAATAGCAGCACAACATTGGTTAGAATCAAGGGCAATGGTGACATCATTGAGGACCTTTAAGGTTGCAGTGACACATCCATAACCTGAGCGGAAACCAGATTGCATACCAGAGAGAATACTATAGACATTACGAAAGCCAGTCAGTTGATTATTGACAAGTTTTTCCAACACTTTTGATAAATAGGGCAAAATAGAAATGGGCATATAACAGTTAAGATGGGCTTGATCTCCCCCTTTAAATAAAGGACACACCGTGGCTGCCTCTCCCCAGAGAGTTTAGACAGGTTAAAAAGGTCAGAAATAGGCTTGGCGATGATAGGGGCAGCAACCTTAAAGAAGAAAGGGTCTACAACCCAGACGGTTTTTGGGGGTCAAGGAGCTCCTTTAGCACCTCGGACGACCGCCTGCAGGTAGAAACTTTGTAGCGGGACAGGGGAAAAAGATGGAGGAGCATCGGGGCTAGTCGCATTAGAAGGGGTGGGAAATGAGGAAATGTTGGATGGGCAAGGAGGCATGGCTGAGTCAAATAGGAATCCTGACTTAATGAAGTGGTGATTAAAGAGCTCAGCCATGTGCTCCATATCAGTAACAACCACATCATCAACATTAAGGAAATTGGGCAGCTGTGAGGAGGAGGGTTTATTCTCCAGGTCTTTAACCGTTTTCCAGAACTTCTTGGGGTTAGACCCACAGTGAACTGCTCCTTAAAGTAACTAACTTTGGCCTTCCGGATAGATCACGGTTGAACCAGGGGCTGAGCCTGTTTCTAATTCTCAGATCGGTGTGGAAGAACTTGACTAGCCTGCACAGAGCCCTGAACTCAACCCCATCGAGCCCCTTTGGGATGAATTGGAATGCTGACTGCGAGCCAGGCCTAATCACTGCCCGACCTCACTAACGCTCGTGGCTGAATGGAAGCAAGTCCCCATAGCAATGTTCCAACATCTAGTGGAAAGTCTTCCCAGAAGAGTGGAGGCTTTTATAGCAGTAAAGGGGCGACAAACTCCATATTAATGGCCATTATTTTGGAATGAGATGTTTGACAAGCAGGTGTCCACATACTTTTGGTCATGTAGTAGCTGAGGGTAGAGATTAAAACTGTTGTGTTGTGGTGAACAGTCGTGCTGATTGGATAGAAATGAGAAAAGATGGCACGAGACAAAGCAACCAGACGTAGTAGTGCCTGACTAATGTGATTCGCTTGGTGTATGACATGCTGACGCTAGGCCTATGATTTGAGCCCCACTAAGAAGTAACCAATTACCTGTCATGTAAATCTGATGAACTGCCGACTTTGAGCGTGAAAATCCCCCAAAAAGTACATGGATAGGAAGCATCCGTAGTAGTACCCGTTCTAAGAGCCAACTGTCTAACCCATAATGAGATCAGAGATCAGGCGCTATTGCGACGTGACCATAGGACCAACCATGAAAAGGCACTTGAGTAAAAGTGTTATTAAAACTGAGCACTACACAAACCCTTGCAGGTGCCAGATTAACCTTGTACACTGGCAGTAAAGGAACCAGCGTGGATATGATGTAGCCTTCGAATCAGTGTTAAAGATGGCTGGATAGCCACCAGTGCTGGGTCGTTGGTCATAGGAGCCGAGAAAGGGGCCCAGGTGGAAGTGGTGGAGGAGCCGCGGTGGCTTCATGGGAGCGAAGGAAGCAGGAACAGCCTGGTCAGAGGAGTCCATAGCCTTGTATCTTGGAATTTCCCTTTCGCTGGTGAAGCCGAATCTAGAGCCTTTTCTTCCCTCTGGGGGAAAACCTCTTCTCCCGCAAAGGGGATACCGTCGTCTAGGAGTTGCAGAGATAAGCCGAGTACATCCGTAGCCAGAAGAGAGGAGCTCGTGGCTACTAGATTAATTAAAAGTGACATGCCATTCAGACCAGCCTTCCTGATTGAACTTTTGTAAACTACATTTCTAACATGTATTGACTCAGGGGGTTGAATACCTAACTAATCAAGGGATATTAGTGCTTTCTTTTTCATTCATCTCAAAAAAATTATTATAATTGTTCTTCCACTTTAACATTACAGAGCATTTTGTGTAGATCATTGACAAAAAATTATAACATAATAATAAAATGTGAAGAAATCCAATGGGGGTGAACACTTATGATACCCACTGCATGGTTCATAAAGCTTTCATCATTATTGCTTGTATGAAGTGAGATGGGTTGATGACTGTAAAATGAAGAAAAAAGGGGTGTTGGTGAAAAGAGGGGTTTAAGGCCTTGGGTGCAGGACGTCCTGTTTGGCTTGAATGAATGGAAATCGTGTCATCACTGTGGTGGTAGTGGTGGGGAGAGGTCTAGAGCACAAGGAGAGGGGGGGTGAAGAGTATGTGTGTGTATTGGGGGGGGGGGGGGGTCCCAGAGACTTTTCTTCTCTTCTTACTCATCCTCTCCTTTGTCTTATCTAAGCAACACGCAGTGTCATGACAAGGATGAGTATGCAGGATGTGTGGTTTTATAGCAGTGTGTATGCATCATTGTGTAGGTACAATAGGTGTGCATTTGCACATATCTGTACACACATACATATCTCAGTGTCTCCCTCACACATGCTTAGAAGCCTTACAGTACAAATCTCCACAGCATCCAGTCTCTTCATTCTAGTCTCCAGCATGTAGACAGACAGACAGAGACCAAGCAGCACATCATCATGTTGAAGTACTGTATCAAGTATCTGGAAGCGTCAGTAATGTTAAACTGTGCCCATTCTGCTGACTATGTTTGTGTCCTCAAATTCCTACATTACTGGTGAGGACAGCCCAACCGTCTTAGAGTTGGCCAGAGACTTTAAACACAGCACTGATCCACAACTAAGATAGAGAAGGGGAGGGGGGAGAGAGCAAGAGGGGGTATTAATGCTCTGTTTATCCATTCATGTTTTAAAGAGCAGATAGATATCAGTTGTGGATCTAAGTGCCTGCAGCCACAGAAGAGACAGGAACAGACCAGGGCCAAACTCTGTAAACACACTGGTGATGTCATCAATACTCAGAGACAGGGAGGGAGGTGTTCACTAAAGTTCAGTAGCCAGGGAGAAATACCTGATGTCTCCCGTTGGAGAAAACACACACTGGTCACACACACACCGCCCGCCTGCACACACACACTGGCACAACCGGCGCTTTCTACATAAACACACCCCAATCCTATTGTGAAGCCAGATAATAAACCAGAACCGGCAAATGGTGGGAACACTCCAGACCTAATTGTTTGTCAGCAACTATAATATTTACTGTATTGTATGCCCTTCTTTACCCCACCACTCTCTCTCTCTCTCTCAGCCCTCATCAGGAAAGTTTGTTCATGTTTCTAACCCTCTTCAGACCATAGCATGGGCACAGTGACCCTTCTCTCTACTCTCTCTAGGGTCAGTGCTTTTAGCCAAATCTGTCAGGTCCCCTTTGACGCACGTCCGCTTCCTGTACAAGTGAGATTTTTATTGTTCCAAGGGACCCGACTCCAGAATCTCACTACCACAGCCATTTCCTGCTTCCTCTTCAGCAGGAAGTGCTGCTTCGCTTCAGTTTTTTGGGGGGGTCTCAGCAATCAGCATACAAAACTTTGCTTGCGTCAGGCCAAGCCTTGATTTCAAAGAAAAAAAAAAATTCCTTGAAAAGAAACATAACCTCGCTCACACACTCGCACATTTTGTGTCTCACGGTCCTTGAACCTTTCCTGCCACTCACCCTTGGCAGAATGTCCTGAGTGTATGTTGGTTTGTGTGGTCAACTGCGACCCCCAGCCATGGTGCTACAGCACATAGACTTCTTCGTTGTTGCAGTAAAAACAGTATGTGTGCAGGTACAGTAGTCACATCGCTAGGCTACAACCCAAATCACTGGGCCCTTAACTGACCTCAGGAATAAAACTAACCTCAGGAATAAAAACATACCTCACTTTAGCAAGTTTGGTATTTTCGTTTAAAATGCATATGTTATTATAATTCTCTGGTAGTTTTGTAACATATCTGTAGACCAATATGAAATTTTTACCAGCGAAAAGTTTAACCAAATGTTAACCTCTGAACAAATTTCATAACATAGTTTAAAGAAGCTTTGAAGTCAATTTTTTAAATAAATTCAGCATACAGTGCCTTCAGAAAGTATTCATACCCCTTAGCTTATTCTACTTGTTGTGCTACAGCCTGAATTCAAAATGGAATAAGTATATTTTTTTCTCTCACCCATCTACACTAGGGTTAAACACTTTCAGGGTAATTTTCAAATGTTGTATCCCAAGAATAAATCACTTTTCTCTTGGGTAACCCGGTATTTCTCGCCAAAACCGGAAGTGTTATTCAAAAGCATTATAAAGCATATAAATAGGCCTATGTCTGGATTTGATTAGAGCTTTGATTGAAGATTCAAGTCTGATGCTACCTGAGCCTGATGAACCATATATTAAATACATTTTATGAGCCCTACATTAAAAGGCATTTAATGAGTCCAAGCACAAAAAAGCCCAAATGATTGTGCTGTTATGCAATACATATTTGATATAGGCTACTGCACATGACAGAAAAACAAAAGCCCATAGATGTTGCGACTGTAGCTATATGCTCTCTTGGGTAAATAAATTAAACTAGCTCCAGTAGGCTAATCCGATTGAGTATGGACTGTATTAATGTACTGTATTGTATTAAACTGGATTATATGACTGGAATTACACACATTCAAACCATGATAAAGCAGGGAGAGAACATGCCATTCCGGTGCAGCACATGCAGCCTACAAAGTTACAAGTATAGGCTAGCAAATGGATTTTTAGTTTTGAAATATAATAGGGCCTATTTGTATAATTGGTAGGCTGATGCATATACAGTGCATTCGGGAAGTATTCTGGCATTTTGTTACATTACAGCCTTATTCTAAAATTGATTAAATTGTCATTTTTTTCTCATCAATCTACACACAATACCCCATAATGACGAAGCAAAAACAGATTTTTCTTTTTGCAAATTTACTACAAATAAAAAAACTGAAATGTAACATTTACATAAGTATTCAGACCCTTTACTCAGTACTTTGTTAAAGCACCTTTGGCAGCGATTACAGCCTCGAGTCTTCTTGGGTATGACGCTACAAGCGTGCATTGTATTGGCTGTGTGCTTAGGGTCATTGTCCTGTTGGAAGGTGAACCTTCGCTCAAGTCTGAGGTCCTGAGCGCTCTGGAGCAGGTTTTCATCAAGAATCTCTTAGTACTTTTCTCCGTTCATCTTTCCCTCGAGCCTGACTAGTCTCCCAGTCCCTGCGGCTGAATAACATCCCCACAGCATGATGCTGCCACCACCATGCTTCACTGTAGTGATGGTGCCAGGTTTCCTCCAGACATGACACTTGGCATTTAGGCCAAAGAGTTCAATCTTGGTTTTATCAGACCAGAGAATCCTGTTTCTCATAGTCTGAGAGTCCTTTAGGTGCCTTTTGGCAAACTCCAAATGGGCTGTCATGTGCTTTACTGAGGAGTGGCTTCCGTCTGACTGTTCCACCATAAAGGCCTGATTGGTAGAGTGCTGCAGAGATGGTTGTCCTTCTGGAAGGTTCTCCCATCTCCACAGAAGAACTCTGGAACTCTGCCAGAGTGACCATCGGGTTCTTGGTCACCTCCCTGACCAAGGCCCTTCTCACCCAATTGCTCAGTTTGGCCGGGCGGCCAGCTCTAGGAAGAGTCTTTGTGGTTTTTAAGAATTATGGAGGCCACTGTGTTCTTGGGGACCTTCAATGCTGCAGAAATGTTTGGGTATTAATAATGATATATTTAATATAAGTAGACATGCACTCATAATTGACTGTAGCCCATATGAAGCACCCACAAGCCACCGGTAGCTGAAAACACAATAATCGCGGGATGAACTAGTGACGAATTTATGGCCAAGGGTGGTCCATTTAAAAATCATTCCTTCCTCTCTCGCCCCTTGCCCTGCAAGTGTATACTCGTCAGTCTTCATGATACGTCATCAGAAGTGTCCACTTAATTTGAGGGCTGAGGGGATAGGGTGTGTCTTTTAAGTGTTTGGACTGCAGCCTCTGTCTTTATATAACTGTAGCATAAGCTATGCTGCAGCAAATGTAGGCCTATTTGTCACAATAAAACAAAAAGTTATCATGATGAGATGATAGGTCTACATGAATTCACACCATGCTGTTCATATAAATAATGTATAAGTTACCAGTTATTTATCCCGGGAAAAGGGAGTGGTTTTGGTTGGTAATTCCCGGTAAACCTTGGGAACCGTGTTCCCGTTTTTCAACCCTAATGTACACACAATATCCCATAATGACAAAGTGAAAACATGTTTTTAGAAATGTTTGTAAATGTCTAGAAAATTTAATACAATTTACTCATTTACATAAGTATTCACACCCTTGAGTCAATACTTTGTAGAGCACCTTTGGCAGCGATTACAGCTGTGAGTCTTTCTGGTTAAGTCTCTAAAAGCTTTCTACACCTGGATATTGCAACACTTGCAAAACACTTCAACATTCTTCAAGCTCTGTCAAATTGGTTGATCATTGTTAGATAACCATTTAAAGGTCTTGCCATAGATTTTTAAGTAGATTTAAGTCAAAACTGTAACTTGGCCACTCAGGAACATTCAGTGTCTTTTTGGTAAGCAACTCCAGTGTAGATTTGGCCTTGTGTTTTAGGTTATTTTCCTGCTGAAAGGTGAATTCATCTCCCAGTGTCTGGTGGAAACTCCCCAGTCCTTAACGATTACAAGCATACACTTAACATGACGCAGCCACCACAATGCTTGAAATTATGGAGAGTGGTACTCAGTAAGGTGTTGTATTGGATTTGCCCTAGCACTTGTATTCAGAACAAAAAGTGAATTGCTTTGCCACGTTTTTTGCAGTATTACTTTAGTGCCATGTTGCAAACAGGATGCATGTTTTGGAATATTTGTATTCTGTACAGACTTCCTTCTTTTCACTTTGTCATTTAGGTTAGTATTGTGGAGTAACTACAATGTTGTTGATCCATCCTCACTTTTCTCATATCACAGCCATTAAACTCTGTAACTGTTTGAAAGTAACTATTGGCCTCATGGTGAAATCCCTGAGCGGTTTCCTTTCTCTCCGACAACTGAGTTAGGAAGGATGCCTGTATCTTTGTAGTGACTGGGTGTATTGATACATCATCCAAAGTGTAATTAATAACTCAAATTGATATTCAATATCTGCTTTTTAGGTGCCATTTTTAGGTGCCCAATAGGTGCCCTTCTTTGCGAGGCATTGGATAGCCTCCATGGTTATTGTGGTTGAATCTATGTTTGAAATTCACTGCTCGATTGAGGGACCTTACAGATCATTTTAGGTATGGGGTACAGAGATGAGGCAGTCATTCAAAAAACATGTTAAACGCTATTATTGCACACAGAGAGTCCAGCAAATGTTTACTTTTTAATTTATTTAGGCTTGCCATAACAAAGGGGTTGAATATTTAATTACTCAAGACATGTCAGCTTTTCATTTTAAATAAATTTGTCAACTTCTAAAAACATATTTCCACTTTGACAAAAGGGGGTATTCTATGTTGGCCAGTGACACAAAACCTCAATTTAATCCACTTTAAATTCAGGCTGTAAGACAATTATATATTTTTTAAGTCAAGGAGTGTGAATACTTTCTGAAGGAACTGTAGATAAAGAGTCATTTTAATGCATGGGTTTTACAGTCCCGTCCATAGAGAGCAGTGGCAGCCGGTGCCGTTTAAGATTACGAGCACAGCCTTACTTTTATTACAGCATATTGGATGACTGTCATTCAAATTCCATTCACCCAGCTCAATTTAGCATCGATAGGTTTAGGCTACTACATGACACTCAAATCTTCCCTGAACTCATCATATAGTTGCTACAACCTAGCCACAAATTAAAGTTTATAACGTAGGTGCACAGGTCGAGAGACAAATTTAAGTAATCAAGGTGACAGACAGTGACACATTAAATACCGCCTTGCACACTTTTGCGTGCATCTAGCTGATTTAGGGTGAAATCATTCATCCAAACAGTTGCAAACGAGAGTTTCTATTGGACAAATTCTGGTAGGTTTATCCCCATTTTGTTCCATTTAAGAAACTATTCCAAGAAAATCGGCGGAATGAATACACACCTGATTACCTGTACACACAGTTCACTTTCATAGCAGCCACATACAAACAGCATTAAAACGTTGCTCGTTGTATAATTCTTTCACATTTACGCACTCTCCTCCTCTCACCTTTTCCCTTTGCTTGTGGACCTTTCCAAGCCAAACCTTCGTACCATATCCGCTACACACTGCTTACATCGTTGTCACCATATTAGCTAACGTCATAGTCAACATAGCTACTAGAACTAACGTGTTAGTAAACCTGCCACAATCAAGCAGTACAGTGTACAGCAAGCAGCTTAGCAGTTATACCGGCGGGCCCCAGTTGCAATAAATTAATACAACCGAAAGCTTACCTTGACTTGGAGGAGTTCCAGTGTTGGATAGCCTTAGTTAGCCAGCTAACATAAATAGCAATCCACTCTGTTTGAGCCGGGTGTTTGAGGATGCCTAATTAGCTAGCTAAGTGAAAAGTGGAAAAAATGACAACCAAATATATCTAGTTCTTTCTGCTGGTGCTGCTGCTGCTTCTCCTTAATTTTTGAAGAAATTAATTTGTACAAAATTGTTCAACTATTGTCTTTCTCTCTCCTGGAGTCAACTACTCACCACATTTTATGCACTACAGTGCTAGCTAGCTGTAATTTATGCTTTCAGTACTATATTACTTATCTGATACTTTGATTGGGTGGAGAACATGTCAGTTCATGCTGCAAGAGCTCTGATAAGTTGGAGGACGTCCTCCAGGAAGTTGTCATAATTACTGTGTGAGGGGGTGAGAACCATGAGCCTCCTAGGTTTTGAACTGAAGTCAATGTACCCAGAGGAGGACAGAAACTAGCTACCCCTGAGAGTGCTGTTGAGGCTATAGTAGACCTTCATTGCAAAACAGTGTGAATACACTGCATTTATATACTGCTTGCTCTCAAAGTGCAGGAAGTTAACAATCTGTGGCTTAGATTGAATTCAAAGTTGACACAAATGATAAACTAAGCAATGCATTGCAACAAACTACTACAAATATGAAAGACTGCAACACACAGGCAAGTACAATAGCCTACACATGGAGAGGAACCTAAAGGCACATACAGTACCAACCAATACTACTCGCAGTGCTGCCTTAGCTGCAGTCTTCTGGTCCACAGCTGCTCCCTTCTTAGCAGCCACTGCCTTGGCATCAGTCAACAAGTTCAACTTGAGTGGAGCATGCTATATAAACTCAGCAAAAAAAGAAACATCATCTCACTGTCAACTGCGGGTTTTTTCAGCAAACTTAACATGAGTAAATATTTGTATGAACATAACAAGACTCAACAACTGAGACATAAACTGAACAAGTTCCACAGACATGTGACTAACAGAAATTGAATAATGTGTCCCTGAACAACAGGGGGGTCAAAATCAAAAGTAACAGTCTGTATCTGGTGTGGCCACCAGCTGCATTAAGTACTGCAGTGCATCTCCTCCTCATGGACTGCACCAAATTTGCCAGTTCTTGCTGTGAGATGTTACCCCACTCTTCCATCAAGGCACCTGCAAGTTCCCAGACAATTCTGGGGGGAATGGCCCTAGCCTTCACCCTCTGATCCAACAGGTCCCAGATGTGCTCAATGGGATTGAGATCCGAGCTCTTCGCTGGCCATGGCAGAACACTGACATTCCTGCCTTGCAGGAAATCACACACAGAACCAGCAGTATGGCTGGTGGCATTGTCATGCTGGAGGGTCATGTCAGGATGAGCCTGCAGGAAGGGTACCACATGAGGGAGGAGGATGTCTTCCCTGTAACGCACAGCATTGAGATTGCCTGCAATGACAACAAGCTCATGATGATTCTGTGACACACCGCCCCAGACCATGACGGACCCTCCACCTCCAAATCGATCCCGCTCCAGAGTACAGGCCTCGGTGTAACGCTCATTCATTTGACAATAAACGCGAATCCGACCATCACCCCTGGTGAGACAAAACCGCAACTCGTCAGTGAAGAGCACTTTTTGCCGGTCCTGTCTGGTCCAGCGATGGTGGGTTTGTGCCCATAGGCGACGTTGTTACCGGTGATGTCTGGTGAGGACCTGCCTTACAACAGGCCTACAAGCCCTCAGTCCAGCCTCTCTCAGCCTATTGCGGACAGTCTGAGCACTGATGGAGCAATTGTGTGTTCCTGGTGTAACTCGGGCAGTTGTTCTTGCCATCCTGTACCTGTCCCACAGGTGTGATGTTCGGATGTACCGATCCTGTGCAGGTGTTGTTACACGTGGTCTGCCACTGCGAGGACAATCAGCTGTCCGTCCTGTAGCGCTGTCTTAGACGTCTCACAGTACGGACATTGCAATTTATTGCCCTGGCCACATCTACAGTCCTCGTGCCTTTGGCATGCTGCAAGGAGGCATGATGAGATGCAGATGAGCAGGGACCCTGGGCATCTTTCTTTTCGTGTTTTTCAGAGTCAGTAGAAAGGCCTCTTTAGTGTCCTAAGTTTTCATAACTGTGACCTTAATTTCCTACCGTCTGTAAGCTGTTAGTGTCGTTAACGACGTTCCACAGGTGCATGTTCATTAATTGTTTATGGTTTATTGAACAAGCATGGGAAACAGTGTTTAAACCCTTTACAATGAAGATCTGTGAAGTTATTTGGATTTTACGAATTACCTTTGAAAGACAGGGTCCTGAAAAAGAGACGTTTCTTTTTTTGCTGAATTTATATTAATACCATCTATATGAATCCCGTACACAATAGTGATGGTAGACAGCTCTAGATCTGAATGGTAGGGGTATGTATAAGCTTTGTTCCAGCCCAGCTCATACCTGATTACATATCATAGCCTATCGCTGTGATTCGTTATTTTTTATTTAAGTCAGGTGTTAGAGCTGGACTGGGACAAAACCCTTCACACACTGCTGCTCCTCAGGACTTCCTGCAATGACTGAAACAGACCAAAGCAGGAGAATAGTGTTCCAGGTTGAAACAGCTTACCTAGTTGAGGTGAAAAGACTCAGGCACACCCATTGGTTCTGGAATAGACAAGGTGCAAATAAGATTTGCAATTTGGCAACAATAACATGACAGTAAATCTACCTAAAAAACTAATGTGTGAATACCAATTAATTTAAAACTAACCATACCAGGTAGGACTAAATAAGGTTACATAACCTTGCTTACTAGCTATACTAATGATCTGCTGTTCAGAGGGTAACAACAAACAGATCAAAGTCTTCAAGCAGTTGTTGACTCAAGAGAGGATGCTAATCAGTCAATCTCTGAAACCTCACAAAAAGCCAGACCAAAATAATACAGCTAACTAGGGAGCTACAAGTCAAGTAGTTACGTGAAGTAGGCTAACCCACACCTCAGCCACAAACATTATCAAGAACAATACCTTCACCTTCTTTAAGTTAGCTAGCTAGCAAACTAGACTGTTGGTTTATAAAAGCCAAAGAAAGCTAAACTTGTTTTTATGAATTTCTTATTAATTTAAATGGCTGGACAAATAGACAGCTAGCTAACCAGACTAATGTTGCTAACCATAAGCTAACTAGCTAGATAACAGGTATTGTGTCAATTTAAAACTAGTCCAAGACAGTTCACAGAATTGTCCCCATTTTTTTTGGGGGGGGGGGGGTCAATTTATGAATTACTGAATGTAGCTAACATTAAATAGTTAATCCAGAGATTTTTACCTTTGCATCGATTCGGCAGTCTCGTCCAAATCATCTGGTCCTGGTGAGTGGCGTGAATCTTGAGACAGGCATATGTAGTTCAGTATGATAGTCACATTAGCAGTTAATTAGCATTTCATTTTTGGGGGGTTAAATACAGGCGAATATATTAATGAGTCACCTTGACCGAGAGAGATTTACAGTTATCAAAACGTCACGCCAGGGTAAGCCTACACGAAACAGCCCTAATTTGAAATGTTTCTAAAATCCCATATGGGAAAAATGTATGGTGGAAAAACTATTGGCAACATTTCTGTGTTTGGCCGCTACGTTTTATGGGTATTATGACTCATACTGTTGTACTCTATTGTTGTTGGTTGCATTGGGCCTAGGCTATTCATTTGTTTTCACTCCATGTTCTAATCAACACTGAACAGGAAGTGTCTCTATTTACAGGTGCAATGTAATGTAATGCAATCTTTTATGGGTTAAAATCTGAAGGCCTACAGTACAGTCCAGGGTTGGGATCAATTCAAATTGAAGGCAGTCAATTCAGGAAGTACTGAAATGCCAATGACTTCTCAATAAATTGAAAAGTATAAGCTATTTATTTGATTCGTTTTGTTAATGTCAATCACTTCCTAAGTGACTGCCTTTAATTCGAATTAACCCCATCTCTGACAATAGTCAGAGCAAGACGCTTTTTCTTGTCCCCTTCAAACTCTGACCGTAGACTATAGGCCTAATGGGGGCAGAGAATGCTTTAAAAAGTAATTGACAAAGCGGTTTAAGCAGGATGGAGTGTTTGTGCAGTATAACGGTTTTATCAGCGTGAAACACACACAGGAATTCCGGTTTGGGATTGTCCATCCAATTCCTGCGTTCCACAGGAAGCTCTGGATAAAAAGCAACTGAAAAACGCCCAAAGGCATTTCATTTCTCTCCAGTCGGTTCACGGGGAGCATCTAAACATTAACCGTTGAGGTTTTATTCTAAGAAAAAACCGTGGGTACGAGCTAAAAATAAATTGCAACGATGGAAGAGTCCACTAAACTGGCTGTCAAATGGTTGGAGTTGGTTCCCGTGGCAGCATCTACTCAGCGTGCGCGAGACGCACCACCACATGACTTCATACTGAGGGGGTAAGAAGAGTTTTTTTCGTTTATCTTAACTCATAATTTCATTAACTTTTGGAGAAAAAAAAACGTATTTACTATACTTATGTAAGATGTTTTAATTGTGTTGACGAAACAACGGTGGCTATTGAGCCATCTTCTAGGCCTACTGCCAGTATTAAAAAGGACACTCAGTTTAATATTAGACATGTATAGCCTAACCTTACTTACAACTCAAATATGACAAATCATTGCCACGTCATTGGGACCCGTTTCGATCAAGCCACAGCCGACCACGACCAAGGGCGCGAAACGGAATAGCTTTATGATATGCTATGAGCATTTATAGGCCTGTCTAAATGAAAATTACCTTTTCGTCGTGGGTGTGGCACAATGGCGGGGTTGGAGGGGATGTAGCCTATACTTGAGAAAATGTCTTGAGACATTGGGATATGATAGGCCTTCATGGTATTAATTGAATGCGCTCCCAAGCATTGTGCTAGTCAGCTCATTGCAAAAATATATATTTATTAATGTCTGAGAATGTGGTATGCTACAACAACAATTAGCCTAGATTTAACAATCTATTTAGAAAGGTGGCATATTTCAACTAAATGTATCACATTTGATGAGAAAATTCCCACTAGGCACTGGTTGAATCAACGTGATTCCACCTAATGAAATTATGTTGAACCAACCTGAATTAGACGTTGAATTGAAGTCTCTGCCCAGTTGGTTGTCATTTTGCCTGGTAGGCCTAGGCTATCAATAGCTCTGCTAGAAATGGACAACAAAATATGAATGTGGATGATGCTATGTTTAGGACCTGTTACAGGCTACAGTAGTCCAGTATTTTCAAAAGACGCCCAAACCATATTATCTTTATCCAATGCAACTCCAGCTTCTTTCACTCTTGGCCACGGTAGTGCTTGTAATAAATAGCCTACAAATAAATTCAAGTGAAATCTCTGTGTAGTAACGTAACGCGGGGAGTCCCCCCTCGACCCGTCGCTGTTGCGAGATACCCAGCTGGCTCGAGCCGGAGGGGGTGCTGCCGCGGGTACCCCCCATGCGCACTTTGACAGTTAGTAGGTTTGTAGGCTACTCACGGAGACCGAACCTGCATCTGGACTGACAGAGAGATATTACTACAAGGCTATAACACAAGACGACTCACAGGGAAACGCTCACTAGGCTACTAACTAGCACAGCGAGTGGATTTGACCGAGGTTTTCCGTTTTGCTAGACATTTTACATTTTGGACAAGGGAACAGTGCGTTGCTACTTAGCTGCACATGGAATAGTTGTACGTTTAAAAGTGAAAACGAATATCACTTAATTTCACTAAATTACAAGGAGCACATTGGAATTACTATATCAGACTTGTAAGTTGCACGTTTTCAATTCATGAGCCCATTACGCACATTAATTATATAGCCAATACGTACGTTCCGCTTACTTTTACTTTTGATATGACCATATCAATGATATAATTTCTATAGGCTAAGCTTGTTATACTTTGTGACTATTATTAATATTGGTAACTTTTGCATTATGTTGTAGGCTACTGAGAATAAGTTGGTATACGTGTATGTGCGTGCGTGTGTGTATGCGAGAGTGAGATAGAAAGAAGAGCAAGAGCATCTCTCGCTCAGAGGCAAGTTTGCGGTGTGTGATCTAATGATGAAAGTATTGTAAAACACTGCCGTCTGTTGGCCACTGTAAGAAATGTGTCGCATGTGCCAACTGCTTAATTATATAATGATGCATTGACTAGACCAGTGTTGCCCTAGCACTTAACAGCTGATTCAAGTAACCAACTTTGCTAGGGCAAAAAACAAAACGTGCACCCAGGGTAGGCCCCAGGACCGACTTTGGGAAACCCTGGACTACACCAGGGCAATGAGGGCATGTTCCATCCATTGAGTGTTGGGATAGCTGTTGTTTACTTTGAATACCAAGCTCATTAGCAGCAATAACAATATTTTAATATCTCAACTAGATCAATATTTACCTGAGTTCACAGCCTCGTCTCATAGACTAGATGTAACATAGTAAACGTAAATCCTGGACACTCAAATTAGTAAAATATGTTAGATGTGGTAACCCTTTCCTTAACCTTTTTAGCTAACCCTTCCCCTAACCTTAACCTTCTTAGCTAACCCTTCCCCTAACCTTAACCCTTTAACCTAACTCCTAAATTTAACCCTAACACCTAGCCTAGATTACATTAGCCAACTAGCTAATGTTAGCCACCTAGCTAGATTCGTAACATATCAAATGTTTTGGAAATTCGTAACATATAATACAAATTGTAATTTGGAACATTTCATATGAAATGGCCGATGGACAGCCACAAATGAATACAGATCACATGAAACGTAATATATCACATTAAATGGAGTGCCTTGAATTTACGTACAGAATAATACGAAATACTCTGAGTCCAGGTTGGAGTTCAGAGGATTTGAGCAATTAACCCATTTATCGGTCCAGGTGAAGCTGTTTGGTTTGGCCAGGTCTGATTTGAGTACTGTGTTCTCGGCTGGGGAGAGTTCTGGTTAGATCGTGCTACGTGTGAACTGAAGATGAACTCAGTGTGAACTGTGTGTGTTTTAGGGCTCCATGCAGTCAGGGAAGATACACAGCATGTCTCAGTCAGAGTCAATGGCATTGGTTTATGATTCTGCCAGTGTCAAATCCCCACCTCATGCACTCTCACAGAACCCCTGGGGTATGACATAATTATCTTAGGTAATCCATTCAGGAAGATAGAGGTGTGTGCTCTTCATCTTACAACCCACACACTTTATCTGAACATGGAAATGGCAGTGACTTTTGACCTACCCTTATCCTGCCCACCCTTCCCATTTTTATATTTGAGTAATTTAGCAGACACTCATATCCAGAGAGTGCATACATTTTTCATTTATTTTCCCCTGTACTGGTACTGAGAATTGAACCCACAACCCTAGTGTTTTTTGCATATCCCAACTCCGACCGGGGAGTGGGGTCATGGCCAGGGTCTGCTAATATCAACAGCAACCCTGGAGCAATTAGGGTTTAGAGCCTTGCTCAAGGGCACATGGACAGATTTTTCACCATGTCGGCTCGGGGATTCAAACTAGCAACCTTTCGGTTACTGGCCCGATGCTCTAAACCAGGGGTGGGCAACTCCAGTCCTCGAGGGCCTGATTGGTGTCACACTTTTTCCTCAATCCCTAGCAAACACAGCTGATTAATCAAATTGCATTCTAAACTGAGGATCATGATTAGGTGGTTATTGGAGTAAGGTGTGTTAGCTGGAGCTGGGGGAAAACTGTGACACCAATCAGGCCCTCAAGGACTGGAACTGCCCACCCCTGCTCTAAACGCTAGGCTACCTGCCTTCCCCTACCATCCCCTCTCTATCTTTCCACAGGGGAGGAACCCTCAGACACAGATGTGGTAGTCTCTTCCCCCACCCAACCCACCGTCCATAACCCCTCCTTGGGCCCGACCTTGGTAACCCCCCGACAGGCATGTTGTGTTGTAAGCTGATCCCACTGTCTGAAGCCATTAGGGAGATATCCTCCATACAGGGATTCACAGAGCCTCACTCCTCAGACTTACACTTAGACAGATAGACAGCCCCCAGCCACTATCATCGTCTGTCTGTCTTTCTGTCTGTCAGCATGGACCTCTGCCTAGGTGGGGTCACCTGGGGCACAGCAAAGAGAAGGGGGGTGGAAGGGGGGCACTGAGATATTGGAGTATGGGGTAAAGGGACATTGTTTTTATGGGTCTTTATTGCCTAAAAGTCTTTCCTATATGGTGCTTTATCACCTGTGGAGGTGAGTGTCATGTTGTGTCTGTTGTGCAGGGAGAGTGAACCCAGGCATTGGCTCCTTGGCTTAATATGTTTATATTAGAGAGGATAATGTCTGTAGAAATAGATTGTATGAAACGAACAAGTTTGTAGGTTCAATTACGTGTTGATATCATCCACCTATATCTCAGCCAGAGGTTGTTACATGTACTATATATTCCCTGTGGGAGTATGACTCTGACTATTGGCAGCAGTAGCCAGTTTCACAACCTTACATTTAACTACAATCTAATCATCGGCAACACAGCTGCTGGCTATGATGTTCTCAAACCACACCAGGCACTTTGTCAGGCAGCAAGGCTGTGATAGCTGCACACCTTAAGGTCTTCTTTGATACTTAAAATTTGCACTTGATCTACTCTAAAGATAAGAGCAGACTGGAGCTATGCTGTACTGTACTATTGCTGTGGCGATTTGTGAATGAACCCAAGCTGAGTAAGGTTTGCGTGTTTGCTCTCTGGGCATGGAGCCAATAGAGGATCAGAGAGACATTCACGCTGTCAGCCAGGGCTTAGCGGCACCTCCAGCCTAACTCTGTCTATGTCCCAAATGGCACCCTGTTACCTATATAGTGCACTACTTTTGACCAGGGCTCATAGGGCTCTGGTCAAAACTAAAGTATGGGTGACATTTGCAACGCAGACTAACTCTTTGTTCCCTGTCAGGCTAGCCGCTAGCACAAGGCTAAGAGCAACCCCCCAGGGTAACATTAGTGTTATGCTATTGGCTAGAACAAGAACCAAGGCCCTGGCCTATATAGGATCAACTCCAGGTCAGCATTGCATCCCAAATGGCACCCTATATTCCCTATATAATGCACTACATTTGACCTGAGTCCTATGAGCCCTGGTCAAAAGTAGTGCACTATATAGGGAATAGGGTGCCATTTGGGATGTTGCCCAGGTTAACTGTAGTGCCATCTTGGAGGCTAAATCAAAATTCAGAGTTAGAGTACCCCCAGCTCTTCTGAAGGTTAACCAAACTCCTGCTATAGTTCTCCACCAATCTAACAGAGTGGAAAGGGAGCTAGGAAGAGATTATGGGACAGAGCTGGAGGTAGACCTATCTTCACTTTATGTTCTCAGAGACGGGCCAGTCCACCCTGGCCTCACACGGGATCTGTCTCTTTGCTTGTGTACATACATGCGCGTTATATGTATGCATGTGTGTGTGTCGTCTTGGTATGGGTATCTGTGTGTGTGGTTCAATAGACAATATAACAGCTATAATAATGTCCAGGGTTTTAGGGTGGATAAGGGGTTCAGATAAAACCACTAAACCAGCTGTGGGCCTCATCATCCAGACCACCCTGTTGGCTCCATGGCTGTCCCAAATGGCACCCTATTCTCTACATAGGGTTCTGGTCAATAGTAGTGTACTATTTTCCCTGGTCAAAAGTAATGCATTATATAGGAAATAGGGTGGCATTTGGGGGACACCACATGATGCCACCTTTCTCCCTCGGGCCTGGCTGTGGTGGGGAGTGACGGGTAAACAGCCCTCTAATGACAGGTCATCATCCAGGGACCGTAGGGGTGCAGTGTCGGAGGAGTCCACAGGATATTGTTTAGCAGGGAACAATAACCCAGCAGAGAGAGCATGGTCAATGTTGACACCCACTCACACACACACACGCACACAACCTACCGCTCCGAGCACCCGACAAACAATCTAGCTCAGACACTCAGCATGAAGCACAAACATGGCTCAAAACATCTTTACAGTCGGTAGCAAACAGTTTTCTGAGCGGAGGAGGTATAGTAACCGCCAACGTGCTAAATCTGGTTACTGCACCCCCTTACTGCTTGCTACCTGTTGTCTGAACTCATTCACTTTTACGACAGCCATGTTTAAAATCACCCACCAGGGAAGCACAATCAAATCTATTTTAAACAAAACTCATAAAATCGGGGGATCGTTATATAAATAAATGGGTTGATTACGTTAAGCTTTTCAAGATGAAGGGCTCTGCCATTCATACAAAGAGCTGTGGTAGGGAAACTGGAGTCACGTAACAAACGAAAGAGAAAGTACATAGCTATATATTATGAATACAGTGAAAATATGACCTGTGTGAATTAGGGTTAAATATTTTCCCGGTATTTTACAAATGTTTCGTCCCGAGAATAAATCACTTTTCTCCTGGGTAACCCGGTATTTCTCGCCAAAACCGGAAGTGTTATTCAAAAGCATTATAAAGCATATAAATAAACCTATGTCTGGATTTGATTAGAGCTTTGATCGAAGATTCAGGCCTGATGCTACCTGAGCCTGATGAACCATATATTAAATACATTTTATGAGCATTTTATGACCCAAAAAAGCCCAAATGATTGTGCTGTTATCCAATGCATATATGATATATGTTACTGCATATTACACATGACAGAAAAACATAAAAGCCTATAGATGTAGTTAGCTATATCCCCTCTTGGGTAAATTAATTAAACTAGCTCCAGTAGGCTTATTTATTTGAGTGTGGACTATATTACTGTGTGGTGCAAATAAATAATAAGTACTGTATTGTATTTTACTGGATTATATGACTGGAATTACACACAATGTTCAATCCATGATAAATCAGGGAGAGAACATGCCATTCTGGTATAGCACATGCGGCCTAAAAAGTTACAAGTATAAGCTAGCAAATGGATTTTATTTTTGAAACATAAGGCCTATTTGTATAATTAGTAGGCTGACGCATACATACCTTTCAGAACATTTCCCCTAATGTTATTAGCCTACTTCCTCTTTCTCTCTCTGTTGTCGCTTCATTCCTTCCTCGCTTCAACAGTTAAATTAAATAAGTTTTGTTGTCCTTATCTCCATCATTCTAATGACATCTTTGAATAATATAGGACTAGAATTAGATGCAGAAGGCTTTCACTTCTCTTCACGAACATTGAATGGTTATGGGTCTGAATAAATAACTGCTATAGCCTACCACCATCGCGTGTTCACTCTTCTTTCAAACTACCCATGAGTTGTTCTGTTGGTTGCTGTATTTAACATTCAACAAACAAGAGCTTCCGTCCCTCTTCGAATAGTCTATTGGTATAAGAAATTATGTTCAGCAAGCTATTCTAGTCTAGCTTTTCCTGCGTGGGACTCCAAGAGCTAAGGAGCCTTATTTAAGGAGAGAGATGATGAGATGATAGGTCTACATGCATTGTGAACTATGCTCCATACTGAGATGGGCTGTCTATCCCCACCCTGAGTGTTGATGATTCATCATGCAGAGGCCATAGAATAAGGCTGTAACCTAACAAAATGTGGAAAAAGTTAAGGAGTCTGAATACTTTCCGAAGGCACTGTATAATTTAACAGTTCACTTTTCACCCCATGCTGTTCATATAAATAATTTATTATAATTTGCTGGTTTGTCATCGTTATTTATCCCGGGAAAAGGAAGTGGTTTTGGGCGGTAAATCCCGGTAACCGGGTTCCCGCCATTCAACCCTAGTGTAAATGTTGAACGAGTCATTTGCTGTCAAGTTAAATGAATGTCAGTGCTGGTATGTTAATCACTGGCACATTTCTTATTATACAGAGCGAGTCGTACTGTTTGTCTGAGTCTCTGACTTTAACTCTCTCTCTTTCTGTGTGTGTCCACCTCTACCCCATTCCATTACAACATTTTAGGCCAGAATTCAATCCGATCGTCCCTTTTTGGCTATGCACCATTTAAAGGTGATGTTACCGCAGTCGCAGAGATGGCATTCAAATTAAACGCTGCAGATGTTGGCTCAATCAGAAATGTCAACCGCGCAACAACGTGGATCTTCCGGATTGAATCCTGGCCTTATTTTAGTAACAGAGCTACACTCTCCACTGCAGATTCAACCTCGTCATAGTATTAAAACAGTATGTACATCATCTGTTTTAACTTAAAGTATTACATAACCCATTGATCTTTATGTTACACTATCACTCCAGAACTTGATTTGAGGTTCAAAGTCAAGCAGTAAGTATGTAATTTGTCAGCGTGCTCAAGCCTACCTGCCCTTTAAAGTGAATTGTTTATGACCAAGGTGTCGTAGATGGGGGTTGGAGACTGGGCTCTGACACTATTTAATGTCCTCTATTAGGACCATTCACAACAGCTCTTCATCTAATGGTCTAATGCTGTCAGGGTAGCTCTGGGTGAAGCTCTAGTGGAGAGTAGGCGTGTTAACCCCAGTGTCCTGACAAAATTACCAATCATACCATCATGGCCACCTAATCATCCCCAGCTTCCAATTGGCTCATTCATCCCCCCTCCTCTCCCCTGTAACTAGTCCCTAGGTCGTTCTTGTAACTAAGATTGTGTTCTCAGTCAACTTACATGGTAAAATTAGGTATAAAAATAAGAGGGGAGGGAGAGGGGGACGAGGAGGGTGGTTTGAGTGTTCTCACTGACATGACACAGCTGACAGTATGACAGCATTCATTCGTCAGAATGAGTCTATCTTAAGTGGCCCATATTCTGCTACAGAGATGTTTTCTGGAATGTTGTGGGAACTGATATGTGGAGTGTTGTTAGGAGATGGATTCTGTTTGAGTGTTTATAAATGGGGGTAACACTTAAGCCTTCCACATCAGCAATGAGAGTGGAGAAGTAAGCTAGTACTGTCTCTGATGTGAGAACTCAGTGAACTTCTTTCTATCATGGTTTCTCTAAAAGGTTAGATGTTGATATGACTGACTGGGATTCAAACCCGGATCTTCTGTGCATCACAAGTGGACTGAAAACGTCAAGTGGAAATGCATGAAAAGAGTAAACAGAAGTTACTCTTCACTTTCTGAACCCTAACCTCTATGTTTGTCCCTCTCTGTGTGTACCTACAGGTAGTTGGCATCCTCCTCCTAGAAGTCTAAAACAAGGGGCTCTAACATCAGAGAGAGAGAGACACAGCCACAGCCCTTCTCCCCTTCCCCTCATCCTCCTTTCTTCTCCCATTGGACAGAGAGAGAGCAAGGGAAAGAGCGAGTGAAAGTGAGAAAGAAGAGGGAGACATGTACCAAACACTCCTCCTCTCCTCCTCGCTCTTCATCCTCCATGTGACGGCCACTCCACAGTTCCACGGTCACCACGGGTAACAGCTCCCTCATTCCATTTCCTGTGTTTGTTATTGGCCATCACCCATTATTGGTCCCTGGGATAGCTCGGTTACATGGGCCTCTAGCTTCAGTTACACACCAATCATTTACGGAGTTAATTGGGGGCTATATATTTAGAATGGTTATTTGCTTCACTTGGCATTCTCACCCTGAGTAAATGTATACTGATTGTCCAGATAACAGTTAAACATTTACGACGGTGACATGTTGTATTAGACCTATGTCAACTCTAAGGAGATGCAGGTTCTTTGAGATCTCAGTTGATTTGGCCAAATTAGAAAACAAACTACAACCCTTACAAAAGATCAAAGGGTGATGAAAGGTTCGAGGTGACTCAACTCAAGACAGGTTCAGTGGCCAGTCAGCATCAATTACATGTCAGTTAACTGCCACTGACACAGAGACCTCGAGGTCACGTTATCAACTGAGGGTTAAAATGCTTGACGGAATGATTAGTTCTCAGACTGGTTAAGAGAGACCACCACAGCAGGTTTTAAACCCAGTCTCAAATTGTCCCCTGACACAGCACATTCTATATGTGAATGCTTCAGAGGTAATCGAGCGTAAGTGGTGTAATTTCACATTTTAAACCATTACGATTCCTGTCAGTAATTTCACTTCCAACATTAAGTAAATTGTTAATTTGATGTTAAAGAATTATGATTATGTTGAATTTCATGATTTTGAGTGTAGCTAGCTGTTAAACCTAACACAGTGACAGACTGATGACAGCAGAGACAGTCCTAATTTAATATAATATATGCCATTTAGCAGATGCTTTTAACAGTCAAGCATGCATTACTTTTTTACATATGGGTGGTCCCAGGAATCAGACCCACAGTTCTCATATGTTCCAAAGAATACCTCACTAGTCTCTACCTGTGTGAGTGATCTCACCTGTGTGTTCCTACGTGTGTGTTGCAGGAGGAGGGTGTGTGGCAGAGATATTCATCACAGCAGTGTCATCATGACGACAGAGTCATTCGTCCAGCCCGTTCACAAACCCTACATCACCCTGTGTCAGGGGCACCGCCTCTGTAGCACCTACAAGTAAGTGACACAGCCATGACTCTCATGACCACTACTGTTGCTATCACTGTCAATATCGCTATCGCTGTCAATATCTCTATCGCTGTCACTGTCAATACCGCTGTCAATATCTCTATCGCTGTCACTGTCAATACCGCTGTCAATATCGCTATCGTTGTCAATCTCTTTCGCTATCACTGTCGATATCGCTATTGCTGTCAATATCGCTAACAATATCACTATCAGTGTTAATATTGCTATCACTGTCAATATCACATCAATATCTCTATCACTATCACTGTCATTATCTCTATCGCTGTCAATATTGCTATCACTGTCAATATCGCTATCAATATCTCGATCGCTGTCAATATCGCTATCGTTGTCAATATCTCTTTCACTATCACTGTCAATATCGATATCGCTGTCAATATCACTGTCAATATCGCTATCACTGTCAATATCGCTAACAATATCACTATCACTGTTAATATTGCTATCACTGTCAATATCTCTATCACTATCGCTGTCATTATCTCTATCGCTGTCATTATCGCTGTCATTATCTCTATCGCTGTCAATATCGCTGTCGATGTCGCTATCGCTATCACTGTCAATATCTCTATCGCTATCAATATCTCGATCGCTGTCAATATCGCTATCGTTGTCTATCTCTTTCACTATCACTGTCAATATCGATATCGCTGTCAATATCACTATCACTATCGCTGTCAATATCGCTAACAATATCACTATCACTGTTAATATTGCTATCACTGTCAATATCGCTGTCATTATCTCTATCGCTATCGCTGTCATTATCTCTATCACTGTCAATATCTCTAGCGTTATCGCTATCGCTATCAATATCTCGTTTTCTGTCAATATCGCTATCGTTGTCAATATCGCTATCGCTGTCAATATTGATATCACTGTCAATATCTCTATCGATGTCGCTATCACTGTCGATATCGCTAACAATATCACTATCACTGTTAATATTGCTATCACTGTCAATATCACGATCAATATCTCTATCGCTGTCATTATCTCTATTGCTGTCATTATCTCATTCACTATCACTGTCATTATCTCTATCACTGTCAATATCTCTATCGCTATCAATATCTTGATCGCTGTCAATATCGCTATCGTTGTCAATCTCTTTCGCTATCACTGTCGATATCGCTATTGCTGTCAATATCGCTAACAATATCACTATCACTGTCAATATCACATCAATATCGCTGTCATTATCTCTATCGCTGTCAATATCACTGTCATTATCTCTATCACTGTCTATCGCTATCAATATCTCGATCGCTGTCAATATCGCTATCGTTGTCAATATCTCATTCGATATCACTGTCAATATCTCGATCACTGTCAATATCGCTATCGTTGTCAATATCTCTTTCACTATCACTGTCATTATCGCTATCACTGTCACTATCGCTATCACTGTCGATATTGCTATTGCTGTCAATATCGCTGTCAATATCACTATCACTGTTAATATTGCTATCCCTGTCATATCTCTATCACTATCGCTGTCATTATCTCTATCGCTGTCATTATCTCTATCGCTGTCAATATCACTGTCATTATCTCTATCGCTGTCAATATCTCGATCGCTGTCAATATCGCTATCGTTGTCAATATCTCTTTCACTATCACTGTCAATATCGCTGTCAATATCACTATCGCTATTGCTGTCAATATCGCTAACAATATCACTATCACTGTCATTATCTCTATCACTGTCAATATATCTATTGCTGTCAATATTTCTATCGTTATCAATATCGCTGTCCATATCGCTATCGCTATCAATATCTCGTTTGCTGTCAATATCGCTATCGCTGTCAATATCACTGTCAATATCTCTATCGATGTCACTATCGTTATCACTGTCGATATTGCTATTGCTGTCAATATCGCTAACAATATCACTATCACTGTTAATATTGCTATCACTGTCAATATCACTGTCATTATCTCTATCGCTGTCATTATCTCTATCACTATCACTGTCATTATCTCTATCACTATCTCTATCGCTATCTCTAACTGTCAATATCTCTATCACTGTCAATATCGCTACCAATATCTCTCTATCACTGTCAATATCTCTATCGCTGTCAATATCTCTATCGCTGTCAATATCTCTATCACTGTTACTGTCAATATCGCGATCACTGTCTATATCTCTATCGCTATCAATGTCAATATCTCTATCACTGTCAATATCTCTATCGCTATCAATATCTTGATCGCTGTCAATATCGCTATCGTTGTCAATCTCTTTCGCTATCACTGTCGATATCGCTATTGCTGTCAATATCGCTAACAATATCACTATCACTGTCAATATCACATCAATATCGCTGTCATTATCTCTATCGCTGTCAATATCACTGTCATTATCTCTATCACTGTCTATCGCTATCAATATCTCGATCGCTGTCAATATCGCTATCGTTGTCAATATCTCATTCGATATCACTGTCAATATCTCGATCACTGTCAATATCGCTATCGTTGTCAATATCTCTTTCACTATCACTGTCATTATCGCTATCACTGTCACTATCGCTATCACTGTCGATATTGCTATTGCTGTCAATATCGCTGTCAATATCACTATCACTGTTAATATTGCTATCCCTGTCATATCTCTATCACTATCGCTGTCATTATCTCTATCGCTGTCATTATCTCTATCGCTGTCAATATCACTGTCATTATCTCTATCGCTGTCAATATCTCGATCGCTGTCAATATCGCTATCGTTGTCAATATCTCTTTCACTATCACTGTCAATATCGCTGTCAATATCACTATCGCTATTGCTGTCAATATCGCTAACAATATCACTATCACTGTCATTATCTCTATCACTGTCAATATATCTATTGCTGTCAATATTTCTATCGTTATCAATATCGCTGTCCATATCGCTATCGCTATCAATATCTCGTTTGCTGTCAATATCGCTATCGCTGTCAATATCACTGTCAATATCTCTATCGATGTCACTATCGTTATCACTGTCGATATTGCTATTGCTGTCAATATCGCTAACAATATCACTATCACTGTTAATATTGCTATCACTGTCAATATCACTGTCATTATCTCTATCGCTGTCATTATCTCTATCACTATCACTGTCATTATCTCTATCACTATCTCTATCGCTATCTCTAACTGTCAATATCTCTATCACTGTCAATATCGCTACCAATATCTCTCTATCACTGTCAATATCTCTATCGCTGTCAATATCTCTATCGCTGTCAATATCTCTATCACTGTTACTGTCAATATCGCGATCACTGTCTATATCTCTATCGCTATCAATGTCAATATCTCTATCACTGTCAATATCTCTATCACGATCATTGTCAATATCGCTATCAATGTTAATATCGCTATCACTGTCTATCGCTGTCAATATCGCTATCAACGTCAATATCACTACCAATATCTCTATCACTGTCAATATCTCTATTGCTATCACTGTCAATATTGCTATCGCTGTCAAATGCTATCTCTATCACTATCGCTGTCAATATCTCTATCGCTATCAACATTGCTATCACTGTCCATATCTCTATCGCTATCACTGTCAATATTGCTGTCAATATCTCGATCAATTTCACTATCACTGTCAATATCCATCGCTATCATTGTTAATATCTCTCACTATCACTGTCAATATCGCTATCACTGCAAACCCACTGGGCGCACACTGGTTGAATCAACGTTGTTTCTACATGACGCTGAACCAACGTGGAATAGACATTAAATTGATGTCTGTGCCCAGTGGGAACATCCCACCTAATCTTATCATAATACCATGTAGAGTAGAGGTGTGCCGAGTAGTCGGACAAAACGAGTATCGTAAAAGAATATGGGCAATTTTCTGGATACGATTATGATCTGAGTATTTCTTTAAATGATCCGTGATCGGGGAAAAAATAAATGTTTGGGTGCCAGAAGGCATCTTTCTCATGTCAGTCAATCAGATGAGGTGCTACATAGTCTAAATAATTCAACTGGCTAGTTTGCCTGTCTGTAAAGAGAAGGGCAGGCTATACGTTGATTCTGCTGCTCTAATTGGATCAATTTCACTTCTCTGTTTCGGTCTAATCAGTCATATTCCTGCTGCCCAATGTTCCCTCTAAGCTGCACACGTGCACGGCTGTGCACCTCCTCCAGGACTGCCGCCCAGAAGAAATTAGAGGTCGACCGATTATGATTTTTCAACACCGATACCGATTATTGGAGGACCAAAAAAGCCGATATTTTTTTATATATTTTTTTAAATATATTTTTTTAAATATATATATATATTTGTAATAATGACAATTACAACAATACTAAATGAACAATGAACACTTTTATTTTAACTTAAAATAATACATCAAAATCAATTTAGTCTCAAATAAATAATGAAACATGTTCAATTTGGTTTAAATAATGTAAAAACAAAATGTTGGAGAAGAAAGTAAAAGTGCAATATGTGCCATGTTAAAAAGCTAACGTTTAAGTTTCTTGCTCAGAACATGAGAACATATGAAAGCTGGTGGTTCCTTTTAACATGAGTCTTCAATATTCCCAGGTAAGAAGTTTTAGGTTGTGGTTATTATAGGACTATTTCTCTCTATGCCGTTTGTATTTCATATACCTTGGACTATTGGATGTTCTAATGTGTACTTTATTATTGCCAGCCTAATCTCGGGAGTTGATAGGCTTGAAGTCATACAGTGGGGCAAAAAAGTATTTAGTCAGCCACCAATTGTGCAAGTTCTCCCACTTAAAAAGATGAGAGAGGCCTGTAATTTTCATCATAGGTACACTTCAACTATGACAGACAAAATGAGGGGGTAAAAATCCAGAAAATCACATTGTAGGATTTTTAATGAATTTATTTGCAAATTATGGTGGAAAATAAGTATTTGGTCACCTACAAACAAGCAAGATTTCTGTCTCTCACAGACCTGTAACTTCTTCTTTAAGAGGCTCCTCTGTCCTCCACTCGTTACCTGTATTAATGGCACCTGTTTGAACTTGTTATCAGTATAAAAGACACCTGTCCACAACCTCAAACAGTCACACTCCAAACTCCACTATGGCCAAGACCAAAGAGCTGTCAAAGGACACCAGAAACAAAATTGTAGACCTGCACCAGGCTGGGAAGACTGAATCTGCAATAGGTAAGCAGCTTGGTTTGAAGAAATCAATTGTGGGAGCAATTATTAGGAAATGGAAGACATACAAGACCACTGATAATCTCCCTCGATCTGGGGCTCCACGCAAGATCTCACCCCATGGGGTCAAAATGATCACAAGAACGGTGAGCAAAAATCCCAGAACCACACGGGGGGACCTAGTGAATGACCTGCAGAGAGCTGGGACCAAAGTAACAAAGCCTACCATCAGTAACACACTACGCCGCCAGGGACTCAAATCCTGCAGTGCCAGACGTGTCCCCCTGCTTAAGCCAGTACATGTCCAGGCCCGTCTGAAGTTTGCTAGAGAGCATTTGGATGATCCAGAAGAAGATTGGGAGAATGTCAGATGACACCAAAATAGAACTTTTTGGTAAAAACTCAACTCGTCGTGTTTGGAGGACAAAGAATGCTGAGTTGCATCCAAAGAACACTATACCTACTGTGAAGCATGGGGGTGGAAACATCATGCTTTGGGGCTGTTTTTCTGCAAAGGGACCAGGATGACTGATCCGTGTAAAGGAAAGAATGAATGGGGCCATGTATCGTGAGATTTTGAGTGAAAACCTCCTTCCATCAGCAAGGGCATTGAAGATGAAACGTGGCTGGGTCTTTCAGCATGACAATGATCCCAAACACACCGCCCGGGCAACGAAGGAGTGGCTTCGTAAGAAGCATTTCAAGGTCCTGGAGTGGCCTAGCCAGTCTCCAGATCTCAACCCCATAGAAAATCTTTGGAGGGAGTTGAAAGTCCGTGTTGCCCAGCAACAGCCCCAAAACATCACTGCTCTAGAGGAGATCTGCATGGAGGAATGGGCCAAAATACCAGCAACAGTGTGTGAAAACCTTGTGAAGACTTACAGAAAACGTTTGACCTCTGTCATTGCCAACAAAGGGTATATAACAAAGTATTGAGAAACTTTTGTTATTGACCAAATACTTATTTTCCACCATAATTTGCAAATAAATTCATTAAAAATCCTACAATGTGATTGTCTGGATTTTTTTTTCTCGTTTTGTCTGTCATAGTTGAAGTGTACCTATGAAAATTACAGGCCTCTCTCATCTTTTTAAGTGGGAGAACTTGCACAATTGGTGGCTGACTAAATACTTTTTTGCCCCACTGTAAACAGCGCAATGCTTGAAGCATTGCGAAGAGCTGCTGGCAAACACAGGAAAGTGCTGTTTGAATGAACGCTTACGAGCCTGTTGCTGCCTACCACCGCTCAGTCAGACTGCTCTATCAAATCATAGACTTAATTATAATATAATAACACACAGAAATACGAACCTTAGGTCATTTAATATGGTCAAATCCGGAAACTATCATTTCGAAAACAAAACGTTTATTCTTTCAATGAAATTCGGAACCGTTCCGTATTTCATCTAACGGGTGGCATCCATAAGTCTAAATATTGCTGTTACATTGCACAACCTTCAATGTTTTGTCATAATTATGTAAAATTCTGGCAAATTAGTTCGCAACGAGCCAGGCAGCCCAAACTGTTGCATATACCCTGCCTCTGCGTGCAATGAACGCAAGAGAAGTGACACAATTTCCCTAGTTAATATTGCCTGCTAACATGAAATTTCTTTCAACTAAATATGCAGGTTTAAAAAAGATATACTTCTGTGTATTGATTTTAAGAAAGGCATTGATGTTTATGGTTAGGTACATTCGTGCAACGATTGTGCTTTTTTCGCAAATGTGCTTTTGTTAAATCATCCCCCGTTTGGCGAAGTTGGCTGTCTTTGTTAGGAAGAAATGGTCTTTACACAGTTCGCAACGAGCCAGGCGGCCCAAACTGCTGCATATACCCTGACTCTGTTGCACAGAACGCAAGAGAAGTGACACAATTTCCCTAGTTAAAAGAAATTCATGTTAGCAGGCAATATTAACAAAATATGCAGGTTTAAAAATATATACTTGTGTATTGATTTTAAGAAAGGAGTTGATGTTTATGGTTAGGTACACATTGGTGCAACGACAGTGCTTTTTTCGCGAATGCGCTTGTTAAATCACCCGTTTGGCGAAGTAGGCTGTGATTCAATGATAAATTAACAGGCACCGCATCGATTATATGCAATGCAGGACAAGCTAGATAAACTAGTAATATCATCAACCATGTGTAGTTAACTAGTGATTATGTTAAGATTGACTGTTTTTTTATAAGATAAATTTCATGCTAGCTAGCACCTTACCTTGGCTCCTTACTGCACTCGCATAACAGGTAGTCAGCCTGCCACGCAGTCTCCGATTAATCGGTCGACCTCTAGAAGAAATGCCAGGCTGCGCAGAGATGCAAGAGATTGAACTTCACAGAGTTAGCCCAATTAGTTTGCACTATATAGATCAACATTACATCATCCCCTTTTCAATGCAACATTCCAAACCAAATGTAACTTTGCAAGATTGAGTCTGTGATTTTTTTCGTAGGCAGAGCCAGAGCGCACCGGGGTAGAATTCTATTGGCTGGGTAGCCCACGAGCAGTCTTTCAATCACCTGAAAGTGAATGTGCTTTTCAGATCAGTTCAGATCAGAGCCACGCTTGTGCACATTTGTTGATATTCTTTGCTAGTTAGCGAGTTATTAGCCAGGTTATAGATACGTATAGGTCAGCAATGGGGAGTTACTGCTTCCTACAAGAGCAAAATCTGTAGGCTACATTTCAAGCTGTCTTTAAAAAGTCAGTCAGGTAAAAAGCTTATGTCTTAATTAAAGGGGCAGTGTTGTATTTTGAGATAGACTTGAATATGCTAATAGGCAGAGGGGTAGTCTACATTGTATAATTCTCTGTATGGTAATAATAAAACATTGTATATAGTAAAGTGGTTTCTTGCATTATAGACAATACAATGCAATTTACAGTCACCAATTTGGCCCATAGTGTTACAGACCAAGTAAAAAATAATTAACTAATGTCAAGCCCTGCATAATGTAAAAACGTTTTTATAAGTCTCATGCAATGTAAGCCTGCATTGAACACTACGTACAGGCTACTGTAGACTATATCATAGAAATCAAAAGCTATTTCCACGTGAAAATAGCTTATTGGCTACTGTCTAAAACTGTAAGGGTACAGAATGACCTTAAACTGGCATTCAAGTTTCCGGTCACAAGAACTAAAATTTGCTCAGTGCCCCAAAAAATGAGAGGGAACATTGCTGCTGCCTCTTGTTAGCCTGCAACTATGATGAATCAAATGGCAAGGATGTTTGCTATCAATGTGCATAATATCTAAAAAGAAGGGAAAGTTTGGGAACAAAGATTCTGATTTGATAGCAAACTGCCCGCTACAAGTTGAGGACACAGAGCCCTCCACGGCTCCTCATCTGCAGCTTGTTTGGTCTGGAAACGTGCAGGGAGGGAGCTATTTTGCCAACATCTACTTAGGCATATTAAAACATTTTATTTTTTTCCCGATCACGAGTATCATCCGATCCAACTATCAACTGTCTATTTACAGATACGATTATGGCCATGTCAGCACACCCATAATACCATGCTAATGACACCACAAGGTCCATATATTACTGCCTAAACAGGACATAATTTATTAACGACACAAGCAGGGACCTTCATCCAGTCTGTTTCCAGCTGTACCATATTTAATATATGCCATTTAGCAGACTTAAGTCATGCGACTTAGTCATGCGTACACTTTTTTATTTTTGGGAATCGAACCCACCATCCTGGCATTGCGAGAGCCATGCTCTACCAACTGAGCTACAGAGAACCACATATTTAGCATTGTCTATACAGTCTGACCTCAGCCAACCTCATGTAATACATTCATCTCTGACACAGAAGATGTTAAGGTGAGTTTATACAATGTTCTACAATGTTTATTTGTTAGCTGGGCTACACTCTAAAGAAGGTAGACAGCTCCTGATATGTTTTGACAGACCTCCAGCAGAAGACCTGCCGCTGTCCTCGCCACCGCTGTCCTCGCCACCGCTGTCCCCTCTGTTGTCTCGCTTTCTCTGTTCATCTCTCTCTACCCCCCCCCCCCCCCCCCGCCTCCATGTCTCTCTGGCTCACTCCCTCTTTCTCCCCCCCTCTCTCTAGGTCTCTCTTTCATATCATACTCATACACAGAAGTGGGTCATGGCGGTACATATTTTGATGGAATAGGGAAATGAACAGCCAGCCCACAGAGACCACTGCTGTGTTTATCTTGGACAACCTCTCCCTCTGTGCTTACGCACTCTTTCATTCTTTCCCTCCTTCATCTCTCTCTCTCACTCTCGCTCTCTCTCTCCGCGGCAGACTGCTCCCAGCCGACAACTATAATTATAAACTTTTCTTCCCACCATGAGACTGATGTTATTGATTAATTTGTGAGACATCTTTCGTGAGGCTATTTTTCTCTTTCCTGCTCTCTTTCCCTTTTTCTCTCTCACTGAGGACAATGCCAGGAAACATTTCAGCAGATTTCAGTGAAACAGCAGAACCCAGAACTGGCTTGGTGTCAACCTCACCCCCTGCCATCCTTTCCACATCCTCCCCCTCTTGTCACACACACTTGGTAACCATTGGTCCATGGTCCAGCCTAATATACCTGTGTGGAGAAAACTCTAGGAGCTCTGCATGCACACAGTGTTTCTCAGAATCATTACTCAAACCTATTTAAGTGGCTCTGTGTGGGCAGGAAAGACCTTGTCTGACCTAGTTGTAACTTTCTGTTGTGTGTTTCTCCAGGACAGTGTACAGGGTGGCGTACCGTCAGGTGACCAGAGCAGTGCCAGTCTCACACTCTTACCCAGAATGCTGCCCGGGTTGGCGACGACTCCACTCACACAACTGTAACCAAGGTAATAGGGGTTTTACACTCTCCTAGCATCCCGTATGTGTGCATGTTCATTTTTGATTATTTCTCTCTGTCCTCTCCAGCGGTGTGTGGCCAGTCCTGTGTGAACGGAGGAACATGTTTAAGACCCAACCACTGCGCCTGTCCTCTGGGATGGATGGGTCGCCACTGCCAAACAGGTACACACACACAGTATTGTACAGCTAACCTAGTGGATAGCTGTACAATTCAGTCCCATTCAAAATCCTATTTTCCCTAACCTGTACTCTTAACTTTATGTTAACCCAAAAACCTAACCTTAAACCTAACCCTAGCTCCTAACCCTTAACGTAATTCTAACCCTAACAATATCAGTGACACCCAGTCTCTCCTCCCTCTCTCTGTCAGATGTGGATGAGTGCAGTGAGCAGCAGCCCTGTTCTCATCAGTGTGTGAACATGGCAGGCAGCTACCACTGTGTGTGTAGAGAGGGCTACAGGCTGGCAGGAGACACACACTCCTGTGAGAACCTTCCTCCTCCTCCTGCCTCTTCCACCCACCCCAGTCAAGAAGCAGCAAACGATCACAGACCCCCCTCCAGTGATACAGGTACACCTCCACCATTATCCTTATTCGCAGACATGATAATCAATCGTGTGTGTGCGTGTGCATGGGTGCTATGTGTGGGTGCAAGCGTGTGTGTGCACGTACATGTGTGTGTGTGCGCGCGCGTTTGTGTGTACGTGTGTTTCAGCAAAGCCTCCAATGGGAGTGAAGAAGAGGACAGACAAGACCACAGCCAGGCTCTTGGTCCATTATTACTTTTGGTACGCGCTATGCCAAACTCTACTCGTACCGTGAGTAATAATGCACTGAGACTGGTACAGACTGCAAAGTGGACCGCATGCAGTCAATAACCAACAAGGTGTGGTGGTGTATGTTATGACCAGATGGACCACACTGATAACCAGTATAAACAACGATTGATAGACCAACTGCGGTCAGCAACCAACAGTTTGTGGTCATGTACAGTATGGTATGACCTGATGAACCATGCTGATAACCACTGTTTGAACATCAGCTGGCTGTTTGATGTAGACCAGGGATGGGCAGCTTTGATGGGGGTGGGGGCCACAATAAATCGTAACTCATGATGAGGGGCTGCAGTGGCTCGTGGGTCACATTCCATACCCACACATGCAGTCAGAGCCAGCCCTAGGCTTTTGGGGCCAGGTGCTCTAAGCTAAATGTTGTTCTACTATTCTAACTTTTTATTTCACCTTTATTTAACCAGGTAGGCAAGTTGAGAACAAATTCTCATTTACAATTGCGACCTGGCCAAGATAAAGCAAAGCAGTTCAACACATACAACAACACAGAGTTACACATGGAGTAAAACAAACATACAGTCAATAATACAGTAGAAAAAAAAAATAAGTATATACAATGTGAGCAAATGAGGTGAGATAAGGGAGGTAAAGGCAAAAAAAAGGCCATGGTGGCGAAGTAAATACAATATAGCAAGTAAAACACTGGAATGGTAGATTTGCAGTGGAAGAATGTGCAAAGTAGAGATAGAAATAATGGGGTGCAAAGGAGCTAAATAAATAAATAAATACAGTAGGGGGAGGTAGTTGTTTGGGCTAAATTATAGATGGGCTATGTACAGGTGCAGTAATCTGTGAGCTGCTCTGACAGCTGGTGCTTAAAGCTAGTGAGGGAGATAAGTGTTTCCAGTTTCAGAGATTTTTGTAGTTCATTCCAGTCATTGGCAGCAGAGAACTGGAAGGAGAGGCGGCCAAAGGAAGAATTGGTTTTGGGGGTGACCAGAGAGATATACCTGCTGGAGCGCGTGCTACAGGCGGGTGCTGCTATGGTGACCAGCGAGCTGAGATAAGGGGGGACTTTACCTAGCTGGGTCTTGTAGATGACCTGGAGCCAGTGGGTTTGGCGACGAGTATGAAGCGCGGGCCAGCAAACGAGAGTGTACAGGTCGCAGTGGTGGGTAGTATATGGGGCTTTGGTGACAAAACAGATGGCACTGTGATAGACTGCATCCAATTTATTGAGTAGGGTATTGGAGGCTATTTTGTAAATGACATCGCCGAAGTCGAGGATCGGTAGGATGGTCAGTTTTACAAGGGTATGTTTGGCAGCATGAGTGAAGGATGCTTTGTTGTGAAATAGGAAGCCAATTCTAGATTTAACTTTGGATTGGAGATGTTTGATGTGAGTCTGGAAGGAGAGTTTACAGTCTAACCAGACACCTAGGTATTTGTAGTTGTCCACATATTCTAAGTCAGAACCGTCCAGAGTAGTGATGTTGGATGGGCAGGCAGGTGCAGGCAGCGATCGGTTGAAGAGCGTGCATTTAGTTTTACTTGTATTTAAGAGCAATTGGAGGCCACGGAAGGAGAGTTGTATGGCATTGAAGCTCGTCTGGAGGGTTGTTAACAGTGTCCAAAGAAGGGCCAGAAGTATACAAAATGGTGTCGTCTGCGTAGAGGTGGATCAGAGACTCACCAGCAGCAAGAGCGACATCATTGATGTATAGAGAAGAGAGTCGGTCCAAGAATTTAACCCTGTGGCACCCCCATAGAGACTGCCAGAGGCCCGGACAACAGGCCCTCCGATTTGACACACTGAACTCTATCAGAGAAGTAGTTGGTGAACCAGGCGAGGCAATCATTTGAGAAACCAAGGCTATCGAGTCTGCCGATGTGGTGATTGACAGAGTCGAAAGCCTTGGCCAGGTCAATGAATACGGCTGCACAGTATTGTTTCTTATCGATGGCGGTTAGGATATCGTTTAGGACCTTGAGCGTGGCTGAGGTGCACCCATGACCAGCTCTGAAACCAGATTGCATAGCGGAGAAGGTATGGTAGGATTCGAAATAGTCGGTAATCTGTTTGTTGACTTGGCTTTCGAAGACCTTAGAAAGGGAGGGTAGGATAGATATAGGTCTGTAGCAGTTTGGGTCAAGAGTGTCCCCCCCTTTGAAGAGGGGGATGACTGCAGCTGCTTTCCAATCTTTGGGAATCTCAGACGACACAAAAGAGAGGTTGAATAGGCTAGTAATAGGGGTTGCAACAATTTCGGCAGATAATTTTAGAAAGGGTCCAGATTGTCTAGCCCGGCTGATTTGTAGGGGTCCAGATTTTGCAGCTCTTTCAGAACATCAGCTGACTGGATTTGGGAGAAGGAGAAATGGGGAAGGCTTGGGCGAGTTGCTGTGGGGTGTGCAGTGCTGTTGACCGGGGTAAGGGTAGCCAGGTGGAAAGCATGGCCAGCCGTAGAAAAATGCTTATTGAAATTCTCAATTATAGTGGATTTATCGGTGGTGACAGTGTTTCCTGTCATCAGTGCAGTGGGCAGCTGGGAGGAGGTGCTCTTATTCTCCATGGACTTTACAGTGTCCCAGAACTTTTTTGAGTTTGTGTTGCAGGAAGCAAATTTCTGCTTGAAAAAGCTAGCCTTGGCTTTTCTAACTGCCTGTGTATATTGGTTTCTAGCTTCCCTGAAAAGTTGCATATCACAGGTGGGGGGCAGTTGCCCATCCCTGATGTAGACCTTTCTTCCCCATCTTTAATATAGGAAAACTTCCTACCATTCCAAAACGTTTCTTTAGTATCCAGTGAAACATCCTCCTCTCCCACACTTTCACACACTCAAGCTATTCTCTAAACTGCTGCATATCACTGAAGAAAAGGAAAAAAACAGCTCCCATAGATGTGCTGTGTTTGGCGTAACTTAGCAACAGGCTAAAATAACCTCCCCTGTCTAGAAGTGGCTGGATGGAGCCCAAAGAAATTCCCATTTCTCTCAGACTGTGTTAGCCAGTAAATTGTAGTACGATGAGCATACAGTACAGTACTGTACACACATAAAAAACAAATAATTTCCTCTAACATAATAATTTCCTCTACCTTATGTCTGTCTGTCTAGATAGAGATATACAGGATAGATTGTCTTACACACTTAAATACACAAAGAGAGAAAAACAGCAGTAAAAAAACATATGACAGATTGTACTTGGTGAAGGTGACGCAGGAGGAATATGTGCAGGCTCAGTATAGTTCTGTTCTCCTGGCCAACAAAGTGCAAGGCCAGCAGGCTGCTGCAGCATTAACATCAGCAGCAGTATTGTCTTGGTTAATGGCCCTGTTATATCCAGGCTGAGGTATGATGTTGATGAAGATCACCAAGAGAATAAATGCCCTGCTCAGACCTTAACAGCTCTCGTCTGAATCCCTCCATCTTTTTTCTTCCTTCTCGGTCTCTCTTCTTGGCCGGAACTTGCGTTCTCATTCCAGTTTCATCAACTTCATCTGCTGGGGGTCGCCCCCTCTACCTCCCTCCCACCCCCTCCTCCCTTTCGACTCTTGTCCCAATAGTCCACATCTGGGAGAGATTGAGCTGTTCTCAGCCTTAGCTCCGTGGCTGACCGGGGGAGACGTGGGGTTTGTACCCAGCTCTGAGCCCATAGCTCTGGGGACCTGTCATGGTGAGCAGGGGGACACTCGGTGGCTGGTTGGGACTCAGGCCAACTTAGTTCACCCCTCCTTGTCTTGTAACTGATACAGGACAACATGTTTAGCTATGATGGACTGTGTGTCTTATTCATAGTGCCCTCTCTTCCAGTTACATGGTGTGTGCGTGTGTCATTTCCCCATATCCTCGGCCCCTTTTGCAGTCTTAAGTTATGGATTTTTTACCGGCTTCACCCCTAGCACTGAATTCCCCAGCCAGCTTGTGGTTCTGTGGTTTTCTTCCCATTTGTTTCATAGCTCTGAGACTGAGGCCCCCTGTCTGCATATGAATCACTCTGGAGCAGGATCGGAGTAAGATGCTGAAGTCATTATCTATCTCGAAGACATGTCACAAGTCTAAGCTTTAGATAGAATTGGAAGGATTAACTGCACTCTCTCCCACCCGTTCCACTCTAAAAATTGTCAAAGACTCCAGCCACCCTAGTCGTGTACTGTTCTCTCTGCTACCGCACGGCAAGAGGTACCGGAGCGCCAAGTCTAGATCCAAAAGGCTTCTTAACAGCTTCTACCCCCAAGCCATAAGACTCATGAACAGCTAATCAAATGGCTACCCTGACCCCTCTTTTATGCTGTTGCTACTCTCTGTTTATAATCTATGCATAGTCACTTTAACTCTACCTACATGTACATATTACCTCGACAAACCAGTGCCCCCGCACATTGACTCTGTACCGGTATATAGCCTCGCTATTGTTATTTTACTGCTGCTGTTTAATTATTTTTTACTTTATTTTCAATTTTTTACTTGTCTATTTTTTTACCTAACACTTTTTTTTCTTAACTTCTTAAAGCATTGTTGGTTAAGGGCTTGTAAGTAAGCATTTCACTGTAAGGTCTACTACACCTGTTGTATTCGATGCATAACATTTGATTTGATCTGTCCCCAAATCTTTGTAAACTAACCCTACTGTCATATTCAGTAGGGTTCACTGTAGCAAAATGTTTTGCAACAGAAAATAAAAATCTGTGTTCTTATTGAAGCTGGTCAGGTAGTACCTCATAGTTTTCAAAAAGTTTTTTCCCTATACACAACCCCATTGTGCAGATAGAGGGTGTCTTAAATACTGCTGATCCACAGTGTGATTGTGTGTGTTGTCTACAGGTGGAGGGTATGGGCTGACTGAGAACGTCACAGAGGAGGTCCAGAGCCTGAAGAACAGAGTAGAGCTGCTGGAGCAGGTACAACTGCACCCCCTGTTCTCTACCATCACATGCATACACAGCTTTGTTTTGGGGAATTTTCAGGACTTTCTGGGGAGTAAAAATGTATTCCCATTCAAAATTCTATTTTCCCTAACCCCAAACTCTAAACATAACCTTAACCTCAAACACTAAACCTAACCTTTAAGCCAAAAATAGCATTTTAACAAATTCAGGACATTAAAAAAAAAATATATATATATATTTTCCTACCTTGTCAGAACATTCTAGTGACTTGTCAGGAGATTGTGGTCCTGATAAAGTAGGAAAACGTGTACACACACATTCACACGCTCTCTCAAACAGGCGTACATTCCCTCTCCCTCCCTATCCTTGTAAAGTCCCCCTTAAACCCTTACCAGTACCCCTCTAGCATCTCCCACCCACTCTGAGCCAGCGCCAGGCAGACACACGTTAGACTGTTATGCTGGTGTATTATCAAATACCACTCAAGATGTAATCATGAACTTTGTTAACCAACAGAGAACACACGCACTCACAAAACCCAGCATCCTTTGAAATGCCAGACTGTCATAGTGACCTTTTAAACGTCTTTTTAGTTTTTTTTAGTCATGTCGTTAATGCTCGGTGGATTACAGTAAAAGTGAATGAGGAGATGCAGGCAGCTGAAGTGGGAGGATCCGTATAATATAGCAGTACTTTCACATTGCTGTGATGGCGAGACGGATTGTGTTGGGATTTGTTGCCAATAGGAAAATAAATGAGTTGATTTCTCTGTATTGCTGTCATCCTCTCTGTTGTTGTGTTAGTCACATACACTAAACCACTTCATCTTTTCTCCTTGCCACTGCCCTTCTCTCCCTCTTCCCTTCTTTCTCCTCTCTCCTGCCTCCCTCTTCCAAACCTCTCTTCTCTCCCCATCTCCTCTCTCTCTCCATCTCCTCTCTCCTTCCCTTTTCACCTCTCCAGAAGCTCCAGTTGGTCCTGGCCCCTTTCACCAGTCTGTTCCCCATGTCGCTGGACGAGGGCGTGTCTGAGAGAACCAGCTTCCTGTCCCACTCCTTCCAGCAGCTGGATCGCATCGACTCGCTCAGCGAACAGGTCGGCTTCCTCGAGGAACGCCTCGGAACCTGTGAGTGGATAAAGACAAAGTTTAAAGACAAAGTTTTTTTTCATTGTACTCCTCTTGTTGGACAGTACAAAGTGGCCATATAATGGCTTGAAGTGGATGTGAAGTGATTTGGTTGACTATGGATAGTAACATTGATTTGTCCTTTGTTGCTAAAGGTTCCTGCCAAGAGAATTAGAAACAACAGGACTGGGTCACCCTCACCAACCAGATATCTCCACACAAGTCTGAGTCCACAACAATAACAGTAGGAATGAATGCCCCAGCCCAGCAATATGGGAGGATGAGGAAGAACATTAGTAGAACATAGGCCTATTCAGTGTTTGTGTATTCCTGTTCCTATACCAGCCCAAAGGCCAACTCGAACACTAGCTCTATGATGGGCAACCCTGTCATGTGCTATATGTCAGTGACACATACAACCCATTTACGTGTCCCTTTCCTTCACTCCCAACAGCATAATTTCATGTTATTGCTATATTACGGAGACATAGAAGAGCATATAGCATCACCACCTGTGACGGTTACAGGGGCCTCATTCTCCCATTAGCACATTACCTGAGAGTCAAAGTTCAAACTGCCAATTTCACTCTGAAGTATCTGGTTTCCATGTTTTAGGTTCACATCAGTCCACTGTCAGAGCCCCCATGGTGGGGTTCGCATGGACATCTGTATTTATGTATTTAAGTTAGAATTCCTTGTGCTTATTTCATAGAGCTACAATAGACAGTTAAAAAAATTTTACCTTGTTTTGTAACCTTTTGTAATAAAATTGATTAAATCAAAAATGTCTGGTAGAGGATTTGTGTTTGCTCCACGTGGAAGAACAAGAGATCTCATTTGAACACATTACTAGTTGCCGATTTCAATTCTATGGAGTTAAGAAACAGTCATGCGTGGTCCAAATCCCATCTGCAAAGCCTGGGTCTCCACGGCTAGGAAACACACAGCAATAAAGCACTACAACAGCTCCTTAAGAAATAAAAATGACATTTATTATTTTCCAAAGAATTCATCAAACATGTTTAATCAAGAAACACTACAATGGGCTTCTGTTGTCGTGTGTGTACGTCTAGGCCACACAGACAGCTCAGCAGGATGTCATAAGACAAGACGCCTTGGCCAGCTCAATGCGTCATAGTCATCTAAAGCCAACAGATTACACTTTAATTGCTTTGGTGAAATTCATAGAATATTTTGATAAGATTTCTTTTTAAATATAACCACACAAACTCAACATGAAAAGTGCTTTATTCATATTTAGAATACTTTAAAATCTTAAATAATTTTGTAAACAGCCAGATCAACCAACCAGGCTCTCCAAAGTAGTGCTGCAGAGCCTGTTGAGTTAACATATGATCGTCATTGAGTCAATGACGCTTTTAGCTGACACACTAGAAAGTTAAGCTACAAAACATCATGAAAATAATCATAAAAAGATTAATAGGCTAACTATTGACCATTGTCTAAAAATCAATGACAGTATACATTTGTTTGAAACCAATTTGGTAGCATCTTTGATGAACATTCAAACCTCTAAGATTTTTAAAAAGACACCACTGCATTAAGATAACCATGAAAGGCTTACTATTGTTAATATATACTTCTATTAACAAAAATGAATGTCACAGATGTATTTGATATCTTCAGACCGACTGGCGTATGTATATTCCTTACATGGTGGTACTGGCCTTCAAGGACATGAGGAAAGCCCGAGCCTTGAGTTGATTTACTCCTCAGAACCAAGTAAGCCAAAAGCCCAGCAGGTGCCGGTAAAGCTACTGTAGCCAATCGACTATGAAGAGGCCTCGTATACAGGGTTATTACCAGACAAAGCATAGATGTTTTCACTTCTACAGCATGAGCGGCTCAACAGGGTTGGAGTTAATCAATTCAGGAAGTAAACTGAAATTCTAATTAAACATGTTTCAGAGAAGCACTGAGGATAATTGAAGTAGATGTTTTTTGGATTGACTGAATTTAAATTGATTGACCCTCAACCATGTTCCTCAGAAAGTTTGGGTGCACAACAAAGAAAAATGCTGGAGATAAAATTAAGTGTTCAATTACTTTACCTTCATTTTAAATAAAAACAATGAATCATTGACATTTCTTTGTGTCAGAAACCAACTGTATGCAAAACAACATTCCATTGAAATAAGTTATACTTAAAATTAAAAAAAGATTGAAAAATAAAAAGAGTTAATGCAATAAGTAGTACAAAAATAATCCTGAAATACATTCTCAGACGTGGTGTTTTTGACAGGCAAAAAGCTTCAAGCGACGTCATTTTAGCCAACTGTAATGTAAAGGCAGTGAATATTAAAAATGTCAAGATCTGGATACAAATTATAAGAAGCTGCGTTGCCATACATTAAAAGTATTTCAGTCACTCCAGTCATCTGTCTACTAATTACAGAATATAAAACCTCTCACAAGTTTATGAACTTCAATCCCAACTTTGATTATTATTACCTTGAATACAAGGCCAAAAATGTTCAGCCAATTCCTCGCTTCCTTTAAAAATAGACCACGCCTTTTCCCCACAGTCAGAGTTCTACATATCATACACCATCCATCGATAAAAACTACATTTAATATTCTCAGTTCTGTTTTGGGTATCATAATTGGTCAGAAAACCACAGTATGTATTGATAGACATCTATGCGTGTATCCCTCTTCCCCATTCCCCTATAATAGGAAAAGCACCGGTTTATCAAGTATAAAGCCAAGGTAACCACTCTGACAGCAGCCCTTCTATACTGAACAAAAATATAAATGTAACATGCAAAGTGTTGGTCCCATGTGTCATGAACTGAAATAAAATATCCCAGAAAATGTTCCATTGGCACAAAAAGCTTGTCTCTCAAATTTTGAGCACAAATTTGTTTACATCCCTATTAGTGAGCATTTCTAAATTGTCAAGGTAATTTGTCCACGTGACAGGTGTGGCATATCAAGAAGCTAATTAAACAGCATGATCATTACACAGGTACACCTTGTGCTGGGGACAATAAAAGGCCACTAAAATGTGCAGTTGTCACAACACGATACCACAGATGTGTCAAGATGAGGAAACATGCAATTAGCATGCTGACTGTAGGAACGTCCAACAGAGCTCTTGCCAGGGAATTGAATGTTCATTTCTCCACCATAAGCCATCTCTAATGTCAATTTAGAGAATTTGGCAGTATGTACAACTGGCTCACAACTGGCTGTGCCCCTGCCCAGTCATGTGAAAGCCATAAATTAGTGCCTAATGATTTTATTTCCTGATTTCCTTCTATGAACTGTAATTCAGTAAAATCTTTAAAATTGTTGCATGTTGCATTTATATTTTTGTTCAGTATAGTTATTACCATGTAACAATAAGGAACATTTGGCCAGGCAAAGAATGCACAAGACTTAGCTAATAAATGTTACTGTGCTGTTAAGATGCAGCGATTGTTTTAGCAATTGATAATTTACTGCGGGGGAGGGGGGGAAATTGTACAACATATTAGGGTTTATGTAACATAACTATGGGGACTGCTATCATGATGGTTACCAAAATACAGGTTGGTGTTCAGTTTGAGGAGAATTTGATTCACCTCTTCTGAGATGTGTTTTTGGGGTGTAGGCTGGGACAAGCAGGGTTTATAAGTAGTTAGTAAAAACTCAAGATTAACATTAAAACAAAACTTAACCACATCAAACAAGATCAGATTTCAGATGATCAGACTCCTGATATCATCACGATACCATCGTCTCCGCAGTGCAGCAAGGACTCCAGACTTTCCATTGGAAACCGTAAAACCGATCAATCACTAACAGATCACCGTGTTACATTTAAAACACTGCCCTCAATAGAACACTTTGTACTGTACCCGTGTTACATCTAGATCACTTCCCAATGTGTTACTGTTAAAGCACTAACACACTTTTTCCAACAAAAACCAGAGTTCCTATTAGACAAATTCAAGTAGGTCCCTCCGTTTCATTCAGTTTGCTCCATTTGCTTTGTTTGGCTCTTAAAACGGTATCCGTTGCAAGATGTAATGAATACATCCTAGAACTCTTACACTTTGGAGCAGTTTAGATTGAACAGTTGGACATTGCACGTCATAAAAATCACCTTTTATATATCTTAAATAGGTTCTCCATGCACGAAGAACAGAACTTTAAGACATAAAAGTCACATTAAAAAAATTAACACAAGACCATACGATGTAGATATAAATAAAGAGAAATATAGAACACAGCTGAAAAAACAACAACACTTCGCTCAATGTTACATGCAGGTTATTTCTTAGGCGGATAGAAAATAAGAATGAAGAAAATCTGTGTAGTACACTGAAAATGCACAACGTTTGGAAACTGATAAGTCCAGTAAAGTCCATGAATTCACTGAGGATGGTTCTTGTCTTCGTTGTATCCCTTGTTGTTTGGCGTGGTACAGTATATCAGGCATGGTACAGTATATCAGGCATGGTACAGTATATCAGGAATGGTACAGTATATCAGGCATGGTACAGTATATCAGGCATGGTACAGTATATCATGGTACAGTATATCAGGCATGGTACAGTATATCAGGCATGGTACAGTATATCAGGCATGATACAGTATATCAGGCATGGTACAGTATATCAGGCATGATACAGTATATCAGGCATGGTACAGTATATCATGGTACAGTATATCAGGCATGGTACAGTATATCATGGTACAGTATATCAGGCATGGTACAGTATATCATGGTACAGTATATCAGGCATGGTACATTATATCATGGTACAGTATATCAGGCATGGTACAGTATATCATGGTACAGTATATCAGGCATGGTACAGTATATCATGGTACAGTATATCAGGCATGGTACATTATATCATGGTACAGTATATCAGGCATGGTACATTATATCATGGTACAGTATATCAGGCATGGTACAGTATATCAGGCATGGTACAGTATATCATGGTACAGTATATCAGGCATGGTACAGTATATCATGGTACAGTATATCATGCATGGTACAGTATATCAGGCATGGTACAGTATATCATGGTACAGTATATCAGGCATGGTACAGTATATCATGGTACCGTATATAAGGCATGGTACATTATATCATGGTACATTATATCATGGTACAGTATATCATGGTATAGTAAATCATGCATGGTACATTATATCATGGTACCGTATATAAGGCATGGTACATTATATCATGGTATAGTAAATCAGGCATGGTACATTATATCATGCATGGTACAGTATATCATGGTACAGTATATCATGGTACAGTATATCATGGTACAGTATATCAGGCATGGTACATTATATCATGGTACATATCATACATGGTACAGTATATCATGCATGGTACATTATATCATGGTACCGTATATAAGGCATGGTACATTATATCATGGTACAGTATATCAGGCATGGTACATTATATCATGGTACAGTATATCAGGCATGGTACATTATATCATGGTACCGTATATAAGGCATGGTACATTATATCATGGTACAGTATATCAGGCATGGTACATTATATCATGGTACAGTATATCATGGTACAGTATATCATGATACAGTATATCAGGCATGGTACATTATATCATGGCACAGTATATCAGGCATGGTACAGTATATCATGGTACAGTATATCAGGCATGATACAGTATATCAGGCATGGTACAGTATATCATGGTACAGTATATCAGGCATGGTACAGTATATCATGGTACAGTATATCAGGCATGGTACAGTATATCATGGTACAGTATATCAGGCATGGTACATTATATCATGGTACAGTATATCAGGCATGGTACATTATATCATGGTACAGTATATCAGGCATGGTACAGTATATCATGGTACAGTATATCAGGCATGGTACAGTATATCATGCATGGTACAGTATATCAGGCATGGTACAGTATATCATGGTACAGTATATCAGGCATGGTACAGTATATCATGGTACCGTATATAAGGCATGGTACATTATATCATGGTACATTATATCATGGTACAGTATATCATGGTATAGTAAATCAGGCATGGTACATTATATCATGGTACAGTATATCATGCATGGTACATTATATCATGGTACCGTATATAAGGCATGGTACATTATATCATGGTATAGTAAATCAGGCATGGTACATTATATCATGCATGGTACAGTATATCATGGTACAGTATATCATGGTACAGTATATCATGGTACAGTATATCAGGCATGGTACATTATATCAGGCATGGTACATTATATCATGGTACAGTATATCATGCATGGTACATTATATCATGGTATAGTAAATCAGGCATGGTACATTATATCATGCATGGTACAGTATATCATGGTACAGTATATCATGGTACAGTATATCATGGTACCGTATATAAGGCATGGTACATTATATCATGGTACAGTATATCAGGCATGGTACATTATATCATGGTACAGTATATCATGCATGGTACATTATATCATGGTACCGTATATAAGGCATGGTACATTATATCATGGTACAGTATATCAGGCATGGTACATTATATCATGGTACAGTATATCATGGTACAGTATATCATGATACAGTATATCAGGCATGGTACATTATATCATGGCACAGTATATCAGGCATGGTACAGTATATCATGGTACAGTATATCAGGCATGGTACATTATATCATGGTACATTATATCATGGTACAGTATATCAGGCATGGTACATTATATCATGGTACAGTATATCATGGTACAGTATATCAGGCATGGTACAGTATATCATGGTACAGTATATCAGGCATGGTACAGTATATCATGGTACAGTATATCAGGCATGGTACAGTATATCATGGTACAGTATATCATGGTACAGTATATCAGGCATGGTACATTATATCATGGTACAGTATATCAGGCATGGTACATTATATCATGGTACAGTATATCAGGCATGGTACAGTATATCATGGTACAGTATATCAGGCATGGTACAGTATATCATGGTACAGTATATCAGGCATGGTACAGTATATCAGGCATGGTACAGTATATCATGGTACAGTATATCAGGCATGGTACAGTATATCATGGTACAGTATATCAGGCATGGTACATTATATCATGGTACATTATATCATGGTACAGTATATCAGGCATGGTACATTATATCAGGCATGGTACAGTATATCATGGTACAGTATATCAGGCATGGTACAGTATATCATGGTACAGTATATCAGGCATGGTACAGTATATCATGGTACAGTATATCAGGCATGGTACATTATATCATGGTACAGTATATCATGCATGGTACATTATATCATGGTACAGTATATCAGGCATGGTACAGTATATCATGGTACAGTATATCAGGCATGGTACATTATATCATGGTACATTATATCATGGTACAGTATATCAGGCATGGTACATTATATCATGGTACAGTATATCATGGTACAGTATATCAGGCATGGTACAGTATATCATGGTACAGTATATCAGGCATGGTACAGTATATCAGGCATGGTACAGTATATCAGGCATGGTACAGTATATCATGGTACAGTATATCAGGCATGGTACATTATATCATGGTACAGTATATCATTGAGCTATTGTGATAAGGTGGTTGAGAAGCCAGTGTGGTTGGTATGTATGTAAGTAAGTAACAATATAGAGTGGATTCCACTGAGACACAGATAAGGAACAAGTCCCTAAGTCTACTACTGTTGATCTCATCTCGTTCCTCTGTTGCCCTCCACCTCCAGACCCCCTGGTCCCCCAGACCCCATGGTCCCCCAGGTCCCCCTCTTCTTCACAGAGACAATAGGCTGGAATGCAGAACAGGGGAGGATACACTGGGGTTGGGTGGGATGTGGTGTTGAGCAGGGGGAACTGTTGTGTGTGCATGTTAAAGCAGGGTGGTTGTGTGTTGTGCGTGTCTGAGAGCGCATTAAGAAAAAAGGTTAGGCAGCACCAGAAGAAGGTACAAATATCCACTGGCGACATTTACGAAAATCTAAAGTCAAGCCGGAGGAAGGGAGAGGGAAACAAGCGAAAGCACAACTACTGCCATAAAATCAGACAACCATAAAGCCACTTAAAAACAGATAAACAAAACAAAATGGTGGACAACAGAGCTATCCAAAAGGAATGCATGATGAACCCACATCACATCCATACCATTCTAACCTGCAGATCAAACAGAGCTGCTGCAGTGAGAGGTCAGGGCTGGAATGTACTAGGCTGGGTCAGACCAGGAACCAACCTGGACCAGGCCAACACATCAGAAAACAGAGAAGAGTTCATGACGTAGACCCGGTGTGTGCGTTCTGTCCTGGTAGAGATACACTCAAATATATTGGCACCCTTGCACGATTCACTATGTCTTTTAAGATAAGTTGACATTTTAAAAACATTTGGTGTACACACATGTATTTGTTTGATTTACAACTGCACAGGACCAATACATTTTTCTTCTAAAATTGAGATTTTTCACTTCAAAAGTAAAAAAAGATTGCCTGACCTAAATTATTAAAAATTAATTTGGTTGGTTGGAAGCAATTGTCTTGTTTCGGTGTAATTTCTCTCACCCGTGGTAAGTTGCAGGTGCCTTAAGGGTAAGACAGCCATTCAACCAGTTTTGAAAACAGAACATTCTGCGCCATTGTAAAGTGCGAGGGTGCCAATATATTTGAGTAGGAAGGGAGGGAGCTGGGACTATGTGGAGGGGAGAGAAGAGGGGGGGGAAGAGTTTGGTGTCTTGGACAGGAAAATGAGGAGGGAGGTTGTTCATGTTTAGTGGTGCAAGGAGGGCCCGTTGCTCTGGGTTACGGGGGCAGAGCCAGAGATGTCTAGGAAGACGGAGCGCATGAGGTCGTAGGACTTGTCGGAGAGGTCGGCCACGTCGTCTGACGTCATGCCCTTCGTCTCAATCTTCGGAAGGATCTTCAGTGTGATGGTCCCTTGTTAGAGCATAGCATAGCATAAACATCAATATCATCACAACAACCCTCATCATCGTGTCTGCATGGAAGCAAAGGACAACTTCTTTCGATAAATAATATCATGAGCCATTAACGTCAAGAGTAGCTGGATAACCCCTTTTCAATATGAACTACAAACATCTGTACCTGAGTTGAACTGCTTTTCTTTCCGTAGATAGAAGTTACTGTAGGAGGAGAACACAATGGGAATGATAGGAGCCTGGAACAGAGACAGAAGCAAGAAAGGGAGAGAAGCAAGAAATAGAATTACCATGACAGTTCGTTCCACATTCGATTTAAGCCCAGGGTACCAAAATACCATTATTTTTTTCCAAGATCACAAACCAACAAGTATAATCTACTTTTTAAGGATGCTTCCCTCCCTCAGGCAAGACAAAGACAAACATGAACACACAGACAAAGACATGCATGGCTGACTGGCCTACACAGACTGTCGGTACACATATCTATGGGCACGCACGCACATGCACCATCTTCTCCAGCCCTACCTAGAGATATCGTTAGCGCTGCATTGGAGCACAAGTCATGTGTTAATGATACGGGAAACACAAATATACACCATTCTGCAGAGATCTACTATACGGATTAGGGTTTTGAGTTGACCCTTCCTTAGACATTTCTGTGTTAGTTAATATGGACCAGCAGGTCTTGGTTACTGTGTTCCGTCTTTCTCAGATTTATCCACATCTACACACAACCTTTGCGCATGCAGGCGCACAAGGTCTACATTGAATACAGGCTACACAGACAGACTGTACAATAAACACACACACACTTCGACACCTCATAACCTGGAGTGAACCTGCGGTGTCGGTCTGGCTCTGTTTCATGTAACGTTGTTCTTTACATTTATGTCACCCGTCTCCCTCCCTCAGTCTTTCATTCTCCCCAACACTCATCCTATATCACCCTCCATCTTTAACCTTAGAAACCCTTTCCATTAGGCTCTCTCTCTCCCACTGTATTGCTCCCTCGGTCTTTGCTTCTCTCAGTCTCTCTTACTCTGGCTCTCTTTGTCTTCCATCTATGCCAAAGGTAGTGAAAATGTCCTCTGCAATTCATATGATGTTCAGTCAGTATCCATGCTAGGTTGTTAGGTCCCCCTTGTGAACACTGGAATAGAGGCATGCACGCACACACACGGCCCTGTGGCTCACTTGCGCTTGCACTGCCAGGTGGAAGGCTCCCTTCTTGAAGGGCAGCAGGTCGCCCCTCTGGTTCCGCGTACCCTCCGGGAACACCCACAGACGGATCTACAGGGGGCAAAGGTTAGGGGTCAAAGGTGAGGCCTATGTGGAAGCATGGAAACAGTATTTAAATATCAGTGGTGGAGAAAGGTCTAGACACTAAACCAGAAATAAGCATTAGAAAAAAACAAATATCAATTATTCAAACTTGGGTTAAGTTTCAGGATATACTGGCTTGGGAATGAAATTCATTTGTTGTTCAAAGTCTTATGATCTAACAGTATGTCACTCCCTATCATACATTATTGGGCTTTCAGAATGGAGTTAGTCTTTAGATTGGAAGGCTCCAGAGCACAGCACGGGTTTCCGAATTAATCCGGTCCAATAGGTTTGTCCTGTTGAATTACCTGGTCATCCAGCATGGTCTTGGCAGCATCGGCCATGACACTCTTGGCGTCTCTTGTCTTCTTGCGGTTGATGAAGACGATGCCGCCCAGCCAGCACACGATGCCCACAGTGCCAGCGTACACCAGCTCCTTCTTGGCAACCATGGTGCAGCGATCTGGGAGGACCTCCATTAGACCTGGGGGTTGGAAAGGATCTGTTAGTGGATCTGTTACAGGACCTCCATTAGACCTGAGAGAGAACATGATCTTTGAGAGGATCTGTTAATGGATAGGATCAAGCCTATTAGATCTGTCAAGCATTTACACAGGCAGCCCAATATCTTTTTCACTAATTAGTCTTTGGACCACTCAGATCAGCACTGAAAAAGAGCTGATGTGAAAAGATGTGTTTTGATTGGTCAAAAGACCAATTAGTGAAAAAATATAAAAATTGGGCTGCCTGTGTAAATGAAGCATTCAAGGATCTTTAAGCTCTGATTGCTGGGATATTTCATCTGTATGAAATCTTCATCATGTTTGGTTGAATCTAAAACTTAACTTCTACTTCCTCCCAATCCCGGATCCGGGAGCACCCCCATCAGTAAAAAAGCTGACTAGCATAGCCTAGCATAGCGTCACAAGTAAATACTAGCATCTAAATATCATTAAATCACAAGTCCAAGACACCAGATGAAAGATACACATCTTGTGAATCCAGCCATCATTTCTGATTTTTAAAATGTTTTACAGGGAAGACACAATATCTAAATCAATTAGCTAACCACGTTAGCAAAAGACACAACTTTTTTTACTCCACCATTTTTTTCCTGCATAGGTAGCTATCACAAATTCGACCAAATAAAGATATAAATAGCCACTAACCAAGAAACAACTTCATCAGATGACAGTCTGATAACATATTTATTGTATAGCATATGTTTTGTTAGAAAAATGTGCATATTTCAGGTATAAATCATAGTTTACCATTGCAGCCACCATCACAACTCTCACCAAAGCGACTAGAATAACTACAGAGAGCAACGTAAATTACCTAAATACTCATCATAAAACATTTCTGAAAAATACACAGCGTACAGCAAATGAAAGACAAAGATCTTGTGAATCCAGCCAATATTTCAGATTTTTTAAGTGTTATACAGCGAAAACACAATATAGCATTATATTAGCTTACTACAATAGCCAACCACACAACAGCATTGATTCAAGCCAAAAATAGCGATAACGTATAAACCAGCAAAATATATTAATTTTTTCACTAACCTTCTCAAACTTCTTCAGATGACAGTCCTATAACATCATATTACACAATACATAGAGTTTGTTCGAAAATGTGCATATTTAGCGGCACAAATCGTGGTTATACAATATGAATAGTAGCCAAAATGCAAACAAAATGTCGGGAGAAATCTTGGGAGAGGCACCTATTCTAATCGATAACTAATCATAAACTTGACTAAAAAATACAGGTTGGACAGCAAATGAAAGATACATTAGTTCTTAATGCAATCGCTGTGTTAGATTTTTAAAATTAACGTTACTACAACATACAGCGTGCGTTAAAGCGAGACCGCACCTAGATTAATGGCAGAATATGAGTTCTACATTTTTCAACAGAACAACGAATTAACATCATATATAGTTCTTACTTTTTGATGAACTCCCATCAGAATCTTGGGCAAGGTGTCCTTAGTCCAAAAGAATCGTTGCTTGGTTGTAGATTGTCCTCTTCAACGTTCGAATTAGCAGTAAACATTAGCCATGTGGCAAAGACGTGTCCGACTCACTAAAACGCAGTACAAATAAATATCCGAAAATCGCAATATACCGATATAAACTGATATAACTCGGTTTAATATAACAACATTATGATGTCTTTAACACCTATATCAAATAAAAACAGAGCCGGATATATCTAAGAGCTATAAAGGGAGCTTTCTATAACGATAGCCAGAGGTCCTTCCTGCGTCAGAGCGAAGTGAACAAAGGCCGGACCCCACGTTCCCAGGCCATTTATAACCTCTCAGATCTGCCTAGAAACACCATTTCAATTCTCACTATTCGCTGACATCCAGGGGAAGGCGTATGCAGTGCATCTCAACCAATAGAAGACAGGCAGATTTATAAATGGATCTCAGAACAGCCAGCAGAATTCAGCACTCACATCCTCATAGGAAAATTGCTCTAACTCCAGTTCTGTTTTACTCACAGATATAATTCAAACGGTTTTAGAAACTAGAGTGTTTTCTATCCAATAGTAATAATAATATGCATATTGTACAAGCAAGAATTGAGTACGAGGCAGTTTAATTTGGGAACGAAATTATTACAAAGTGCCAACAGCACCCCCTATTGAGAAAAGGTATTAAGAACCAACCATGCATGTAACTGAATTAACAGTTTCGCACAATGATTTCATTGACACCACTGAATGATTTGGAATGAGACCAATACCCTGACTACACCGCTCACGTCGCTTGTGCGAGCGATGCAAAATACATTTAGAAATCTATGTTATTCAATTATTGCACCCACACTGATTGCGAGCGTCTGCGACACCAAGGGCTAAAATAGAAGTCCTTTCTATTTCTGACGCAGATCGCGCTGCAAGTCCTGCCTCTCCCATCTCCTCATTGGTTTATAGAAGCAGGTACCCACGTGCCATCTCCTCATTGGTTATACCCATGTGGGTGATTGAAAGACAAACTGTGTTGCCGGTCGTCGTGGTAATACTATGAAAGTTTAGATGCCAATCACCATATAAGTTCAAAGATGAAAAAGCCTGGAAGGAGCAGAGATGATTAGAAACAATTTGGTTGACCGTTTGTGTGGATTAATTGTCAGAGTAGAGGACCTTGTGCATTTCAGGTAAAGTAACAACTTAATGTTTATATCCCAGGACAAATTAGCTAGCAAGTGCAAGCTAACTAGCTAAATTGCCATAAATGTTTAATGCTTTTCGTCCTGTCCCCAAATTAAATGTAATTGGTTCAGAGTTTGTTTTGATATTTTAACCTGCGTGTCCTGATCGCGTTTGGTGTAGGGGGACAAAATAAATGTATGCACGATTGTGCACGCACCCAGCCGGTTTGGGTTCCGTGTTAGGCCTTTAATGCACAGTGGTCTGATTAGACTTGGGCCTTTAAAACAAATTCATCAAAATGTTATTGGTCGTGTACACATTATCAAAATGTGCAGCGAAATGCTTATGTTTCTTTCTTCAACAGTGCAGTAACATCTAAGAATACAAACAAATCCCCAAAATAAAAAATAAATTAAGAAACATCAGAAGGAGCGATGTCAAAGTCTGGAATATGTAAGGGATTATCAACGAGGGGATGTGTGTTTTATGGAAAATAATGAATAACGTAGAAGGTTTGTTCGACAACGCACTAACGGAGTGGAACTAACCATCCACAGAGTTGCATTACTTTCCAGAGGACCCATAGCCCCTTGTTGATTATCCCTTACATATTCCAGACTCTGTTAAATTATAGCCATGGTACAGTGTCACATTTGCCCCAGAAATGTGTACACTTGCCAGTGACAATGAACTATTGCCATTCAATTATTCCGTGCTTGATATACTGTGTGTTATAGGAAAATTGTGCACACTCTAGAATGCACTTCAAGCAAATCTGAAAAAAGTATTCAACAATGCCATGGTATAAAAATATGTACACCGAACATAAATAAATGTAACAATTTCAATTTACTGAGTTACACAGTTCATATAAAGAAATCAGTCAATTTAAATAAATTCATTAGGCCTTAGTCTATGGATTTCACATGACTGGGAATACAGATTTGCATCTGATGTTCACACAGTACCAGTCAAAAAAGTTTGGACACCTACTCATTCAAAGGTTTTTCATGGCAACCATGTTGCAGAGATCAAACCCAATCGAGATGGTTTGGGATGAGTTGGACCACCGAGTGAAGGAAAAGCAGCCAACAAGTGCTTAGCATATGTAGGAACTATTTCAAGACGGTTGTAAAAGCAATCTAGGTGAAGCTGGTTGAGAGAATGCCAAGAGTGTGCAAAGCTGTCATCAAGGCAGAGGGTGGCTATAAAAGTTCTAAATATGCTTTATGATTTGTTCATGACCCTAGGGTGGCAACACAAATTATCAATGGGGCTTTCTCCACTTATACTTTTCAATCCAACTCCAAACAAAAATAATATTCAGCATTTTCAATCAATCTCTGCATTTCTATTATCATTTCCACACATTATGATGTTTGCAAAAAATATACATTCCTAGTTAATTGGTGATCTGTTGTAAATATGATTATTCTAATTATATAGTTGGAATATCGTGGGCAGGACCAATGAATAAACCAGGGAGGAATTATTGACAGGGTAGGAACCAAAGTGTTGGTCAGTGTTTCCAGGTGACCCTTACTTCATGTAGTTAGCTAGCTATCCAGCCAACATATTAATGCTTCGCCTATTTCTCTCTGATAAGATACCGTTGCACAAACATGCTGTAATGGGAATTTTAATGTTTGTGCTTTTCTTATAACTACATTTCTGTGTTATGTATTCAGTGCGCTAGGACCAATCCAAGGTATAAAACTCCCATAGCCTACTTCAGAGAACATGCCGAAAAGTTCAAACAAAAAGGAAAACAGACGAGGTACTACACAAAGAGAAAGCAGGCATGATTCTCTTACATTTTGAGCTCACGGCAAGATAGCACCAGAGCCTGCCTTACTAACAGGTTCCCACTAGATAACAGCCACAAAGCCATGAATAGCATGAGGTGTGGCTAACGTAAGCCACCTTGAGCTAGCTACCAAGCTAGCCTACAAACTATGTAGCCACAGTAGATCTTCCATACGACGTTGAGAAATAGTGCATTGTAGGTCGTTTAGAAGTGATCTGGAAATAAGTTCATAAATATGTAATAACCCCAAAACATACCTATGTTTGTACTTATAGGTAACCAGATCGTGACTATAACTAAGTTACTACGTCTTTGACCACACTGTTACATTGGTGAGTAAAAACTCATGCTACCTACCCTTTAAAGCTAGAATGGTGCTCCTAAATAAAATATTTAGGCACATAGGGGAGTAAAATGGTCACACTGTAGAGCCCTGTATTTGTTTGAGGTGGCTGATACAAATCAGTAAAGTTTCGCATTTGATTGGTCTGGAATTTGGTACTGGGTCAAGTCGCCATGCCTTGTAGTGAGAGTTATAGGGCTGTCCCCGACAAAAAAATAATAATCTTGGGTCGACCAAGAGTCGTCTGTTCCTTCGACTGGTCAAAAATTAAACTTGTATTTTTCGATATGTAGACACACCCTATGCATTTTAATAAAATCAACTATATGTAGGCTACGGAGCTTGTCTGATGCTTTAAGCAGACGTCATTATTTAAAATCAGACACACAAAGGACTCAAGAGGGAGCCAGAAATCAAGATCGCCTAACCAGAAGAAAACCTGTTCCCGACCCACCTCCTCCAGCTGCTGCTTGCCTTCACAGATTCTGTCATTAGGCTACTGAAGTGGCCGCTAATAGGCTACACCAGGGGTCGGCAACCTTTTCCATTTGGAGTGCCAATTTTTCTTACCCAGGGATGCAAACTGGTGAGGGCCCAAAAAGGTGACACAAACAAATCCCAGGTTTTAACTAATTAAACAAAGAATACTGTGTACATGATCAGTCTGTGTGTAACATAAAAAGTGGTTAATGTGAACCTAACTCACAGCTAAAAAAAATTAAGGAAAGCAATCCAATGTCATTTGTTACCTAGACTTCACTGCAAATGACACTCAAGTCTTAACAAACAAACACAGTAATATTGCAGTTAGACATGACAGCCTTTATAATAGAATGTTTGTGACCACACACACACACACACACACACACACACACACACACACCTAAATACTGCACTTGGGGAAAAAACATCTTAAAAGTAGAAATAGAATGAAACAAACAGGCATTCCATTTTGCTCTATTATAGTGGCCACTATAGACATCGATCAAGTGCACAAGGCTACATGTATGCAAAAATAACATTCACTGAGTAAAAAATTTAATAATCCCCCTCAAATCCCAAAGGTGTTACTTTCAAGTTCAAGAAAACAAAAGCAATATCTTTGGGCTACACTGCACGTTATTACATTGTACAACAGATGTCCACAGAAAGTGTACAATGTGCCAGTAGAGCATGATACCCTTTGTTGGCATAATTGATCTTTCAGGCAGAGAGTACACCTGGCATACCCCTTTTTATTAAGCAACGACCTAATTTTCACCTAATGCTCTCATTCTGAAAATTAACCACATACTGTAGAGGCAAAACATTAGTTCACAGATAGTAGTTAGTTCGTTAGCTAGTTAACATTTGACACAGATTGCCAGGGTCCAGGCAGGAAGCAACTAATGCGTTAACTTGAGGAACGGCAAGGAGTTGTATACCAGTTAACGTTAATAGTATAGCAAATTGGTTAGGTTACTAACGCTAGCTCATCTGACGTTGTAACGTTAGCTAGCTAGCTGTCGGACTTTATTAGCCAGCTAATTTTCTCTGGCTAGCTAACAGAGAATTTGATCCAGCTACTATAGCAAGATACTTAACAATGCTAACAATATTGTTCCACCACACTTTCTCCCTAACCTCAAACTTTCCAAATGCCAGTTGTTTTTCGGTTACAGCTCATGAAGTACACTTCATCACCTTCTCACCCCCGTCTCCATGGTCAGGCTTCTCACCTACCTCTTTGTTATCGTTCGGCAAACTGCCTTTACACCCGACTGCTGTCTTTCCAGAGCGCTCACTGATTCTGTAATTAGCAAATTGGTTGTCTCTTCTCTCTTCAGTCGCGTGCTGCATTCTGTTATGTGAAGGATTGGCTGAGCCTTGGATACAGACAGTATCGCTTACATACGCGCATCACTCGTTCGCTTACAGCCAGTAGTGATCCAAAGCCCCCCCCCGAACTTTTCTCATCGGATCTACACGATTCACGTAGGTCACCAAATTTGGATTCAAAATGGCAAATTTCGCCGAAAAGATAACTAGTTTGCATCCCTGCTTACCATTTCTATCGATCTGTGTGCCAGTTATGATTTATGTGAACATATTCGTGGAAGTTTAATTTCTTTATATTAAAGTCTTTGTATCTCAAAATCATTGTCATGTGATTAATACAAATTCTATCTAAAAGTAACTTATTGCCTATGAAACTATGAAAGATTGCCTATATAAAGCCAACAAATAAAAACAATGCAGCCTACAGATAGAAAATATCCTGATAAAAATAAATCACATCATGGCCTGTCTGCAAGGAACATGAAGCATTGTATTAAATATCAAATTGGTCCAGCCACAAGCTTGCACTAACAAACTTGCAGCATTGTATAAAATATTCTGGAACCTCAGATTTTCCAGTGCCAGTGAGATCCAGACAGACACAGCTGTAGGCTATTAGTGCAAGGGATAAGAAGTAAACAGGTAGGTCTCTTATGACTTTCCACCAGATCAGAGCAGGACTTTCTTTTCCCCTTTCACCCTGAGTGGTTATCGAAAGGGAGAGGGCTGGAAAGGTTCAAATAGGCTACATTGAGGAACTATTGTCATTCTCAATGGATGTAAAAACATACTTTGTTTACTTGCCGTTTGATGTGAAGAAGAAATTACTTTGAGAAGCGCCACAGCTCATTAGTGTTGGTGAGTCAAGACACTCAGAAATATTATCAGATCCCCAAATGGGCACATCTATAAACATACATTTGCACGCAGGCTAGGTAGCCTAGGCCTACTTCTGCGCATAATCAGGTGCGCTTCCTTACTCAACATTGAGAGGAGCGCTCCAAAACGAAACAATTCATAAATTGACAACTCGTAAATGGAATGAAATAAAACGTGTGTAGCCTAGGTTGTGTAAAACGTGTGTAGCCTAGGTTGTGTAAAACGTGTGTAGCCTAGGTTGTGTAAAACGTGTGTAGCCTAGGTTGTGTAAAACGTGTGTAGCCTAGGTTGTGTAAAACGTGTGTAGCCTAGGTTGTGTAAAACGTGTGTAGCCTAGGCTCTGCAAACAACGTGTCCACTCCGAAATGACAACTGTAAAAGACTAATAATAAATTGAATGCATTAACAGAAGTTCCGGTAACCAAACAAACATTGTAACTAGAAATGATGGGAATTAACGGTACCTGTACTACTGGTGAGCCATCCCCGTGGCCTACACAATGGATTAGTCCACAGACAGGTGTCAATCAAAAAAGTATAATTTTAACAACTGCCCGACTAAAAAAAAAATTGGGCCCAACAGCCTATCCACCAAACAGTCGACCAGTCGACTAAATAGGGTGAGCCCTAGAGAGTTGTCTGTAGCCAATGTAATTAGTAGTGTATTGATCATTTGAGCGAGTCTGGTCTGTATCGCTGGCATGTGTCTGGATGGTTGTTTGTTTTGGTGTCCTGTCAACCCAGTTGGCCCAACAAAGTGCTCTTTGAGGCCAGGAGCAGAGAGAGAAGCTAGAGGCAAAAGGCCGGGGTTGTTCATGAGGAGGGAAGCTAGGGACAGAAGGTCGGGGTTGTTCATGGGGTGCGAAGCTAGGGACAGTAAGCCAGGTTGTTCATGGGGTGCGAAGCTAGGGACAGAAGGTCGGGGTTGTTCATGGGGTGCGAAGCTAGGGACAGAAGGTCGGGGTTGTTCATGGAGTGCGAAGCTAGGGACAGAAGGTCGGGGTTGTTCATGGAGTGCGAAGCTAGGGACAAGTAAGCCAGGTTGTTCATGGAGTGCGAAGCTAGGGACAGAAGGTCGGGGTTGTTCATGGGGTGCGAAGCTAGGGACAGAAGGTCGGGGTTGTTCATGGAGTGCGAAGCTAGGGACAAGTAAGCCAGGTTGTTCATGGGGTGCGAAGCTAGGGACAGAAGGTCAGGGTTGTTCATGAGAAGGGAAGCTAGGGACAAGTAAGCCAGGTTGTTCATGGGGTGCGAAGCTAGGGACAGAAGGTCGGGGTTGTTCATGAGGAGGGAAGCTAGGGACAAGTAAGCCAGGTTGTTCATGGGGTGCGAAGCTAGGGACAGAAGGTCGGGGTTGTTCATGAGGAGGGAAGCTAGGGACAGAAGGCCAGGGTTGTTCATGGGGTGCGAAGCTAGGGACAGAAGATCGGGGTTGTTCATGAGGAGGGAAACTAGGGACAGAAGGCCAGGGTTGTTCATGGGGTGCGAAGCTAGGGACAGTAAGCCAGGTTGTTCATGGGGTGCGAAGCTAGGGACAGTAAGCCAGGTTGTTCATGGGGTGCGAAGCTAGGGACAGTAAGCCAGGTTGTTCATGGGGTGCGAAGCTAGGGACAGAAGGTCAGGGTTGTTCATGAGGATTGGGATCAGCAGGTGGAGCAGTAGTTCAGTATCTATTATGGGAGGTTGGTATGGTAACTCCGACCCTAGATCAGCCATCAGCCTCCTGCGGTGTGTTCTCAGCTCTAATGAAGCACCTCTCTCCTTCTCCCTCAATGTCACACTCCTTCTCTCCCTCCCGCTGTCAGACACAATCACCTTCTCTCCCACACGCTCCCTCGCTCGCTCCCCCTCCCTTACATTCCTGCTGTCAGTCTCCTGGCTTGCAGTCAGTCTCCTGGCTTGCAGCCAGCTCATATCAGTCACCACCAAGACACATACACACTGACTCCTCCAGCTAGTTGTTAAAGTTAACAACCCCCCCCCCACACACACACACTTAAATCAATGTGACACACTAAGAACACAACCTAGGCCCTATGAGTATCCAGTAGGAGACATACTAAGAATTCCTATCCTCTGCTCACTGACCAGCATGGTGGGAGAGACTGACTGACCAACTCTCTGAATAGACATCTCATTCAAAGACCTTTACAATGTAAACAAAATCTCCCATGAGGGGATACCAAAGATGATCAATTTCAATGTGAAAATGCGTAACACATTCTGCATTCAATAACTAAATACAGCCAGTCAGCCTCATGGCACAAATAAGGCTCGTGCTGCACAATCCTCTGGTGCCAAGCATAATGAAGTTTATATTGATCCACGCCTTTCTCTAATGTCAAACATCTGTAACCACATTATTTACAAAATACACCATCTTAAAATAGTGCTATTGATTGATTACATGCACCAGTCTAGCCCTAGAGTTAGGATACACAGTCGGTGTTGGGTTTAGACTTAAACAGCCATGTCAGTGATCGGAGCTTGTGTGATGCTATTCCAACTGACAGTTGTCAGTCTTCGCCCACTGAAACCATGCGTATCAATCTCCACTATCCTCCTCTCTCAGAATAGAGTGCTCTGTGACTGGCAGCACTCAAACCATTACTAGAAGATTCCCTTAGGAAGTGAGCTATAGAGGGTAAGGTGGAGTTAGTGAGAAGGGAGAAACCCAGTGTTTGCATTCAATACAAGAGGGAAGAGACTCAGAGGCCAGGGAAACACCTCGATCCTATTCAAAAGTGTGTGTGTGTGTGTGTGCGCGCATAAGCTTGTATCTGTGAGTGTGTCAGGCCGTTCATCCATCCGTGTGTGTCTCCTACCCAGTACGTCCAGGGAGCTCTGGTGGTTGGAGATGATGACGTAGGGTCCCTCTGTCTGCAGGTGTTCCAAGCCGCTCACGTCAAACCTTAGACCCAGGAAGTACTTCACGTGACGAACCAGAGCGCGGATCACCCTGGGAACCAAGGAAGGAACAACAATAATCAATTCAATCTTTATTTGAAAACCATTTCAGTGTCAAACGGTGTGACTAGAAACAAAACAAAGGCATTAAAGGCAGTGTTTGAGCATCAGTTCTGCTCAGTCCGTGATCATCAGGTGAGCAGACTGACTACCTCCTAATCACAATGAGTAGGCTAGTTACACTACATATACACATTTTGTGTATGTGAACACCCCTTGAAATTTGTGGATTTGGCTATTTCAGCCCACACCCGTTGCTGACAGGTGTATAAAATCAAGCACAGCCGAGCAGTCTCCATAGACAAACATTGGCAGTAGAATGGCCCGTTCTGAAGAGTTCAGTGATTTTCAACGTGGCACCGTCATAGGATGCCATCCTTTCCAACAGTTCGTAAAATGTCTGCATTGCTAGAGCTGCCCCGGTCAACTGTAAGTGGAAACATCTAGGAGCAACAACGGCTCAGCCGCGAAGTGGTAGGCCACACAAGTTCACAGAACAGGACCGCCGAGTGCACTCACTACAGACTGCCTCTGAAAGCAACGTCAGCACAAGAACTGTTCGTCGGGAGCTTCATTAATATGCATTTCCATGGCCGAACAGCCGCGCACACAAGCCTAAGATCACCATGCGCAAAGCGTCGGCTGCAGTGGTGTAAAGCTCGCCACCATTAGACTCTGGAGCAGTGGAAATGCGTTCTCTGGAGTAATGAATCACGCGTCACCATCTGCCAGTCCGATGGACAAATCTGGGTTTGGCGGATGATAGGAGAACGCCATCTGCCCAAATGCATAATGCCAACTGTAGTTTGGTGGAGGAGGAATAATGGTCTGGGGCTGTTTTTCATGGTTCGGGCCCCTTAGTTCCAGTGAAGGGAAATCTTAACACAACACCATACAATGGCATTCTAGCTGATTCTGTGGTTCCAACTTTGTGGCAACAGTTTGGGGAAGGCCCTTTCCTGTTTCAGCATGACAATGTCACCGTGCAAAGCGAGGTCATTACAGAAACGGTTTGTTGAGATCGGTGTGGAAGAACTTGACTGGCCTGCACAGAGCCTTGACTTTAACCCCATCGGAAACCTTTGGGATGAAGTGGAACGCCGACTGCGAGCCAGGTCTAATCTCCCAGCATCAGTGCCCGACCTCACTAACTCTTGTGGCTGAATGGAAGCAAGTCCCTGCAGCAATGTTCCATCCAGTGGAAAACATTCCCAGAAGAGTAGAGACTTATAGCAGCAAGGGGGGGACCAACTCCATATTAATGCCAATGATTTCAGAATGAGATGTTCGATGAGTAAGTGTCCACATACTTTTGCCATGTAGTGTATATTAAAAGTGTAGTTCCTCACATTATGCTATTTGAAAAAAAACGTTCCAACAATCGCCCCATCGATAATCGCCAATCCTCAGTGTGAAAGAGCAGTGGAAGTTATAGGTCTACTGCTGCATTGACCTATGGACAATGAGTTCCATGCGCTCATTTCTTTAGCCGCCAATGGATCACAGTGTATCAATGTGTCCATATGGCAGAAGCTGGTGATCAAACATTAGTTGACTTATCAATTTAATTCAGACTTTTATGATTACCCACATGAAAATGATTGAGAAAACGTTATTATTGAAATGAAACTTTTCGAAGTAAATGCACATATGAAAATCATAACTGGCACACAGAACGGTAGAAAATGGTAGGATAAATTATAAGCTTCCCCAAACTTGAAACTCACTCACTGCCTATGAGGTCTTTATGAAATCATTGCCTCCATGGTCAGATTCTGCCTATTGGCTACTTTGAAGCAAGGCAAGCCTCATAATATAAAATAAAACATTCAGGTTTCAAACAATTACGGTAAGTATGTTTTCAAAAAGCATACTTCCTCCAGCTCACATTGTAAAGTGGTTTGTGACGTACTGATAAAAGCACGTTTTACTTCAGTAGCACCCAGCTGAGAAGTTGCAGGAGAAATCTCCCTCAAAATAGCCTCTGATTTGTATGCTGTGCGCATGTTATAGTTGTGATGGAGAAATAAGATACATGATGAGTAACGAAAATACACAGGCCAATTTAATTCCACTAAATGAACCTTTAGACCAATAAGCATGATGATCAAATGTATTTATATTGACTGGTATTTCCATCAATTAATAAAAAGCCTTAATTTGCAATGGGACTTTTTTTCTCCCAGTCATTTTGGCCAGCAACAGTTTGATTTCAAATCGACTTCTCATTTTATTAAATTTTTCAGCCAAAAGCCGGCGATTGTCAGCTAATGGAAACCCTGACCATCACATACAATAGCATGGTTAGACTCCCCATCACATACAATAGCATGGTTAGACTCCCCATCACATACAATAGCATGGTTAGACTCCCCATCACATACAATAGCATGGTTAGACTCCCCATCACATACAATAGCATGGTTAGACTCCCCATCACATACAATAGCATGGTTAGACTCCCCATCACATACAATAGCATGGTTAGACACCCCATCACATACAATAGCATGGTTAGACTCCCCATCACATACAATAGCATGGTTAGACACCCCATCACATACAATAGCATGGTTAGACACCCCATCACATACAATAGCATGGTTAGACACCCCATCACATACAATAGCATGGTTAGACTCCCCATCACATACAATAGCATGGTTAGCCTCCCCATCACATACAATAGCATGGTTAGCCTCCCCATCACATACAATAGCATGGTTAGACACCCCATCACATACAATAGCATGGTTAGACTCCCCATCACATACAATAGCATGGTTAGACACCCCATCACATACAATAGCATGGTTAGACTCCCCATCACATACAATAGCATGGTTAGACACCCCATCACATACAATAGCATGGTTAGACTCCCCATCACATACAATAGCATGGTTAGCCTCCCCATCACATACAATAGCATGGTTAGCCTCCCCATCACATACAATAGCATGGTTAGCCTCCCCATCACATACAATAGCATGGTTAGCCTCCCCATCACATACAATAGCATGGTTAGCCTCCCCATCACATACAATAGCATGGTTAGACTCCCCATCACATACAATAGCATGGTTAGACTCCCCATCACATACAATAGCATGGTTAGACACCCCATCACATACAATAGCATGGTTAGACTCCCCATCACATACAATAGCATGGTTAGACTCCCCATCACATACAATAGCATGGTTAGACTCCCCATCACATACAATAGCATGGTTAGACTCCCCATCACATACAATAGCATGGTTAGACTCCCCATCACATACAATAGCATGGTTAGACTCCCCATCACATACAATAGCATGGTTAGACTCCCCATCACATACAATAGCATGGTTAGACTCCCCATCACATACAATAGCATGGTTAGACTCGTCTGCTGTTCTTGTTCTTACAACCATAATAACTGGAAAGAAATCGTTCTCTTAGAGTTGGGGTCAGTTATAAAATAGCCTATCCTACGTAACATATGAATAATGATAGCCTGTACTACACCATAGGCAATGGTATTTAATCATAAACACAATGTTATGTCTACTTCTACCCTAATACTATTTAGTTCTACACAAAGTAGACCGGCCTGAGATGTCAGTAATGAGAAAAACAGACTATGTATGTTAGTTTAAGGTAGGCTGAGGCTCTCTGTCAGGAAAGCAATAACAATCATGCTGAAGAGAGGAGGGCAAGGCAGCCATAGCATAAAGTCCCAGATCTGTCCGGGACACAAAGCTAGCAGCGCATGCTCTCTAACAGATGGCCTTCATTACTGGAAGACTAGAGCCTCTGTCCCTAAAGGATGAAGAAGTGTGTGGTTCTGTTTACTCCAGTCTAGCATTCAGCATACTGTCCACTTTATTCTCCACTGGCCCCTCCCTGTGTGGGTTTAGAATACGACCAACACCGCTCAAGTCACAAGAATGAGTGTAGAGTGCAATGAGTGCATACTAGAGACTGGATCTGCATGTCAAAATATGATCTTTAAACCCGAATAAAAACACTATCTCCTCACTATCACAACGATAAAACCGCCCAATCTTGTACAAAAGCATGCGTGATTGTGCAAGGCCTCTATCAACAGGCAAGCTGCTATTCTTATTAGACTACATACAGCACAGTCGTAAAGAGGAAGAAAATTGCCTTAAATTCAGTTGCAATCGCAATGTCAACAACTGACATATCACAAAGGTTATCCTCTAATGATCGCGTTTAGGTTGTCAGTTTCCTCCTGAATGTCATTGCATGACTGCTCTCTAAAAGACACATTTTAACCCTTGTTTTGAACTATTTCAAAACGAGCAAAGCCAACAGTATCTTTGACAAAAGTCTTTACTGTTTAAGTGTTTCACAAAGCGTTTTAAATATTAATTGAGCAAGGTCAGGGTGACCTCAAATCTATCCCAAAGTATTGTTCCAGTTTCAACAGAAAAACGTGCAAAGTTCCAGTCTAAGCAGTCCGAGAGACAGTTGACATAACCCAGAGAAAAGAGTTGACAGCACACTGCAATACACTACATAGCACATCATGGTTCACTAGCACTGACAGGTCTGTAGTACCATTGACATCTATAAGCCATGCCCCTTGAGCAGTGTCTAAATCCCATTTGTTTCCATCCCAAAACTCTGTGACGATTCAGGTTGGAATCTTGCAGCAACATTCCTACAGGGATGTAGACAGTGCCATCGCTGTCCTGGCTGAGAATAAAATGACTACAAAAACAGTCTCATTCTAGAATAATTGCTAGAAATGCCTTTTGCCATGTGATAATGCTCAACACACCGGCACTAGTTTGTCAGGAAAACATGGCCAACCTATAGGCTTTCAAAGACACTAAGCATTGAGTGGGTGTTTGACCTGGGGCTGTAAACCAGGGTCATTCACACAGAGTGAGCCAGGTTCAAGAGTCCCAGTTCCCACTAGCAATTTGAGGGTAGATGACCGTGACAGGCTGTGCTATCCTTCCGTGTTGAATCAGTCAACTCTTTCTAATATGGCCTGCCCCCTCTCGGTCTGTGTCACTGTGTGTCTGGATCTCCATCTTACACTTCTTCCCACACGCTCCCTCACACTCTCTGTCTCTCACACACATGCAAACACACACACACTTGTTGGCGACTGTGAAAAGGGGCCAGCTGCAGAAAACCTTTGGGTTAAGAGAGAATACTGCCAGGTGCAACATGACACCACAGCCAATACTTCTGGTCTGAACACATGGCTGTGAAACAGTTGTTATTCCAAAAGCACTGAACCAAGTCAGTCTGCCAGTTGTGTTATCACTAACATAAAGGACAACAGGCAGCACAAGGCTGGAGAAGACATACATTGATTTCTAGGGGACCTTTCGGAAGAGATAAGTTACAACCAGTCGGTAACACGACTCTGAAAGGGAGGGACAATCTGACCCCCACTCCTCTCTTATTGTGTCCAACCGGCCATGTCTCACTAGCCACAGTAAAATATGTCCCAATCCCCCTGGCCTGCAGACCAGTTGACTGACATAGGTTACCTTTGCATTCTTGGGCATAGGAACTGTCTAAATGGCTATGGCCCCTTAACACTCACATCTGTAGCCATGAAATGTTTTGAAAGGCTGCTCATGGCTCACATCAACACCATCATTCGAGACCCACTCCAATTCACATACTGCCCCAACGGATCCACAGATGACGCAATCAATATTGCACGCCACACTGCCCTTTCCAACTTTGATAAAAATAACACCTACGTGAGATTGCTGTTCATTGACTACGGCTCAGCGTTCAACACCATAGTGCCCTCTAAGCTCATCACTAAGCTAAGGACCCTGGGACTAAACACCTACCTCTACAACTGGATCCTGGTCTTCCTGACAGGACACCCCCAGGTGGTAAGGGTAGGCAACAACACATCCGCCATGCTGACCCTCAACACGGGGGCCCCTCAGGGGTGCGTGCTTAATCCCCTTTTGTACTCCATGTTCACCCACGACGGTGGTAGGCCTGATCACTGATGACGATGAGAGTCTATAGGGAGAAGGTCAGAGACCTGGCAGTTGTCCTGGCACCACAACCTCTCCCTCAACGTCAGCAAGACAAAGGAGCCGATCGTGGACTACAGGAAATGGAGGGCCGAGTACGCCCTCATTCACGTCAACAGGGCTGTAGTGGAGCGGTTCGAAAGCTTCAAGTTCCTCGTTGTCCACATCACTAAGGATCTATCATGGTCCAAACACACTAACACATTCATGAAGAGGGCATGACAACACCTCTTCACCCTTAGGAGGCTGAAAGGATTGTGCATGGTCCCTCAGATCGTCAGAAAGTTCTACAGCTGCTTCAATGACAGCATGATGACTGGCTGCATCTCCGCTTGGTATCACAACTGCATGGCATCCGACCGCAAGGCTCTACAGAGGGTAGTGCGGACGAGCCAGTACATCCCTGGGCCAAGCTCCCTGCCATCCTGGACCTCTATACCAGGCAGTGTCAGAGAAAGGCCCTAAAAATTGACAAAGACTCCAGCCACCCTAGTCATACACTGTTGTCTCTGCTACTGCACGGCAAGCGGTACCGATGCTCCAAGTCTGGAACCAACAGGATCCTAAACAGCTTCTACCCCCAAGCTATTAGACTGCTAAATAGTTAGTTAAGTAGTTAACCAAATAGCTACCCGGACTATCTGCAGAGACCCTTGTTCCACTTACACTGCTGCTACTGGTTACTGTCACTATTCCTAGTCATATGTATATACAGTATCTACCTCAAATACCTCGTACCCCTGCACATCGATATAATACCTGGTACCCCTTGTATATAGCCAAGTTAACGTTACTCATTAAGTACTTTTACATGCACAGTAACAATTCGATATTAATAACCCCCTGGAGTCTACGTGCGCGCCACGCGAAAATCTAATCTGCATAATAATAATAAAAATCCATCAGTTTAAGATAGGGCTGGACGATATGGCCAAAATATATCACTGTATTAAAAAAAAATGGCAGTAAGGCAGTGTTTAACTGTATTTTAGGTTTTAGAATAGAAATTATCTTTAGGAGTAATGCGTGACCCTTTGGTGGCAACACATACATTCTAAGTGATTTCAATGGGCATTTCTCCATTCTGATTGCTATTCAATTCAACTTCATACATTTTAATTTGCATTTCCACACTGCCATGTAGGGCTGGGCGATATTGAACCAAATGTTGCAATTGCGATTTTAATTGCGATTTACACCTTACAAATATGTAAAACTCAACCATTTCAAAGATTTTACTGAGTTATTTCATATAAGGATATAAGTCAATTGAAGACATTTGAGGAACTGATTTGACGAACTGAAAAAAATGTGTACAACTGTCTAAATGTCTGTTTTTGCTATGTCATTATGGGGTATTGTTTGTAGATTGATGAGGGGGGACTATTTAATCTATTTTTGAATAAGGCTGTAAGCAACAACATTTTGAAAAATGTCAAAGGGTCTGAATACATTCCTGAATGTACCGTGTCCAATGACATTAAACCAACTGATAAAATAAAACAATCTTGCCTTGGTCCTGTTTAGACTTGAGACACAAAATCGATGACAACAATGCATGGATTAAAGTGGCATTTTTTGCAGTTGTTGGTTTACATCTGTGCAAAGAAAAAAAACACGCCTGTTGGATCCATGTTTCGACCTGGTATCCAGCCACGAAAATGTCGGGCCCTGAGGCCATGTCTGAATGCCATATGTAACGACAACGTTAGCAAGCTACCTAGCATTAGCCGCATGATACGGTACAGAAAGTCCCAAACATCTGGCAATGCATTGAAGCTAGCTCGCTAGCCTTCTTACCAACCGCTGGATAGCCATCTCGCAGTCCGTTACAAAATGCAACAACGAATAGGTGAAAATATCTGCAAATAGCTTTTCTGAAAGTAGAAACAAATGGTGATGTTATGGTTGCATTATTTCAGTCTTTGGCAAGCTATCTAGCTACTGTAGCCAACTTCCATTCCCATGAGCAAACGTTAGCTAGCAATGCACGGCTCGCGTTGTTGTACAACCTGGAACTTACCTCATGTTTTCGATGTCCCTGCCGCCGCTTTTCAGAATACTAAGCGGAATCGCAATCGCAGCCAAAATCATCATATAGGCCACGTAGAAACACTTTTTAAAATAAAAAACAAAAGTGCTGCTGGTCCATAGCAGGAGTGGTACCAGCAGCAGTAGGAACACCAAGAGCGCATCCATACTGATTCCTCCACTGATACTGCCAGCAAGAGTCTCTGATGGTGCTAGCTAATGTTGTGCAAGCATTAGCAGCACTGTGTGGCACCGACTGACATTACAACTGCCAAGAGGCAACACACAACTTGTGCAACTTCGGTGGTGCACGACTCGTTCTCTAGATGAATATAACTCGTGGACAACACTGTTCAGTCAAAGATGGTGAAAGGCAGCCTCATGTAGAGGTTCCGAAGGTAAATTGACATAGAATTCGATGTTTTTTTCTGTTTCCGGTTGCACCTTATATGGTTCCTCGGTCACCGCTCTCAGATCACATTCAGTGATGACAGCCCAGCCCAAAGCAAATACTGTAGTAACGGTTTCCAGAAGTAGGGAATGTAGAAGAGCAAGCTTTGTACTGTGACTAATCTTTTCTGGTAAATAAGTTGTAAAATATATTTTTTATATAACATTACGGTTTCAACAGAGGTAGCCTGCAGGCTGCAGTTATACATCCAGCTAATGACTTAGGCTGCTGATCTCATTGAAAAATGCGTTATGTTGCTGTTGATGCCTGGGGCCAAACTCAGATCAAAACTCATGTTATTTGTCGTTCTCTCTCTCTCTCTCTCTCTCTCTCTCTCTCTCTCTCTCTCTCTCTCTCTCTCTCTCTCTCTCTCTCTCTCTCTCTCTCTCTCTCTCTCTCTCTCTCTCTCTCTCTCTCTCTCTCTCTCTCTCTCTCTCTCTCTCTCTCTCTCTCTCTCTCTCTCTCTCTCTCTCTCTCTCTCTCTCTCTCTCTCTCTCTCTCTCTCTCTCTCTCTCTCTCTCTCTCTCTCTCTCTGCATGTGTGTGTGTGTGTGTAACTATTTAAAGGATGAAATACAGTACCAGTTCAAGTTTGGACACACCTACTCATTCCATGATTATTCTTTATTTTTGCTATTTTCTACATTGTAGAATAATAGCGAAGACATCAATGCTATGAAATAACACATATGGAATCATGTGGTAACCAAAAAAGTGTTAAACTAATCAAATAATATTTTATATTTGAGATTCTTCAAAGTTGCCACCCTGTGCCTTGATGACAGCTGTGCTGGTGTGCCTTGTTAAAAGTTAATTTGTGGAATTTCTTTCCTTCATAATGCATTTGAGCCAATCAGTTGTGTTGTGACAAGCTAGGGGTGGTTTACAAGACCATATTATGGCAAGAACAGCTCAAATAAGTGTAACAGTTTAACTTCAGTCCGTCCCTCGCGCGAACCAGGGACCCTCTGCACACATCAACAACAGTCACCCACGAAGCATCATTACCCATCGCTCCACAAACGCCGCGGCCCTTGCAGAGCAAGGGGAACCACTACTTCAAGGTCTCAAAGCGAGTGACGTCACCGTTTGAAAGGCTATTAGCGCGCACCACCGCTAACTAGCTAGCCATTTCACATCGGTTACATTCACCCCCCTTTCGACCTCCTCCTTTTCCGCAGCAACCAGTGATCCGGGTCAACAGCATCAATGTAACAGTTTAACTTTACGGCCGTCCCCTCGCCCCGACCCGGGCGCGAACCAGGGACCCTCTGCACACATCAACAACAGTCACCCACGAAGCATCGTTACCCATCGCTCCACAAAAGCCGCGGCCCTTGCAGAGCAAAGGGAACCACTACTTCATGGGCTCAAAGCGAGTGACGTCACCGTTTGAAAGGCTATTAGCGCGCACCACCGCTAACTAGCTAGCCATTTCACATCGGTTACATAAGCAAAGAGAAACGACAGTCCATAATATCTTTAAGACATGAAGGTCAGTCAATCCGGAAAGTTTCAAGAACTTTGAAAGTTTCTTCAAGTGCAGTCGCAAAAAATATCAAGTGCTATGATGAAACTGGCTCTCATGAGGACCGCCACATGAAAGGAAGACCCAGAGTTGCCTCTGCTGCAGAGGATAAGATCATTAGAGTTATCAGCCTCAGAAAATGCAGCCCAAATAAATGCTTCACAGAGTTCAAGTAACAGACACATCTCAACATCAAATGTTCAAAGGAGACTGTGTGAATCAGGCCTTCATGGTCAAATTGCTGCAAAGAATACACTATTATAGGACACCAATAAGAAGAATGACCTGGCCTCCACAATCACCAGACCTAAACCCAATTGAGATGGTTTGGGATGAGTTGGACCGCAGAGTGAAAGAAAAAAAGTAGCCAACAAGTGCTCACCATATGTGGAAACGCCTTCAAGACTGATGGAAAAGCATTCCAGTTGAAGCTGGTTGAGAGAATGTCAAGATTGTGCAAAGCTGTCATCGAGGCAAAGGGTGGCTACTTTGAATAATCTCAATATAAAATATATTTTGATTTGTCTAGCACTTTTTTGGTTATTACATGATTCCATATGTGTTACTTCATAGCATTGATGTCTTCACTATTATTCTACATTGTAGAAAATAGTAAAAAATTAAGAAAAACCCTTGAATGAGTAGGTGTTTCCAAACTTTTGACTGGTACTGTATATACAATATCTTTGTTGTTCTGTCCTTTTAGACATGTCTGAAGTAGGATAAATAATGTATTAAACATATGACACAGACTTTGATTGGCATCTGAACCAGGATGACTCATGTTTGACTCACACACACCGTGGGACTGAGGACGCTCTGAAATACATGTTGGTGGACTCCCTGCCAGGAGTACTCAATACACTCAACGAGATGGATCTGATGGTTTGAGGTCTTCAAAAGAAAAAGCAGGAAGATGAACGGAATAGCCAAACATGTGTGTATGCAACAAAACCCTTTTCAGCTATGGTCCAAGCGTAACCAGATTTAAGCATTTCTGACAGTGAAGAGACATTTACACGTTTATCCCTCTTATAGATCAAGATGTTAAGGTGTCAATATGCCAGATTAAGACTACAAATAAAACAGGATTAGTTGTGATAATCCAGGAGCGTAATCTAGCCCTGCCTGGTGCCTCAGGCTTTAGACCGTGTATCTGCTGTTTGTTAACTAGAGACGCTTTGGACCATGGCCAGATAATTAATCACTGAGTGACTGCAGTGATTCTTACTATACCACTACTACTGTTCTAGTCAGTCAAAAACTGTAACCCTGCAGTGTCAGGAGTAGACAAAACATAATTGAAAAACACCATTGATTCATTATCATTGTCATTCACTGTCATTATTTACAAAGTCAACATTGTTTTATGTTTTTTATCAAATCAGTAGTTGCTGTAATCTGATTGTAAATAGTCAGTAATCTGATTGGAAGAAGCCTCAGAAAGTTATTGAATGATTTATATTTAGGGCTACTCCATCTTAGAAAATAGTTTATGGTTTTGGAAAAGAGCCCAAAGATTTCCGTAGAAAATTACAGTGTTGTTTATTGCTTATGTATCAATACATGTGTTATTTTGCATGTTGAACTGAGTTGTTTTTTCCCCAGCTTCTTCTCCTCATGTAAGATCAACCCGGTACCTAGCTGAGAATTCTTATTGTGGAGTTGAGAATTCTCAGCCTGGACCCTATTTTTGTCAATCATTTAAGGTGCTCTGTCTCTACCTACTGGAGATTAGATGAACTGCAACCCATTTAAGTCTTCAGCTCAGTTACAAGAACGAAGTGGGACTCTAATAGCGTAAATACTTTTTGTCCCACTGTGGATGTCTGTTTATTACAGTAATGTCTGTTTCCCTGAATAATCTACAGTTATCATTGGATCTTATTTTGTTTTTGTTTTACCTTTATTTAACTAGGTAAATCAGTTAAGAACACATTTTTATTTACAATGATGGCCAATCCCGGCCAAACTCCCCTAACCCGGACAACGCTGGGCCAATTGTGCGCCGCACTTATCACTCTCTCACTTCACAATAATCAAACCAGAGAGCAACTGTAGCCTACATGTATAGGAGTGTCACCTAATGCCTGACATTTACATGACAGAGACTGAAGTCAAAGAGAAGGAAAGGGGATACTTAGCCAGTTGTAGAACTGAATGCATTCAACTAAAATGTGTCTTCCGCATTTAACCCAAACCCTTTGAATCAGAGAGATGTGGGGGGCAGCCTTAATCAACTTTCACGTGCAGGTGTCTGCCTTAATCAACATCTTCGTCAGCTCAGGGATTCGATCAAGCAACCTTTCGGTTACTGGACCAATGCACCTACCCACCAGGCTACCTGAGAAATGGGCAGTGTCTAGTAGCCTCAGGTATTACCATGTGTCACCCTAGAGATCCTTAGTCATACAACTATAGTAGCTAAGGGAACAATGTAACTACACTGCATTGTCACTTAAAATGTACTGTATCTGTGATCTAAATTGATAGTTGGGTCATTTTTTATTTAGCCTTTATTTAACTAGGCAAGTCAGTTAAGAACAAATTCTTATTTACAATGACGGCCTACCCCGGCCAAACCCGGACCAATTGTGCGCCACCCTATGGGACTCCAGATACAGTGGGGTAAAAACAAGTATTTAGTCAGCCACCAATTGTGCAAGTTCTCCCACTTAAAAAGATGAGAGAGGCCTGTAATTTTCATCATAGGTACACTTCAACTATGACAGACAAAATGAGGGAAAAAAATCCAGAAAATCACATTGTAGGATTTATAATTTATTTATTTGCAAATTATGGTGGAAAATAAGTATTTGGTCAATAACAAAAGTTTATCTCAATACTTTGTTATATACCCTTTGTTGGCAATGACAGAGGTCAAACGTTTTCTGTAAGTCTTCACAAGGTTTTCACACACTGTTGCTGGTATTTTGGCCCATTCCTCCATGCAGATCTCCTCTAGAGCAGTGATGTTTTGGGGCTGTTGCTGGGCAACACGGACTTTCAACTCCCTCCAAAGATTTTCTATGGGGTTGAGATCTGGAGACTGGCTAGGCCACTCCAGGACCTTGAAATGCTTCTTACGAAGCCACTCCTTCGTTGCCCGGGCAGGGAGTTTGGGATCATTGTCATGCTGAAAGACCCAGCCACGTTTCATCTTCAATGCCCTTGCTGATGGAAGGAGGTTTTCACTCAAAATCTCACGATACATGGCCCCATTCATTCTGTCCTTTACACGGATGAGTCGTCCTGGTCCCTTTGCAGAAAAACAGCCCCAAAGCATGATGTTTCCACCCCCATGCTTCACAGTAGGTATGGTGTTCTTTGGATGCAACTCAGCATTCTTTGTCCTCCAAACAGTTGAGTTTTTACCAAAAAGTTCTATTTTGGTTTCATCTGACCATATGACATTCTCCCAATCTTCTTCTGGATCATCCAAATGCTCTCTAGCAAACTTCAGACGGGCCTGGACATGTACTGGCTTAAGCAGTGGGACACGTCTGGCACTGCAGGATTTGAGTCCCTGGCGGCGTAGTGTGTTACTGATGGTAGGCTTTGTTACTTTGGTCCCAGCTCTCTGCAGGTCATTCACTAGGTCCCCCTGTGTGGTTCTGGGATTTTTGCTCACCGTTCTTGTGATCATTTTGACCCCACGGGGTGAGATCTTGCGTGTAGCCCCAGATCGAGGGAGAATCAGTGGTCTTGTATGTCTTCCATTTCCTAATAATTGCTCCCACAGTTGATTTCTTCAAACCAAGCTGCTTACCTATTGCAGATTCAGTCTTCCCAGCCTGGTTCAGGTCTACAATTTTGTTTCTGGTGTCCTTTGACAGCTCTTTGGTCTTGGCCATAGTGGAGTTTGGAGTGTGACTGTTTGAGGTTGTGGACAGGTGTCTTTTATACTGATAACAAGTTCAAACAGGTGCCATTAATACAGGTAACGAGTGGAGGACAGAGGAGCCTCTTAAAGAAGAAGTTACAGGTCTGTGAGAGCCAGAAATCTTGCTTGTTTGTAGGTGACCAAATACTTATTTTCCACCATAATTTGCAAATAAATTCATTAAAAATCCTACAATGTGATTTTCTGGATTTTTTTTCTCGTTTTGTCTGTCATAGTTGAAGTGTACCTATGATGAAAATTACAGGCCTCTCTCATCTTTTTAAGTGGGAGAACTTGCACAATTGGTGGCTGACTATTGGTGGCTGACATCCCTCCCGGCCAAGGGAGGGATGTCCTCTAGCAAATACTTTTTGCCCCACTGTATAACAGACTGACCCTAACCCCCCGACACAAACTTTTGCAGCATAAATTTTGGAGGCTGAGACAGGAGGGGTCGGGAGACACTGTGGCCCCGTTCGACGATACCCCCGAACAGGGCCAAACAGGCAGGATATAACCCCACCCACTTTGCCAAAGCACAGCCCCCACACCGCTAGAGGGATATCTCCAACCACCAGCTTACCATCCTGAGACAAGGCCGAGTATAGCTCACAAAGATCTCCCCCACGGCACAACCCAGGTAGGGGGGGGGGGGGGCAAAACCCAGACAGGAAAATCACGTCAGTGACTCAAACCTCTCAAGTGACGCACCCCTCCAAGGGATGGCATAGAAGAGCACCAGTAAGCCAGTGACTCAGCCCCTGTAATAGGGTTTGAGGCAGAGAATCCCAGTGGAGAGAGGGGAACCGGCCAGGCAGAGACAGAAAGGGCAGTTCGTTGCTCCAGTGCCTTTCCGTTCAACTTCGCACTCCTGGGCCAGACCACACTCAATCATAGGACCTACTGAAGAGATGAGTCTTCAATAAAGACTTAAAGGTTGAGACCGAGTCTACACAGACAAGGTCTTGCCTGGTTTAGATATTATCTGTCGGAAAGATATCAACTTGTCTCTGTGGATGGTTATACCTCTGACAAATCAATTGTAAGTTTCGGCATTCCTCAAGGTTCTGTTTTAGGACCACTATTGTTTTCCCTATATATTTTACCTCTTGGTGATGTAATTCGGAAACATAATATTAACTTTCACTGCTATGCGGACGACACACATCTGTACATTTCGATGAAACATGGTGAAGCCCCAAAATTGCCCTACCTGGAAGCCTGTGTTTCAGACATAAGGAAGTGGATGGCGGCAAATGTTCTACTTTTAAACTCGAACCAAACAGAGATGCTATTTCTAGGTCCCAAGAAACAAAGAGATCTTCTGTCGAATCTGACAATTAATCTTGATGGTTGTACAGTCGTCTCAAATAAAACTGTGAAGGACCTCGGCGTTACTCTGGACCCTGATCTCTCTTTGAACGAACATATCAAGACTGTTTCATGGACAGCTTTTTTCCCATTTTCATAACATTGCAAAACTCAGAACATTTCTATCCAAAAATGATGCAGAAAAATTAATCCATGCTTTTGTCAATTCTAGGTTAGACTACTGCAAAGCAATAAATAAACTTCAGTTAGTGCTAAACACGGCTGCTAGAACCTTGACTAGAACCAAAACATTTGATCATATTTCTCCAGTGCTAGCCTCTCTACACTGGCTTTCTGTTAAGGCTAGGGCTGATTTCAAGGTTTTACTGCTAACCTACAAAGCATTACATGGGCTTGCTCCTACCTATCTCTTCAATTTGGTCCTGCCATACATACCTACACGTACGCTATGGTCATAAGACACAGGCCTCCTTATTGTCCCTAGACTTTCTAAGCAAACAGCTGGAGGCAGAGCTTTCTCCTATAGAATTGAATTTTAATGGAACGATCTGCCTATCCATGTGAGATAAATAAGAATCAGTCTCTGTCTTTAAGTCTTTACTGAAGACTCATCTCTTCTGTAGGTCCTACGATTGAGTGTAATCTGGCCCAGGGGTGCGAAGATGAACTGTAAGGTACTGGAGCGACGAACCGCCAACGCTGTCTCTGCCTGACCGGCTCCCCTCTCTCCACTGGGATTCTCTACCTGACCCTATTACGGGGGCTGAGTCACTGGCTTACTAGTGCTCTTCCATGCCGTCCCTAGGAGGGGTGTGTTACTTGAGTGGGTTGAGTCACAGATGTGATTTTCCTGTTTAGTGGTCTAAGGCATTGCATCGCATTGCTAGCTGTGCCACTAGAGATCCTGGTTTGAGTCCAGGCTCTATCGCAGCCGGCCGCGACCGGGAGACCCATGGGGTGGCACACAATTGGTCCAGCAAGGTCCGGGTTAGGGGAGGGTTTGGCCGGGAGGGATGTCCTTGTCCCATCGCTCTCTAGCAAGACTCCTGTGGCGGGCTGGGCGCATGCACACTGACACGGTCGCCAGGTGTATGGTGTTTCCTCTGACACATTGGTGTGGCTGGCTTCCGGGTTAAGCGGGCATTGTGTCAAGAAGCAGTGCGGCTTGGTTGGGTCGTGTTTCGGAGGACACATGGCTCTCTACCTTTGCCTCTTCTGAGTCTGTACGGGAGTTGCAGCGACAAGACTGTAACTACCAATTGGATACCACAAAATTGGGGAGAAAAGGGGGTAAAAGTAAAAATAAAAATAATAAAAAATAATAAAAAAGGGCTTTATAAATACATTTGATTGATTGACAGGAAAATTCACAGACTAATTAAGAGAACATCCCTGGTCATCCCTACTGCCTCTGATCTGGCAGACTCAGGGACTCATGAAACACAAATGCTTCTTTTGTAAATTAAGTCTGAGTGTTTAAGTGTGCCCCTGGCTATCTGTAAATTAAATGTTCTTAAAATAAAGAATTTGAAATGTGACGACTCTCCCACTCTGTCTGCCGAATTCTTTCTCTTTGCTCTCGTTTTCCTTAATAGGATGTCGGTGGGCGGAGCCGGGAGGGTCGTCAGCAAAATGGGACACACCTGGGCTCGGGTGTGTCCCAGGATAAATGCACCTCTTTCTCATTCATTGAGGAGACGCTCTCCATGCAGACACTGATATGTTTTGGTATTTTTGTGGCCTTTTGTTTGTTTGTTTGTTTGTTTGTTTGTTTGTTTGTTTGTTTGTTTGTTTGTTTGTTTGTTTGTTTGTTTGTTTGTTTGTTTGTTTGTTTGCTTTGGCACCTTTCAACACCCAGCATTATCACATTTATGCATGCAAACACTAACTTACACTACTGATTACACACACCATTGTTAATTGTATTTAGTTTACTTTATTTAATAAATATATTTTGTTATTCCTTGTCCCCACGTTGTCTCCCTTTTGTTACGGACTTTGAGCCGGTTCATGACCAACTATTTATACTTTTATTTTTGATACTTAAGTATATTTTAGTAATTACCTTTACTTTTGATACTTAAATGTACTGAACAAAAAAATATAAAAGCAATGTAACAATTTCAAAGATTTTACTGAGTTACAGTTTATAAGAAAATCAGTCAATTGAAATAAATGCATTAAGCACTAATCTATGGATTTCACATGACTGGGAATATAGATATGCATCTGGTCACAGATACCTTAAGAAAAATGTAGGGGTGTGGCTCAGAAAACCAATCAGTACCTGGTGTGACCACCATTTTCCTCATACAGCGTGACACATCTCCTTCGCATAGAGTTGATCAGGCTGTTGATTGTGGCCTGTGGAATGTTGTACTATTCCTATTCAATGGCTGTGTGAAGTTGCTGGATATTGGCAGGAACTGGAACATGCTGTTGTACACGTAGATCCAGAGCATCCCAAACATGCTCAATGGGTGGCATGTCAGGTGAGTATGCAGGCCATGGAAGACTTGGGACATTTTCAGCTTCCAGGAATTGTGTACAGACCCTTGCGACATAGGGCTGTGCATTATCATGCTGAAACATTTGGTGACGGCGACGGATGCATGGCACGACAATGGTCCTCAGGATCTCATCACAGTATCTATAAAATGCAATTACTGAACTCAGCCTACCCTCGACTTGCCCTGCCCCCTTGTATAATAAATATTATTCTAACTGTACTATCCGCCCCGTGTCTGCATCTGGGTCATATCCTGAGTCGTGATATTTACACAAATACTGGTATGTTGATAGCTATAGTCCAGCACAGTGGACGTGTCTTAATACCCATAAAACCTAGCGGTCAAACATTGATATGGTTCCAATCATTTTTTAAACTATTTTTAACATTGTAAAATTCACTAACACTTCAAACTAAGTATGTGTTTGGTTTAGGCTTACCTTGTGACGTTTTGATAACCATGTAATTCTCTCTCGGACAAGGTGAGTTTTATCAATGTATTCGCCTGAATTTACACTCAAACATTTTAAATGCTGATTAGCAACAGAGAAGACCTCTGAAATACTACAAATTGCACCTCATCTCTAGCCGACACTATCAGCTACCGTTCACCAGCGTGGTCAGAGACCTGTGCCCAATCCATGATGAATCCATGTGCTCTATTGAAATGAATTTAATATCACGCTTCACCACCTCCCAATCCGACAGACTAATCTGGGTTTGGCGGATGCCAGTAGAACGCTACCTGCCTGAATGCATTGTGCCAAGTGGAATGTTTTGTGGAGGAGGAATAATGGTCTGGGGCTGTTTTTCATAGTTCGGGCTAGGCCCCTTAGTTCCAGTGAAGGGAAATCTTAACCCTAGAGCATACAATGACATTCAAGACGATTCTGTGCTTCCAACTTTGTGGCAACAGTTTGGGGAAGGCCCTTTCCTGTTTCAGCATGACAATGCCCCTGTGCACAATCGAGGTCCATACAGAAATGGTCTGTCAAGATCGGTGTGGAAGAACTTGACTGGCCTGCACAGAGCCCTGACCTCAACCCCATCGAACACCTTTGGGATGAATTGGAACGCCGACTGCAAGCCAGGCCTAATCGCCCAACATCAGTGCCCGACCTCACTAATGCTCTTGCGGCTGAATGGAAGCAAGTCCCCACAGCAATGTTCCAACATCTAGTGGAAAGCCTTCCCAGAAGAGTGGAGGCTGTAATAGCAGCAAAGGGGAGACCAACTCCATGTTAATGCCCATGATTTTGGAAGGAGATGTTCGACAAGCAGGTATCCACATAAACTCAGCAAAAAATAAATGTCCACTCACTGTCAACTGCGTTTATTTTCAGCAAACGTAACATGTGTAAATATTTGTATGAACATAAGATTCAACAACTGAGACATAAACTGAACAAGTTTCACAGACATGTGACTAACAGAAATTGAATAATGTGTCCCTGAACAAAGGGGGGTCAAAATCAAAAGTAACTTAGGTGTGTCACAGTACGGACATTGCAATTTATTGCCCTGGCCACATCTGCAGTCCTCATGCCTCCTTGCAGCATGGCTAAGGCACGTTCACGCAGATGAGCAGGGACCCTGGGCATCTTTCTTTTGGTGTTTTTCAGAGTCAGTAGAAAGGCCTCTTTAGTGTCCTAAGTTTTCATAACTGTGACCTTAATTTCCTACCGTCTGTAAGCTGTTAGTGTCTTAACGACCGTTCAACAGGTGCATGTTCATTAATTGTTTATGGCTCATTGAACAAGCATGGGAAACAGTGTTTAAACCCTTTACAATGAAGATCTGTGAAGCGATTTGGATTTTTGAGAATTATCTTTGAAAGATAGGGTTCTGAAAAAGGGACGTTTCTTTTTTAGCATTAGTAATGTAGTGTAAGTTCTAGAATGTTGTCATTGATGAGAATGAATCTAAAAATCTATTGATGTTCAGAATTATTGACTTTGTTTGCAGACATCCAGCCTGTATTGCAGTTGCATGACCTGAAAAAAAATCTGTCTTTATTTACAATATCGGCGGCATGGATGTGGAAGGTGAGTGGAGGAAGCCTGCCATGCCCATCCAGGTGCAGTCAGTGGAGGACCTGTATCCGGCCGAAGACTACAGCCTTCTGTCCCGAGAGCCCACAGAGGAGGATCTTCAGTGTCTAAAGGCCAGCAATTATGGAGCAGGGGTTAGGGCTAAGCGTTTTAATATGTCACTGCTAAAAAGGGTCCTCAGATCACAGGGGTTGGTGTCTGTAAATTGGGGCACAGATAGCAAAGTGGAGGACATCAAGGCATTCAAAATGGCTACAAGGATGGATGTGCAGGAGTCAGGGCTTTGAGTCACGGGGTCTGGGATCCTTGGTGCCTCACCAGATGGTTTTGTGGGCACCACAGCAGTGGTGGAGGTCAAGTGTCCTTATGGTGCAACGGACCTTACCATTGAAGAGGCAATGAAGTCAAAGGATTTCTATATCAAGGAGGGAGGGTCTTACCGCCTCCGTGAAGACCATCCTTACTAGCACCAGGTCCAAGGCCAGCTCCACATCATTGGAAGAAACACCTGCTTCTTTGTTGTGTGGACCACCAAAGCCTCCATCACCATCCCCAGCCAGCGTGATGACCTCTGAGACTCATATTGCTCCTCCAATCAGTACATGTTTTCAGGGAAGCCAATTGTCCAAAGATATTCCACATAGTTCATACACACACACTAGGCTCCCAGAATAGGTTATATTACATACAAGTTTTGCTCATAGCAGACAACTAAAGTAATGTAGTTAAATTTATCATGGGCACAGTGGCAATTTATATCTGTGATGTTCAAATTATTTCTTACCCCCTGTCTTTTACTTGCTGAAGGTCCCAGTCATACCGGCCTGTACCTGACATTGTTAAAAAACAAGTGAGCAATAAATAAAGATCATACACAAACAATAGGCTCGTAGAATAGGTTATGACATTCACGTTTTGGTCAAAGCAGCCAACTAAAGTAATGTAATTAACGTAAGTTCAATCACAAAGGCTGGTCTGAGTGCATATCTTCACAGTTTCATTCAGTAGTACAACACAAATCAAAGCTAATTGTATTTGTCACATGCGCCAAATACAACAGGTGTAGAGCTTACAGTGAAATGCTTGCTTACAAGCCCTTAACCAACAATGCTTTAAGAAGATTATTATTATTTATTTTTTTTAAGTGTTCAGTACATTTAAAAAAATAAAAGTAACAAATAATTAAACAGCAGCAGTAAATAACAAGCCAGGCTATATACAGAGGGTACCAGTCCAGAGTCAGTATGCGGGGGCATCAGTTAGTCGAGGTAATATGTCCATGTAGGTAGAATTGAAGTGACTATGCATAGACTATAAACAGAGCAGCAGCGTAAAAGAGGGGTCTGGGTAGCCCGTTGATTAGCTCTTCAGGAGTCTTATGGCTTGGGGGTAGAAGCTGTTAAGAAGCCTTTTGGACCTCGAATTGTCGTTCCGGTACCTCTTGCCGTGCGGTAGCAGAGAGAACAGTCTATGACTACGGTGGCTGGAGTCTGACACTTTTTAGGGCCTTCCTCTGACACCGCTTGATATAGAGGTCCTGGATGGCAGGAAGCTTGGCCCAAGTGATGTATCAGTGATGTTTCCAATGTATAGTCTATTACAGTGTATTGCATTGGGGGCTATGGAGGGGGTGGAGAATGAAGGGGGTGGAGTTTTGGAGGGGGTGGAGAATGAAGTGCTGCTGGATAAGCTGGATATGTACTACATGGTCCACCTCCAAAACTACAAATATTAGGTTAGTAGAGACCCTACTTTATTATTATTATTTTCCACACCACTTTAGCTGAGACAGGTAGAACAAGTTTCTAAAAACATATAAAAAAAAAAATTCTCTTAAATGATTTATTGCCTTTTCTTGTTGCACAATACAAGTGGCCATTGATACAAATGCAATATATTTTGAATGAGTTATCCACTTTGCATTGTTTTGAAATAGGGGCTTTTATTTTAAAGGTTTCCTTATTACCATACGAACGTGACGTCATCATTTGTCCTGCTGGCAGAATACCGGTGGCTTGAGACCTGCAACTTGCCCTTTTAAAATAGCACTCTCATGAGTCACTGCAAAGCTGGCTGTTAAAGGCGCTACATGGTCAATCTACGGCGATATGGCCTCTGCAGAGGTCAGGTTGTGAAGGAAGTTGTCAAGGAAGTGAGTTTGTGTTCATACAGGACTTCCCGACCGTCAACCAATCATGTCAATGCGGAGCTATACCGAGCCCTCCCCATTGTTACAACGTTTGAGAGGCGTACGGCGATGTTGTACAGAGCTGGCGATGTTGTACAGAGCTCAATTTGACCTGCCTCCTCCGGATGCTCCGCGATTGCGTCACACCATCCATTTAGTGGCACCGACCACATTTTCAGGTCAGGCATACATTGGCTCTTGCTGTTACGAGAGTTCATTCGTTTAGTCAGAAGGGGTAGACTAGTAGCGTATTCAATAATGTATTTTTTGAAACGGAGGAGTCGGACAGGATTTTTCAGTCAACATTAATATCCTAACCGATTGTGCCTAGGCAGCTGAAAACATGTGCTCAGAATGTCAGTCTGCATGTTGTGAAGGGAATATAGCTCCACTTTGTATTTTTCCCCAATGACGGCTGAAAGCTAAGGATAGGCTATGATTTTCTGCAAAACGAATGGCGTTGTTTGTGTGTGAAATTGGATTATGAAACGATGCCCACTTTCTCGCTGACCTGACTCACTGTCGCTCTGGACTGTTTAGATTTGGTCTTTTATTTTCATAAAGGATCTTTTCTCCACATGCAAATCTCGAACGATAAATGCGCACAAAATTGAATGCCAAAATTGAACAGGTGACGTCAGTTTAGTGTGCTCAGACTGGAGATGCTGGTCCCATGGATGTGTCTCGACGGGAATAAGGTTCAGTGATTTGCCGTTCCAGCCCGAGCGCTTTCTACTAACGGAATCGCTTATGATGCCCAGAGGTTTACGGAGGCTTGTGCACCTGGTGCTGTTTTGCCCTATGTCGAAGGGGCTGCAGGTGGGACCACTAGCTGAGATTTGGCTGCGTTTTTGTGCCCTATATGCCATCAGATCGTTACAAATAAGAGTATTCTCTCTCTCTATTTGTTAGTAAATTGCTAAACCATAGACTTCTAATTAGGTAATAACACAATAAACCATTGTATTGATTTTATTTTGTCTGCACAAAGTTGACACCAGGCTATTTGCCTTGTGGACACTGGGGTGCTATTCAATATCAATGTTGGAAAGATTTGAGTGATATACATCCGTGGTATTCATTTCTTGAATACACAAGCCTTTCAGTTTTGGCTGCAGTGAAGGCCCTGAAACTGTGAATGATGGCTTGGCAAGTTGCATGAAAATCGAGACAATTTACTACCCCCAGAGTATGGGTTCTGCACGTACTTATGTATTAAAAGTGATTATTCATATTCATTTGCAATCTGGTCTCAGAGCTTTGCATATTATTCTGTACGTACACTGAACAAAAATATAAACGCAACATGTAAATTGTTGGTCCATTAAAGATCCCAGAAATGTTCCATATGCACAAAAACCTTATTTTATCTCAACTTTTGTGCACAAATGTGTTTACATCCCAGTTAGTGAGCATTTCTCCTTCGCCAAGAGCATCCATCCACCTGACAGGTGTGGCATATCAAGAAGCTGATTAAACAGCAGGATCGTTACACCTTGTGCTGGGGAAAATGTGCAGTTTTGTCACGCAACACAATGCCACAGATGTCTCAAGTTTGGAGGTAGCGTGCAATTGGCATGCTGACTGCAGGAATGTCCACCAGAGCTGTTGCCAGAGAATTGAATTTTCATTTCTATACCATAGGCCGCCTTCAACTTCATTTTAGAAAATTTGGCAGTACGTTCAACCGGCCTTACAATCATGTGTATGGCGTCGTGTGGGTTAGCAGTTTGCAGACGTCAATTTTGTGTACAGAGTTCCCCATGGTGGCGGTGGTGTTATGGTATAGGTAGGCATAAGCTACAGACATCGAACACAATTGCATTTAATTGATGGCAATTTGAATGCACAGAGATACCATGACAAGATCCTGAGGCCCATTGTCTTGCCATTCATCGGCTGCCATCACCTCATGTTTCAGTATAATAATGCACGGCCCCATGTTGCAAGGATCTGTATGTACACTCTTCCTGGAAGCTGAAAATGTCCCAGTTCTTCCATGGCCTGCATACTCACAAGACATGTCACCCATTGAGCAGGTTTGGCATGCTCTGGATCGACATGTATGACAGCATGTTCTATTTCCCGCCAATATCCAGCAACTTTGCACAGCCATTGAAGAGGAGTGGAACAACATTCCACAGGCCAGAATCAACAGACTGATCAACTCTATGCGAAGGAGGTGTGTCGCGCTGCATGAGGCAAATGGTGATCACACCAGATACTGACTGGTCTTCTGATCCATGCCCTTACTGTTTTTTAAGCTATCTGAACAACAGATGCATATCTGGGCCTAATGAATTTATTTAAATTGACTGATTTCCTTATATGAACTGTAACTCAGTAAAATCTTTTAAGTTGTTGCATGTTGCGTTTATATTTGTGTTCAGTATAAATTCTGGACACTCCATTTAGTATGATATATTATGTTTGGTATGGTTACATAAGACAGATGGTTACTTAAGACAAAAATGAAGGAGGGTGGCTGGTCGGTGTGACTGGGTTGGCGTGTAACGTGAATGTTTAGCAATCCAAAGGTTGTGAGTTCAAATATCATCACGGACAACTTTAGCATTTTAGCACATTTTCAACTACTTACTACTTTTGAGCTACTTTGCAACTACTTAGCATGTTTGCTAACCCTTCCCCTAACCTTAACCCTTTTATCTTACCCTTCCCCTAACCTTAACCCTTTAATCTAACTCCTAAACTTAACCCTAACCCCTAGGTAACGTTAGCCACCTAGCTAGAATTCGTAACATATCTTACATTTTGCAAATTTGTGACATATTGTACATTTTGCAAATTCATAAAATATTGTACGTTTTTCAAATTCGTAACATATAATACAAATTGTAATTCGTAATATATCATATGAAATGGGGGATGGACATCACAAATTAATACATGCCATACGAAACATAACATAACATACTAAATGAATTTTCTCAGGTTTGTGTACAGCATAATACAAAATGCCAACCAAACCTTACACTCGATGAACGTTTGAGGAGTAAAAGAAAGGTGCCAGGAATGGCAAGACTGCATATTTCTTTGCACATTAGAGAGTTCAACAAGAGGGCATCTGTTAAAAATGTAACTTTGTAGATGCCCCTCTGATATGGCACTACAGCCAACAGTAAATTGTCACACCTGTTCCTGCTCCCCCTCCCTGGCGCTCGAGGGTGCCAGGCTGCCCATCATTACGCACACCTGTCACCATCGTTACACACATCTGCGCTTCTTTGGACTCACCTGGACTCCATTACTTTGTTGATTGCCCCTCCTATATCTGTCTGTTCCTCGGTTTGATCCCTGTGTCAGCATTTATTGTCATTATGTTTCCCCTGTTCAGACGCTGTCCTTGTTTGTTTCATGTCAGATATTTATTAAATGTTCACTCCCTGTACTTGCTTCTCGTCTCTCAGCGTCTGTCTTTACAGAATGCTGACACCCATATTGGAAGCATCAGGGAGTTTCCTTTTAGTTTTTTAGTTTTGATTGGTGACGTCGGGTCCGGGTGCCGTTGCCGACGGAACCGGAGATGCCTTAGCTTGCTCATCAGGCTTGGTGACAGGTGTGCGTAATAATGGGTGACAGGTGTGCGTAATAATGGGCAGCCTGGCGTCCTCGAGCGCCAGGCAGGAGGAGAGGGAACAGGTGTGACAGTACCCCACCCCCTCTAGGAGAGCCACCCGGCGTCCCACCTGGGTGAGCCTGACGGGCCGGCCAAGCCATGGGAGCCGGCTGAGGCATGGAAGCCTGACGAGCTGGCTGAGGCGGGGGAGCCTGACGAGCCGGATGAGGTGTGAAAGCCTGACGATCCCGCTGAGGCGTGGGAGCCTGACAATCCCGCTGAGGCGTGCGTGGGAGCCTGACAATCCCGCTGAGGCGTGCGTGGGAGCCTGACGAGCCGGCTGAGGCGCGGGAGCCGGCTGAGGCGCGGGAGCCGGCTGAGGCGCGGGAGCCGGCTGAGGCGCGGGAGCCTGACGAGCCGGCTGAGGCGCGGGAGCCTGACGAGCCGGCTGAGGCGCGGGAGCCTGCCGAGCCAACCGAGGCAAGAAAACCTCTCGAGCCATCTAAAGGCCTGGAAGCGCATCTGCTCCTTCTTTGGACTCACCTGGACTCCATTACTTTGATTTTTCCCTCCATATCTGTCTGTTCCTCGGTTTGATCTCCGTGTCAGCATTATTGTTGTTGTTTCCCCTGTTCAGATGCTGTCCTTGTTTGTTTCATGTCAGATATTTATGAAATGTTGACTCCCTGTACTTGCTTCTCATCTCCCAGCGTCTGTCCTTACATAAATACAGGTTCCAATGGATCATTGAGTAGAACATGCTGCTGGCCAAATCAGTGTTGTGTGTTTTCTTCCCCGCAATGGCCATGCTGATAGTTCTGTATTTCGCCTTGGATAAAAATGTCTTCCACAAGACCATATTATAATTATTGCTTAGATTTCTCAGTGTCTTTCTGGCCAAAAACCCCTCTCTTCCTCAGTATGTGTGTATTGTTTGGGATAAAGCAGAAGACACATTTCTGTAGGACTGTGGACTTTGGTCAATGTGTAATCTTCTCCTCTCCTGTGTAGAGTCGTCTCCCGGCGTTAAAGGTGAAGTACCTGCTGCTGGCCTGGCTGGGGATCCTGGTAGCCAGCTGGGTCCTCTACATGCAGTACGCCTCCTACTCAGAGCTCTGCCGAGGACACGTCTGCCACATGGTCATCGTAAGTATGAAACAGCGTGAACACGCTGACACCTCTTACGAAGGAAGGAGAAAGCGAGAGCGTGGGAGTAAGGGATTGGAAGACAATATAAAGGGACTGTGAGGGAGGGGGCAGGTGTGCTTTAGCCCACAACACCTTGTGGGCAAGCTGTGGGTGGAAGATGGAACACTAAGGTCTGGAAATGGACAGATGGAAGGAGTGAATGAGAAAAAGGGTAATCTGTATTTTGTGTCAGTGACTGCTGAGTGCAGGATGGTTCCTCTTATAATACAGTAGCAAATTTGGACCAGGAAAAAGTAATTAACAGAATACCTGATAAGAGTAACACTGGATGAGAAATCAGTGATGTAACAGAGATGCTGCATCCAAAATGGCATCTTATTTACTCAGGCTCTGTCCAAAAGTTGTGCACTAAATAGGGAATAGGGTGCCATTTAATGATAGCCAGGCCACAGGAGAAGTGACTCTACTCTAATTTTCTTTAGCATTGTTCCCTGTGATAAACAGTGATGAGAAGTAACCAATCATTCCCAGATCAACAACGTCAGCACAGTCATTTCCCTCGTCACATACGTCACATATTTTACATTTCAGGTTGAATATAAGCAGCAAGGGCGAGATCCCTGTGAAATATTACATTTATACTCTGAAAGTGGGAGTGTTTGTTGCTCAGCAGTCAGCACACACATATTCAGAAGTAAAGGATATCTTGATCCTTGATCTCTCTTGATCCTCTCTTGATCCTTTACTTCTGAATATATTCAACCTGAAATGTAAAATATGTGACGTATGTGACGAGGGAAATGACTGTGCTGACGTTGTTGATCTGGGAATGATCTGGGATCTGGGGAGGGTAAAGATGAATGGCCAGCCTGAGGTGGTCCTGTTTTGGTGTCTTTATCTATGTATAGTGTTATTGTGATGAATAAGGCAGTACTATCGTGCCCTACTCTTCCTTGTGCTGTGAGAGGGAGAGGCAGGCTGTCAGTCTCAGGACATACAAACAGGGAAAACAGTGTCTGGAAAGGGGGAACATGGAGAGAGGAGATAGCGGGATGGAGAGTGTAAAAGAGAGAAGGAAGGAGTGAGAGAAGAGTGGTGTCATTGTTGTGTGTGTCCCGCTAGGCTAATTTGCACATTAGTGCGACATTAAGGACGACTGGGCCTTAAATTGGTTGGCTCGCAACCAAAGTGGCCAAAATGAAGTCATAGTACCATAGCAACTGCTATACTGTGGAGAAGGAGGTCACAGCCTATAGTCTTTATTTGTCAATTTTGTTTTGCAAGAGTGAAACTGTTTGGGTGGATCTCATCTCACTGTGGCACTAGCTACTGGAGCAGTGGCTTTAGCTACAGGCTGGCGTGCTGCCTGGATGTTTTGCCTGGATGTTTCCTAAGCAAGATAATCTCACACATGCTAATTTATGCAATGACTTTACTTCTCCTTTCTGCTTCTGCAAACAGTCTTTTCCAGATATTTTTGGGGGGTTGGGGTATATCGCTACATAGTGCCCTGGGTGGACCAAATATAACCGATACATGTGTATGAACACATAAGCCATCTCACAGGGGGTGAAAATAAGTTGACATCTGTGTGGAAACTGGAAAATCCTCACCATTGTTATCTACAGTATAAAAAAAACTATGGTTTGCGTGCAGGTGGGTATCTCCACCTGGGATTTAGGGCATAGTACATATGAGGAAGAGATGGTAATGGCCAGAAGAGATACAATTATTCACCTTTGACAATTTGACAAAAGCTGTACTTTTTTTTTAGCTAACCCGTTTCCTAACCTTTACCTAATTCACCTAACCTGCTAAGTTCTCTTAACCTGCTATATTGTAGGATCCTTGGATCCTCTTCCTGTTGATAATGTGATGACGTATTTTCTGTTTCCTGTCTGTCTCAGTGTGACCACTACAGGAGAGGCATTATCTCAGGGTCGTCCTGCAAGGCCCTGTGTGAGGAGAGGAGCCTGACTCTGCAGCGATGCATGTCCACCTCTTCCACACACCAAGTAGGTAACACATACACACACATCAGGTAATACCCACGCACACACACTCTATCTACTCTGTCTCTATGTAATGTGTATTTATCTGTGGTTCTAGGTGTACAGTGGTCTGTGGAAGGACAGGCCTGTGGTGATAAAGTGTGGTCTAGAAGAGCCTCTGAAGGGGGACGGAGCTCCTGACTCTGTACTGAGACAGGAAATTACCCTGTTTGACAAGCCCACCCGCGGGACCTCCATGGATGAGTTCAGAGAGATGTTGCACAGCTTTCTCAAGGTCTGGTTGCCCATTTCACTTCCTGTCAGTCCTCACAGTTAGATTAGATAGAAGAGCTTTCCATAATAGACATGTTGGTTGTTTAGCAACAAAACCGAGGCGTGCGTAACTATGGGGAAAACAGACAGGGTTGGCTAAGATAGAAGCTATATTTAGTCTCCAATGTTTATTGAAAACTTAAATACATTTGTACAATGAGCACTTGTCTTTCAATTAAATCGTTAGTTAGCTAGCTAGTGAATTTGAACCATATTAGCATTAACATGAAATCAGTCAAAACATAGTATCAATAACAAGCTGAAACAAGCCACTTACGATTCCCCACATGGCAGTTTCTTGTCATTCTTGCTAGCAATCTGACCATCCAGAAACACAACAACAGGATGACATCTGCCCCATGGAAGCGCACATCGTTTTCGTGACGTTGGCAGCTAACCCATCTATAGGGAACTGGTGCTTTTTGATGATGTCAGGCAGTACAGGCAGTGTTACAGGCATGCACATTTGAAATGCAATTTAACTCAACCCTTCAATCAGAGAGGAGGGAGATAGAGATAGAGGATAGAGTGTGTGATGGAACGAGGCGGTAGGGGGAGAGAGGGAGGGAGAGGCAGAGAGAGGTTAGGGGCTGGAGCCCCGTGCCAAATATAACCCTACACGTCATTGTCAGTACAATGGCTCCACTCTCAGCCATATAGAGATGGGCTGAGAGTGGGGAAGGGAATACGTTATATGGAAGAAATCTAGCACATTTCAATCATTGAACACAGTCTCGTTTTTATTATGGTGTGTACGACTAACTGAACTGAAAAGTGAACTGTTTTTGGTTGTCTATTTTTTTCTTTCTTTAAATAGCATTATATACACTCAGTGGCCAGTTTATTAGGTACACCACCCCATTCATGAAAATGGTTTGCTCCTACAGACATTAGCTATGTTTCCATTAACTTGTCCAGTGATTTTTTTTTTTGTCGACATGTAGAACATTTGAATAGAAAATAGATGTAACAATCGTCTGTTAGGTTGCGTTTCCATTGAACTATCGAGTCGATTTAAAAACTGCTGGATGTAATGAATTCACACCTAAACACTTTTTCAGAAAACCCAGTGTCTAATACAAATGTAGTGGTTGAAGTGTTACCATTATCCATTCAGGCAAATTTCACATTAATACATTGCTGACATTTGTATGCCCTCCCACCTATCTGTTTCATGTCTCAGGTAGCCTGCGAAAGCCAGCATGCAATAATTTACTAATATTTGCCACATTCTAATAACTCCTATGTTCCTATCACATCAGCTGCCTAGGCTAGTCCTTGCCATGGTGAAATTTGCACTCCTGTAGAGCTGAGATAATTGGATAGTGAAACTTGCCAGCCAACCAGAAAAGCAAGGTGAGCAGTGGAAACGCGTTCTCTGGAGTGATGAATCAAGCTTCACCATCTGGCAACCCGACGGACAAATCTGGGTTTAGTGGATGCCAGGATAACGCTACCTGCCCCAATGCATAGTGCCAACTGTAAAGTTTGGTGGAGGAGGAATAATGGTCTGGGGCTGTTTGTCATGGTTCGGTCTAGGCCCCTTAGTTCCAGTGAAGGGAAATCTTAAAACAACACCATACAATGGCATTCTAGATGATTCTGTGCTTCCAACTTTGTGGCAACAGTTTGGGGAAGGCCCTTTCCTGTTTCAGCATGACAATGCACTCGACACAGAACGCGTCTCCTTCCTGAGCAGTATGACGGCTGCGTGGTCCCATGGTGTTTATACTTGCGTACTATTGCTTGTACAGATGAACGTGGTACCTTCAGGCATTTGGAAATTGCTCCCAAGGATGAACCAGACTTGTGGAGTTCTACAAAAAAAATTCTGAGGTCTTGGCTAATTTCTTTAGATTTTCCAATAATGTCAACCAAAGAGGCACTGAGTTAGAAGGTAGGCCTTAAAATACATCCACAGGTACACCTCCAATTGACTCAAATTATGTCAATTAGCCTATCAGAAGCTTCTATAGCCATGACATCATTTTCTGGAATTTTCCAAGCTGTTTAAAGGCACATTCAACTTACTGTATGTAAACTTCTGACCCACTGGAATTGTGATACAGTGAAATAATGTCTGCAAACCATTGTTGGAAAAATTACTTGTGCCATGCACAAAGTAGATGTCCTAACCGACTTGCCAAAACTATAGTTTGTTAACAAGAAATTTGTGGATTGGTTGAAAAATGAATTTTAATGACTCCAACCTAAGTGTATGTAAACTTCCGACTTCAACTGTGTGTGTGTGTGTACAGTGGGGCAAAAAAGTATTTAGTCAGCCACCAATTGTGCAAGTTCTCCCACTTAAAAAGATGAGAGAGGCCTGTAATTTTCATCATAGGTACACTTCAACTATGACAGACAAAATGAGAAAAAAAAATCCAGAAAATCACATTGTAGGATTTTTAATGAATTTATTTGCAAATTATGGTGGAAAATAAGTATTTGGTCAATAACAAAAGTTTCTCAATACTTTGTTATATACCCTTTGTTGGCAATGACAGAGGTCAAACGTTTTCTGTAAGTCTTCACAAGGTTTTCACACACTGTTGCTGGTATTTTGGCCCATTCCTCCATGCAGATCTCCTCTAGAGCAGTGATGTTTTGGGGCTGTTGCTGGGCAACACAGACTTTCAACTCCCTCCAAAGATTTTCTATGGGGTTGAGATCTGGAGACTGGCTAGGCCACTCCAGGACCTTGAAATGCTTCTTACGAAGCCACTCCTTCGTTGCCCGGGCAGGGAGTTTGGGATCATTGTCATGCTGAAAGACCCAGCCACGTTTCATCTTCAATGCCCTTGCTGATGGAAGGAGGTTTTCACTCAAAATCTCACGATACATGGCCCCATTCATTCTGTCCTTTACACGGATCAGTCGTCCTGGTCCCTTTGCAGAAAAACAGCCCCAAAGCATGATGTTTCCACCCCCATGCTTCACAGTAGGTATGGTGTTCTTTGGATGCAACTCAGCATTCTTTGTCCTCCAAACAATTGAGTTTTTACCAAAAAGTTCTATTTTGGTTTCATCTGACCATATGACATTCTCCCAATCTTCTTCTGGATCATCCAAATGCTCTCTAGCAAACTTCAGACGGGCCTGGACATGTACTGGCTTAAGCAGTGGGACACGTCTGGCACTGCAGGATTTGAGTCCCTGGCGGCGTAGTGTGTTACTGATGGTAGGCTTTGTTACTTTGGTCCCAGCTCTCTGCAGGTCATTCACTAGGTCCCCCTGTGTGGTTCTGGGATTTTTGCTCACCGTTCTTGTGATCATTTTGACCCCACGGGGTGAGATCTTGCGTGTAGCCCCAGATCGAGGGAGAATCAGTGGTCTTGTATGTCTTCCATTTCCTAATAATTGCTCCCACAGTTGATTTCTTCAAACCAAGCTGCTTACCTATTACAGATTCAGTCTTCCCAGCCTGGTGCAGGTCAACAATTTTGTTTCTGGTGTCCTTTGACAGCTCTTTGGTCTTGGCCATAGTGGAGTTTGGAGTGTGACTGTTTGAGGTTGTGGACAGGTGTCTTTTATACTGATAACAAGTTCAAACAGGTGCCATTAATACAGGTAACGAGTGGAGGACAGAGGAGCCTCTTAAAGAAGAAGTTACAGGTCTGTGAGAGCCAGAAATCTTGCTTGTTTGTAGGTGACCAAATACTTATTTTCCACCATAATTTGCAAATAAATTCATTAAAAATCCTACAATGTGATTTTCTGGATTTTTTTTTTCTCATTTTGTCTGTCATAGTTGAAGTGTACCTATGATGAAAATTACAGGCCTCTCTCATCTTTTTAAGTGGGAGAACTTGCACAATTGGTGGCTGACTAAATACTTTTTTTGCCCCATTGTGTGTATATATATATATATATAGTGTGCGACTCTCTTTGTTTTTATAGCTTACAGAAAACAAATTCGCAACAGACTTTCAGTGTGCTTATAGGGACGCTACCGTAGGGCAGCCGGCTTAGGCCATTATTGTTTTTACATATGAACTTCCACTTACCTTGAATAAAGCCTGTGTGTCAATGTACGCTGATGACTCAACAATATACATGTCGGCTGCAACAGTAAAATAAATTACTCAGACGCTTCAGTTTTAGAGTGGGTAACTTGCAATAGGCCTGTGCTAAATATCTCAAACTAAAAGCATAATCTTTTGTACAAATCACGTACGCAACTCTAAACCTTGTTTAGATATATTATTGAATAATGTGGCTATTGAGCAAGTTAAGGAGACAACTGCTGGGTGTAACCCGAGATGGTAAGCTGTCATGGTCAAAACATATGCACTCAATGGCTGCTAAAATGGGAAGAGGTCTGTCCATGATAGGTTGCTGCTCTGCCTTCTTGACATCGTCCTACAGGCCCTATTTTATTTTGCACCTGGACTACTGCCCAGCTGTGGTGATGTGTGGCAAATATGTTTTTTATATATCTTGTAGTGTAATTTGCACTGTACTATGTATGAGATCTAGATATTGTGTGTATGTACTGATATGTAGGCTGTGTGTGACATTTTAAATGTACAGTGCACCCCTTCCTTTTTACCACATTTTGTTGCGTTACAGCATTGTTCTAAAATGGATTAAAATACCCCATAATGACAAAGCGAAAACATTAATTTTTTTACATTTTTGCAAATGTATTAATAATAAAAACAGAAATAGCTTATTTACAATAGTATTCAGACCCTTTGCTATGAGACTCAAAATTGAGCTCAGGTACATCCTTTTTCCATTGATCATCCTTGAGATGTTTCTACAACTTGATTAGAGTCCACCTGTGGTAAATTCAATTCATTGGACATGATTTGGAAAGGCACACACCTGTCTATATAAGGTCCCACAGTTGACAGTGCATGTCAGAAAAAAAACAAGCCATGAGGTTGAAGGAATTGTCCATAGAGAGATGAGACAGGATTGTGTCGAGGCACAGATCTGGGAAAGGGTACTAAAAAAATTCTGCAGCATTGATGGTCCCCAAGAACACAGTGGTCTCTATCATTCTTAAATGAAAGACGTTTGGAACCGCCAAGAACCCAATAGTCACTCTAACAGAGCTAGAGAGTTCCTCTGTGGAGATGGGAGCACCTTCCAGAAGGACAACCACCTCTGCAGCACTCCACCAATCTGGCCTTTATGATAGAGTGGCCAGACGGAAGCCACTCTTTAGTAAAAAGCACAACATTCCACTTTGAGAGTGCCAAAAGGCACCTAAAAGACTCTCAGACCATGATAAACTAGATTCTCTGGTCTGATGAAATCAAGACTGAATTATTTTTGCCTGAATGTCAAGCGTCACATCTGGAGGAAACCTGGCACCATCCCTACGGTGAAGTATGGTGGTGGCAGTATCATGCAGTGGGGATGTTTTGCCGCGGCAGGGACTGGAAGACGAGGGAAATATGAACGGAACAAAGTACAGTGAGATCCTTGATGAAAAACTTCTCTAGAGCACTCAGGGCCTCAGACTGGGGACAGGACAACGACCCTAAGCACACAGCCAACACAATGCAGGAGTGGCTTCGGGACAAGTCTCTGAATGCCTTTGAGTGGCCCAGCCAGAGCCCGGACTTGAACCCAATCAAATATCTCTGGCGAAATCTGAAAATAGCTGTGCAGTGACGATCCCCATCCAACCTGACAGAGCTTGAGAGGATCTGCAGAGAAGAATGGGAGAAATTCCACAAATACAGGTGTGCCAAGTTTGTAGCGTCATACCCAAGAAGACGTGAGGTTGTAATTGCTGCCAAAGGTGCTTCAACAAAATAGAGTAAATGGTCTGAATACTTATGTAAATGTGATATCAGTTTTTCTTTTTATATACATTTTCAAAAATTCCTAAAAACCTGTTTTTGCTTTGTCATTATAGGGTATTTTGTGTAGGTTGATGAGATGAAAAACACATTTTTATCAATTTTAAAATAAGGCTGTAACGTATCAAAATGTGGAAAAAGTCAAGGGGTCTGAATACTTTCCGAATGCACTGCATTTCAGTCCTTGACTAATAATGTTCTGTATTATGTCATGTTTCATGTGGACCCCAGGAAGAGTAGCTGATACTTTTGCCATGGCTAATGGGGATCCAATTACCAAATCCCAACCGATCTGTGACCAACAGATGCATATCTGTATTTCCAGTCATGTGAAATCGATAGATTAGGCCTTTCCATATGAACTGTAACTCAGTAACTCAGTAAATCTTTGAAATTGTTGCATGTTGCGTTTTTTATATTTCAGTGTAGATGGGTGTACCTAATAAACTGTCCATGAAGTGTATATTTAAACTGTTCTTCTAGTCTTAGCTGGCTGATATTTACGCCGTTGCTTAGTGGACAAAAACTGTAATATTCGCTTGCAAGGTTTGAACATCGAGGTCACCTGTACATATCAGTTCCTCACTTCGTCTTCTCTCTGTCCTCCCTGCAGTCTAACCTGGGAGAGCAACCTTCTCTCACCACCTTGGTGGGTCGTCTCATCACCCTGGCCGATGTCAACAAGGACCGCAAGGTGTCCCTGGCGGAAGCCAAGTCTGTGTGGGCTCTCCTCCAGATCAACGAGTTCCTTCTGATGGTAGCCCTGCAGGAGAAGGAGCATACCCCCAAACTGCTGGGCTTCTGCGGGGACCTGTACGTGACTGAGCGCGTGGGCCACAGGTGAGGACCACTTTGGAAATAAGGGTTTTAATTAAAGAATGACTACTGGCTGATTTTAATTGGTTTTGTACTTGTAATTTTCAAGAAATGCCACTGCAAACATTTGTGTCTTGGATGTGTGGTTTGATTTGGTGTATATTGGTTTCAAATTATATTCTATGGGATTAAATGTATGTATTATTTTTTTTACCCAGAAATAATATTACATTCAATCTACAGCTCCCTCTATAGGTTGGAGGTCCCCAGCTACCTGCAGGCATTAGTCCCAGAGGCCCTGAGCTCCAGCCTGAACCAGTGGCTGGCCCCGGCGTGGCCCCGGAGGGCCCGCATCACCATCGGCCTGCTGGAGTTCATAGAGGAGGTAAAGATAAGATTATGGGAGGAGCCATAGAGATAGAGGACTCATCTTTGTATCTGTGCCATTATAGCGTCTGTGACAGCATGGGCAGTGCCATTGAGGCCATCTCCATTTTAAAGTAGTCAATTTTCTTCACGATTGGCTGATCCCTCCTGATGACCTGGTTGAACATGACTCCAAAAGGGTCACCAGGAGGGATCAGCCAATGAAATTGGAAGTTTCCCCCTAGTTGGCTAAATTAAAATGATGGAAGCCCAAGGGTACTGCCCATGCTAATATGACCTTTTGGCCACTGGTTGCGGCTCTGTGAATACATAAAACACATCAAGCTTAGACAGAGGACAGACAATTTATAATCATTGGGAATAGAAAGTAGTTGTCTGATTTTATAATGATCTATACACTAAACATCTGTACCCCATCAATTACAACAGGTGTTCCACGGGGCCTACGGCAGCTTCCTGATGTGTGACGCCAGCCCGCGCCACGTGGGGTACAACTTCAGGTATGACTGCAAGATGGCAGACCTGCGCAGCGTGGCGTCCGAGATGGCGGTCCGCAGGTTCCTGCGGGGACGTCGCTGCGAGACCAACGCTGACTGCACCTTCGGGCGTGACTGCACTGCCACCTGCGATCGACTGGTGAAGCAATGTAACACAGAGGTGGTCCAGCCCAACCTGGCCAAGGTGTGTGTGATGCTACAGGACTATCTGGTGTCCGGGGCGCCCCAGGACCTCCGCATAGACCTGGAGAAGCAGCTCCGTACCTGTGTGACGCTCAGTGGCCTGGCTAGCCAGATGGAGGTGCACCACTCGCTGGTTCTCAACAACCTGAAAACCCTGCTGTGGAAGACCATCTCCAACACACAGTACTCCTGAGGACCACAGAAGAGCTGCTGGGAGACATATGTAGGCCTGGGTCGTATTCATTTGACACCAAATAAAGGAAAATGGATTGAAACAAATGGACAATCCGAAGTTGTCCAGTAAGATTTTATTTACCCTAGAGGTACTTCCCCTCCTACCCTACTTTTTCGGGGCAGTTACAAGACATGCCAAAAGCTTGAGTAAAACAGACTAGTAAATCACTGACTGAAAGTGAAAATGAATGAAAATCAAATGGGTTATGATTTAAAAGTAAAGGCAGTTTATTTTTATGGAAGGATTCTTTATTTTGTGAAGGAGGAAACTGTCTGGTGTATTCTCAGGGCCTTGCCTATGTACTGATAATTAACTGTACAGTATTCTGCTTTAAAGAGTAGTTATTAAGTGTATAACTTCTATCAGGGAACGTCAATGTAGAGGTGTAATGCCATGAAAATATGGGAGTGATGTAACAGTATGTGGAAAAACTACTATTTTATCTGTGTGAATGATCCATCAGACAAGGTCAAATGAGATGGAAATATGGAGGGATCACTTGAGCTTTTGTGATAGATCATAACCAAACTATATTACTCAGATGAAAAAAAAATATATACAGCACTCCAAACTATGGCAATTTTTCTAGACTAAAAAAATAGAAGTCTCGGTATTTTAGGAATTATACAACAGGCTGGTCTAATCCTGAATGCTGATTGGTTAAAACCGCATTCCAGCCAGTGTCTATTCCACAAGGTACCACCAGCTAAATTATTACATTAAAATGACTATTTACTGTTCCATCTGATTACGCAATCCACTGTCTCATCAGCCCAGCCAGGATGTTTATAAATTTGATCCACTACAAAAAGGTATCTAGACATTTAGTTAACAGCGGAGACTTGTATAAACCTTGCTGTCTGTCTGACATACCAGGCGATATTGCACCTCATTAGCTCATTGCTATGATGCATCCAAATAAACAATAAACATGCATCCAAACAAATGTCACAAAACAGCTTAAAAAACGCAGCTATTCAGGCTGCACTGTTTGACGTGACTAAGTTGGCTAGCTAGCAAGCAAGGGATAAGAACGTTGCCAGCCAGCATGGCAATGGAACATTAAGAATGAACGACAGATACAGAACAAAAAATGTAACGACTGGGGCGCGTCTCTGGCAACCGAAACACCAGCCGGTTTGGGTAACAACCCTAGATTTGTGTCGGGACTATCTTGTGGAACGATGAAATAGTATGAACAAATTCATCAAAACAAAATGTTAATCATTATTTGAATATGTTGGTAACCCGTTGTATAAAAGTGAATATGCACTCAAAGCCGGTGTGGATGATATTGGCACGGTTTGCCGGACCGAACACCCGTGCCAATATATACTCCAAACACCGGCTTCTCTGGCATTATCACTTAAGGGGGGAAAAACGGTCTTTTACCATCTTTTGTATAGTTCGCCCCGCCAGTATTTCGCAATTCACATTCCAACCAACCATGTTCTCGCCTCAAGTTCCATCCATTTTTCCATGGCACCAATATATTCATTTTACAGGTGTACTTGTTAAAATAGTCTCCAGTGTCAGTAGATACATTGTAATAGCGACATGTTTCGGCATCTGAAGGGAAACGCTCATAAGAAAATACATTTCAACCAGTGAGATCAGCTTGAGATTTGAATTAGCTTGAAAATTGCATCATGATAAAAGTGATACTCAAAACCAAAATCTGGTCCATTATGCAATTTTATTCTTCAAATTCAACAGAGTAAATTGGTTCCAAATACTGCCTAATTAAATAAAGGGTACACAGTCCAGAGGTTAACATGATCAGGTAACACTTATCATCCATCTACCCAAATACAGTGCCTATCAGATTCTACCAACTTTGCACAACTCTTACAGCAACATGCACAGTGTACAAAACATTAGGAATACCTTCCTAATATCGAGTTGCACCCGATTTTGCCCTCAGAACAGCCTCAATTTGTCGGGCCATGGACTCCACAAGGTCTAGAAAGCTTTCCACAGGGATGCTGGCCCATGTTGACTCCAATGCGTCCCACAGTTGTATCAAATTGGCTGGTAGTGGACCTCTATACCGAATAGCTCATTCCATCTCATCCCACAAATGCTCAATTGGATTGCGATCTGGTGACTGGGCAGGCCACTGCAGTAAGCTGAATGAATCATTCGTTGAACCATTCCTGGACAATCCAAGCCTTGTGGCATTATCCTGCTGAAAAAAAATCCATTCACAGATTGATACACTGCTGCCATGAAGGGATGCACCCGATTGGCAATCATGTTTATATATCCCTTGGCATTCAAACATTGTGCCACTTATCAAGGGGCCCAATGTGTGCCATGAAAACACCCCACACCACCAACCTGCAATGTTGACACGCGGCATGATGGATGCATGTACTCATGTGGTTCTCGCCATACCCAAGTCCTCCCATCAGCGTGAAACAGCAGGAACTGGAATTCATCAGACCATGCAATGTTTTTCAAATTCTCTATGGTTTGTTCCTTAGCCCACTGCAACCCATTTATTTTTTTGTGCTGAAAGTGGAACTCCAAGGTCGTCGGCTGCCATGCCCCATTCGTGTCAAGGTACGACGAGTTGTGCATTCTTTTATGGGTCTGGGTACCAATGTTGTACTGGACTGTCAGTTGACTAACTGTAGCCAGTCTGTTGCTCTGCACAATTCAGGTCAGCCTCCTTTATCGTTTTTCGTCAAAGACCCATTTTCGGCCACAGGTCTGCCGTTGGCTGGATGTCCTTTAGGCGGTGGACCATTCTTGAGACACGGGAATCTTGAGCGTGAAAAACCCAGCAGCATTGCAGTTCTTGACAAACTGATATGCCCGACAGCTACTACCATACTCCGTTCAAAGGCACTTCAATCTTGCCCATTCACCCTCTGAATGGCACACATACACAATCCATGTGTCTCAAGTATTAAATCTTTTAACCCATCTCCTCACCTTTATTTACACAGATTGAAGTGGATTTAACATCAAGGATCATAGCTTTCACCTGGTCAGGCCATGTCATGGAAAGAGCAGGTGTTCCTAATGTTTTGTACACAGTGCTTGTTGCCGTAAGAGTTGTGCAAAGTTGGTAGAATCTTTTTCCAAATGATTCAGAACTAATGGATGCCAAAGGTGCTTCCTAGTACTAAGTCGAGGGTGGAGACTTATCCAAATGATGATATTTCAGTGTTTAATTTGTTACATTTTCTATAACTTTAACGTTGAAGATGTGGAGTAGGTTGTGTAGATCTGTAGGAATATAATAACATGTAATCCATTAGATTACATATTAATGCAGCAAAACACAAAACAGGGCCCTACACTATAGAAGATGTCACCATAAACAGGCAAGAGTGTGGCCTGCACAATCCTTTCTCTACCATCACCTTGAATCTTCAACTTTGAAACTGGCCACATCTTGGCTTCTTCGTCACATCTGCAATCTGTCAAATAATCCGGAAATGGGTGAGAAAACGATAGCCAAAAAACCTATCAATCCTCCAAAATGATCAAGAAAAGTAGACCTCAGATCAAAGTGAATCAAAACTCAAAGTCTTGGACTAATGGCAATTACCAGTCAGTAAACAAATTAGCTTTGGCACAACACAAGAAACACAACTGCTGAGGGTGAGGGATCTTAAAGGAAAAGTCCAAGAAAAGTTGACATAAGTAAAACATTTTTGGACTATGTCACCAATGGACTAAAGCAATAAATACCAAAATAGTTTTTCTTTAATTAGCTCACTCCTGTTCAAACACTTCCTGTACAATAAGAACCTTTTTCAGAGGGTCTAAATGGTTCCTTGGTGGCCAAATGTCAGAGCTATGATCATTTCAAGTACCCACCGTTCTGGGTCCTCAGCATATACATATATCTTTCACTCTCCGCCCCTCATCACACAGGCTCAACACGTACAGTCAGACTGCAACGCCTCGAGGGGCGGATTGGTCAGAGACCAATACACTTAGCCAGTATGTTACCTAGTGAGGAGTGTAATTACCATGGCTTGGTCATCCCCCGCTACGACCACAGTCGCTACTGCTGCACCTCCAGACTGCTCTTCATCTGAAATTAACATCCAAAAGACTATAGGTTAGGTTTGAAGAGCCACAAGGAAACTGATTAAGGCAACAAAGTCAAAAGTACATAAAGTAGTTAGTCCAAGTACATTGCTGCTAGTGCTACAGCATCCATTTTACAGCTACAGCTTGAGTTATCATGATTCTGAAATGTCAGATAGCTATCAACAATGACAAGAAGCTGCCATGTGGGGAATCGTAGGTGGCACATCTCAGCTAGTTCTCTTGTTGAGACCATGTCTTGTTCAGAGGCATTTTCACAGATTTCATGTTGGCTCAAATTTTCTAGCCAGCCAACAACTATCAATGTATTTGAGACAAGTACTCATTTTGTATTTGTATTTATTATGGATCAGCTACTCTTCCTGGGGTCCAGCAAAATTAAGACAGTTTACACAATCTTAAAAACATTACAATACATTCACAGATTTCACAAGACACTGTGTGCCCTCAGGCCCCTACTCCACCACTACCACATATCTACAGTACTAAATCCATGTGTATGTATAGTGCGTATGTTATCATGTTATCGTGTGTGTGTGTGTCTTTGCTAATGTTTGTGTTGCTTCACAGTCCCCGCTGTTCCATAAGGTGTTTTTTTATCTGTTTTTTAAATCAAATTTTACTGCTTGCGTCAGTTACTTGATGTGGAATAGAGTTCCATGTACTGTAGTCATGGCTCTATGTAGAACTATGTGCCTCCCATAGTCTGTTCTGGACTTGGGGACTGTGAAGAGAGCTCTTGTGGAATTGTGCAGATGTATTTATGTTTTCAATAAACAATGAGACGAAAGTTCAAATGTTGTCAATCATCTAAGCCAAACCCATGTGTTTTGCCCCATAGTTGACACACATCGGTTGTTGCTAAACAACCAGTCTATAGGTTAGACATACCCTGCCCTTCTGGTGAGGGTCAGGGTCTATCTGGCCCAGTTCCGTACCCGCTGGACAGGGCAGTAGAGCCATCATGTGTCAGTTTGTCTGCCCGGTCATTGCACAACCGTGGCATTGGCACCACAGTTAATTCTGAAGGGAGGAAAAAACCCAGAGACTATTAGGCTGTGCAGGTCTCAGATAATGTGGTAGAGGTTGTTCATCACAAGTTCAGCATGGTGCATGCTTTTTCATCACAGACCTATATATTTCATGCAGACTGAATTAAGGCCACCCGTTGCTTACCATTAGGTGTGCACAACATTCTTTCGGGGAGGAACGATAGGCTGTTATTTTCATGTTTCATCAGCTTGGCCAGTGGGACCCAAATGATCATGGTGGTATCCAATGTTCCTCATTGGACGCTTCCCAGCCGAGGGGCTAGAGAAAATAGATAATTTGAGATATGACTGACATGAATACCAGTAATTATTTACCCTCAACATTTTATATACACTGACCAAAAATAAAAACGCAACAATTAAGATTTTACTGAGATAGTTCATATAAGGAACTCAGTAAATTGAAATTAATTAATTAGGGCCTAACCTATATATTTCACATGACTGAGAATACAAATGTATCAGATTGATCACAGATAGCGTCAATAAAAGGTGGGGCGTGGATCAGAAAACCAGTCAGTATCTGTTGTGAACATTTGCCTGATGCAGCGTGACATCTTCGCATGGAGTTGATCAGCCTGTTGATTGTGGCCTGTGCAATGTTCTCCCACTCTTCAATTGTTTTGTGAAGTTACTGGGTATTGGCAGGAACTGGAACGCACTGTCGTACACATTGATCCAGAGCATCCCAAACATGCTCAATGGGTGACATGTATGGTGAGTATGCAGGCCATGGAAGACCTGGGACATTTTCAGCTTCCAGGAATTGTTTAGATCCTTGCGACATGGGGCTGTGCATTATCATGCTGAAACATGAGGTAATGGCGGGGGATGTATGGCATGACAATGGGCCTCAGGATCTCAAGATATCTGTGCATTCAAATTGCCATCGATAAAATTAATTTGGATGTTGTCCATAGCTTATGCCGGCCCAAACCACACCGTGCCCACACAACACCATACACCTTGTCTGCCATCTACCCGGTACAGTTGAAACCGGGATTCATCCGTGAAGAGCACACTTATCCAGCGTGCCAGTGGCCATCGAAGGTGAACATTTGTCCACGGCGCCAAATTGCAGTCAGGTCAAGACCCTGGTGAGGTTGATGAGCACGCAGATGAGCTTCCCCGAGACGGTTTCTGACAGTTTGTGCAGAAATTCTTTGGTTGTGCAAACCCAGTTTCATCAGCTGTCCATGTGGCTGGTCTCAGACGATCCTGCAGGTGATGTGGAGGTCCTGGGCTGGCTTAGTTACATTTAGTCTGCGTTTGTGAGGCCGGTTGGAGGTACTGCCAAATTCTCCAAAACGACATTTGAGGCGGCTTATGGCAGAGAAATTAACATTCAGTTTTCTGGCAACAGCTCTCATGGACATTCCTGCTGTCAGCATGCCAATTGTACACTCACTCAACTTCAGACATCTGTGACATTGTGTTGTGACAAAACTGGACATTTTAGAGTGGTCTTGTCCCCAGCACAAGGTGCACCTGTAATGATTGTGCGGTTTAATCAGCTTCTTGATGCCACACTTGTCAGGTGGATGGATTATTTTGGCAAAGGAGAAATGCTCACTAACAAGGATGTAAACAAATTTGGCAAATGAGAGGAATAAGCTTTGTGCCTGTAGAACATTTCTGGGATCTTTTATTTCAGCTCATGAAACCAACACTTTGCATTTATATTTGTTGGCAATTTGAATGCACAGAGAAACCGAGACAATATTATCGCAAGGCCCATTGTCGCAAGGTTCTGTACACAATTCCTGGAAGCTGAAAATGTCTAATTTCTTCCATGACTTGCATACTCAGACATGTCACCCATTGTGCATGTTTGGGATGCTCTGGATTAACATGACAGAGTTCCAATTCCAGGCACTTCACACAGCCATTGAAGAGTGGGACAACATTCCACAGGCGGATCAACTCCATGCTAAGGAAAGGTGTCAGGCTGCATGAGGCCAATTGTGGTCACACCAAATACTGACTTGTTTTCTTAGGCTGCATCACATCCGGCCGTGATTGGGAGTCCCATAGGGTGGCGCACAATTGGCCCAGCATCATCCGGGATTGGCCGTTATTGTAAATAAGAATTTGTTCTTAACTGACTTGCCTAGTTAAATAAAGGTTCAATAAAAAATAAAAAATACATTCTTATCCACGCCCCTACTTTTTAAAAAGGTATCCGTGACCAAATACAACAGGTGTAGACCTTACAGTGAAATGTTTACTGACAAGCCCTTAACCAACAATGTGGTTTTAAGAAACTACCCCCCCAAAAATAAGAGATAAGAATAACAAATGATTAAAAACAAGCAGTAAATAAAAATAGCTGGGATGTATACAGGGGGTACCGGTACAGAGTCAATGTGCGGGGCACTGGTGTTGAGGTAATTGAGGTAATATGTGCATGTAGATAGAGTTATTAAAGTGACTATGCATAGATAATAACAGAGAGTAGCAGCAGCGTTCCAGCTGTTCAGGTGTCTTATGGCTTGGGGGTAGAAGTTATTTAGGAGCCTCTTGGGCCTAGACTTGGCACTGTCTATGACTAAGGTGGCTGGAGTATTTGACAATTTTTAGGGCCTTCCTCTGACACCTCCTGGTATAGAGGTCCTGGATGGCAGGAAGCTTGGCCCTGGTGATGTACTGGGCCGTACACACTACCCTCTGTAGTGCCTTGCGGTCGGGGGCCGAGCAGTTGCCATACCAGGCAGTCATGCAACCCGTCAGGATGCTCTCGATGGTGCAGCTGTAAAACCTTTTGAAGATCTGAGGACCCATGCCAAATCTTTTCAGTCTCCTGAGTGGGAATAGGTTTTGTTCACGACTTTCTTGGTGTGCTTGGACCATGTTAGTTTGCTGGTGATGTGGACGCCAAGGAACTTGAAGCTCTCAACCCTCTCCACTACAGCCCCGTCGATGAGAATGGGGGTGTGCTCGGTCCTCCTTTTCCTGTAGTCCACAATCATCTCCTTTGTCTTGATCACGTTGAGGGAGATTGTGCTTGCACCACACGGCCAGGTCTCTGACCGGTACAGAGTCAATGTGCGGGGCACTGGTGTTGAGGTAATTGAGGTAATATGTGCATGTAGATAGAGTTATTAAAGTGACTATGCATAGATAATAACAGAGAGTAGCAGCAGCGTTCCAGCTGTTCAGGTGTCTTATGGCTTGGGGGTAGAAGTTATTTAGGAGCCTCTTGGGCCTAGACTTGGCACTGTCTATGACTAAGGTGGCTGGAGTATTTGACAATTTTTAGGGCCTTCCTCTGACACCTCCTGGTATAGAGGTCCTGGATGGCAGGAAGCTTGGCCCTGGTGATGTACTGGGCCGTACACACTACCCTCTGTAGTGCCTTGCGGTCGGGGGCCGAGCAGTTGCCATACCAGGCAGTCATGCAACCCGTCAGGATGCTCTCGATGGTGCAGCTGTAAAACCTTTTGAAGATCTGAGGACCCATGCCAAATCTTTTCAGTCTCCTGAGTGGGAATAGGTTTTGTTCACGACTTTCTTGGTGTGCTTGGACCATGTTAGTTTGCTGGTGATGTGGACGCCAAGGAACTTGAAGCTCTCAACCCGCTCCACTACAGCCCCGTCGATGAGAATGGGGGTGTGCTCGGTCCTCCTTTTCCTGTAGTCCACAATCATCTCCTTTGTCTTGATCACGTTGAGGGAGATTGTGCTTGCACCACACGGCCAGGTCTCTGACCTCCTCCCTATAGGCTGTCTCATCGTTGTCGGTGATCAGGCCTACCACTGTTGTGTCATCAGCAAACTTAATGATGGTGTTGGAGTCGTGCAGTCATGAGTGAACAGGGAGTACAGGAGGGGTGTAAGCACGCACCCCTGAGGGGCCCCCGTGTTGAGGATCAGTGTGGCGGATATGTTGTTACCTACCCTTACCACCTGGGGGCAGCCCGTCAGGAAGTCCAGGATCCAGTTGCAGAGGGATGTGTTTAGTCCCAGGGTCCTTAGCTTACTGATGAGCTTTGAGGGCACTATGGTGTTGAACGCTGAGCTGTAGTCAATGAATAGCATTTTTTCCAGGTGTGAAAGATCAGTGTGGAGTGCAATAGAGATTGCATTATCTGTGGATCTGTTGGTGCAGTATGCAAATTGGAGTGGGTCTAGGGTTTCTGGGATAATGGTGTTTATGTGAGCCATGACCAGCCTTTCATGGCTACAGACGTGGGTGCTACGTGTAGGTAGTCATTTAGGCAGGTTACCTGTTCTTGGGCACAAGGACTATGATGGTCTGCTTAAAACATGTTGGTATTACAGACTCAGACAGGGAGAGGTTGAAAATGTCAGTGAAGACACTTGCCAGTTGGTCAGCGCATGCTCGGAGTACACGTCCTGGTAATCTGTCTGGCCCTGCGGCCTTGTGAATGTTGACCTGTTTAAAGGTCTTTCTCACATAGGCTGCGGGGAGCGTGATCACGCAGTTGTCCGGAACAGCTGATGCTCTCATGCATGTTTCAGTGTTATTTGCCTCGAAGCGAGCATAGAAGTTTTTTAGCTTGTCTGGTAGGCTCGTGTCACTGGGCAGCTCTTGGCTGTGCTTCCCTTTGTAGTCTGTAATAGTTTGCAGACCCTGCCAAATCAGACGAGTGTCGGAGCCGATGTAGTACGATTCGATCTTAATCCTGTATAGGCGCTATGTTATGCGCGGCCACGCAGTCGTGGGTGAAGAGGGAGTACAGGAGGGGACTAAGCACCCCTCCTTGAGGGGCCCCCGTGTTGAGGGTCAGCATGGCAGATATTTTATGCCTACCCTCACCACCTGGGGTGGCCCGTTTGGAAGTCCAGGATCCAGTTGCAGAGGGAGGTGTTCAGTCCCAGGGAGCTTAGCTTAGTGATGATCTTTGAGACGCCTATGGTGTTGAACGCTGAGCTATAGTCAATGAACAGCATTCTCACATAGTTGTTCCTTTTGTCCAAGTGAGAAGGGGCAGTGAGTGCAATAGTGATTGCGTCATCTGTGGATATGTGTGGGCGGTGTGCGAATTGGAGAGGGTCCAGGGTCTCTGGGATGATGGTGTTAATGTGAGCCATGGATTCGGGGCAATAGTCATTTAGACAGGTTACCTTGGCGTTCTTGGGCACAGGGACTATGGTGGTCTGCTTGAAATATGTAGGTATTACAGACTGGGCCAGGGAGAGATTGAAAATGTAAGTGAAGACACTTCCCGGCTGGTCAGCGCATGCTCTGAATACGCTTCCTGGTAATACGTCTGGCCCTGGGGCCTTGTGAATGTTAACCTGTTTAAAGGTTTTACATTGGCTACGGACAGCGTGATCACACAGTTGTTTGGTTTGTGTCATAGGGCAGCTCGTGGCTGGGTTTCCCTTTGTAATCCGTGATAGTTTGCAAGCCCTGCCACATTCAACGAGCGTCAGAGCCAGTGTAGTAGGATTTGATCTTAGTCCTGTATTGATGCTTTGCCTGTTTGATGGTTCGTCGGAGTGCGTAGCGGGATTTCTTATAAGTGTCCGGATTCGTGTCCCGCTCTTTGAAAGCAGCAACTCTATAGCCTTTAGCTCAGTGCGGATGTTGCCTGTATTCCATGGCTTCTTGTTGGAATATATACGTATGGTCACTGTGGGGACGACTTGGCCGATGTGCTTATTAATGAAGCCGGTGACTGATGTGGTAAACTCCTCAATATCATCAGATAAATCCCAGAACATATTCCAGTCTGTGCAAGCAAAACAGTTTAGCATCCACTTCATCCCACCACTTCCGAATTGAGTGTGTCACTGGTACTTCCTGTTTGAGTTCTTGCTTGTAAACTTTCTTCAGGATCGGTGGGTCCCCTGTGGGACGGTTAAGCTAATGTAGGTTAATGCGATTAGCATGCGGTTCTAAGTAACAAGAATATTTCCCAGGACATAGACATATCTGGTATTGACAGAAAGCTTAAATTATTGTTAATCTAACTGCACTGTCCAATTTACAGTAGCTATTACAGTGAAAGAATACCATGCTATTGTTTGAGGAGAGTGCACAGTTTTGAACATGAAAAGTTATTAATAAACAAATGAGGCATATTGGGAAGTCTTGATTTTGCACAGAAATTAAATTGTTCATTGGATCAGTCTAAAACTTTGCACATACACTGCTGCCATCTACTGGCCAAAATGTGAATTGCACCTTTGCTGGAATAATACATTATGGCCTTTCTCTTGCATTTCAAAGACGATGGTACCAAAAAAACACATAAAACGGGTTCATTTTTTCTTTGTATTATCTTTTACCAGATCTAATGTGTTATATTCTCCTACATTCCTTTCACATTTCCACAAACGTCAGTGTTTCCTTTCAAATGGTACCAAGAATATGCATATCCTTGCTTCAGGGCCAGAGCTACAGGCAGTTAGATTTGGGTATGTCATTTTAGGTGAAAATTGATTTGCCAGGTCAGATTTGCCAAATGGACTGCGAGGGAGAGCTTTGTATGCGTGTGTGGAGTAAAGATGATCTAGTTTTTTCCCGCTAGTTGTACAGGTGACATGCTGGTAGAAATTAGGTAAAACAGATTTCAGTTTTCCTGCATTAAAATCACTGCCACCTAGGAGCGCTGCCATTGGATGAGCATTTTCTTGTTGGCTTATGGCCCTATACAGATCGTTGAGTGCGGTCTTAGTGCCAGCTTCGGTTTGTGGTGGTCAGTATACAGCTACGAAAAATATTGATGAAAACTCTCTTGGTAAATAGTATGGTCTACAGCTTATCATGAGGTATTCTAACTCAGGCGAGCAGAACCTCGAGATTGTGCACCAGCTGTTGTTAACAGAGACACACACCTCCGCTCTTGAGTTTACGAGACACTGACGTTCTGTCCTGTCGATGCATAGAAAAAACAGCTAGATTCATATTAACCATTTCCTTGTTCAGCCACGACTCCACGAAGCATAGGTTATTACAATAGGACATTCTCAAACGGCGCCTGTCTCATTTGTTCTCCAGTGATTGTACATTTGCCAATAGAACATGGGTTAGAGGTAGTTTCATCAGGCTGCCCCCACGTCGGCCTCTATATCTCTGTCTTTTCCTCTTCCGAGTGTCGGGGATTAGGACCTGGTCCCGGGTGAGCATTATGTCTTGAGCGGCTGAGTCATTGAAGTATAATTCTTCATCCAAATCGAGGTGTGATCACCGTTTTGATGTCCAGAAGCTCTTTTCGGTTATATGAAACGATGGCAGAAACATAATGTACAAAAGAAAAAAAGTTAAGATTAGAGGAAAATAGTATAATTGGTCAGGAACCCATAAAACAGCCACTATACATGCCAGCGCCATTTTGTATTTTATTGCTACAATGATAAGGATGTTAGATAATTTCGGACATTGATTTTATATGACTGGGTACACTAAGATGTTAGCCCAGTATTACAATTCAAGGAAATAGTTGGAATGTAGAAAAAGCACACGAGGAGACCATACATATTTAGTGAAAAGAAAGTTTACTTGATAAATAGCATGAGTGCATTCATGTAATTTGATACAGAAATAGCTTCTTTTTTATTTGACCAGACAATGTCAAGCTGAATGTTAGAAATAATCTGGAAACATGATCAGTTTGATGGAGCAAACATTGCAATTACATACTTTGTAAACCTCAGTTTCTCCACAGATAAATCTAGACAAATAGCACCAAATCTGTTGCTGAAAAACAGTGCTTCATATAGCATTTTAGCAGTACAGTCCTTGGCCATGTTTGACTATATATATATATTGTTTCCTTTATTTAACTAGGCAAGTCAGTTAAGAACAAATTCTTATTTACAATGACAGGCCTAGGAACAGTGGGTTAACTGCCTTGTTCAGGGGCAGAACGACAGATTTTTACCTTGTCAGCTCGGAGATTTGATCTAGCAACCTTTCGGTTACTGGCCCAACACTAACCACTAGGCTACCTGCCGCACCTAAATGCTTGCTTTACCCACCCTTCCTTGGCATAAATCCCTAATCTGACATGAACATAATATTTATATATTTCTTAATTCCATTATTTTACTTTGAGATGTGTTTTTTTTGCTGTGAACTGTTAGATACTACCGCACTGTTGGAGCTAGGAACACAAGCATTTCGATACACCCGACCAATAACAATTTATTTGTTATGTTGTTGTAAACAATGAAGTGGAACACTTGCTTTCAAATACTACACTTGATCTTAGCCAAAAGGCAGAGATTTCACCTATCCTATCATTTCAGATCAGGGTTAACTTCAAGGGAGTAAAATTGAAGAATGCATTTTCAAATAACTCAAAAAGGGGCCCTTCATTAATTCCACCAGCGCCTCTCACGAGGAGCCCGGTGTGAGGCCCGCTGGTGATAGACCCTGGAGCAGCTCCATCTGCCTCCTCTTGTCCTTGGCCCTGTTGATGGTCATCTTGAAGAGGCGGCAGTACAGCTCCATTGCGGCTGGTGTGTCATCGTTCCCAGGCACCGGGTATGTCACCAGGCTGGGGTTGCAGTTAGAGTCCACTACCCCCACCGTGGGTATATTCATCTTGGCCGCATCACGGACTCCCACATGCTGCTGGAAGACGTTGTTGAGCGTTGAGAGGAAGACGATGAGGTCAGGCAGCCTGACCCCCGGGCCGTACTGGATTGGGGCATTGGTGAGCAGACCACCCTGCCAGTAGCGTGTGTGGGCATATTCTCCGCAGTCCCCTGCCGTGCTCTCCACCAGGTGGCCGAACTGTCGGCGGCGGGAGACGAAGAGGATGATTCCGCCGCGGTAGGCGATGTGGGCGGTGAAGTTCAGGGCGCTCTGGAGGTGCTCCATTGTCTGGTCCAGGTCGATGATGTCCTGGTCCAGACGACTGCCGAACAGATAGGGCTCCATCAGCCTAGTAGAGAGGGATGAAGGGAGAATCAAGATCAATGTTTGTGTGACAATGTACTCCTGTTCATACCTACAGTATGCTGTCTGTCTCTGTATATGAAATCTGCAAGGCATGTATTTGGATGGCAGGTAGCCTAGCGGTTAGAGCGTTGGGCCAGGAACCGAAAGGTTGCTGGATCGAATCCCTGAGCTGACAAGTTATCCTTCTGCCCCAGAACAGGCAGTTCTGGCAGTTAACCCACTGTTCCCTGGTAGGCTGTCATTGTAAAATAAGAATTTGTTCTTAACTGACTTGCCTAGTTAAAGAAAAGATTAATAAAAAAATATATGTATATGTTTTCATGTTGCCCTATGAAGATAATCCAGCTGGTTTTACTTTACTCTGATGCAAGAGTAAAGTAAATATGGTAGATAAGGTCAATACGAACCACAAAGAGAACATAACTGTCAGATGAACTATGAAAATCAGCCATCCAACCTGTGTCTGCAGCCTTTCTTGTGTCCAAGGTGCACTCTGGCATCGAATAGATCTTTCAAGGAGAAGAGTTCTGACAAGCGAAAGAAATCTGGCATTTCAAGAGGCAAGTTCTGGATCTTGTCAGTGACAGCTATTCAAAAAAATATATATCGAGAAGTGGTTAGTTCTTTGTGATTGTAGAGAAGCTTTATGAATTCGTGTTAAATATCCATAGCATGTAAGATAGCTAACTGTACTTGTCACTGACAACTCTGCCTACCCGTGCTGTCAGTTTGCAAAGGGAGTGTTTTGACTGCGGTAGCAGTCGCATAGAGAGGTCCACTACAGGAGTATCCAGCTGCAACAATCCGGGGCTGGCGGAACCCGCACAAACCTACAAGAAACCCACCAGCATAGTCAGTTAGCTAGCAGTCAGACGATAAAGACAGCAGCTAGCTACAACATATAAAACATTACATTGTAACGTTGGGCATCCAACTTGATTTGGATGTGTGATGCTACTGCTAGCTAACGTTAGCCAGTTAGCAATGGTTGTGTAATTGAATTGTCGGACAATTAAAAACGAGGATAGGTTGTACAGTCTAGCAAGGTAGCAAAAGAGATGCTAAATATATTTCATGTCATAATCATAACCAAAATATTTGATTTGATTGTATAATGTAAATAAAAATGTACCTTTGGTAAAAACTCCTGCTGCCATGCTTGCTCGTGCTGTCCCCTCCCACTGAAGGTCAAAGAAATATGCGACTGGTAGTTGAAGTCCATTGGATGTGTCGTACGCACTAGATCACGTGTCAATAATTTCCATTGGACCACAACTCCCATGAGCACGCATGTAGTTGAATGCTCATTCAAAAACTTTATTGAATTGTAATACCAGTTACTGAACCATACTGTACTCTCTTGTAGCCTACACATTTTATTGTCAAATTCTAGCCAAATACTGTAACATCTACATTTTTTGGGATATGTTGATTTTCAGAACTGTTTTTTTAAAATAAATTATAATAAATTATAATAAATTAAAAAATATTTTAACATCAATATGAATGTGATGTAGAAGTCAATCTATAAAATCTATTGAAATTGAAAACGTTCTTCAACAACTGTCAATTTGAATATTGAGAACCCATAGCTGAATAAAAAAAATGATGTATCCAAATATTAAACAAATATAAATAATTAAAACATTGTTGAACAATAACAAGTGCAATTTCAACATAACCAACATAATTCAGAATCAAACAATTCACATACAACAGACAAACCCTCTTCACCAACAATAACAGTTTTCATCCACATGACTAAGTCGCTTTGGATATAAGCAGTTGCTAAATGGCATATACTCATTTAAATGTTTGATAAGAAATCTTGAAAGATCTTCCTGTAAAAAAAACATCTGTGCTTCTGTTGCTTTACTTCCCAGTTGATTTATTTTTCCTGCAAAGAAAAATAATTCATTACACTCAATGAACCCTCCTTATCTTCTAATTTAATCATGTCTGTGTCTAATCCTTTATTTATCTATGTGTTGTACTATTGTGTTATCAAGTAGGTTAAATATGACAAGATTTGCCTACAAAATGTACCTGGATAGAGGTAGAAATTGGAGCTTTCTCTTCACAGGTTTCTCAAACTTGGTCTTCTGAAAAAGAGCCCAGAAAGAATCGATTGTTAACAAACTAAGCCAACAAACCCCAATTCATCACAAACCTATTCCAGACAGATTGGAACACACTGTAAAGCCCATTGCACACTGCCCATTACAATGCCTAATAAACTCCAACAAAAACATAGGGGTACACCCAGTACTTAATTTGTAAATAGGGAGGTGCCGGAAAAAAATGTGAGCGGGAGAGAGGGGTGCCCTGGGGAGCTCTGAGGTACTGGAACACATAAGAAAAAATAATTACCTTAATAATAAAGCATTGCATGCATATCATCGCATTTGCGTAGTGGCATAGAGCAGGAGAGTAGAGGCACTTACACATTGGGAATATTTTAGTTCTGTGAGAGATACAGGTGTTCTACTCACACAGCCATGGCTACGCATTGGTCTCAAACATAGGTTACAATGTTACGCAAACCATAAGTCAGGGCTGGCCCAACCCGAATCAACTCTTAGAATATCAGGCCCAGGCTGAAAATCTACATTTTCTCATTACGTTTTTTTGGGTGGGTTGGGGCAGGACAATAAACGAAGAGGTAACTCATATAACTCATCTTTGATCTCTTTCATTTGAATTTTTACATTGTAAAAAGTGACAATTATGTTTCATGCCATGAGAGGTACCGGATCCGGCCAAACAGCTCCCAGAACAAAACAGTCTAAAACAGGGAGGTGCCGGCTCAAATTAAGCACTAGGCACACCTATCCATCTCTGTTTTTAGTTGGTGTTTGATTGGCATTGTATGGGCAGTGTGCAACGTGCTTAACTGTCCCCGTACGTCACTGTACCTTTGGCTGATTTACAGCAACAGCTTTACACATCCATCTGAACCTCTTGCTCCTTTCCTCTGTGTTCAATGCTATGTAAGGGCTGAGGGTGATACCAGGGTCAATGGCGCTGGACAGAGACCTGGAGAAAGGCAGAGTAGGGGAGGAAACATCAGTGCATGTTTATGTAGACAGACTGATCTACACATCACCTTGCATTATAAATGACTACTCATTATGGTCGCATTCCCGTGCTCAGACGTTGCATGCATCAACCAATGGTTGCGTGCCACGTCATCGACTGTGCCGTCATACACCAGATAGCTATAACATGTGGTTCACGTGCTGTAAAATACCTATCCAGGCATTGTAAGATCTGGCATGCGTCAGCTAAGCCTGGACAGAGGAACACGCCCTATAATTTGGGGTCGGCAATCAGCGACTGAGCAAAATTGATGTCGAACAGACTCCTATCCTCACTCTGCTTATGCACTAGACATTATGAACATCATGATAACCATGAAGCCAGTACGATCATATCACTCTCAACAGTAGAGAAATGTAAATGGTGTGGCCGGCTGGCCGCAGACCAGACTTTTACATGCTGTTACCAGAGGAAAATGTTGAGAGATCAAGGAGAGAGAAGCCTTTGAGTTACTCATTCATGTATCCAAGTCAGTCTGTCTGTCTAATATAATGTATTGTGGACCAAGGTACTGCTGATCCCCTCACTGCTGAGTAATTCTGATTTGGTAATATGATGAGAAGAGAGGTCGGAGGACACTAAGGCTTTTAACATGAGCTAAATTAGTCATATACAGGGATAATATAGCATGAGTTAGACAGTTGGTTTAACAGAAATGCACATTTCTCCAGTGGCAAGTGTCCTTCTGAAGAGTAGCAGCTGATAAGAACACCTTGAAGAGCTGTAATGTATGTATGGCCCATCTTTGTTGAGGAATATCAAGGTGTTTATAATATTGTTGAGGATACATTTTAATTGAATTAGATAAGAGATGCACCACTATTGATGAAATTCACTCTTTATTACACAGTTGCACTTTAAAAGATAGTCAAAGTTCTTCCTTTGACAGGGAAAGGGGAGAAAAGTTAAATTTTTGCTAAATACTTATGAAAACTGGCGATGCACAGCATGTTCAGTACAATATTTTTTCCCCTCCTTTTTTCCATAAACAAAAATAAATAATATTTTCACATAACAAAATTCAAGAAAACTACTAGAACATCAAACAAAAATCAACCAAATGGCAAGTCAAGAAATACAAAGAGCGTTGATGATTTGTGTGCTGTTGACAGTTTGTCAGAGGGAAATCAACCATTGATATGGGCAATGTGCCTATGATTGTAGAGGAAAATCTCTTCATGATTAAAAAGTATTTGTATATTTTCAGCGACAGAACAGAGCAAATATACAAAAACCACATGTAAAAACAGCATTTGTGACTGGGGTTAGTTGCTTTTGCTATTTTAACCACTGCTGACAGAACCCTTAAAAGAGAACAAACAAATATATGCCTACTTTATGACAAGGTTTAAACTGGCTTGTCATGAGAATACAATATGATACTTTTTTTGTTTAAAATGTGTTAATGCCACACAAAAAAAAGAGGAAGACTATATTAGAATGCAAAGGGAAGATTTTGGCCGATGGACAAATTACAAGGAGGGCATGGGAACAAACACACACACACAAATATTAGTTGAATACAGTCTGACGTATTTGCATGATAAAAATAAGTCCCTTCAGTCACTCATCCATGGAGCAACAAAACCCTAACTCACTGCTCCCTGTAAAATGATGTCTTCAATTGTTCATTTTGACCCAATATTTTATTGTACCAATTATTCATATAGTATATTTGGGTGGTTAGGCCTATATCTTTGGCCTGATAACTTTGAGGGCTTCGATAGGATTTTCATATGTTGTATCTTTACAAAAACAGTCAGTGAAACATTGGTGAGACAAAAATAACCATCTTATTTCCTGTAAGAAACAACCAGACACACAGCTGTGCATTGGGTGGTACTAACATTCATGCACTCTGCTTGTTGTTTCAGGGCAGTGGCTGATATTGCTTAAGGGTTTCAATGATAAGAATTTAAAATAATAATAATCTAAGAGCACAAATTAAAAAAGGAACATTTTAGTCTTAAATTCTCAATGACATTGCGTTATAGTATTTAAATAGATGTATAAAATGTACAAACATATAAAAAAAGGCTTTGTGTGTGTATTAACAACAAACAATCCATTGGAACCTACGAACTAACAAATGTACTTGAATTGACATCCACCAGGAAGGAGGGCACACTCAATAGGCTAACTAATATTTTAAAAAAGGTTATGTGATGCTGCTATGTGACCTAACAAACAAGGAAAAAGCCTGCACTTACAAAGTGTGAAAGCCCTGCTGCTCTGGGCTCGTCCTCTCATCTGACTCGCTGACGTCGGTCTCATCTACACACTCCTCTCCTCGTCTTCCTATCTGCTCTGTCTTCCTGCACTCCCTTTCTCTCTCACTCTCTCCTGCTGGCAAGTCTCTCCTCCTTTCCTCCTTTCCCTCACTCACTTTCACCTCCCTGCTTCTGACCTGAACGTGGTTGGTCTCGTTCATGAACAGTTCAACAAACATCGTCTTGTCCTTGGCCACGTGTACCACGCTGCTCTCCGACAGCCCCGGGGTCAGGGTTGGGGATTGACCCCAGCGGCTGCCTGACCCATGACTCTGAAGGAAGTACCTCCCTGATGGTCCTGTCTCCGTAGGTCTCCTGGTCAGGCTGGGGAACGGGGAGCTGAAGACGGCAGCCGACGTAGATGTAGTCTCTGAGGATGAGGGGCGGTGGAATGGAACCAGTGGTGATCTGATGCTGCTCCCAGTCCGTACAGTAGCAGGACGGGTGGAGACAGGTGTATCCGGTGCAGGCTCAATATTCCTCCTACTCGGATAGATACTGGCTGGTACTACACACTGATATGCTGGAGTGGTGGCTGTCTTCTCACCGAAACTAGGTGAGCTGTACTGGAATGGGTTCCTGTTATGGATCTTCTCTTTTGTCTCAGTGGTGGGGATCACTTGGCTCTTACGCCACTGCTCCGAGTCAGTCCTGGGCAAGGGGTAGCTGGTGCTGGGAAATGACCTGTAGCTGTAACCCCTTGCCATCTCAGAGTTGGCACTCTGGTGGGTATCACCGCTTCCTGAATCTGAACTAGAGCTCCTCCTCTTCTCTGATCTGGCAGACCCAGAAACAGTGCCATTGGCAGGCTCCAGCGCTGGAGGATAGGAGCTGGGGGTGAGGGCTGAGAGGAGGCACGACCCCCTGGCTGTTTCTGGGGTGTGGTTTCCTGGCACAGGCTGGATAGGGGGTGTGTTTGGAAAGATTCCTCTGTCCAGAACTCCTCTCTGCTCACAACTGCTCTGACGAGGCAGGTCAGGGAATTGAGTAATGTCTATCCTTGGAATTTCAGCCAGCAGATTTTCCAATTTGATGCATTTCTCCGTGAGAGGGACTGTAGTTTTGCCCTTGCCATTCCCGATCTCCTCTCTATCATCTGTTTTCACTGTGGTAGTAGAAACCTTGGCCTTTTCTGCCAGGAACTTTCTGATCTCCTGTTCGATGCTGTCGTCGCTGTCCACTGAACTGCTCTCTTCCTTGATCTGAACAACAACTGGGTTAGTCTCTCTTGACAGGCCTTCTACATCCCTGTTCCCTTGAGATCGGTCCATCTCATCTGTCTGGTTGAGGGGCTCTTTCTTTTCATTGCTCTGTGGATACTGTGACACATTCTTACTAAATATGCCTTTTTCTCTGTTGTTGTTACTACTCTGGGCAGTAGTAGTAGTGACTTTAAGGCTAGTTTTCAAAAGGCTGGTAGTCTTGGGCACATGGTCCATACCCAGCTTCTTTAACTCTGATGTTTTTCTAGACAGCGGCTCCTCATCCTCAAGGCCCTTCCTTGACTTCAACTTCATATCTCTAGTCTTCTTTTTCAACTTCTTCTTAGTCTTGAGCAAGTCTTTTATTGCAGTGTCCAGGTCTTCGTCACTGTCCAGTGAGCTACTCTTGTCTCCACTCTTAGGTTCCCCCCTCCTCTCTGAGGCCCTCACTGATTTCAGTGGGGCTTTTTTCAGGGTGGAAACAGATGACCTTGACCTTTGGTCATGCTTGGTCAAATGCTTTGGGAGTGCCTCTTCTTTCATTTTGAGATCACTCTCTCCTTCCTTGGAACTCCTCCTGCTGCCACCTTCCTCTTTGCGCTTTCTTTTCTGCGTCACAGACAGCCTCAGTGTTTTCTTCTGGGCCGGACTCAGTTTGGTGTTTTTCTCTGGTTCTGTTATTGTGTTGTTTCCACCTGGACTTGTAGTACCAACATCTGAGCCGGGCCCAGATGACAGTTTGTGCATTTGGGCTTTCTTCTCAAGAAACTTCCGGATTTCCTGTTCGATCCCATCCTCACTATCAATGGAGCTCTCATTATCACTTGTATTACTATCATCATCACCATGGCAGTTTGTGGAGATGATAAGAGAAGTGGTGGCGGTGGACTCCGTGGAGCTACTGTTAATATTGATATGGCCTGCTAATGCTACGTTAGGGTTAAAGGCCCCTGGCATTTTAATGACAGCTTTAGAAATGTCCAGGATGGCCTCAGCACACATCAGCTCAGCTGTGGTGGTGGTGTTCACCTTCAGAGTGGCTGGGCATGGGGTGGTGTGCTGCTCTTGCTCCCTCTCTCGCAGCGGCTCCACTTTAGTCGACAAGAGGAGGCCATTCCCTTTGGGGCTGCTAACTGCTAATCTCTTCTTGATAAGAGAGAGTGAGGAACCAGGAGTTTGAGAATGTAGAGATGATTTTAAATCCCTAGTCTCAGGTTTCTTCTTTTTAGACCGTTTGTGTTTTTTCATGGCCGCTGCCTGAGTGCTTGTGCTCTCTGGACAGTGCAGGGGAGCCCCTGCTTTACCCACTTGCTTTTGTTTGGGTAGAAATAGAGAGAGCTTCGGTACACCCTTCTCTTTCTGCTTCTCCAGCTGGTAGTGGCGGATGGCCTCCTCTATTCCGTCATCACTGCTGCTGGAGTCTGACTCCTCTTTGAGGACGAGAAGGGGTTTGGAGGACTGTCTGCCTCCATGTCTCTCTTTCTTCTTCTCATGCTGGTAGCGTTGAATAGCCTCCTCAATGCCGTCATCACTACTGCTGCTGCTGTCACTGTCAGACAAGTGTTCCTCCAACTTCACTGCTTTCAGTACAGGACTCTTCTGTTTGTCAGAGAGAGGGTTGGAATTAGAGGGGCCTCTCTTCTGTTGCAAAGAAGATAGTTTTTTTACCACCGCTGCATTGCTTATTGTGTCCAGTTTCTTAAAGGGATTCTCTTTGCAGGTGGGTATCTTACTTTTCAAACATTTCTTCATGGGTAGTGCTGTGTTGTGTGTCTCTGTTTTGACACTTCTCGGAACCTGGTTGCTGGCAGTTAAAACCTTATTGCTGTCGGAATGTTGTTTAGTAGGTTCTGGAAAGGTTGGAGCAGCCTCCCTCCGGGGAATCTTGGGTGGCTGTAAAATATTAGTGGCTGGTTCTGGCTCAGCCTTGCGTTTGTGGTCATCCTTTTCCTTCAGGTACTCCTGAATGGCCTCCTCGATGCCTCTATCTACAGAGTCATCGCCGTCAGAACTCTCCAAATCAACATTATAGGAAACTTCTGGCAGTGCCAGCAAGTTATCAGTGTGAGTGAGAGGAAGAGGGCCTCTGAATTTGGGCTTGGGTTCGATAACCACAGGAGGCACCCTCCGGACCTTGAAGCCTTGGCCCTGGGAGCCCCGGGCTCCAGCCTCCTGTACCGGTTGCCCTGATAGCACTTGGTTCCCTTCTGTCTCGTCGCCCATGTTGAGTGAGGACTGGGTGCTCCTTAGGCTCTCTATGATCATCTGGACCTTCTCTGAGATGGGTGTTCCAGTGGTGGACAAGTCGCTGTCAGAGTCATTGAAGCACAGTGGCAGACCGCTAAAGCCTCTGGGCAGACCACCGCACGATGACCTCCATTCTGTGTGCAAAGCCGCGACTGGAGGCAAGTTCAAGTACATTCTAGTGTGGTGCTGGGGTGGGTGGGGGGGCTGGAGCATGGGATCACAGCTGCCTCAGACCACACTCACATCTTTACATCTGAAACAAAAAAGGAAACAAGAGTCAAAATACAGCTTTTGTATTCATATCATACTAAAATACATTCTTTTTTATTATTATTGTTCAGATTTTCACTGTAGGCTATAGGCACAAAGGATGAGGGGGCACAAAGTATGTGAGGGGGTGGTCTGGAGGGGAGCTAAACCCCTGTCCATAAGTTGGAGAATTTTGCATTTTTCAAACACCTGAAACAGCCCATGTGCCCCCTATGGGCACAATGCCTCATATTGGTCTTGTATTTCTGATTATGCACCTAGAAAGGAATAGAAAACCTTTGAAAAGTACATCACATTACTGCTGAAATGGTCCTTTACTGAGTATCATGATAATTACAATGCTTTAATTTAACCTCTATTTATACAGGGAATCCCAATTGAGACCAGGGTATAGGTACAGGGTATAGCTACAGCAATGCACTAAGGGCATTGGCCTAAATTGGTAAAAAGACAATCTGCCAGAATATGAACGTTTTATTAATTTAACACTCAACTAAATTAGGGTATTCTACAAATAGACTACGTCATGCACGAATACACTGCATCAAACTAGCAGGTGTAAGGGGCGGTCATGTGTAGCGCGATACTCAAACCCGCCATTCTGTTTCAACCAAGTAGAGTGATAAACAACGTCGCCGACATCCCAGGCTGCAGTAGCCAGATGCGAAAGAAGGGAGGGCTGTAAACCCAGAGAAGACCAAGCCTAGGCTACTGTTTAATTAAATAATATACCACAAAAACTCAGATATCGTTTGGTCACGAATACAACGTGGACAGATGAGTCAATGTAACTTACTGTATATCCAGTTAAAAGACGACAATCCATGTCCAAATGTGATTTGCCGTCATCATACTTAACAGCCGAGAACGACTTTTAACACTGAATCCAAAAATAATTTGTTACCATCCATACAAACATTTAACTTTACCTGTGGTAACAGGTAACATCGTCTGCATATGGCTATAGCTGATAAATAGGGACGTTTACTTTCCAACAAAATCGTATGTTGAGGACATTGTCTCCGAACCTCAATGCCTTGGTTGTCGCAACGTCACCCCCGGCAGGCCCGTATCCCTCTAGCGGCTCGGGCTGCACTATTGCCCGGTGTGTATCACTAGGAGACACCGCAGAGCAACCATGTTCCTCCACTACCTGGCCACTGCTCCATCAAACCCTCTCTTTACGTTATCATATTCTCAAAGGACACCGGTAATTCGACAACATTTTTCTCACTAATAACGATATTAATAGAAAGGTATAAAACAGGCGGAATAGGGGATATCCCACTGAACGTATTCGGTGTATTGAGAAATAAGATACTGGCGGGCCTGCTGTAGAACAGGAATTTTTCTGCGAAGAAAACATTTGTATTGTGCACCTCGACAACCTCTAAATATTAACACACACGGCACATCTACTTAGTTCAATTTACCTGGTTATGGTTGAATTACTCGTAGGGCCTACACGTTAATTTAATTTCCCTGGTAATTCTTCAGCTTTTAGCATCCACACACAGAACAGACACGCGCAGACAGTGCACGATGTCGAGCACCCCTTCGTCTCCACCTCCGCTTGACAGGAAACGCGGTATTAAATTGCATTGAATTCTGTCAGGCCGAAATTAGCGTTTGAATCAGGAAAGTTTTCTCTCACGACCTCTACATGCCAGAATGTTGAATAAAATTACATTTTGGCGTACTTTACCAGTTGTCCGTGCGACACATTGGCCATCTTCTTTAAAGGAACAGTAAAATAACATATAGACTATCTCTCAAAGTTGACCACCACTGACTTTCAGTAAGGACTATGTTAGCTTTATGTAACAGCTCCTCCTGATGTTAACCTCCTCCTGTATTACGTTAACTTTGTGTAACAGCTCCTCCTGATGTTAACCTCCTCCTTTTACTAACCTACAAACCATTTTATATGATTAAAATATTATTGATATGGACAGCCAGGCATATTAGAAATCAGGCCTAATTATTTTAAAGTAGCCTATGATGTTAGAAATAATATGACACAAATGTCTTTACATATTACGAAATATTGTGGCCTAATGACATTTTGCAATAATTAGACCTTCTTAAATGAGTTACAAGTAAATAATCATAATAGTATTATAAGTTGATGGCACTTTTATTCCAACAAATATGTTTAATACAAAGCTACAGGTCCAGACAATGCAGTTACAAATATACATGTAGTGCAGCTCAAATTATTAATAGTAGCCTTATAGAAAGTAATTGGAATTCACTTAAAAACAGACACACAAATTAATTGTCTACTATGTTCCATGCATTTACTGTAGGTTGGTGAACGTGACAGTAGCAATATAAATACTATACATAAAGTGAGCTATACTACATATGCTGTATCTGTAGTTGTTTCAAATACCACAAGATGATGCTGTATGCAAGCACAAACCATCTCTTATTTTCTTCTCTCTCATTTCCTAACCTCTCTCCCTCTTCATCTCTCACCCTCTTTCCCCTCTCATCATCTATTTCTCTCTTTCTCTTTCCCTCAGGTGCAGTTACACCCCAGGTTCAAAATACTGATACTTTTTGTCTCAATTTCTTCAACTTGGATTGGTGTAGGCATGGGCTAGAGGAAGTTTCCCATGCCAGTCATTTCCTTTCAAGGGAAGTGAACAAGTGCAAACTTCAGGGGAAAATAGATATTATGGGGATAGAAGGAGTTATGGGGACACAACCCCTCTCTCCCTCTGTCCCCTTCCTCCCTCCATCTTTATTATGATTCACTCAAACAGTCTTCTATCACAGTGATTCTCAGTGGAGTCAGTTCATTTCTCTCTTCCTCTCTAATTAATTAAAAAAAACATTAAACAGGTTCCCATATCCCAGACTGTAGCTTTAAGATATTTTAAGCCTGTGTGTGAGATAATATCTGTGTCCAAAATGGCACCCTATTCCCTACAAAGTGCACTACCTAGCCCTCTGATCAAGTAGTGCACTTTGTAGGGAATAGGGTGCCATTTGGGGCATAGACACCATCTCACACACAGGCTTAAAATATCTTAAAGCTACAGTCTGGGTTATGGGAATCTGTTTAATGGTCTTTTAAATTATTCAATAATATAACATGCCTCATGACTCATGAGCTTAGCACTGCCCTTGGATCTAGAGTACTGTCTATGAATTTGAGAGGGGTCTCATTTCCCCCTGAGCCCCTTCCCTTAGATGAATACCAAAACAAATGGAGGGGCTGCCATTTGGTTGAAACATGAATCCCAGATTGCAGCTCTATTGACAACATCCTATCACAGTAGTGAGTGCCTGTGTCCCAAATGCAACCCTATTCCCTGGGTCTTTCCACGAAATTAGTGTATTTTGCGTCTCTTTGATATTTAAGTAGAAATTGTACAATAATATTGCATTTTGAAGCCTGTTATGAAGTGCCTTTTAATACAGACCACGTAGATAATTCAACAAATCAGATTTTGAATATGAAAAAAAGCTTTCTAAAATACCAAATTTCAGCATTTTGACATGTCCCTACGATCAACCTTGTGTCATTTCTAGAAAGATTTTAACAAATTGAATCCCAACATTTCTCAAAGTTTCACCATCATTGTAAAGACCTAGTTATTTTATTGCTTTGACAAAGTCTTTTCTGAAAATTAGTATTTATTTAATGTGATTAGTGGTTAATTTACATCTGTCCCTCATTTTAAGGTCAACCCTGTTATGTGAACATATCTCTCATTTAATATGGTGAAACTATTCCTTTTAAAATATATATATTTTTAAAGAAACATTGAACATCTAACTGAACAAACATATAAACTCAACATGCAACAATTTCAAAAATGTTACTGAGTTACAGCTCATATAAGAAAATAAGTCAATTGAAATAAATAAATTAGTCCCTAATCTATGGACTTCACATGACTGGGAATACAGATATGCATCTGTTGGTCACATATACCTTAAAAAAAAGGTAGGGGCATGGATCAGAAAACCAGTCACTATCTGGTGGGACCACTATTTTCCTCATACAGCACAAAGTATCTCCTTTGTGTAGAGTTGATCAGGCTGTTGATTGTGGCATGTGAAATGTTGTCCCACTCCTCTTCAATGGCTGTGTGAAGTTGCTGGTTATCGTCGATCGAGAGCATCCCAAACATGCTCAATAGGTGACATGACTGGTGAGTATGCAGGCTATGGAAGAACTGGGACATTTTCAGCTTGTGTACAGAACCTTGTGTACAGATACAGGAATTGTGTACAGATCCATGGGGCCCGTGCATTATCATGCTAAAATATGAGGTGATGGCGGCGGATGAATGGCATGACAATGGGCCTCAGGATCTCCTCATGGTATCTCTGTGCATTCAAATTGCCATCAATAAAATGCAATTGTGTTCATTGTTCGTAGCTTATGCCTGCCCATACCGTAACCCCACCCCAACCATGGGGCACTCTGTTCACAACGTTGACATCAGTTAACTGCTTGCCCACACAATGCCATACACACTGTCTGCCATCTGCCCAGTACAGTTGAAACCGGGATCCATCCATGAAGATCACGCTTTTCCAGCATGATTGGGAGTCCCATAGGGCGGTGCACAATTGGCCCAGCGACGTCTGGGTTAGGGTTTAGCCGTGGTAGGTCGTCATTGTAAGCAAGAATTTGTTCTTAACTGACTTGCCTAGTTGAATAAAGGTTAAATAAAATTTTAAAAGTTGCACTGTCAGCACATGCAGTCATGACAAACTTCTCAATGTCTCTCACTGCACCAACCCCCCCCCCCCCCCCTCTTTATATTTCCCCTAACTATGTGTGTGAACTCCATCCCCATACACTGAGGTTCAGGAGAATGAGCCTTAGTGTTAGAATACCCATTTGTTATTGAGGGCTGCATCAATACAATGTGAGGTAGGCCGTCACATTGGATGTAGCAGTGAGGAGGCAGAGAAGGATATAAAAATGTAAAAAACATCTACTGTTTTTAGCAAAAGTGGGGAATAAATAGGCACCAAAAGTAGGATACTTACAATATTTACAAATTAATAAACAGGACAAAGAGCAACATAAGTAAAAGCAATGACCTAACCTTAATAATTAACTTGACCTATAATGCATTTCACCATGGGATATCCCATTAGACATGAATGAGCAATTAACATCATAAAGAGCATGACTGGCACATATTCAGGCAATAAACATTTTACCGATAGCACACACTTTCATCAAGGTGCTAAACAATGCCTTAAAGAGCGACTGCCCCTAAAAACCAACTCATCCCTTTTGAAACTAGCTATGTGGTATCGATACGAGTAAGAAACATTTTTTCTAGTGTTAAGATTGACTACAAAGTAGGATCATTTTGCTCATAAAGTCGGTCTCATCTAAAACGGAGTTTGGAACCTCGGTTTGTCACAACGAGTAAATGAAGGTTAGATTTGGATTACAATTATGTCAACAAATCGTGCCCCCTTTTGCCAAGCTCCACATGGAAATCACCCCTCTGCCCACTTTGCTTCACTTCATTTAATGGGGTTCCATTGTTTCATCGCTCCAAACACGTTCAAAGGATCATTACTTTTGTAGACTTTACCCTTTGCCAAAGTTTCAAACAATTGCATTGTTTAGGAATGCAAGGGTTAGGACGAATTTAGTTATTACAGACGCACACTTCATAGAGTACGCTTTTCTAACGGAAATATGCAAATACATGCTAGAACGTGCCAACAAGATCTCGCTAGCTCGTGCTTAGCTCTGCCCACCTCCTTGTTAGTTCTGCCCACTATGATTCATTTGCTCCAAACGAAAGGATGTGGTCTATGTTGGGTTAGTTATAAAAATATTAGCATTTCTAGCTATTTTTTACAAACTTTGCTTGTAACAGTAATGGCAACATTGCCTTCTCCCAAGGTTAATTTGACTACATCATAATATGGCAAAGTTGTTTCGTATGAATTATTTGCTTAAATATTGGATGCAGCTATGGTGGTACTAGCTAACTCATGTCTGACTACAACAGTCTACTAACTAGCAAAAACAAACTCAAACCAACCCAGGGCCATAGCAAAACATGTCATAGTTATTTATTTATTTTTATTTCACCTTTATTTAACCAGGTAGGCCAGTTGAGAACAAGTTCTCATTTACAACTGCGACCTGGCCAAGATAAAGCAAAGCAGCGCGACAAAAAACAACAACACAGAGTTACACGTGGGATGAACAAAAGTACAGTCAATAACACAATTGAAAAATCTATATACAGTGTGTGCAAGGAGGTGAGGCAATAAATAGGCCATAGTAGCGATGTTAATACAATTTAGTAAATTAACACTGGAGTGATAGATATGCAGATGATGATGTGCAAGTAGAAATACTGGTGTGCAAAAGAGCAAAAAAAAGTAAATAAAACATGGGGATGAGGTAGGTAGTTGGATGGGCTATTTACAGATGGGCTGTGTACAGCTGCAGCGATCAGTAAGCTGCTCTGACAGCTGACGCTTAAAGTTAGTGAGGGAGAAATAAGTCTCCAACTTCAGCGATTTTTGCAATTCGTTCCAGTCATTGGCAGCAGAGAACTGGAAGGAAAGGCGGCCAAAGGAGCTGTTGGCTTTGGGGATGACCAGTGAGATATACCTGCTGGAGCGCTTGCTACAGGTGGGTGTTGTTATCGTGACCAGTGAGCTGAGATAAGGCGGAGCTTTACCTAGCAAAGACTTATAGATGACCTGGAGTCAGTGGGTCTGGCGACGAATATGTAGCGAGGGCCAGCCGACGAGAGCATACAGGTCGCAGTGGTGGGTGGTATATGGGGCTTTGGTGACAAAACGGATGGCACTGTGACAGACTGCATCCAGTTTGCTGAGTAGAGTGTTGGAGGCTATTTTGTAAATGACATCGCCAAAGTCGAGGATCGGAAGGATAGTCAGTTTTACGAGGGTATGTTTGGCAGCGTGAGTGAAGGAGGCTTTGTTGCGAAATAGGAAGCCGATTCTATATTTCATTTTGGATTGGAGATGCTTAAAACTTCTTATGGATAGGGGGCAGCCTTTTCACGTTTGGATGAAAAGCGTGCCCAGAGTAAACGGTCTGCTACTCAGTCCCACTTGCTAATATATGCATATTATTAGTAGATTTGGATAGAAAACACTCTGAAGTTTCTAAAACGGTTTGAATGATATCTGTGAGTATAACAGAACTCATATGGCAGGCAAAAACCGGAGAAAAAATCCAACCAGGAAGTGGGAAATCTGAGGTTGATCGTTTTTCAACTCATTCCCTATCGAATATACAGTGGGATATGGGTCATATTGCACTTCCTAAGGCTTCCAGTAGATGTCAATAGTCTTTAGAACCTTGTCTGATGCTTCTACTGTGAAGTGGGGCCGAATGAGAGGGGAATGAGTCAGAGGTCTGCCAGCAGCCATGAGCTGGTCACACGCATTCACATGAGAGGTAGCTCCCGTTCCATTTGCTTTTCTGAAGACAAAGGAATTCTCCGGTTGGAACATTATTGAAGATTTATGTTAAAAACATCCTAAAGATTGATTCTATACTTAGTTTGACATGTTTCTACAACCTGTAATATAACTTTTTGGACTTTTCGTCTGTACTTTCCTCTGGACTTGCACGTGCGTCGTGAGTTTGGATTTGTTAACCAAACGCGCTAACAAAAGGAGGTATTTGGACATAAATGATGAACTTTATGGAACAAATCAAACATTTATTTTGGAACTGGGATTCCTGGGAGTGCATTCTGACGAAGATCATCAAAGGTAAGTGAATATTTATAATGCTATTTCTGACTTATGTTGACTCCAACATGGCGGATATCTTCTTGGGTTGTGTTGGTCTCTGAGCGCCGTACTCAAATTATTGCATGGTTTGCTTTTTCCGTAAAGTTTTTTTGAAATCTGACACAGCGGTTGCATTAAGGAGAAGCATATCTTTAAATCTGTGAATAACACTTGTATCTTTTATCAATGTTTATTATGAGTATTTCTGTGATTTGATGTGGCTCTGTGCAAATTCACGGGATGTTTTGGAGGCAAAGCCAAATGTAAACTGAGGTTTTTGGATATAAATATGAACTTGATTGAACAAAACATACATGTATTGTGTAACATGTTGTCCCGGGAGTGTCATCTGATGAAGAATATCAAAGTTTAGTGATTAATTTTATCAATATTGGTTGGAAAATCGCTGTATGCTTTCTGTGACTAGTTGCTGACCTAACATAATGATATGTTCTGCTTTCGCCAAAAAGCTTTTTTGAAATCGGACACTGTGTTTGGATTAACGAGAATTTTATCGTTAAAATGGTGTCTTATACTTGTATGTTTGAGAAAATTGAATTAAATTATGAGATTTCTGTTGATTGAATTTGGCGCCCTGCAATTTCATTGGCTGTTGGCGAGGGGTTCCGCTAGCGGAACGGGGTTCCAGTATTTGTAGTTGTCTACATATTCTAAGTCAGAACCGTCCAGAGTAGTGATGCTAGTCGGGCGGGCGGGTGTGGGCAGCGATCGGTTGAAAAGCATGCATTTAGTTTTACTAGCGTTTAAGAGCAGTTGGAGGCCACGGAAGGAGTGTTGTATGGCATTGAAGCTCGTTTGGAGGTTTGTTAAAAACCTCTTACAGCTACCCCCCCCCCTTCTTTCAATTTCCGCCTGAAGACATACCCAAATCTAACTGCCTCTAGCTCAGGCCCAGAAGCAAGGATATGCATATTCTTGGTACCATTTGAAAGAAAACACTCTGAAGTTTGTGTAAATGTGAATTGAATGTAGGAGAATATAACACAATAGATCTGGTTTAGATAATACAATAAAAAACCATATGTTTTTTATTTTTATTGTTGTATCATCATCTTTAAAATGAACAAGATAAAACAAACATTCAGATATGAATATGGGGACAATTTCAGTGAAAAACATAAGAGGGCAACAGTACTTGTGCAAAGTTTCAGAATGATAACTTCCAAAATGAGTGTGCTACATGACATTTATCATGAAGTCACCCAGGTGTCCCACACAAGTAGCCCAAATGTACCCAAGTGGCCAAATTGGTGAAGGTATACATTTTGAAACAAATAACTATATACGAAACACCAAAATGGTATTCTAACACACCCCCCCAAAAAATTGAAAATAAAATGGAAGAAAAAAAAATGGAAGAAAAAACAATTTGAAAAAAAAATCCCTTTTTTTAACAAAATAACATGGGTAACTATTTACACACTTTCAATATTTGGAAGACCCTCAGTCCTCTATCAAATCAAATCAATTTATATAGCCCTTCGTACATCAGCTAATATCTCAAAGTGCTGTACAGAAACCCAGCCTAAAACCCCAAACAGCAAGCAATGCAGGTGTAGAAGCACTGCATATTGTGCTGCTGATGCCAGGTGCCATAGCAGTCTCTTTCTGCTGTAAAGCAGAGGGTCACCAAGCATGTGGTGCAGGTGATGGGGGACTTCATCTTGCAAACAACACAGCGACGCCTCCATGCTGTGCCCTTTTGGCCCTGAGGCACATCCATGCCTGCAGAAATAAATTTGGGCAGATGAACACTTGTGGCAGGAGCAGAAGGGACTGAGGTAGAGTGGCCAGAACGTGGTGCAGTGTTGCTGTAGCCAGCAAGCTCCTTGATGAGCAGCTCTCTGAAGGCTTTCTGTGAGAGGAAGGGCTTTCCACAGTTCTTAGCCATTTCCTTGTGTAGGATGAATGCATTCACCACAGCAATGTCAATGAAATGATAGAAGAAGGTCTTGTACCATTTCATCGTCTTATGGAGAACATTGTAATAGCCTATCAGCGCATCTGATAGGTCCACACCTCCCATGCTCTTGTTGTAGTCCTTTACTGCAGTTGGAATGGGGACATTTTTGGTGGTCCATGCCCCGGCACCGTCCTTCACACGCCTGACAACGTGATCCCCACTGAAAGACTTCTGGATTGTTGTGCACATCACCATCTCTCTGGTATCCATCCACTTTACAAACAGCAGGCCATCTTCACGGATCCATCGCATGGTCCCCCGCTCAGCCCGCTTAGGCATGTCGTTCACCTTCGTCTTCGGAAAGCCCACCCTGTTGGTACGAATGGTGCCACAAGCCCACACTTCCCGCTACCTAAGGTCTGCAAACAGGGTAGGGCTTGTGTAGAAGTTATCCACAAATAGTTTGTAGCCCTTCCCTAGCAGTTGAAAATCCAATAACTCCATTACAGAGTCATAGCTAAGTCCCTTACCGATAGCAAAACTGTTCTTCCCCTCATAGACAAAAAAATTGCATGTGTAGGCACACACAGAATCAGCCAACACAAACAGCTTGTAACCCCACTTGGTTGGTTTGTTTCTCATGTATTGTTTGAGGCCAATTCTGGCCTTTGAGGCTACCATCCTCTCATCTATTGACACGTTCTGGGCTGGCTGAAAGTAGGTTTTGCAGGCCTCAACAAAGCTGGAGTAGAGAGGTTTGATTTTGCACAGTCTATCAAACGTTGCTGTGCTTCTCTTCTTGTCATTCGCTTCATCAACCTTTGGGTCACCGATATGAAGCGCCTGTGAGAGAACCAGAAACCTTTTGCAGGACATACTGTAACAGTCATGGGGAAAGGCAGTTGGTAGAGAGATGACGTTTTCCAGTAGTCCCTCAGGCTTTTCAGCTTCACCAGCCCCATGTAGATGACCAGTGAAAGGTAGCAGAAAAAGTCTGACATGGATATGGGCTTCCATGCTACCTTTTTGCCTGCTTGCTTCTTCTCCCCATACTTATTCGTGTTAGACATGAGCGAATCTACAACGGATTGTGTGAAAAACAGCTGAAAAAGCTGAAGGGGGCTGTAAGTTGGGGTCGTGTTCACCTGAGGTCCTGGCTTCCTTTTCGGCCTAAAAGTTGGTTGGGGTGGCTCCACATCATCTTCTAGGACAGTGTGCCAATCCCTTCTGTCCCTTTGTTAGCAGGTGGCACACTTCCCCTCCTCCGCTTCTTTGTCAGTGCCTTCACACCTCTAGATGGCCCGGGAGGTGTGGAGCTAGAGACAGCAGGGGTCCAGCTGGATGAAACAGCTTCAGAGGGGGATGGACACGTTGGCACTGGGGGCTCCCATTCGGAGTCAGTGTCACTGTGAAAGAAAATGTTCAGTTAGAATAGTTTCACATATGAGCCCTGTATCAACAGGTATAATAAACAGATATATAGAGTACAGGGAACATAAAGTGCTGTTCCATTTCACTTTGGCCATTGTTGTGGGCCTGCCTCAAATAGGCTATTTCATGTGGGGGTGGGGTGGAGCGGCAGACACACGCATCTCGACCATGCTCCCTCTAATCCATAATATGTAGACTGAGTGGAGGAAGCTTGCTCGCTGTGTTGAGATGTGTGGGTTTGCTGTTACATTCTACTCCATTCCATTTATATATATATATATATACACACACAAACATAGGCTATGGGTCATTCACATACATACAAACATACCCCCACCCACAATGTATAGCCAATGTGTACTTTACACATTTCATTAAATTTTTATATATTGCAAATAAAATGTAAAAACAATCACAAATAATATTTTATATTATTAATTTCAAACAACGGCATTAGCATGAGAAGAACTTACCAGTCCAAAACAATGTCCTCTCCGTTCAAAAAATATGCTTCCATTTTGGAGTCATAGCTATGGTCGCTAACTGAGTCGTCTTCCAAAAGCAGATCTGTTTCACTTTCACGATCAATTTCCTCTATAATTTTGTCTACGTTCGTATATCTAGTCTTAGATTTAGCTTTCCCTGACTTATTCGCCATGATGTTCGATATATAAACAGCTGAAGATGCGCGTTACCGAAATAGTGCTGTGCGTAACAAGCTTGGCTCCTTCCAGTATGACTCTTCAATGGCGAAAGACCGTCTTTATGCCGGAGTTTACTACATGGGTTGGTCTTCCAACACAGAAACATTACATATTGCCGTTTACCTCTGCTCATTGGCTATCTACCCAGCTAGATTTCAAGACGATCCGTGGTCATTGGGTTAAAATACAGTCAATCAACGAAACAGCGGTCATATAATTGGTGCACAATGAGGTCATTACTTGTTGTCTTCCAATCGGTTTCTTTCGGTCAATACGTCCCGCGAAATGACCCATCAAGTTTGGTTGTGTTACAAACAAACAGTTGATTGCAATGAAACCAAACATGACTGGATAAAGTCACGTTTAGTCTGTGTATTTACGTCAAATGTTTAGTCGAAAATTGAATGACACGGAATTCACGACACCAGCGGTTCACAAAATGTTTCGTGTTAGGCTATAAAAATGGATTTAACCGAACAAAAGACCATGCATTGTGTAACAATGAGCCTTGGGATTGCAAACAGAGGAAAATCGTCAAAGGTAAACGATTTATTTTATTGCAATCTGTGATTTTGTTACGCCTGTGCTGGTTGAAATAGTATTTTGGTATGGGGCTCTGTTCTCAGATAATCGCATCGTATTCTTTCGCAGTAAATCCTTTTTTAAATCTGACAACGCAGTTGGATTAGCAAGATTCTAGGCTTTTGAACCATGTGAGACACTTGTATTTTCAGGAATGTTTAATATGACTATTTATGTGGCGCTCACCGTATGTTGTCGAATTTAATCCCGCTACCGGGATCTGTGCGCAGAGAAGTTAACACAGTGTCCAAAGAAGGGCCAGATGTATACAGAATGGTGTCGTCTGCGTAGAGGTGGATCAAGGAATCACCTGCAGCAAGAGCGACATTGTTGATATATACAGAGAAAAGAGTCGGCCCGAGAATTGAACCCTGTGGCACCCCTATAGAGACTGCCAGAGGTCCGGACAACAGGCCCTCCGATTTGACACACTGAACTCTATCTGAGAAGTAGTTGGTGAACCAGGCGAGGCAATCATTTGAGAAACCAAGGCTGTTGAGTCTGCCGATAAGAATGTGGGGATTGACAGTCGAAAGCGGGATTGCACAGCAGAGAAGGCACGGTGGGATTCGAAATGGTCAGTGATCTGTTTGTTAACTTGGCTTTCGAAGACTTTAGAAAGGCAGGGCAGGATGGATATAGGTCTGTAACAGTTTGGGTCTAGAGTGTCACCCCCTTTGAAGAGGGGGATGACCGCGGTAGCTTTCCAATCTTTGGGAATCTTGGACGATACGAAAGAGAGATTGAACAGACTAGTAATAGGCGTTGCAACAATGGTGGCGGATAATTTTAGAAAGAGAGCGTCCAGATTGTCTAGCCCATCTGATTTGTACGGGTCCAGTTGCATAGTGTAACTGTGTCACCGACCTGAATCTAATCCAATCTGGAGCCAGTCAGTTTACATCTCTAAAGCATAACATTTGATTCCAAACGGGATGATGACAATCGTTGACCCTGTTGTTCTGTTCGATAAAGTGTGCAGTTGGGTGCCAGACTGATCACCTGGTTATGAATGGATGCCGGGACCTACCAGTAGGAGCAAAGGTGGGTATCATAACATGTTTAGCGACCTACAAAAATAATTTCATTCACAGTTCACTTGCTATTTTCACAGCTTGTCAGGCAAGACCTCAGAATAAAGGTGTGTCATGCGACACAGGTACCCTTGTGACACCTCCTCCGTTGTTGACACATTCTCCCTCGACTCCTATGAAAAGGACACACCATCATGAGGCCTCTGATAGTGACCCAAGTTACTGCCCTGAAGACACAGATGGCTTCATCAACAATGACAGGTAATGTGTGTTGTGTAAAATGTGAAAAGTTCGACGGCATCGAGAAGTCGTGACAGTACCCCCCCCCCCCCCCTTGACGCACGGCTCCAGCAGCGCGTCAACACCGGCCTCGGGGACGACCCGGAGGACAAGGCGCAGGGCGATCCAGATGGAGACGGTGGAACTCTCGTAGCAGGGAAGGATCTAACACGTCCTCCACCGGAACCCAGCATCTCTCCTCCGGACCGTACCCCTCCCAGTCCACGAGGTAATGAAGGCCCCTCGCCCGACGTCTCGAATCCAGGATGGATCGAACGGAGTATGCCGGGACTCCCTCAATTTCCAGAGGGAGCGGAGGAACCTCCCGCACCTCAGCCTCCTGGAGCGGGCCAGCCACCACCGGCCTGAGGAGAGACATATGGAACGAGGGGTTAATACGGTAATTGGGGGGAAGCTGTAACCTATAACATACCTCGTTGACTCTCCTCAGGTCTTTAAATGGCCCCACAAACCGCGGACCCAGCTTCCGGCAGGGCAGTCGGAGGGGCAGGTTTTGGGTCGAGAGCCAGACCCTGTCCCCCGGTGCGAACACCGGGGCCTCATTGCGGTGACGGTCTGAACCAACTTTCTGGCTCAGAACAGCGTGCTGAAGGTGGACGTGAGCGGTGTCCCATGTTTCCTCCACACGCTGGAACCAGTCGTCCACCGCAGGAGCCTCTGTCTGACTCTGATGCCATGGAGCCAGAACTTATACCCCAATACACACTGAAATGGAGAAAGGTTAGTGGAGGAGTGGCGGAGCGAGTTCTGGGCCATCTCTGCCCAGGGCACGAACGCCACCCACTCTCCCGGCCGGTCCTGGCAATAAGACCTCAGAAACCTACCCACATCCTGGTTCTCTCTCTACCTGCCCGTTACTCTCGGGGTGAAAACCTGAGGTAAGGCTGACCGAGACCCCCAGACCTTCCATGAACGCCTTCCAGACCCTTGATCTAAATTGGGGACCCCGATCAGACACTATATCCTCAGGCATCCCGTAGTGCCGGAAGACGTGTGTAAACAGGGCCTCTGCAGTTTGTAGGGCCGTAGGTAGACCGGGCAAAGGGAGGAGACGACAGGACTTAGAAAAACGATCCACAACGACCAGGATCGTGGTGTTACCCTGTGAAGGTGGAAGATCGGTTATAAAATCCACCGACAGGTGCGACCACGGCCGTTGTGGAACGGGTAAGGGTTGTAACTTACCTCTGGGCACGTGTCTCGGAGCCTTGCACTGGGCGCACACTGAGCAGGAGGAAACATAAACCCTTACGTCTCTTTCTAAAGTGGGCCACCAGTACCTCCCACTAAGACAGCGCACCGTTCGACCGATCCCAGGATGACCAGAGGAGGGTGACGTGTGGGCCCAATAGATCAGCCGATGGCGGACAGCAGACTGGAAGTACAGACGCCCAGCTGGACACTGAGGGGGTCGCGGGCTCTGCACGTGACACCCGCTCAATGTCCGCGTCCAGCTCCCACACTACCGGCGCCACCAAGGCTGGGAGTATGGGAGTGGGATCCATGGACCGCTCCTCTGTGTCATACAGCCGGGACAGTGCATCTGCCTTGACGTTCTGGGAGCCTGGTCTGTAAGAGAGGGTAAACACAAAACGGGTGAAAAACATGGCCCACCTTGCCTGACGAGGATTCATTCTCCTCGCTGCCCGGATGTACTCCAGATTGCGGTGGTCAGTCCAGATGAGAAAGGGGTGTTTAGCCCCCTCAAGCCAATGTCTCCACACCTTCAAAGCTTTAACGACAGCCAACAGCTCCCGGTCCCCCACATCATAGTTTCGCTCCGCCGGGCTGAGCTTCTTAGAGAAGAAGGCACTGGGGCGGAGTTTCGGTGGCGTACCCGAGCGTTGAAAGTGCACAGCTCCTATCCCAGCATCGGAGGCGTCCACCTCCACTATGAAGACCAAAGAGGGATCAGGATGCGCCAATGTGACAGGTTAAAGGAAATACTCATAGCCTGTTATACATTAAAAAGTATTAGTAAGTTCATAGTATGTGAGGATCTTAAAACATCTAAGGTTAAGAAGATCATGCATTCAGTATTAGTTGATAGAGATTGATAACATTCATATAATTGTGTTAAAAAGTTAAAATCCGTCAAGCGTACAAAGGGTACGAATTGTGAGAGGAATGTGTAAACGTTATATTGATTACTTTATTTTGTGGTACCTAATGGAAGGGTAAAAGTGTTAATCTGTGATCTACTAAATGCTCTTAATCTATGAGCCTGAGATCGATTGCTCTGGTCTCCACACAAGTTCCCGGGGAAATCGCGGTCTTTCCTTAGTGCACTAAAAGTTCTCATTGAGGAAACAATACCGTATCACTCTCGTGATTATTTCTCCCCTTTTTCAGGTACTTATTGATGATAAAAAAGAGTAATTTAAATGTAATAACTCGCTAACATGTCAAGAGTGTTTAAGGTGTGTCTTAGTAACATCTTGAGGAAGTTAGAGTTAAGTTTGCAGAGAGTAATATGAGCCCTGCTCGGTTGCAGCGAAGAATAGCTTCGTACTGAGAGTAGCTGCCATTTTATGTCGATTGTGAATGAACATGTGCGTTGTTAATAAGATATTTTGCGGTGTTATTTGTATAATGGTTTTTCAAACACTTTTTTGCCTGTTGATAAATTGATTTATGGTTTACTGAGTTAAAGCTTTGTGCTTGACAGTTATATTGAAATTAGTATCTGTTTCAGTGAATTACAGTGTATACTGTTGTGACTTGAATAAGCCTTGTACCCTACAAAACTATCTATTTCCTGTAGATCTGTTGTTCTGTAAAATGTGTTACTTTTGTAAAATGATTGCACTAAAAGTTCTCATTGAGGAAACAATACCGTATCACTCTCGTGATTATTTCTCTCCTTTTCAGGGGCGTAACACCAACACAGGAGCCGAGGTAAACAGAGCCTTCAAGTGCCTAAAAGCTCCGTCCGCCCCAGCTGACCACTGCAAGCGCACCGGGCCCCCCTTCAGCAGTGAGGTAATGGGAGCAGCCACCTGACCAAAACCCCGGATAAACCTCCGGTAGTAGTTGGCAAACTACTAAGAATCGCTGCACCTCCTTCGCTATGGTGGGAGTCGGCCAATTACGCACGGCTGCAATGCGGTCACTCTCCATCTCCACTCCTGACGTGGAAATGCGATGCCCTAGGAAGGAGACGGACTGTTGAAAGAACAAGCATTTCTCAGCCTTGACATATAGGTCATGCTCCAACAGGCGACCAAGCACCTTGCGCACCAGGGACACATGCTGGTGCGTGTAGCGGCGTATATCAGAATGTCATCGATATACACCACTACACCCTGCCCGTGCAGGTCCCTGAAAATCTCATCTACAAAGGATTGGAAGACTGATGGAGCATTCATCAACCTGTACGGCATGAGGAGGTACTCATAATGCCCTGAGGTGGTACTAAATGCTGTCTTCCACTCGTCTCCCTCTCGGATACGCACCAGGTTGTACGCACTCCTGAGATCCAGTTTAGTGAAGAAGCGCAACCCGTGCATTGACTCAATCGCCGTGGTGATAAGAGGTAGCAGGTAACTGTACCTCACCGTGATTTGATTTAGACCTCGATAATCAATGTACGGGCGCAGACCTCCATCCTTCTTCTTCACAAAAAAGAAACTCGAGGAGACCGGTGAAGTGGAGGACCGAATGTACCCCTGATGCAGGGATTCGGAGACATATGTCTCCATAGCCACCGTCTCCGCTTGCGATAGGGGATACACGTGACTCCTGGGAAGTGCAGCGTCTACCAGGATATCTATCGCACAATCCCCCCGTCGATGGGGTGGTAATTGAGTCGCCTTCTTTTTACAGAAAGCGAGAGCCAAATCGGAATATTCTGGAGGGATGCGCACGGTGGAGACCTGGTCTGGACTTTCCACCGTAGTAGCACCAACGGAAACCCCTAAAAACCTACCTAAGCACTCTTGCGACCATCCCGTGAGAGCCCTCTGTGGTAAGCTATGATAAGTTATGATAAGCTAACCAGGGTAGGCCTAGCACCACTGGATACGCAGGAGAGTCAATAAGGAAAAGACTAATCTTTTCCGTGTGACCCCCCCACGTCACCATACTCAAAGGAGCGGTGGTCTCCCTGATAAGCCCTGACCCTAATGGTCGACTATCTAAGGTGTGAACGGGGAAAGGTACATCCACGGGAACAATAGGAATCCCTAAACTATGAGCTAACACTTTATCAATGAAATTCCCAGCCGCGCCTGAATCTACTAGCGCCTTATGCTGGGAACGAGGGGGAAAAAATCAAGAAAAGTGACAGACACAAATATATGTGCGACAGAGGGCTCTGGGTGAGAATGGTGGCGACTCACCTGGGGTGACGCAAGAGCGCCCTGCCTGCTGACTCGATTCCCAGAGGAACCAACCCGGCACCGACCAGCAGTGTGCCCTCTGCGGCCACAGATGGTGCACGAGCGGGAACCCCCGCCGGTCTCCCTGCGCACCGTCCCTCCCAGCTCCATGGGGGTGCGGGAGGATGGAACCACTAGACCCCGATCTGGACGTCCGCGAGTAGCCAGCATGTTGTCCAGCCGGATGGACAGGTCCACCATCTGGTCGAAGGTGAGGGTTGTGTCTCTGCAGGCCAGCTCCTGACGGACGTCTTCGCGTAGACTGCAGTGGTAATGGTCGATCAGGGCCCTGTTGTTCCATCCCGCGCCGGCAGCCAGGGTCCTAAACTCCAGAGCAAACTCCTGCGCGCTCCTCGTCTCCTGCCTCAGATGATAGAGACGCTCACCCGCCGCTCTGCCCTCGGGTGGGTGCTCGAAAACTGGTGAACTCCTGGTGAACTCCTCAAAAGGGTCCAACGCCGCATCTTCCCCTCCACACACGGCGCTAGCCCACTCCAGTGCTTTCCCGGTGAGGCACGAGACGAGGGCAAAAACCTTATCATGGTCCGATGGAGCTGGTTGGACCGTGGCCAGATAAAGGTTTAATTGGAGGAGGAAACCCTGGCAGTTGGCAGCACTTCCTTTGTACCCCCGTGGCATGGGTAAACGGATCCCACTGGGTTCAGGTGGTAAAGGGGCGCCCAGGATAGACCCCGGTTGTGCTGGTGAAGGCACTGGAAGAACTCCCTGTCTCTCCCAGCGGTCCATATTCTGGGCAAGGCGATCCATGGCGACGCTCAGATGGTAAATCTTCTCCGTATGCTCCTGGACGCGTTCCTCCACCTCCAGGTCCGGGGTATTTTCTCCTGCTGACTTCATATTTTGGTCAGAGATTCTGTCACGTCGTGTATGTAGGTTGCAGGAAAGTCAAGCGCAGGAGAATTAAACTTGGTATAAATGGAGTATCAAAAACCCGTCGCACACCAATCCATAAAACATGAACATAACAATAAACAATCTCTGACAAGGACATGAGGGGAAACAAAGGGTTAAATACACAACAATTAATGAATGGGATTGGAACCAGGTGTGTAAGAAGACCAGACAAAACCAATGGAAAATGAAACATAGATCAATGATGGTGTCACGTTCTGACCTTAGTTCCTTTGTTTTGTCTTTTGTTTTAGTATGGTCAGAGCGTGAGTTGGGTGGGTTGTCTATGTTAGTTTTTCTATGATTTTCTATTTCTGTGTTTGGCCTGATATGGTTCTCAATCAGAGGCAGCTGTCAATCGTTGTCCCTGATTGGGAACCATATTTAGGTAGTCTGTTTTCTGTTGGGTTTTGTGGGTGGTTGTTTTCAGTCTTTGTGTGTCTACACCAGATCGAACTGTTTCGGTTGTTTCTTTGTTGTTTTGCATTTCAGTGTTCAGTTTTGTTTATTATTAAATATCATGAACACTTATCACGCTGCACCTTGGTCCTCACCTTCTTCCACCGACGACAGCCGTTACAGACGGCTAGAAGACCGGTGACGTCGATCGCCGAGCACCGCCCGAACAAGGAGAGGCATCGGGAGAAGTCGTGACATTTCCTTATTAATACACTTTGTAATTATACTTTCAATTAACACATGCATACATGGAACAGTAATTAGTCTGGAGCCGCTAACAAAAGTTTGGCCCCAAAATCTAATTAATTGGTGTGACCACACATTTTCATACACGTCTTTTCTCACAATCAAAATATCTGCAAACATTGCTGCAAAGTGTATTTCTATTTTTATTGCCTGTCAGTTACACAGAATAGGACCAGATGCTCAGACTTCACTATTCAAACAAATGTGTTTTGTTTGGCAACTTATATGAATTCATAATTGATAGTTGTCTTTGGCCAGGATATAAAGGCATTGCTTTCTTGCGCCTCGAGCAGCACGATGATGATTTGAGTCAAATGAACATTTTCCCCTGCTCTGGCTGAGGAGATGAGGTTGTAGGGAGTCCGTCGGTCACTACAGTCGGTACATGCTAATAACTGTGTTTCCAGTGTTTTCAGTTGTAACGTTGTGAATAATATGGCCCTGTCTCAGGGTTGGCTGTGGTTGGCCTGTGGTGGAGCCAGGAGAATGACATGTAATGAGAACACACGGAAGCGAGGGAGGAGAAGGGCAGAGAGGGATAGACAACAGCCTGAGAGGGGTGGGGATAGAGGGAGGATGGAAAGAGGGAAAGAGAGATATGATGGCGAGAACCTTTGGAGGGAGGGGGAAGACATGCCACAAACTGATAGAGAGAGAGATAGAGAGAGAGAATGGAGAGGGGGAGAGAGAGAGATGTGATATAAGAAGAGGAAGGAGTGTGAAGGGCAGGGGAGAGATGGAGTGTGGGAATGAGAGTGGGGCCTTGAGTAGGAGTAGAGCCTTGGAGGAAATGTCAAAGGTTGTAGGGTTGAGATGTCAAGCAAAGATCCTTGGTGTGCTCTAGTTCATCCTTTTCCTTTCAATCTAAACAGAACAATAGATCAGGATGGATTTCAAAGGCACTGTTGCCAAAACTGAATAGCATGTTCATAACACTGAAAGCAGCTAAGTTGCAAGAATGCAACACACAAATTCTACTTCTATTCTTTGTTAGTGTGACACCACAGGAAGAATATTTACTATGATCGCATGCCTCCAGTATTAATAATTAATGAATGATTTATTAATTCAAAGTATAAGTGACATAATGATTAATGATACAATTCTTGCTGCTGTGGACTTATCATCTTTCGTTGACAAGGACGTCCTTGAAGAGGCTTGATGGCCGTTAGTGAGTGAATTAATGAGTTCGCACATCGAGCAAAAAAATATACATTTATTTTCCTCTCTGGTGGACAGATGACTTCTTTGTAGGTCACCTAGAGACAGATGTGAGAAGGGCTGATTTAGTGAAGTTCGCTTTATTTGGTCAATGTTTGCAAAAACAAATTATCGCACACACACACACACAAAGTGACCCTTGGCTGGCTGTGAGGACAGTGTCATGTTAGAGACAAGAGGGCAGTTTCACCCCACAATATGTGTGTGTGTGTGTTTCACCCCACAGTGTGTGTGTATGTGTGTTTCACCCCACAGCCCTTTCCTTGCTGTTCCTCTTCGGTCCTCTCCCTGCCACACAATGTGATATTGATCGTAGAAGAAAATACGTTTAATATCTCCCTCACTCGCCAACTGTCCTTGAGGCCTCTGTTTGACTTATTTTAATGGAATATTACAGAGAAAGAGGGAGAGAGAGTGAAAGAGGGATGGAGAAGGAGGGAGTGAGAAAGAAAGAGAGAGCAATAGAGCGAGAGAGAGAGAGAGAGAGAGAGAGAGAAAGAGAAAGGGGGGTAGTGTGTGTGTGAGAGGGAGAGAGAAGGGGAGAGATAGATATAGAGGGAAGGAGAGAGAGAGAGAGAGAGGGAGGGCGAAAGGGAAAGAGAGAGCGAAAGAAAGAGAGAGAGATGCCCCCTCTAACCTCTGCTCTCCAGAGGGACTATTGAGTTGATGGGGTTTTGTCAGAAAAATATGCACTTTGGAGTGTATCCAAGATGTTGTTATTCAGATGCTGTCATGTTCTGACCTTAGTTGCTTTTTTATGTCTTTATTTTAGTTTGGTCAGAGCGTGAATTGGGGTGGGCATTCTATGTTGTTTTTCTATGTTTTGTTCTGTTGTTCTATTTCTATGTGTTTGGCCTAGTATGGTTCTCAATCAGAGGTAGGTGTCAGTCGTTGTCTCTGATTGGGAGCCATATTTAGGTAGCCTGTTTTCCTTTGTGTTTTGTGGGTGGTTGTTTCCTGTGTCTGTACTATACGGGACTGTTTCAATTTTTGTCACTTTGTTATTTTGTATTTTTGTAGTGTTCAGTTTTATATATTAAAATGGACACTTACCACGCTGCACATTGGTCCGATATCTCTTACTCCTCGTCAGAAGAAGAGGAAAGTCGTTACAGAACCACCCACCAAAAAAGGACCAAGCAGCGTGGTATCGGGCAGCAGCAGAAATCTCTGGACTCATGGACATGGGAGGAGATTCTGGACGGAGAAGGACCCTGGGCACAGGCTGGGGAATATCGCCGTCCCAAGGCAGAGCTGGAGGCAGCGAAAGCTGAGCCGCGGTGGTATGAGGAGGCAGCACGGCAGCGCGGCTGGGACGAGAGGCAGCCCCAAAAATTTATTGGGGGGGGGCACACGGGGAGTGTGGATAAGTCAGGTCGGAGACCTGAGCCAACTCCCCGTGCTTACCGTGGAGAGAGAGTGACCGGGCAGGCATCGTGTTACGCGGTGAAGCGCACGGTGTCCCCAGTGTGCATACGTAGCCTGGTGCGCTACATTGCAGCTCCTCGTATCGGCCGGGCTAGAGTGGGCATCGAGCCAGGAGTAATGAAGCCGGCTCAGCGCATCTGGTCTCCAGTGCGTCTCCTCGGTCCGTGTTATATGGCACCAGCCCTACGCACTGTGTCTCCCGTGGGTCTGCACAGCTCAGTGCATCCTGTGCCTGCGCCCCGCAAGTGCCGGGCTAAAATCAACATCCAGCCAGGACGTGTTGTTCAGGCCCTTAGTTCGATACCTCCAGTGCGCCTCCACAGACCGGTCTATCCTGTGCCTCCTCCAAGGACCAGGCCTCCAGTAGATCTCTCCAGCCTGGTGAGTACAGTGCCTGTTCTAAGAACCAAGTCTCATGTGTGTTCCTCCAGTCCGGACCCTCCAGGGCCGCCCGTCTGTCCTGAGCCGCCAGAGCCGCCCGTCTGTCCTGAGCCGCCTGAGCCGCCCGTCTGTCCTGAGCCGCCTGAGCCGCCCGTCTGTCCTGAGCTGCCTGAGCCGCCCGTCTGTCCTGAGCTGCCTGAGCCGCCCGTCTGTCCTGAGCCGCCCGTCTGTCCTGAGCCGCACGTCTGGCCTGAGCCGCCTGAGCCGCCCGTCTGTCCTGAGCCACCTGAGCCGCCCGTCTGTCCTGAGCCGCCTGAGCCGCCCGTCTGTCCTGAGCCGCCTGAGTCGCCCGTCTGTCCTGAGTCGCCCGTCTGTCCTGAGCCGCCCGTCTGTTCTGAGCCGCCCGTCAGTCAGGAGCCGCCCGAGCCGCACGTCAGTCAGGAGCCGCCCGAGCCGCCCGTCAGTCAGGAGCTGCCTGAGCCGCCCGTCAGTCAGGAGCTGCCTGAGCCGCCAGTCAGGAGCCGCCTGAGCCGCCCGTCAGTCAGGAGCCGCCTGAGCCGCCCGTCAGTCAGGAGCCGCCTGAGCCGCCCGCTAGTCCGGATCTGCCAGAGTCTCCCTCCAGTCCGGATCTGCCAGAGTCTCCCTCCAGTCCAGAGGCGCCCGTCAGTCCAGAGGCGCCCGTCAGTCCAGAGGCGCCCTCTACTAGGGTCTCCAATCCGGGGTCGGTGGCGAGGGTCGCCGCTCCTAAGGTGTCACAGAAGTGGGCCGAGTCTATGGTGGAGTGGGGTCCTCGTCCCGCTCCAGAGCCGCCACCGCGGTAAATGCCCACCCAGACCCTCCCCTATAGGTTCAGGTTTTGCGGCCGGAGTCCGCACCTTTGGGGGGGGGGGGGTACTGTCACGTTCTGACCTTAGTTCCTTTTTTATGTCTTTATTTTAGTTTGGTCAGAGCGTGAGTTGGGGTGGGCATTCTATGTTGTTTTTCTATGTTTTGTTCTGTTCTATTTCTATGTGTTTGGCCTAGTATGGTTCTCAATCAGAGGCAGGTGTCAGTCGTTGTCTCTGATTGGGAGCCATATTTAGGTAGCCTGTTTTCCTTTGTGTTTTGTGGGTGGTTGTTTCCTGTGTCTGTGTCTGTACCATACAGGACTGTTTCAATTTTCGTTTGTTCATTCACTTTGTTATTTTTGTAGTGTTCAGTTTTATGTATTAAAATGGACACTTACCATGCTGCACATTGGTCCGATATCTCTTACTCCTCGTCAGAAGAAGAGGAAAGTCGTTACAGATGCTGTCAATAACTAAAATAACAGGCTAGAGCCTATTATGCTTATAATTAATCCTCTGCATTGCTTTACGTCAACTAGTGCTCTCAAAGCACTTTACTACATGATAAGTAACCTTATCAAGAGCCTTTGCAGGGAAATGTTAATTCCAGATGTGCATCAGTAGTAACACCTAGATAGACACATCATTTAATATCAGATATATCATTATTAGGTGCTTGATTTAAAAGAAAAGTGAGAACTTAAAAGTACACTTAGTCCTTAGAGCTTTGCATAACAGTTGTCTCTCAGTGCCTGTGGGAGTGTTTGTGAGTTTCCAAAGCCCAGAAACAGGGTTCCCAGCGGGACTTTGGCCCTCATATGTCCCCCACATGTCCTTGGCAACCCCTTTCCCCTGGCAACCCCTCTCCCCAGGGTTCCAGCTGGAACATCATAACTCATTAGAGAAAGAGGATGACATCATCGAGGGTAATTTCTGTGCCTCTATAGTTTCTTTGTGGAACACCTGAAAACCCTGGAGAGTTAGAGTTAGAGTTGGCCTCTAGGGGATCCTGTCCTCTGCTCACAGCTGAGGTAGACAAAAAATGTCGGTTGTCAAACACGTGGCAGTTGTAAAGTAGTACTTATGAAAAAGCATCTGTCGGCTTATATGTTTATAATTAGTAATAATAGTAGCCTGGTTATTTTGGGTGACTAGTAGTAGTTTAATCACAAGTTTTTTTAAATGTTGAAGATCCATAAACGTTCCCTCACAAACAACAAACATATTTTGTCAGTTTGAGTTTGCGCTGCAATCGATAGCTCTTTAGATACAAAGATACTGTAGCATCCTCGTCCTCTGTGACTCACAATGGCAGCCTGAGGCCTCTGTTCTACACAGGGGCAGCAGGTAGCCTAGCGGTTAAGAGTGTTTGGCCAGTAACCGAAACGTCTCTTGTTTGAATCCCAGAGTCAACTAGGGGAAAAGTCTGTTGATGTGCCTTTGTGCAAGGAACTTAACCCTAATTTCTCTGGATAAGAATGTCTGCTAAATGACTAAAATGGCAAAATATATGTCAAAACAACACCATCTTACAGGGAAACACTGATGTTTCCTGAACACTAGGCATCCTTCCACCCCCATTCCTCAGGTTCCTGGTAGGAAGGAGTTCCAGTGAAGAACACAGGCATGGGATGACCCATGATGATTATCTTCCTTGTCTCACTCCACACAAGACACTCTTGGTTGGCCACCATTCTAATAACCAATTAGAATCTGGTATAGGGATATCCAAGCCTAGGCCCTGAAAGTAAAAGAGATTGTGAGGAATTTGCCAATATGACAACCAAATATAAACAATACTATTTGCCGAAAACAACTGGTCAAAGGAGAAATGTGGGATTTGACAGCACTAGCACTACTTGTGTTTTGACTGCAACATCATCAGATGCTGCAAAAAAGGCATCTCTGCAAAAATAAATGAATGCTTGCTAGATATCTATGTTTTTCCTGCGTTTAGATAGCTATGCTTTTCCAATGTTTTCAATGTATCCAATTTCAGTTTGTGTGGTTGATGGTTTAGTTTCGTCACTGTAGCAAGTATGACGTCCACTTGTTGCAGTGATTTAGAACAGTATTAAGGCTCTTATTGTTGGAAATTCTTAAGAGGTGTCCAATGTCTTTTCCAACTGCCCATATATCTGAAGCTAATGCACACTCTAGAATGGCCTTCTAGCCAATCAGAATAGAGTATTCAACAATGCCGTAGTTTAACAGAGAGGAAGAGTGGAGTTGGAAAAGAAGGGAAGGCGAAGTTTCTGTCAGCAGAGTATGTTGCAGCTTGTCAAGCATCAGCAGCTTACATCCACTCCATTCCTACTCCAGGTGAAGCACACCTGTTTCAGTCATCTCCACTGTAGTAGGCTATAGTCTGTAGCTTCTCTTAGCCTGCGACAGCCCTTTTCTGTGTGTAGTGTGTGTAGTGTGTGTAGTGTGTGTGTAGTGTGTGTGTCCTCAGATCTCACTTGTCTCCTTTATTTCATACATATTTGTCCCATCCCTCTCTTATTGTTCAAGAGAGAAAAGCATCCAATATCTGGATTGGGAGGTCAAGGGGTGATGAAAAAACTTAATCAATTACAAAACTCCCCTCCCTCCAGTTCTAAAACTCCCTTGAAAATCTAATCGATCAGTATCAGATCGATCAGTATTTTCCAACTAGTTTCATAGCTAGTTTCATAGCTGCGCTATAACACTCTCTTTCTTTCAATCTTTCCCCATTTTCCCATGTTGATTGACATCTCAAGGTCAATATTCAATTTCAGAAGTCAGTGAGAATATCAACCCTCTGCTGGTGTGGCATTTCACACCCAGCGATGGTCCAATACCTCCTTTATGACAGTGTATAAATGGCAGGATTAACATCGATGGGAGCTTATGGCGGATCCTGCTGTGTTCTTGGCAGCCGTGAAAAAAATGTTTGCCTAGTCAATGTGACTTTTACCCAGAGTAACCCATGGGGTTAAGAGATGAGATCAGAGTGAAAGGTTGTCTATAAAATATGCATGCTACGGGAGGGAGGGGCTGAGGTAGAGTGAGTGTGTGTGTGTGTGGGGGGGGGGGGGGGGGGGGGGGTCTGAGTGTGTGTGTGTTTCTGAAAGTGTATGTATTAGCGTGTGTGTGAGGGGCGAGGGGACCTCAATAACTTCCAAGTTATGCTATGACACTGCTTTAAAAGGGCTTTCAGGGTTGCACTTCCTGAGAGCCTACTGCTTCTGTCATCTATAATTGGCCCCTGGAACTAAAATATAACAGTCTTTTAGCAGAACCCCAAACATCACTGACAGGATGGTTCTTACAGGGAAAAGGAGAGATCCTAATCTGACTTGACTAGAAACACAAATCTGTGTCTCTCACTAATTGACAAAGTGGTAACATACAGTCAATGAACTATGTATTACATTACAGTATGTAAGAACATTGATGTCATTAAATTGCTCGTGAATGTAAGTTTAAAATAACCGTCATTTTACTTTTATTTTACCAGGTTAGTCTCATTGAGATAAAACTACATTTTTCAAGAAAGACCTGGACCAACGAGCTATGGTTAGGACTGCTATCTAGCGTAATGATTTGTAGAAGAATACTTGCTAGAAAACGCATGCATTTGTGACTATTGGTGTAGTCTAGAGTAGCCTAGGAGTTAATCTCTTTACAGTATTTAGCACTGTCTTGTAGGTACGTCAGATAATGGTACAGGGATGTGTACCACTGGCTATCACACTGGTTGTTTGGTTCAGAGAGTGGAGTAAAGCGTTTGCTGGTCTAAGCAGGTCCAACGGGGGAACGGGGGGACTTAGAGAACATGGTCTGCTTCTGTAATCACACCCTATTTCCTACATAGTGTACTATTTTAGACCAGAACGCTATGGGCCCTGGTCAAAAAGTAGTGCACTATATAGGGAATAGGGTGCCATTTCAGACAGCCATATATTTCAGAGGAGGGAGGCTTTGCTAGCATGGAGGCTATTTATACAACAACCATTTCACACCATCTGCACTGGGTATCTAAAACAATTAGCTATTTCTGCCTTTAACAACCCAACATGCAGGGGAAATGAAAAAGCAAATATAATAGAATCTACAAGGAAAGAGTAATGGTTGTAAGAATACTTATGATTGTAGAATTGTATTAGAGAGGGGGGAGAGAGAGGGGTGGGGGGAGAGGCAGAGAGAGAGAGGCAGCGAGAGGGAGAGAGAGAGGGGGGGATGGGGGAGAGGGGAGAGAGAGGGAGCTAAAGAGATAAAGAAAGAGTGGAGTAGTAGGCCATGTGCAGTACATACAGAAAATGCTTTTGTGCAGACAAATCCATTTTCCTTTTGTATTCTCTATCTGGTCATGAGAAACAAGTTCAACGTCTGCAATTGGAGGGGGAATTGAATGCCTCTATTATATCCTTTTGACTGCTAAACAAATGTGTCAACAGAAACCAGCAGACTGTACCCTATCAGATGATCCATTATTGAACCCGTAGTAGGACTGTGCCACTGCCAGCAACCCAATTCAGGGAATTGAGAAACAGAACTTACAACAAACCCAAAGAGAGAAACAAAAATGGTAAAATGTTACTTTTTAAGGTATTGCCACAAACAGAACAAGATTTTGTAATTGCTTGCCAGCAGGGATTCTAGGGGCACACCTATTTCACCATTCCAGACTAAATCATTCTACTAGGGAAGTCTTGTCTGTGGAAGCCGTAGCTGCCTTACCATGGTTGCTAAGATACTACCAGGCCACAAGTAGCTCTAGGATCTATTTTGTATTTGTATCGGTCTGGTGTATCGGTCTGGAGTCCTCCTGACTTCACTGGGGGATGTATAGTTAGAAGTCTGAATGTTGTGTTGTAAGGACTGATTCCAAAATTGAGCTGCAACAAAATAAGCTTTCCGTCAAATATGTGCAGCCGCTGGATGCTTTTTCGAGGAGGGCTTCAGTGAATTTACCACAATAACATTATTTGATTCAAAAAAATGTAAATTATTTCTGTTTTTTTTTTTTGATTTTACACCTGAACATATGAACATTTGGTTAGTAGTTTGAGAAAAAGAAGAGAAGAAGAGTTTTAGGCTGACAGATGGAGATGTAAAGAGAAGAGTTGCAGGCTGACAGACAGGCTGGGATATTGTAGGATAAGTTATTCTATATATCTAAAAAAAAAATGCTAAAAAAATTTAAATAATAAAAGATATGAGATTTGCCAGGTCTATTGTGTCACAGCAGTTCAGAACTCAGCCAGATGGGGACAGTAGTGTTCTGTCTCTCAGGTTTCCCTCATTGAGTACTGAATTACCCTTGCCTCTCTTCTTCTATCCCTTCTATCTTTTCTTCTCTTTTTTCATTTCTCCTATTCTCCTCTCTCTCTTGTTATAATGTTTCCTCATCTGTGAACAAAGACGATTTAACCTCACTCCAGTCATTGCTAAAAAAAAGTATGAGAGTTCATTTTTACCCCATACATAATCCTAAATAATGTATTTCCAAAAGTATAGCAGTACTTCTATGATTTAATATTAAATCACTGTAGCTCAAACAATGCAGTAGAACAAGTAAGATAAAGACACTAGTTGTAGCACAACAGTGAATTATGCAACAGTAGCATGTAGTCCAAAGGCATGTAGTCCAATAGCATATTTTCTCCAGTCTAGCTGTGTCAACACAATAACATAGTGGTACATGGTTATCCACACCAGACAACAATAATGAGAAAGACTCAGGCCAGCCAAGGACACGGCTCTGGGGTGACTCTCTGAAATTAGCTTCTGGAGAGGGCGCCCGGCTAGCTGGAGAGGGGAGGGCGGAGGAGGGAGTAAGGGAGGGGGCAACGAGAAGTGGAGGGGGGAGTCTGGGGTGATTTACTGAAATTAGCTTCTGAAGAGGGGGCTCTGGGCTCACCTGAGAGGAGGAGGGGAAGAGAAGGAGAGCGAGGAGGGGAGAGGGTTGGGGTGGTGCCGAGCTAGAGCGTCACTGAAATGGATTTGTTGCTTCTGGTGAAGGGGCTCACCTGAGAAGGGTTAGGAGGTGAGGAAGGAGGGGAAGAGAGGAGGGGTGCAGAGCGAGAGCGTCAGTGAAATTGATTTGTAGTGCTTGTGTAGATTAGCCAACACGCCGGTCCCATCGACCTCAGACTCCTTCGCTCTGCAAAAGGCCTTTGCTTTGTTCATTACAATTTTTCCCTATTGTTAACACACATTTGCTGAAACTACATCTCAGGTACTCAAAACTCTAAATACAAAACACAATACAGTTAGCCAATTTCCCCAAACCCCACAGACATCTTGCAAAATGAAACACAGAAATCTAAATAATGTACTCCCTGCTCAAAATTAAACAATGCATACAAATAAAATACACTCACACACACATCAAATTAATCTAACTTAGTGACAATTGAGATCACACTTATCATTTACATTACATTTACATTTACATTTAAGTCATTTAGCAGACGCTCTTATCCAGAGCGACTTACAAATTGGTGCATTCACCTTATGATATCCAGTGGAACAACCACTTTACAATAGTGCATCTAACTCTTTTAAGGGGGAGGGGGGGGTAGAAGGATTACTTTATCCTATCCTAGGTATTCCTTAAAGAGGTGGGGTTTCAGGTGTCTCCGGAAGGTGGTGATTGACTCCGCTGACCTGGCGTCGTGAGGGAGTTTGTTCCACCATTGGGGTGCCAGAGCAGCGAACAGTTTTGACTGGGCTGAGCGGGAGCTGTACTTCCTCAGAGGTAGGGAGGCGAGCAGGCCAGAGGTGGATGAACGCAGTGCCCTTGTTTGGGTGTAGGGCCTGATCAGAGCCTGAAGGTACGGAGGTGCCGTTCCCCTCACAGCTCCGTAGGCGAGCACCATGGTCTTGTAGCGGATGCGAGCTTCAACTGGAAGCCAGTGGAGAGAGCGGAGGAGCGGGGTGACGTGAGAGAACTTGGGAAGGTTGAACACCAGACGGGCTGCGGCGTTCTGGATGAGTTGTAGGGGTTTAATAGCACAGGCAGGGAGCCCAGCCAACAGCGAGTTGCAGTAATCCAGACGGGAGATGACAAGTGCCTGGATTAGGACCTGCGCCGCTTCCTGTGTGAGGCAGGGTCGTACTCTGCGAATGTTGTAGAGCATGAACCTACAGGAACGGGTCACCGCCTTGATGTGAGTTGAGAACGACAGGGTGTTGTCCAGGATCACGCCAAGGTTCTTAGCACTCTGGGAGGAGGACACAATGGAGTTGTCAACCGTGATGGCGAGATCATGGAACGGGCAGTCCTTCCCCGGGAGGAAGAGCAGCTCCGTCTTGCCGAGGTTCAGAGGGGGGAAAGGAGAAGATTAATTGTGTGTCGTCTGCATAGCAATGATAGGAGAGACCATGTGAGGATATGACAGAGCCAAGTGACTTGGTGTATAGCGAGAATAGGAGAGGGCCTAGAACAGAGCCCTGGGGGACACCAGTGGTGAGAGCGCGTGGTGCGGAGACAGATTCTCGCCACGCCACCTGGTAGGAGCGACCTGTCAGGTAGGACGCAATCCAAGCGTGGGCCGCGCCGGAGATGCCCAGCTCGGAGAGGGTGGAGAGGAGGATCTGATGGTTCACAGTATCAAAGGCAGCCGATAGGTCTAGAAGGATGAGAGCAGAGGAGAGAGAGTTAGCTTTAGCAGTGCGGAGCGCCTCCGTGACACAGAGAAGAGCAGTCTCAGTTTAATGACTAGTCTTGAAACCGGACTGATTTGGATCAAGAAGGTCATTCTGAGAGAGATAGCAGGAGAGCTGGCCAAGGACGGCCCGTTCAAGAGTTTTGGAGAGAAAAGAAAGAAGGGATACTGGTCTGTAGTTGTTGACATCGGAGGGATCGAGTGTAGGTTTTTTCAGAAGGGGTGCAACTCTCGCTCTCTTGAAGACGGAAGGGACGTAGCCAGCGGTCAAGGATGAGTTGATGAGCGAGGTGAGGTAAGGGAGAAGGTCTCCGGAAATGGTCTGGAGAAGAGAGGAGGGGATAGGGTCAAGCGGGCAGGTTGTTGGGCGGCCGGCCGTCACAAGACGCGAGATTTCATCTGGAGAGAGAGGGGAGAAAGAGGTCAAAGCACAGGGTAGGGCAGTGTGAGCAGAACCAGCGATGTCGTTTGACTTAGCAAACGAGGATCGGATGTCGTCGACCTTCTTTTCAAAATGGTTGACGAAGTCATCCGCAGAGAGGGAGGAGGGGGGAGGAGGGGGAGGAGGATTCAGGAGGGAGGAGAAGGTGGCAAAGAGCTTCCTAGGGTTAGAGGCAGATGCTTGGAATTTAGAGTGGTAGAAAGTGGCTTTAGCAGCAGAGACAGAAGAGGAGAATGTAGAGAGGAGGGAGTGAAAGGATGCCAGGTCCGCAGGGAGGCGAGTTTTCCTCCATTTCCGCTCGGCTGCCCGGAGCCCTGATCTGTGAGCTCGCAGTGAGTCGTCGAGCCACGGAGCAGGAGGGGAGGACCGAGCCGGCCTGGAGGATAGGGGACATAGAGAGTCAAAGGATGCAGAAAGGGAGGAGAGGAGGGTTGAGGAGGCAGAATCAGGAGATAGGTTGGAGAAGGTTTGAGCAGAGGGAAGAGATGATAGGATGGAAGAGGAGAGAGTAGCGGGGGAGAGAGAGCGAAGGTTGGGACGGCGCGATACCATCCGAGTAGGGGCAGTGTGGGAAGTGTTGGATGAGAGCGAGAGGGAAAAGGATACAAGGTAGTGGTCGGAGACTTGGAGGGGAGTTGCAATGAGATTAGTGGAAGAACAGCATCTAGTAAAGATGAGGTCAAGCGTATTGCCTGCCTTGTGAGTAGGGGGGGAAGGTGAGAGGGTGAGGTCAAAAGAGGAGAGGAGTGGAAAGAAGGAGGCAGAGAGGAATGAGTCAAAGGTAGACGTGGGGAGGTTAAAGTCACCCAGAACTGTGAGAGGTGAGCCATCCTCAGGAAAGGAACTTATCAGGGCGTCAAGCTCCTTGATGAACTCTCCAAGGGAACCTGGAGGGCGATAAATGATAAGGATGTTAAGCTTGAAAGGGCTGGTAACTGTGACAGCATGGAATTCAAAGGAGGCGATAGACAGATGGGTCAGGGGAGAAAGAGAGAATGTCCACTTGGGAGAGATGAGGATCCCAGTGCCACCACCCCGCTGACCAGAAGCTCTCGGGGTGTGCGAGAACACGTGGGCAGACGAGGAGAGAGCAGTAGGAGTAGCAGTGTTATCAGTGGTAATCCATGTTTCCGTCAGTGCCAAGAAGTCGAGGGACTGGAGGGACGCATAGGCTGAGATGAACTCTGCCTTGTTGGCCGCAGATCGGCAGTTCCAGAGGCTGCCGGAGACCTGGAACTCCACGTGGGTCGTGCGCGCTGGGACCACCAGGTTAGAGTAGCGGCGGCCACGCGGTGTGAAGCGTTTGTATGGTCTCCTTGACATTGATTCTCAACACGGGGGCCCCACAGGGTGCGTACTCATTCCCCTCCTATATTCCCTGTGTGTGACGTATTCAAAACACTACTATCAGAACCTATTTTAGTGTAAGACTAAGATTGTGTTGTTATACTGTATATTGTTTGTGTGTACTCAAACAAGAAAAGAACACAAATGCAAAAAAATATGTTTTATATTTCAATATGACTCAATACAGGTCAAACAGCATACTGTAAGCACACGTGCATGTGCAAAGGAAGACAAATATGCCTATTTGTACTACAGTACTGTATGTTAGATTAATTGTACGGAATAGATAAAGAAACTGTCAAAATACAGTAATATCAAAATCAAAACACAAATACTCAATTGTGAAAACAAAATCAGTCATGTCTTGTGTTTTGGTCCGGCTACAGATTTTCATCAACATCACATGCGGTATTCTCCTTGGCCAGACAGCGGGGGAAATATCTTCTGGCATGACGCGTCCACCCCTGACAGAACTCTGCTGGAATGTCACCACAGGCCTCCTCCATTGCCTGGAGAAGGGCCATACGTTCCACTGCCATACTAAAAAGAACACCTCAATGGGGTTGAGAAATGGGGAATACGGTGGGAGATAGAGAATTGTAAACCTGGGATGGTCATGGAACCAGTTGCGGACCTGAGCAGCCCGATGGAAACTCACGTTGTCCCAAATTAGAACATACATTTGCTGATCAGGATCACTTGGCACTCTCTGCTCTGGCTGAAAAAGATTGTAATTTAAGGTGTTCAGGAAATTAAGGAGATGGGTGGTATTTAATTTAAGGTGTTCAGGAAATTAAGGAGATGGGTGGTATTTAATTTAAGGTGTTCAGGAAATTAAGGAGATGGGTGGTATTTAATTTAAGGTGTTCAGGAAATTAAGGAGATGGGTGGTATTTAATTTAAGGTGTTCAGGAAATTAAGGAGATGGGTGGTATTTCATTGAAGGTGTTCAGGAAATTAAGGAGATGGGTGGTATTTAATTTAAGGTGTTCAGGAAATTATGGTCCAAGGGTGGTATGGCAGTGGAGGACCCCATTCTGGCTCAAAGCTGCGCATATGGTGACATTTCCCCCAAAGTGGCGAGGTATCTCAATGATGGCGCGTTGACCAATGATGTTCATTCCTCTCCTCCTCATCTTCGATAAATTTAATCCAGCCTCATCTATGAATATGAGTTCCTGGGGGATGGGACTCTGAAATGACAATAAATACTGTAATTGCTCATGTTTTAGGAGTGTAATGCTAGTACATTACTTACTTGCACATATTTGTATCATTTATCCTTCACTCTCTGGGAATTCCTTTCAAATGGGACTTTGTAGATTTGCTTCATCCTGAAATGGTGTTTCTTAAGGATGTGAGGTATGATTGATAAGCTCCCTATGATGTTATGGAAGATGGCAGGGTTTTCAATCATCTGTTGTTGGATTTCCCACAGTCTTATGGAATTATTTTCACCTACCATTTGCACAATGGCAGCCTCCTTTTCGACTGTAAATAGACGAGTTCTACCAGCACGTTGTCACGATCCTCGTCCTGGAAATGACTGGACCAAAGCGCAGCGTGGTACGTGTTCATGATATTTTATTAAATCAGAACACTTGAACAAAAATATCAAAGAGAAAAAACGAACAGTTCTGTAAGGTAACTAAACTATACAGAAAACAACTACCCACAAACACAGGTGGGAAAAAAGGCTGCCTAAGTATGATTCCCAATCAGAGACAACGATAGACAGCTGCCTCTGATTGAGAACCATACCCGGCCAAACACAAAGAAATAGAAAACATAGAAATAAAGAAACTAGAATGCCCACCCTAGTCACACTCTGGCCTAACCAAAATAGAGAACAAAGCCTCTCTATGGACAGGGCGTGACACATGTTGTGGTCGTCTTTCAGTTCTACAAAAACAAAATAGCATACAGTACAGTAAACACTACAGTTATACAGCATACAAGATAAACATGTTACAAATAGCTCCCAATTTCATACATACAGTAATACATGAAACGTTGACTTTGTTTCCCCTTACAGTATGTATTGGAATCTACAGTCTTTACTGAGCTTCATGTTGTACTACTGTCAAGTAGTAAAAATAGCAGATAGGTCCAATGTCTGCAGTACTTACTGTTATGAGAATTCTGTTCTCAATGTTCATAAACTGAACTTCAATTAAAATACTCTGTCTGTTACTAAGAATTTGTAAGGTTCTTATTAAAATGAAACAGACAGAGGCCAGTCTACCATAGTCAGCATGTTTATTTACGAGAGCTCTGCCCATCCTTACATGTACATTGGTTTATATACCTCTCATTTCGTCATAACTGTCCCTCCTCCTCTAAGACAATGACAATATAGTTCACAAGTCTTCTCCTTCTCATACATTGTCTGCCACCTGTTATACAATCTACTACAAGCCCAATGTCTCTCCCCTCCCTGGGTAAAGGAACACAGTAGTACAGCTTGTCTGTCGATAGCTCCTCTTATCTCATACATTGTCTCACACTTGCACCCTGCTTACATACTAAAAAGGAACAAAAAGTCCTTGTTCTAGTTCTGACTAAAACTAGACACATCAGATTTATAGATTTATGATTCTAATACATTTCATACAATCATACAGTGACAGGGTAAAATTCTGTTAGTTATAGTTCTACTTTAAATGTATACATCATTTAGTCATTATTCATAAAAATCATAGCACTTACCTATTCTAATTTTGGTACGTCCAGATAATGGATGCTACAATGAAGCGGCTCAGATTGGGCTGCACTCTCTGCCTAGCCTCTCTCAAGGTCAAACCATGGTTGACCACATGGTCCACCACAGTCGCCTAAATGTAATCAGAGATTACTCTCACTTGGTCTTCCTCCACCTCCACCTCCACCTCCACCTCCACCTCCACGTCCACCTCCACCTCCACCTCCACCTCCACCTCCACCTCCACCTCCACCTCCACCTCCACCTCTACGTCCAACTCCACCTCTACGTCTACCTCCACCTCTACGTCCAACTCCACTCCACCTCTACGTCTACCTCCACCTCCACCTCCACCTCCACCTCTACGTCCAACTCCACCTCTACGTCCAACTCCACTCCACCTCTACGTCTACCTCCACCTCCACCTCCACCTCCACGTCCAACTCCACCTCCACCTCCACCTCCACCTCTACGTCCAACTCCACTCCACCTCTACGTCTACCTCCACGTCCACGTCTACCTCCACCTCCACCTCCACCTCCACGTCTACCTCCACGTCTACCTCCATCTCCACGTCCACCTCCACCTCCACCTCCACCTCCACCTCCACCTCCACCTCCACCTCCACCTCCACCTATACCTCTACCTCTACCTCTACCTCTACCTCTACCTCTACCTCTACCTTTCCCTGCTAAGTTTGCTTCCATTGTTTTTGAAACACAGGAGTACTCCCCTGTAGCGTTTTTATCCATACCAAAAGTCTGATTTCATTGTGAACATTTCCACAATTACTGTTTGCACATGTGAAGAGTGAAAGTGATCAGTTGGTAATTGAGCTTAGCTTGTTGAAGAGTGTTTCTTTTAATTTGCACACAAGATATTGTAGATGTGAAGGTTGTGCCAAAGGTAGAGAATTTTGTGTTGTGTTTTGCCAAATGTTTGTTATAGAATCTGAGTAATCTGAGTGTGAAGCAAAACATGTGCCAGTAGTATTGCAAATTTGGTGTATGGTTCTGCTAAATGAGTTACAGGTTTGGGTCAGTTTTAGTGTGTAAACAATTGGGAAAAACTGTAATAACCCTGGATTTGGTGGTACGATTGAAACCTGTGAAACAGACAGTGTACGGGATGACTCTCTCTCTCTCTCTCTCTCTCTCTCTCTCTCTCTCTCTCTCTCTCTCTCTCTCTCTCTCTCTCTCTCTCTCTCTCTCTCTCTCTCTCTCTCTCTCTCTCTCAGCTGTGGTGGGACTTGCTAGAGGAGACTTTCTAGCAGTGGCACCATTTTGTGAGGTGAAAAAGCAGCTCTGAGCTTATGACCTATTCATTTTGTGGTGACAGGCAGAGGGAGTGTGCCTGGACTGTGACCATCTGGGCTGGTTTAGTTCTGTGGGGCCCGCTGGTGCTGCTTTACCTTTATGGAAATGATTCACCTATACGTTGTCCCTGAACATCTACTGAGCTGAATACGGCTATGGAATGTATGTCTATGATGAACTTGCTAGGTAGAAGCCACAAATCTAGTGTATTTACTGTAGGTATGTATTAATAAACCTCTGGAAGAGCTTGGTTTATGGTAGCGTCCCAGAAGGAAGCTGTGTAGGCATCATGTGAGAGGCAGAACTAATGTATAGAACAACCTCCACATGAATATACAGCACAGCATATGTTCAGTATAATAGCCCATATGCCATGTGCACTTTCTCTTATGCCACGTGCACTTTCCACATGATGCTCATGACATATGTACACAACTATACTGTGTGTAGTATGTGAATGTGTTTCCTGTGCATTTTTGCATAGTGGGTTTGTGTAAATGTACAATCTGTGAGAAGTTTCACCTTGACATCCTGATATATATCTACGGCAGGCCTGGGGCAATTATTTTCCATGGAGGGCCACATTAGAATATATTTTTGCCATCGCGGGCCATAATCATATACAGTATTATACATCATGTGTATGACTGTGTCGACAGATATATCTACTGTAAATCACGTCCAGATATGCTACTTATTTTACTTTTGTAACATGCACAGAAATAAACCACATCCATGTTCTCCTTTTAGTAGGTATTTTCATTATTAAACATGCAATGAACTACACAGAGGGAAAAGTACACTGTGCATTCAGCACCACGGACAGAACTCTTGTTAACGAGTATGCACAAAAACATAAGAAAGAGAGAGAGCTCAACATTACATTTAAACTGCTCAATCAGTGTGAGGAGTGAAGTCTCTGATGGGCATTGACTAGAGCAGTGAAGTCAGGTATAGTTTCTGACGTCGCTATGTGCAGGATTGCTGAGAGGTGAGAGTCAGTAAGAGATGATCTGTGCCTTGACTTGTTATATTTCAACACTGAAAATGTCTGTTCACATACATATGTTGACCCAAACAGTACAAACATCTTCTGAGCATGAATCCTAATCTTTGGAATGTTTTGTTCATCGAGAGATGCATAGAACCTCGTCAGTGACAGTGTTTTGAATAGTTCTCCAATCACTCACTGCATCAGACTGAAGATCGATAAGCTCAAGTTGCAGGTCAGTGGGAGGGTGTCATGTTTTGTCATTGATTATCATGTCTTGTCCCTGTGCTTCCCTTCTATTCGTTTCCCTCTGCTGGTCTTATTAGGTTCTTTCCCTCTTTCTATCCCTCTCTCTCCCCCTCCCTCTCTCCCTCTCTCGCTCTCTCTCTCTATCGTTCCGTTCCTGCTCCCAGCTGTTCCTCATTCTCCTAACTACCTCATTTACTCTTTCACACCTGTCCCCTATTTTGCCCTCTGATTAGAGTCCCTATTTCTCCCTCTGTTTTCCGCTTCTGTCCTTGTCGGATCCTTGTTTGATGTTTGCTGTTCTGTGTCCTTGTTCCGCCCTGTCGTGTTTTTGCCTTCTTCAGATGCTGCGTGTGAGCAGGTGTCTATGTCAGCTACGGCCTGTGCCTTCCCGAAGCGACCTGCAGTCTGTGGTCGCGTCTCCAGTCGTTCCTCTCTACTGACGAGAGGATTTCAGTTTTCCTGTTTTGTATTTACCTAAGATAATATCCAGGAGTATCGTTTTTGTTTAAGACTGGAATAAAGACTCTGTTTCTGTTAAGTCGCTTTTGGGTCCTCATTCACCAGCATAACAGAAGGATCCGACCTAGAATGGACCCAGCGACTACGGATTCTCGCAACACTGCCATCGAGATCCAGGGAGCAATGCTCGGCAGACACGAGCAGGAATTGTCTGCTGCTCGTCATGCCGTTGAGACCCTGGCCGCTCAGGTCTCCAACCTCTCAGGACAGTTTCAGAGTCTTCGTCTCGTGCCACCTGCTACTTCCTGGTCTTCCGAGTCTCCGGAACCTAGGGTTAATAACCCACCATGTTACTCTGGGCAACCCACTGAGTGCCGCTCCTTTCTCACCCAGTGTGATATTGTGTTCTCTCTCCAGCCCAACACATACTCAAGAGAGAGAGCTCGGATCGCCTACGTCATATCACTCCTTACTGGTCGGGCTCGGGAGTGGGGCACAGCTATCTGGGAGGCAAGGGCTGAGTGTACTAACGATTATCAGAACTTTAAAGAGGAGATGATACGGGTTTTTGATCGTTCAGTTTTTGGGAAGGAGGCTTCCAGGGCCCTGGCTTCCCTATGTCAAGGTGATCGATCCATAACGGATTACTCTATAGAGTTTCGCACTCTTGCTGCCTCCAGTGACTGGAACGAGCCGGCGTTGCTCGCTCGTTTTCTGGAGGGACTCCACGCTGAGGTTAAAGATGAGATTCTCTCCCGGGAGGTTCCTTCCAGCGTGGACTCTTTGATTGCACTCGCCATCCGCATAGAACGACGGGTAGATCTTCGTCACCGAGCTCGTGGAGGAGAGCTCGCGTTAACGGTGTTCCCCCTCTCCGCATCTCAACCATCTCCTCCCACCGGCTCAGAGACTGAGCCCATGCAGCTGGGAGGTATTCGCATCTCGACTAAGGAGAGGGAACGGAGAATCACCAACCGCCTTTGCCTCTATTGCGGTTCTGCTGGACATTTTGTTATTTCATGTCCAGTAAAAGCCAGAGCTCATCAGTAAGCGGAGGGCTACTGGTGAGCGCTACTACTCAGGTCTCTCCATCAAGATCCTGTACTACCTTGTTGGTCCATCTACGCTGGTCTGGTTCGGCTGCTTCCTGCAGTGCCTTGATAGACTCTGGGGCTGAGGGTTGTTTTATGGACGAAGCATGGGCTCGGAAACATGACATTCCTCTCAGACAGTTAGGGAAGCCCACGCCCATGTTCGCCTTAGATGGTAGTCTTCTCCCCAGTATCAGATGTGAGACACTACCTTTAACCCTCACAGTATCTGGTAACCACAGTGAGACCATTTCCTTTTTGATTTTTCGTTCACCTTTTACACCTGTTGTTTTGGGTCATCCCTGGCTAGTATGTCATAATCCTTCTATTAATTGGTCTAGTAATTCTATCCTATCCTGGAACGTTTCTTGTCATGTGAAGTGTTTAATGTCTGCTATCCCTCCTGTTTCTTCTGTCCCCTCTTCTCAGGAGGAACCTGGTGATTTGACAGGAGTGCCGGAGGAATATCATGATCTGCGCACGGTCTTCAGTCGGTCCAGAGCCAACTCCCTTCCTCCTCACCGGTCGTATGATTGTTGTATTGATCTCCTTCCGGGAACCACTCCCCCTCGGGGTAGACTATACTCTCTGTCGGCTCCCGAACGTAAGGCTCTCGAGGATTATCTGTCTGTTTCTCTCGACGCCGGTACCGTGGTGCCTTCTTCCTCTCCCGCCGGAGCGGGGTTTTTTTTTGTTAAGAAGAAGGACGGTACTCTGCGCCCCTGCGTGGATTATCGAGGGCTGAATGACATAACGGTTAAGAATCGTTATCCGCTTCCCCTTATGTCGTCAGCCTTCGAGATTCTGCAGGGAGCCAGGTTCTTTACTAAGTTGGACCTTCGTAACGCTTACCATCTCGTGCGCATCAGAGAGGGGGACGAGTGGAAAACGGCGTTTAACACTCCGTTAGGGCATTTTGAATACCGGGTTCTGCCGTTCGGTCTCGCTAATGCTCCAGCTGTCTTTCAGGCATTAGTTAATGATGTACTGAGAGACATGCTGAACATCTTTGTTTTCGTTTACCTTGACGATATCCTGATTTTTTCACCGTCACTCGAGATTCATGTTCAGCACGTTCGACGTGTACTCCAGCGCCTTTTAGAGAATTGTCTCTACGTGAAGGCTGAGAAGTGCGCCTTTCATGTCTCCTCTGTCACATTTCTCGGTTCTGTTATTTCCGCTGAAGGCATTCAGATGGATCCCGCTAAGGTCCAGGCTGTCAGCGATTGGCCCGTTCCTAAGTCACGTGTCGAGTTGCAGCGCTTTCTCGGTTTCGCTAATTTCTATCGGCGTTTCATTCGTAATTTCGGTCAAGTGGCTGCTCCTCTCACAGCTCTGACTTCTGTCAAGACGTGCTTTAAGTGGTCCGGGTCCGCCCAGGGAGCTTTTGATCTCCTCAAGAAGCATTTTACATCCGCTCCTATCCTTGTTACTCCTGACGTCACTAAACAATTTATTGTCGAGGTTGACGCTTCAGAGGTGGGCGTGGGAGCCATTCTGTCCCAGCGCTTCCATTCTGACGATAAGGTCCATCCTTGCGCTTATTTTTCTCATCGCCTGTCGCCATCGGAACGCAACTATGATGTGGGTAACCGCGAACTGCTCGCCATCCGCTTAGCCCTAGGCGAATGGCGACAGTGGTTGGAGGGGGCGACCGTCCCTTTTGTCGTTTGGACTGACCATAAGAACCTTGAGTACATCCGTTCTGCCAAACGACTTAATGCACGTCAAGCTCGTTGGGCGTTGTTTTTCGCTCGTTTCGAGTTCGTGATTTCTTATCGCCCGGGAAATAAGAACACCAAGCCTGATGCCTTATCCCGTCTCTTTGGTTCTTCTGTGGCTTCTACCGACCCCGAGGGGATTCTCCCTGAGGGGCGTGTTGTAGGGTTGACTGTCTGGGGAATTGAGAGACAGGTAAAGCAAGCACTCACTCACACTGCGTCGCCGCGCGCTTGTCCTAGTAACCTTCTGTTCGTTCCTGTCTCTACTCGTCTGGCTGTTCTTCAGTGGGCTCACTCTGCCAAGTTAGCTGGCCACCCCGGCGTTCGGGGTACGCTTGCTTCTATTCGCCAGCGGTTTTGGTGGCCTACTCAGGAGCGTGACACGCGCCGTTTCGTGGCTGCTTGTTCGGACTGCGCGCAGACTAAGTCAGGTAACTCTCCTCCTGCCGGTCGTCTCAGACCGCTTCCCATTCCTTCTCGACCATGGTCTCACATCGCCTTAGACTTTATTACCGGTCTGCCTTCGTCTGCGGGGAAGACTGTGATTCTTACGGTTGTCGATAGGTTCTCTAAGGCGGCACATTTCATTCCCCTCGCTAAGCTTCCTTCCGCTAAGGAGACGGCACAAATCATCATTGAGAATGTGTTCAGAATTCATGGCCTCCCGTTAGACGCCGTTTCAGACAGAGGCCCGCAATTCACGTCACAGTTTTGGAGGGAGTTCTGTCGTTTGATTGGTGCTTCCGTCAGTCTCTCTTCCGGGTTTCATCCCCAGTCTAACGGTCAAGCAGAAAGGGCCAATCAGACGATTGGTCGCATATTACGCAGCCTTTCTTTTCGAAACCCTGCGTCTTGGGCAGAACAGCTCCCCTGGGCAGAATACGCTCACAACTCGCTTCCTTCGTCTGCTACCGGGCTATCTCCGTTTCAGAGTAGTCTTGGGTACCAGCCTCCTCTGTTCTCGTCCCAGCTCGCCGAGTCCAGCGTTCCCTCCGCTCAGGCTTTTGTCCAACGTTGTGAGCGCACCTGGAGGAGGGTCAGGTCTGCACTTTGCCGTTACAGGGCGCAGACTGTGAGAGCCGCCAATAAACGTAGGATTAAGAGTCCTAGGTATTGTCGCGGTCAGAGAGTGTGGCTTTCCACTCGTAACCTTCCCCTTACGACAGCTTCTCGCAAGTTGACTCCGCGGTTCATTGGTCCGTTCCGTGTCTCTCAGGTCGTCAATCCTGTCGCTGTGCGACTGCTTCTTCCGCGACATCTTCGTCGCGTCCACCCTGTCTTCCATGTCTCCTGTGTCAAGCCTTTTCTTCGCGCCCCCGTTCGTCTTCCCTCCCCCCCCCCCGTCCTTGTCGAGGGCGCACCTATTTACAAGGTACGGAGGATCATGGACATGCGTTCTCGGGGACGTGGTCACCAGTACTTAGTGGATTGGGAGGGTTACGGTCCTGAGGAGAGGAGTTGGGTTCCATCTCGGGACGTGCTGGACCGTTCGTTGATTGATGATTTCCTCCGTTGCCGCCAGGGTTCCTCCTCGAGTGCGCCAGGAGGCGCTCGGTGAGTGGGGGGGTACTGTCATGTTTTGTCATTGATTATCATGTCTTGTCCCTGTGCTTCCCTTCTATTCGTTTCCCTCTGCTGGTCTTATTAGGTTCTTTCCCTCTTTCTATCCCTCTCTCTCCCCCTCCCTCTCTCCCTCTCTCGCTCTCTCTCTCTATCGTTCCGTTCCTGCTCCCAGCTGTTCCTCATTCTCCTAACTACCTCATTTACTCTTTCACACCTGTCCCCTATTTTGCCCTCTGATTAGAGTCCCTATTTCTCCCTCTGTTTTCCGCTTCTGTCCTTGTCGGATCCTTGTTTGATGTTTGCTGTTCTGTGTCCTTGTTCCGCCCTGTCGTGTTTTTGCCTTCTTCAGATGCTGCGTGTGAGCAGGTGTCTATGTCAGCTACGGCCTGTGCCTTCCCGAAGCGACCTGCAGTCTGTGGTCGCGTCTCCAGTCGTTCCTCTCTACTGACGAGAGGATTTCAGTTTTCCTGTTTTGTATTTACCTAAGATAATATCCAGGAGTATCGTTTTTGTTTAAGACTGGAATAAAGACTCTGTTTCTGTTAAGTCGCTTTTGGGTCCTCATTCACCAGCATAACAGAGGGTTACCCACATTGAAGGTGAAAGGAGAGGAAACCAACAGCATGTCATTTTCAGGCACTTTGAAATCCTCAAAACGACGACAAAACTCACCGTTCAAAGCACGCAGCAGCGATGTATGCTTCTCCCACTGGCAATCTGATAGGGAACAGACTAGTATCAGAAGGTGGGTGAGATTGTTGGCTTCTACTTGATGGGTTAGGAGTAATTTTCCCTTGAAGGCTTTGACAAGGCTGTACATCTGATGTGCAAAACATTTACAGAGCACCTCCTGATGAAAAATGCAATGCAGGAAAATAATTTTCTGATCTGGGTTCAGCTCAGCTACTTGATCTTGTATCCTTTTCAAAAGGCCAACGTTTTTTCCTGTCAAGTTTGGGCACCCATCAGTGGTCACACTGGATAACTTTTCAAAACTCAGTCCCAACTTTGCAACACACTTATTTACCTCCTCCTATAAATCTTTGCCTGTGGTTGTGCTCTTCATTGACTGCACTGAACCAAGCTCCTCTGTAATATCAAGCTCTGGGGTTATGCCTTGTAAGAATATCAACAACTGCGCCATGTCACCTGCATCACTGCTCTCATCCAGGGCCAAGGAGAAATAGGTGAAATCCTTTACCTTATCTTTCAACTGTTGTTCCATATTCTCTGCGATGTCCTAAACACGCTGTTACGAGATTGTGTTTATAGGTAGGTGAAGGAGTCAAGCGCAGGAGAGCAGAGATGTCCGAGTAGCGTTTTTTAATAGGCAAGTCCACAAACATATAGGTCAGGTACAATACCAAAATAAACGCCCGCGACAAAAGAGAAACCAGTTACTCACGGAAGGAGGAAAAACAACGCTCCTAAGCGTATACACTTGGTATAACACGTGAAAATAAATAAGGCACAACCTTAATGAGCAACATGACACAAATAATCCCGCACAAACCTAGGCAGGCAACAGGGGTATATATACACACAGAAATTAAAGCAAATGAAACCAGGTGTGAAAGAACCAAAGACAAAACAAACGGAAAAGGAAAAAAGACAACGCCGACCGCCGAGCACCGCCCGAACAGGGAGAGGAACCACCTTCGGTGGAAGTCGTGACACAGGCCGTGTCACTGTTCATCTTGACAGAGAAACATTTTCAAACGGCTCTCTCCTGTCGGGGCAAAGTATTACTGCAGAGTTGATTAAACATTCCTTAATGAATTCACCCTCAGCGAATGGCTTGCTATGTTTAGACATTTTGTGGGACAGTACATAGCTAGCTCTCGTAATTCTGTCGTTTGCTGAATGCAGTTTTGTGAAAAGTCCTTGCTGCTTTTGCAACTGAGAAAGCAACTCTTTCGATGCACCTGCCCTCTGCTCAGAAGACATATTCCTATATTTCTCTGCATGCTTCATCTGGAAGTGTCGGGACAAGTTGTAGTCTTTCAAGACAGCCATGCTCTCTTTCCCTGATATCTCAATAAAGAAATATTCCGATGTTCATTCTTGCTGGAACACCCTACATTCATTGTCTACTTTCCTTCTCTTTGAAAATTTTGAAAAACAAATTTTTACTAATACATTTTTCAAAACTTTACTATCGCAAATTCTTTATGTGATCTGAGCATGATTCTGCGGGCCGTATTGAATCAGGACGCGGGTCACATACGGCCCCCGGGCCGGCCTTTGCCCAGGCCTGATCTACGGGAACCACACTATCCCTGGCTGTGGTATAATAATCCTCCATATTGTATGTCAATCTAGTGGGTTTCTGTATTAATAATGTGTCCATGTACTGTAGCTCCTCTGTGACATCTCTATATATAACTATGCAAGCCATGCAATACTCCACTACCCATGGTTTTGGTATAATATTCCTGTATATGTCATTGTAGGCCTAGTGCGTTCTGTATTAATGAAGCCTCTTTGAAGCCCCTATATAACTACACTAGCCATATAATATTCCTGTATGTAACTATCACTGTGGTGTACTATTTCCCGTGTTGTATTATCTCTGTATATGTCAGCGTAGTAGGGTATTTGTGGTATAATTTAACGACTGTTGGAAGGAGAGGGTGAGGACCAAAGCGCAGCGTGGTACGTGTTCATATTATCATTTAATTCAAAACTGAACACTAAACAAAATAACAACGAGAGTGAACGAAAACGAAACAGTTCTGTTAGGTGAAGACACACAAAACAGAAAACAACTACCCACATAACACAGGTGGGATGAGGCTACCTAAGTATGGTTCTCAATCAGAGACAACGATAGACAGCTGCCTCTGATTGAGGACCACACTCGGCCAAACACATAGAAATATAAAACATAGAACAAAAACATAGAATACCCACCCCAACTCACACCCTGACCAAACCAAAATAGAGACATAACAAAGGAACTAAGGTCAGGGCGTGACAGTACCCCCCCCCCCCCCCAAAGGTGAACCTATAGGGGAGAGTCTGGGTGGGCATTTCACCGCGGTGGCGGCTCTGGCTTGGCCCAGCCTCTAGAGCGAGGACCCTCGCCACCGACCCCGGACTGGGGACCCTCGCAGCAGGCCCCGGACAGGAGGGCGACTCTGGCAGCTCCGGACAGGAGGGAGACTCTGGCAGCTCCGGACTGGAGTTAGACTCTGGCAGCTCCGGACAGGAGGGAGACTCTGGCAGCTCCGGACACTGGCAGCTCCGGACAGGAGGGAGACCCTGGCAGCTCCGGACAGGAGGGAGACTCTGGCAGCTCCGGACACTGGCAGCTCCGGACAGGAGGGCGTCGCTGGAGTGGAGAGACACACAGGAGGCTTCGTGCCATGGATCATCACTGGAGGCTTCGTGCCATGGATCATCACTGGAGGCTTCGTGCCATGGATCATCACTGGAGGCTTTGTGCCATGGATCATCACTGGAGGCTTTGTGCCATGGATCATCACTGGAGGCTTCTTGCAATGGATCATCACTGGAGGCTTCTTGCCATGGATCATCACTGGAGGCTTCGTGCCATGGATCATCACTGGAAGCTTCGTGCCATGGATCATCACTGGAGGCTTCATGCCATGGATCATCACTGGAGGCTTCTTGCCATGGATCATCACTGGAGGCTTCTTGCCATGGATCATCACTGGAGGCTTCGTGCCCTGGATCATCACTGGAATGGAGAGACACACAGGAGGCCTGGCTCAGGGAGAAGGCACAGGACTCACCAGGCTGTGGAGACATGCAGGAGGGTTAGGGCTTAGCACAGGCACAGGACTCACCAGGCTGGGCAGACATGCAGGAGGCCTCTTCCTTGGCCGAGGCACCGGATACACTGGGCCGTGGAGGCACACTGGCGGTCTCGAGCGCAGATCTGGCCCCACCCGTTCTGGCTGGATGCCAGCTTCCTCCCGGAAAATGCGGGATACTGGCACCGAGCACACCGGCCTGTGAATACTCGGCCGAGACACAGTGCGCATCACCTCATAGCACGGGGCCTGACCAGTCACATGCTCGCCCCGGTAAGAACGGGGAGTGGGCTCAGGTCTCCAACCTGACTCCGCCACACTCCCCGTGTGCCCCCCCCAAAATTTGTTTTGGGGCTGCCTCTCGGGCTTCCTTGCCAGCCGTGTTCCCTCGTACCGCTGGTTCCCTTCTCCTGCTGCCTCCGCTCTCCTGGCTGCCTCCACCTGTTCCCATGGGAGGCGATCCCTTCCAGCCAGGATCTCCTCCCATGTGTAGGATCCCTTCCCATCCAGAATGTCCTCCCATGTCCATTCCTCCTTTTTCCCACGCTGCTTTGTCCGTTGGTGGTGGGTAGTTCTGTAACGAACGTCGTCGGGAGATGGAGAAGAGGACCAAGGTGCAGCGTGGTAAGTATTCATAATACTTTTAATAAATATGAACACTTGAACAAAAACAACAAAACGACAAACGAACAGTTCTGCAAGGTGCAATACACAAAACAGAAAACAACTACCCACAAAACACAGGTGGGAACAGGCTACCTAAGTATGGTTCTCAATCAGAGACAACGATAGACAGCTGCCTCTGATTGAGAACCACACTCGGCCAAACACATAGAAATATAAAACATAGAACAAAAACATAGAATGCCCACCCCAACTCACGCCCTGACAAAACCAAAATAGAGACATAACAAAGGAACTAAGGTCAGGGCGTGACATATAATATGTCAGCATTATGTCATTGTAGTGGTTTGTGTCTTAATGACTTGTCTGTGTGAAGCTGTGTGTCTCTCTGAGTTGAGTCAGACTTATTGCTGATGAAGGGGTCAGGGGGAGGCTGAGCTGTCAAACACAGCAGAGTACAGCAGCATGTTACCTGCCTGTAACTGTCATGGCCCTGTCAGAGATAGCACTCAACACAGCGCACCGAGAGGGACAACATCCTACCGCTACTCTGAGCCCCACACCGCTCACATAGGGCTAGCAAGGGACACCATCCTACTGTTACTCTGAGCCCTACACCGCTCACATAGGGCTAGCAAGGGAGACCATGCTACTGCTACTCTGAGCCCCACACCGCTCACATAGGGCTAGCAAGGGAGACCATGCTACTGCTACTCTGAGCCCCACACCGCTCACATAGGGCTAGCAAGGGAGACCATGCTACTGCTACTCTGAGCCCCACACCGCTCACATAGGGCTGGCAAGGGACACCATTCTACTGCTACTCTGAGCCCCACATCGCTCACATAGGGCTAGCAAGAGACACCATGCTACTGCTACTCTGAGCCCCACACCGCTCACATAGAGCTAGCAAGGGACACCATGCTACTGCTACTCTGAGCCCCACATCGCTCACATAGGGCTAGCAAGAGACACCATGTTACTGCTACTCTGAGCCCCACACCGCTCACATAGAGCTAGCAAGGGACACCATGTTACTGCTACTCTGAGCCCCACATCGCTCACATAGGGCTAGCAAGGGACCCCATGTTACTGCTACTCTGAGCCCCACACCGCTCACATAGGGCTAGCAAGGGACACCATTCTACTGCTACTCTGAGCCCCACACCGCTCACATAGGGCTAGCAAGAGACACCATCCTACTGCTACTCTGAGCCCCACATCGCTCACATAGGGCTAGCAAGGGACACCATGCTACTGCTACTCTGAGCCCCACATCGCTCACATAGGGCTAGCAAGGGACACCATGCTACTGCTATTCTGAGCCCCACACCGCTCACATAGGGCAAGCAAGGGACACCATCCTACTGCTACTCTGAGCCCCACACCGCTCACATAGGGCTAGCACCATTGACAATATAACAGTGTTCTACATCTAGGCCTCACACAACGCTGTTAGAAATATACTTCTTGGGAGAAATTAGTACTACAGTTGAAGTCGGAAGTTTACATACACCTTAGCCAAATATATTTAAACTAAATTCTTCACAATCCCTGACATTTAATCCCAGTAAAAAATCCCTGTCAGTTTGGATCACCAATTTATTTAAAGAATGTGAAATGTCAGAATAATAGTAGAGAGAATGATTTATTTCAGCTTTTATTTCTTTCATCACATTCCCAAAGGTTAAACGTTTTGGGTAGTCAAACGTTTCGGGTAGCCTTCCACAAGCTTCCCACAATAAACTGGGTGAATTTTGGCCCATTCCCCCTGACAGAGCTGGGGTAACTGAGTCAGGTTTGTAGGCCTCCTTGCTCGCACACACTTTTTCAGTTCTGCCAACACATTTTCTATAGGATTGAGGTCAGGGCTTTGTGATGGCTTTGTTGTCCTTAAGCCATTTTTGCCACAACTTTGGAAGTTTGCTTGGGGTCATTGTGCATTTGGAAGACCCATTTGCGACCAACTTCCTGACTGATGTCTTGAGATGTTGCTTGCTTCAATATATCCACATAGTTTTCCTTCCTCATGATGCAATCTATTTTGTGAAGTGCACCAGTCCCTCCTGCAGCAAAGCACCCCCACAACATGATGCTGCCACCCCCGTGCTTCACGGTTGGGATGGTGTTCTTCGGCTTGCAAGCCTCCCCCTTTTCCCTCCAAACATAACGTTGGTCATTATAGCTAAACAGTTCTATTTTTGTTTCATCAGACCAGAGGACATTTCTCCAAAAAGTACGATCGTTGTCCCCATGTGCAGTTGCAAACCGTAGTCTGGCTTTTTTATGGCAGTTTTGGAGCAGTGGCATCTTCCTTAAGGAGTGGCCTTTCAGTTTATGTCGATATAGGACTCGTTTTACTGTGGATATAGATACTTTTGTGCCTGTTTCCTCCAGCATCTTCACGAGGTCCTTTGCTGTTGTTCTGGGATTGATTTGCACTTTTCGCACCAAAGTACGTTCATCTCTCGGAGACAGAACGCGTCTCCTTCCTGAGCGGTATGACGGCTGTGTGGTCCCATGGTGTTTATACTTGCGTACTATTGTTTGTACAGATGAACGTGGTACCTTCATGCATTTGGAAATTGCTCCCAAGGATGAACCAGACTTGTGGAGGTCTACAATTTTTTTTCTGGGGTCTTGGCTAATTTCTTTTGATTTTCCCATGATGTCAAGCAAAGAGGCACTGAGTTTGAAGGTAGGCCTTGAAATACATCCACAGGTACACCTCCAATTGATTCAAATTATGTCAATTAGCCCATCAGAAGCTTCTATAGCCATGCCATAATTTTCTGGAATTTTCCAAGCTGTTTAAAGGCACAGTCAACTTAGTGTATGTAAACGTCTGACCGACTGGAATTGTGATACAGTGAATGATAAGTGAAATAATCTGTCTGTAAACAATTGTTGGAAAAATTACTTAGTTAAAGTGTGAGTACCTGTGCTTTGTGTTTTGGGCTTTTGTGCCATGTGGATTGCGCAGATGATTACGGGTCTCGTGTGTTAATCATTGTGCGCGTGTTATGTATTCAAGGTCCTCCTTGAACTTATGTTTGGGTTTCAACCCTGTGTTTTTGTTACGTGTTTGTTTGGTCTTCGTCCCCGTGCATTTACACGGCACGCCGTAATTTGGGCTAAATAAAAAAAACTATTTCGCATTCCTGCGTCTGTCTCCCGATCCTTCATGCCAACATGACATAGAGTACAGTATATTGCAGAGGTAGAGAATCGTTAATCTGAACAGAAAAGCCCTGCAGGATTAATTGTATCCAAGAACAATTAAAACCGAGAAGCAGTTCACAGTACAGAAGTGGAGTGTTGCTGTACAGCTGCTTAGCTATACAGAGAAAAGGCTTAGAGCAGTGTTATTGGAACAGAGGGCAGAAGTGCACAGGCAGAAGTCTACTGTGGCTAGTGAACTTTATTGAACTGAGCAAAGGAGTCATCAGTACAGCAGACATATATTTGTCAAGGGAGTATAGATGGAGAGAGCTGGCTGATCATTGGGGTACGCAACCTAGTTTGTGAACCACTGGGCTCAACAGGTCTGGTCCAGGGCGTTAGTGCAGCTTGCTAACGTTGGGCTCAAGCTGCACTAACACTCTGGACCAGAGCTATGGGCCCGAGATATCCATGGATGGTTTTATGAATAGCATTGGAGCACAAACAGAAATAAAGTAGTAACATTTCCATGTTAAAGGACCCATGAGCACAAACATGTGAAGTTCATAGGAGCATGACACATTGGGTGTCAAATGAAAGCTACAATGCTATATTGTTGTTGAAATTAAGGCATATATATTTACATTTTCAATCATCCTAATATTTCTATAATTCTTAATTCCTTTCTTTTACTTTTAGATTTGTGTGTATTGTTGTATATTGTTAGATATTATTGCACTGTTGGAGTTAGGAACACAAGCATCTCGCTACACCTGCAATAACAACTGCTAAATATGTGTATGCAACCAATAACATTTAATTTGATTTGCAATGTGCAGACAGATGGGTTAAAAGTTAATATACATTGTAATACTTCTGACAGCCAACTTTCTTACTCTGCCCATAACTTTTGGACTTTATAGCGTTCCAAGAAGGCATAGATTATTGAGTCATTGTTCGTTTTACACTTAAGACATGACTCTGCTTTTGTACTTTTTTAAATACATTTTTTTATTTCACCTTTATTTAACCAGGTAGGCCAGTTGAGAACAAGTTCTCGTTTACAACTGCGACCTGGCGAAGATAAAGCAAAGCAGTTCGACAAAAACAACAACACAGAGTTACACATGGGATAAACAAACATACAGTCAATAACACAAAAGAAAAATCTATATACAGTGTATGCAAATGTAGTAAGATTAGGGAGGTAAGGCAATAAATAGGCCATAGTGGCGATAATAATTACGATTTAGTAATTAAACACTGGAGTGATAGATGTGCAGATGATGATGTGCAAGTAGGGATACTGGGGTGCAAAAGAACAAAAATATGAGTCTCCAGCTTCAGTGGTTTTTGCAAATCGTTCAAGTCAACGGCAGCAGAGAATATTTAATTTTGGATTGGCGATGCTTGATGTGAGTCTGGAAGGAGAGTTTACAGTCTAACCAGACACCTAGGTATTTGTAGTTGTCCACATATTCTAAGTCAGAACCGTCCAGAGTAGTGATGCTAGTCGGGCGGGCGGGTGCGGGCAGCGATCAGTTGAAGAGAATGCATTTAGTTTTACTAGCATTTAAGAGCAGTTGGAGGCCCCAGAAGGAGTGTTGTATGGCATTGAAGCTCCTTTGGAGGTTTGTTAACCCAGTGTCCAAAGAAGGGCCAGAAGTATACAGAATGGTGTTGTCTGAGTAGAGGTGGATCAGAGAATCACCAGCAGCAAGTGCGACATCATTGATACATAGAGAGAAAAGAGTCGGCCCGAGAATTGAACCCTGTGGCACCCCAATAGAGACTGCCAGAGGTCCGGACAACAGGCCCTCCGATTTGACACACTGAACTCTATCTGAGAAGTAGTTGGTGAACCAGGCAAGGCAGTCATTTGAGAAGGCAAGGCTATCGAGTCTGCCGATAAGAATGCAGTGATTGACAGAGTCAAAAGCCTTGGCCAGGTCGATGAAGACGGCTGCACAGTACTGTCTTTTACCGATGGCGGTTATGATATCGTTTAGGACCTTGAGCGTGGCTGAGGTGCACCCATGACCAGCTCGGAAACCAGATTGCATAGGGGAGAAGGTACGGTGGGATTCGAAATGGTCGGTGATCTGTTTGTTAACTTGGCTTTCGAAGACTTTAGAAAGGCAGGGCAGGATAGCTATGGGTCTGTAAGAGTTTGGGTCTAGAGTGTCTCCCCCTTTGAAGATGGGGATGACCGCGGCAGCTTTCCAATCTTTAGGGATCTCAGACGATACGAAAGAGAGGTTGAAAAGGCTAGTAATAGGGGTTGCAACAATTGCGGCGTATAATATTAGAATGAAAGGGTCCAGATTGTCTAGCCCAGCGGATTTGTAGGGGTCCAGATTTTGCAGCTCTTTCAGAACATCAGCTATCTGGATTTGGGTGAAGGAGAAGTGGGGGTAGGGGGGCTTGGGGAAGTTGCTGCGGGGGGTGCAGAGCTGTTGGCCGGGGTAGGGGTAGCCATGGGGAAAACAAGGCCAGCCGTAGAAAAATGCTTATTGAAATTCTCGATTATCGTAGATTTATCGGTGGTGACAGTGTTTCCTAGCCTCAGTGCAGTGGGCAGCTGGGAGGAGGTGCTCTTATTCTCCATGGACTTTACAGGCCCAAACTGTTTGAAAAAGCTAGCCTTTGCTTTCCTTAGTGACTGTGTATAATGGTTCCTAAATTCCCTGAAAAGTTGCATATCGCGGGTGCTATTTGATGCTAATTTTTATTTTATTTATTTCACCTTTATTTAACCAGGTAGGCTAGTTGAGATGGTTGATAATGATAATGCAGTACGCCACAGGATGTTTTTGTGCTGGTCAAGGGCAGTCAAGTCTGGAGTGAACCAAGGGCTATATCTGTTCTTAGTTGTACATTTTTTGAATGGGGCTTGCTTATTTAAGATGGTGAGGAAAGCACTTTTAAAGAATAAACAGGCATCCTCTACTGACGGGATGAGGTCAATATCCTTCCAGGATACCTGGGCCAGGTCGATTAGAAAGGCCTGCTCGCTGAAGTGTTTGAGGGAGCATTTGACAGTGATGAGGGGTGATCATTTGACCGCGGACCCATTACGGATGCAGGCAATGAGGCAGTGATCGCTGAGATCCTGGTTGAAGACAGCAGAGGTGTATTTAAAGGGCAAGTTGGTCAGAATGATATCTATAAAAATACTGTAATTTTACTGTACTTTAAAATTTGAGAATTTTGTCTCTTGTGTAATACATTCCATACATTAGTTTATATTGGATTAAGCATACATTTCAGTTAACTGTAATTTGTTAGTTATGTTCCAACATTCCCTCCATCTTGTGCCAATATTAGTTATTTTTAGGTTTTGGTCCAAATAGTTTATATTTTATTCTAAGAGATTGTCAGTTGGATAGTCTTTCTGCAAGGTTTTATATATATCACCTTTCCTATGAACATCCTTTTCTGACTCAAATAGGATTCCTTCAAGATTACTCTGATTGCTATGCAACTTTTAAGTGTATTTGAAAATATCTACATTGGTCAGTCCAAAATTGCTTTTTAATTCTGTAATGGAAATAAATGTATTTCATGTTAACAAGTAATTTACGGTTTCTATACCTTTGGTTTTCCATGTGAACCAATTTATTTGATCCAATGAATTCTGAAAATCTACAAATACAAGGAATGTTCCATGGGTTGTGTTTTTAGGGAGTGATATTGGTTCTTGTAGAATATGTTTCATTTTCTCCCATATTGTTACAGTGTTCTTAACTATGAGGTTCTTAATGTTCTGAGCTTTATCCTTGAAAATAGACAATTGAATATGTACCAATTGTTGCTCTTTAGTCCATGTACCCCCTTTCTGTAGTCAAATGACTAATGGCTTCATGGGTGGAATGTTATTCATATTTTTTCATAATTTCCTCATTAATAAACATAATTAAAAAATCTTGTGTTTCTATGTCAAACGGTTTTGTAATATTTCAGTCTTCTGTGATGTATATAAAGTGTAATATTGGGATGCAAACTCAAAATTTCATAAATATCAACTCTTTTTTAAAAGCCCATAGCCATGTGTGTAAGGTGTATACCTTGGATTTCAAAGTAGATTTGTTTAAGACTACTCTGTGTGACCCTGATTTAGCCCACTGCAGTAAAAGGTTAACTATACGTCGCAAGTAAAAGCAAAATACTCGGGTGGCGAGTTGATAAAACCACCTTCAGACTTAGGAAGATGTAAAACGTTCCTTTTTATTCTATGAGCTTTGTTTAACCATATAAAGTCTGTTAGGACCGAGTATACATTTTTTATGTCTTCGGTGGGGTAATTGGTATTATCGAGACGAAATATGAAAACTTTGGGAGCCATGCCATTCTGAAGAGGTTTATTCTACCTGTAAGAATTATGGGAAGATTGTTCCATTTAATTAGATCTGCTTTCATATTATTCCCGTTCCACAGGGATGCTGTTTGTGTCAAGTCGGCTGGATGTCTTTTGGGTGGTGGACCATTCTTGAGACACACGGGAAACTGTTGAGTGGGAAAAACCCAGCAGTGTTGCAGTTCTTGACACAAACTGGTGTGCCTGGCTCCTACTACAATACACCGTTCAAAGGCACTTAAATCTTTTGTCTTGCCCATTCACCCCCTGAATGGCACAGATACACAATCCATGTCTCAATTGTCTGAAGGCTTAAAAATCCTTCTTTAACTTGTCTCCTCCCCTTCAATAAGGGATCATAGCTTTAATCCCAGACTTGTGCCCCTTTCTAAAGCAATTTCATCAGATAATGTATTATGTGTGTATATTTTTGCTTCATGACATTTATATAATATTTGTATTAATGTATTATTTCAGATGGAAAGTTGAAAGCTTCCAGTTTTGAATAGAAAAGGTAATTTAAGGCGGTCAAAAGGCTGTTCGAGATCAACCACCATTATTGATAAATCTATATCTTGTTTATTAGTAAAACAAAATCTTATATTTGTGTCTATTTTTAGTGAACTCTGTTTGATTGATATGCATAAAATGTTAAATATAATTATATGGGAAAGCTGTCCATTACAGTTGCTTTTCTCTGCACAAATGTTTACAGTATCTCATATTTCTGTTTTAGTCATTATTTTTTGTCTGCTGATAATTGCCTCAGGGTTGTTGAGGCTAACAAGGCTATAGGATCAGTCCAATTTTTGTTAAATTCTGATTTAATTCTGATTTCATAGAAGTCTTTAAAATTGTCATTTGTATCTTTATCTTCTAAAATTAGAACTGGTTTGTCGTGTATTCATTTTGTGAGGGCTGCGAGATGTTTACCATGTTTATTTGCCGTTAAGTAGAATGCTTTATTTGTGTTTAACCTGAAGTTGTTGACTGTCGTGGAAAATTGCAAGATTATGTTATAATGCTTGTATTGCATTATAATGGTTGTTTTATTCGACAGAATATAATATTCTGTTAACTATTGTGTGTGTGTGTTCTACTGAGGATGGGCCTCTATGAGATAACACTGACAGAGGAGATTTACGATGTCTTTGGGTCATAAAACCTAAAGAGCATTCCAGAGAACATGAGCTAATAGTTTGTTCTATGAAAACAAACACTTCGGGAATAAAGCAGATGGACCCACCTTTGATCTGAGAGGCGACGAGCCGAGAGGATACCACATCTCGAAAGTAGTTTTTTTAAAGAAAGAGGTGAGCGAACCACACTTGAAGTCGAGTTTTTAGAAAAGCCTCTGTTATGTAGGCTCTGAGTGTGTATTCCTTTGTGAGGAGGGCACCTTGGAGGCGTAAGCAGTGCCGAGTCAGAGGAGAGTAATCTGAGAGTTTGCGGACTCAGAGATACTCTGCCACTGGTCGGTTGCGGGCGACCTAGAGCCATCCTGACACTGAATTGATCACAGTGGGGATTGGTGCGGTCTGTGGGGGTGAGGGGCCAAGGTGACTGTGCGTTCTGTGTGAAACACGGTACTTGGTGAAGCCCTATTGGAAGAAGGACCTCGTTCTGAAAGTGTCAGTGTGACTGTCTAAGTGACCCTCAGAGGTGGTGAATTCCAATTATTTTAAATGTGCTAGCCAGGTATGCCCTGGGTTACTCTGTGTGAGTATTTTGTTTTGGGACCACTAGGTAATATTTTGATTACATTATGGGTTTCCCTGTACATATAGACAGGGTGTGAAATCCTGTGTAGGTAATCTTTGTATGAGCGTTCTGTGTGAGCGCGGTAGGTTGACTCTGTGTGGGTAACCTTTCAATTATGTTCTGATATTCTGTGTGGACATCTGACCAGTTTTGTGTGAGCATCTGACCAATCCTGTGTGGGTGATCCTTAAAGTTCTGTGTGAGTACCTAAGAATTTCTTACGTTTTATATGGATTCTGTGAATATATGAAAACATGATAAATTGTATGTGTGTATGATCGATTACTAGTGATAACGATGAAAGTAATGCTGAGAATATAATTAGATACAATTTAAACCACCCATTCGTAGACGTATGTAGGTTTTGAGTTGGTATCTTTAATGGATAATTTGATAAAGATGAGGTTTTAAGCACTATTAAACTGTCTAAAAAAAATCTGGGCAATTGTGCTCTAGAAACTGATTGGAGTGTGTCCACTTTTAGTTAATTTACAATAACGATGAAACTATAAAATGCTTATTGGGTTATCTCCGTCTGGGTACAACATTTGAAATTAAACTGCCCTTAAGGTCTGAAACTGTTTTATTTTTTCTTCCCAGTATGAGAGGAGTTGCGGGATTTATTGAATAAACCGTTTTCCATAAAGTTAGAGCGAATTAAGATGGAATCTCAACGTAATTTACAATGTCGTACAAAGCCTAGGGTATCCATAAAACTATTTATCATTACGTGATTAATGTGATGTAGTAAAGTAATTGAAATACGTTGCATGAGAAAACATAATCAACTTTTATTAAAAGTCGCAAGATCTGTTTTCTAGTCTATGAATGTCGATTTTACTCTTTGACTGCTAATCTATTCATTTGGCATGTGAGAATCATCGCCGGAGTAACGCTTGGACCTTTAAATTAGGGCTATTTTCTGGGAATTGTCTCGGTAGTACGTGCCTGATTTTACGACTACAGACAATTGTAAAGTGGGTTTATTTGCGGGGAGTCTTAGTCACTTAAATAGCATTGGTGGTTCAGTGGTAGAATTCTTGCCTTCCAAGCGGTAGGCCTGAGTTCGTTTCCCGGTCAATGCACTGACTGAAATCGGAGTTTCTGATTGTAATTCAACTATTGGTATGTTTTGCCTGGAAAGATACGGTCGCTAGTGTTTGTTTAAGATATAAACTGAACGTTTTAATAGCTTGTTTGGTTCCAATTGAAAGACGAATTCATTCCACTTAAATAGCGACGCGAGTTTGATGTAATACGTTGTCTGTTGCCTAAATAACATATGCAAAATAGGAGTCGTATTTAAATAACTGAATCAAGGAAGAGACGGTTACCTAAATCTAATGAATACATTTTGGGCTTTACATGTTATTTTTAAAGTCTTGGACATTTCATAAGTGTGAAGCCGAAAGAGAAGAGAAAGTTGTAAAGTTTGATTTTAATCTTACGATAGAGGTAAGGCAGAACGTTGTTTGAGTAGGGGTTATATTTTTGCCCACTGGTAAAAAAAATAGGAGAGTTGGTTGTGTGCGTTGGGATATGTTGGGCTGAAAGGGATTCAGGTGTGAATAAGGAAACATTTTGTGATAATGTATTCTGATGATTATTGATTCTTGGATTGATTGTTTAGGTAACACCAGTGAATTTGAGCAGGAAGTTAATGTTTTCTAACATTATAATCTGTTTCCATTACGTGGAACAATGTCAGGTCATTAAAGTGGATTGCAATTTGAGTTAATTTTTATTTTTACAGGGACAGTGCACATTAATCACAGTTGTGTGTGTCTAATGGCAGGGTATTCCAGACATGGGAAGCTCTCACACTGAAAGCAGATTGACTAAAGGTACTTATCCTTAAGGGAACTATACAGTCATCTCTCATGGCGGATCTTGTGGATCTGCTGCCATAAGGTTTGGGTTTTCTGCTTAACAAAAGTACTGAGTAGAGGGGGAGCCTGGACATTTAGAATCTTGAATACAAGATAGGCGTCAGTGTATTGCATAAGATTTTTTCCAACTCAGGAGCTTATGCTTTCTATAGCTATTGGGTTTCCTATCAAGTACTTTGAGAGCCTGTTTGCAGACAGACTGAATGGGTTTTAATGTTGTAAAGCAAGCTTGGGCCAAACTAGTCAGGTAGTATGTTAAGTGGGGGAGTAATATAGATTTGAAGTATAGTTTTGTTACCTCTGTAATCAAAACAATTTAATATGTTTTGGAAATTAGCTAGGTTGAATTTGGTTATTTGAGTTACCTTTTTCATTTGCTTTTTAAAAGAGAGGTTGGAATCAAGTATGATGCCGTGGTTCTTAAAATCAGATACAACCTGGAGCTTTTCCCCTGATACATAGACATCTGTCTCAGGGGCATCAGATCCCACCTGGAGCTTTTCCCCTGATACATAGACATCTGTCTCAGGGGCATCAGATACCACCTGGAGCTTTTCCCCTGATACATAGACATCTGTCTCAGGGGCATCAGATACCACCTGGAGCTTTTCCCCTGATACATAGACATGTCTCAGGGGCATCAGATACCACCTGGAGCTTTTCCCCTGATACATAGACATCTGTCTCAGGGGCATCAGATACCACCTGGAGCTTTTCCCCTGATACATAGACATCTGTCTCAGGGGCATCAGATACCACCTGGAGCTTTTCCCCTGATACATAGACATCTGTCTCAGGGGCATCAGATACAACCTGGAGCTTTTCCCCTGATACATAGACATCTGTCTCAGGGGCATCAGATACCACCTGGAGCTTTTCCCCTGATACATAGACATCTGTCTCAGGGCATCAGATACCACCTGGAGCTTTTCCCCTGATACATAGACATCTGTCTCAGGGGCATCAGATACCACCTGGAGCTTTTCCCCTGATACATAGACATCTGTCTCAGGGGCATCAGATCCCACCTGGAGCTTTTCCCCTGATACATAGACATCTGTCTCAGGGGCATCAGATCCCACCTGGAGCTTTTCCCCTGATACATAGACATCTGTCTCAGGGGCATCAGATACCACCTGGAGCTTTTCCCCTGATACATAGACCTCTGTCTCAGGGGCATCAGATACCACCTGGAGCTTTTCCCCTGATACAAAGACATCTGTCTCAGGGGCATCAGATACCACCTGGAGCTTTTCCCCTGATACATAGACCTCTGTCTCAGGGGCATCAGATACCACCTGGAGCTTTTCCCCTGATACATAGACATCTGTCTCAGGGGCATCAGATACAACCTGGAGCTTTTCCCCTGATACATAGACCTCTGTCTCAGGGGCATCAAATCCCACCTGGAGCTTTTCCCCTGATACATAGACATCTGTCTCAGGGGCATCAGATACCACCTGGAGCTTTTCCCCTGATACATAGACCTCTGTCTCAGGGGCATCAGTTGTTTCCTTTGAGAGGAACATGCAAACTGTTTTTTTTTATTTATTGAGATGCTAACATGAGTCTCTGAGCAACTTTGTCATCTGAATCATTACAGTAGTGAGTTCTTGTGTAGCTTGTTGTTTACTATTTGCATGCATTTATTACTGTATCATCTGCATACATTGGAACTTCAGACCCTGTACAGACAGAAGGAAGATCATTAATGTACGAGCTGAACAGTATTGACCTTTGGGGAATGCAAACATTGTAGATATGAGTGGAAAAAAGTTAGTTTATAGTTATGGGATAGTTTTTACTAAACATATCAACAGGTTGAAATGATTAGATTGCTGGAAAGGGGTTATGGGTTTGTTTATTGTTTACTGTTTATTGTTTCATTTAGGTGTTGATTTTACTTAATTAAACATTGTATTATCTGATGTGTTTGAGTAGGATTCTTTCTTCCGGGGCGGATGGAAGTTACCTAAAGTATGTATGTTTAAGGAGACATAGGAGAACACGTCTACATTTTTATTAAATACCTGGGACTAAATATCACTGATTCCTTACACTGAGAAATGTACTACATTTGCGACAGAGGAAAATATAATTACATTTAGATAGTAATGATACGAGGATAATTGTATCTAAGGGTAGCGTATGTTCAATTAAGCATACATATACATTGATGTAGATTAAAACTAATGATTCAGGATTTGAGGGAGTACAGTGGAATTATTATTATTATTAGGTTTTGTTTGTAGTTAACTTTTGGGTTTCTGAATCGGTGTAGTATAATGAATGCTAACGAAGTGTTTTGTGTTTTTTTCTGGGAAAATGGGTGTTTCATTGTCTCTCTTCAAAATGTTTCCTGGGACTATAATCTTGGGGAGAGTGAGTGAGATTGAGGCCGCAAACTACCACATTGAAAAGGCCTGGAAATGTTTTGTTTGTTTTTACCTTACGGTTTGCAAATACCCACACACACAACACATTTGTTATGACTATTTGTTGGTGTTATTAAAATACTATGTTTGATTTGTTTTTAAAATTTCCTTTGGGTTTGATGAGTTTTCCATTTCACTTAGTGCTAAGGTATCTTAAAGGGGCACGCACACACATTACATTTCTATTTTCTGAGTTTTAATTAAACCTGTGAATTCTTTTGATAAAGGAATGTTCTGGGAACCTGGGATACAAATGTAGGAAATGTTTGACAATTTATTTTAAATTAGTCTAATATAGTAAGAAACACTTCTTTGAAGGGTTTGTATGACCTATGACCTCTGTAATGACTTTCCGTTGTGGATTGATCAACCTCATTGGAAAGCCATTTGGATAATGTAATACTGATTTCAAGGTAATTCGTGAAATTCATAATTATTGTGGAGTTCTTTTATAGTTCTTAGCCATATTTGTAATTTGGACCAATGTGAAGAAGGAGAGGGCATTGCCTTTAACTAAGGGTAGGCTGCTTTAAGTCTATTTTCCCATGACCATATAGGCGTAAAATAATTTTTCTTTGTGGAGTTTTTCAGAGTAGTGATTTTAATTTGATTAGGTTATTTGACATTTTGTTTTATCTTTTGACCAGTAGTAGTGTTGTTTTATACATTACTCTCATGGAGAGTTATGTGTTAAAAATGGGGGAGGATACAGTCCTTTGAGGTTTTGGATTCAGTTCTTGAGGTTTTGGAGTGAAGTTTACACACCTTGAGTGATATGTGAAGGAGTGTATTGTTGTGTTGTTTGTTCTGTTCTATTCCCAATGGGTTATAGGTCTAACTTCCTGATCCTTTGGCTCTGTGATGGAGTTGACAGTGTGATGGGGAGTATAAGCCAATTTGAAAGAACAGTTTCAATAGAATGTGTTGTTATTCTCTTTAACATATGTTTAGACATTTGTATTAAGAATAATTGGTAAAAGTAATAATTTATCATGTAGTTAATTAACTGAAGTAAACTGTTGTTCTGATCTGTTCTTTCGAGGTTATCATGAAAAGTGACATCAGACGGTATCTTAATGCATGGAAGAGATAATTGGACCGAACAGTCTGTGTACCTCAAAAACCCCTCTAACTGGATGAAGAAAAGTGACAAAGGCGTTGAATAAGGCCTTGTCCGAACCACTTCTACCGAGAGAAAGGAGCCGAGCCAGAAATCGGTGTACAGTATCCGATCTAAGCTATCAACTGCTTTTCTCTCATGCTTCTCTCAGGAGTGTGAGAGGAGTCCACGTGGAGTGAGCATGGAGAGAGATCTGTTCTAAACTTCTCTTATGTTGCTGGTATACTGGTTGACGAATGGACAAGACATAATGGGTGGTAAAGGTGAGACATTGAAATTGGGACATTATCATGGGCCATCCACTTTGAACTGTAAAGTTATCTGAAGAATAACCAAAATGACGCCAGAAGAATCAGTGCCTGAAGGAGGGGGTTGGGTCAACTGTGCCCAAAAAGTTGTTTAGACTTTGGGGTATCAGGTTGATTGTAGAGGTCGACACCACGTAAAATTATATGTGTGTTAAATAGAGTTTTTTACTTTGAGTGATAGGACCAATTTGAATCACTGAGCAATGTCATTCTAAATGTTGGTTGGATAATTAACTGGGTTCTAATTATGATTTTATTTGGAAAATAATAGATTTTTAAAACTGAAGGATTGTTTTGATTGTTGTTATGAACTAAAGATGTTGACACTATTATAAGCATGTCATGGTGAATGGAGAGGGTGAACTCTGATCTGGAGAGTGAAAATGATCCTAATCTATTTGATCTATAGGCATTGCCTTATAAATTGTGGAATCATGATGCTTGTCTTGGGTCATGTTCATTAGGCACCAAGGGGATACATTTTATTTTAACTAGGAGTCATTACCTGGATTTGTTCAACAAGATATGCTAATTTTAGTTTCTGGAATGGAAATAGTAATTTCCAACATACTGTAACGGCAGCCTTCCCTCTCTTCATGAGAAGAGGAGGTGTAGCAGGGATCAGACCAAGACGCAGCGTAGCTCGTGTTCAACATGATTTTAATTACGAAAATACTGAACACTAAACAAATACAAAATAACAAATGTGGCTTACCGATACAGCCCTATCTGGTGCAGAGAAAACACAAAGACAGGAAACAACCACCCACAAATCCCCAACACAAAACAAGCCACCTATATATGATTCCCAATCAGGGACAACGATTGACAGCTGCCTCTGATTGAGAACCATATTAGGCCGAACACAGAAACAGACAAACTAGACACACAACATAGAATGCCCACCCAGCTCACGTCCTGACCAACACTAAAACAAGCAAAACACACAAGAACATTGGTCAGAACGTGACAGTATCCCCCTCCTGAGGTGCGGACTCCGAACGCACCCCCTAAAACTCAAGGGGAGGGTCTGGGTGGGCATCTGTCCGTGGTGGCGGCTCCGGCGCAGGACGAGGCCACCACTCCACCATTGTCTTTGTCCCCCTCCTTAGCGTCCTTTGAGTGGCGACCCTCGCCCCCGACCTTGGCCTAGGAATCTTCACCAAGGTCCCCACTAGATTGAGGAGACAGCTCAGGACAGAGAGGTAGCTCAGGACAGAGAGGTAGCTCAGGACAGAGAGGTAGCTCAGGACAGAGAGGTAGCTCATGACTGAATGGCAGCTCATGACTGGCGGGCAGCTCATGACTGGCGGGCAGCTCATGACTGGCGGGCAGCTCATGACTGGCGGGCAGCTCATGACTGGCGGGCAGCTCATGACTGGCGGGCAGCTCCTGACTGGCTGGCAGCTCCTGACTGGCTGGCAGCTCCTGACTGGCTGGCGGCTCTGGCAGCTCCTGACTGGCTGGCGGCTCCTGACTGGCTGGCGGCTCTGTAAGCTCCTGACTGGTTGGCGGCTCTGGCGGCTCCTGACTGGCTGGCGGCTCTGGCGGCTCCTGACTGGCTGGCAGCTCCTGACTGGCTGGCGGCTTCTGACTGGCTGGCGGCTCTGGCGGCTCCTGACTGGCTGGCGGCCCTGGCGGCTCCTGACTGGCTGGCGGCTCTGGCGGCTCCTGACTGGCTGGCGGCTCTGGCGGCTCCTGACTGACGGACGGCTCTGGCGGCTCCTGACTGACGGACGGCTCTGGCGGCTCCTGACTGACGGACGGCTCGGGACAGACGGGCGGCTCTGACGGCTCGGGACAGACGGGCGGCTCAGATGGAGCTGGGCAGACGGATGGCTCAGATGGCGCTGGGCAGACGGATGGCTCAGATGGCGCTGGGCAGACGGATGGCTCAGATGGCGCTGGGCAGACGGATGGCTCAGATGGCGCTGGGCAGACGGATGGCTCAGATGGCGCTGGGCAGGCAGGCAGCTCAGACGGCGCTGGGCAGACAGGCAGTGCAGGCGGCGTTGGACAGTCGGCCGACTCTGACCTGCTGAGGCGCACAGTAGGCCTGGTGCGTGGTGCCGGAACTGGTGGTACCGGACTGGAGACACGCACCTCAAGGCTAGTGCGGGGAGCAGGAACAGGGCACACTGGACTCTCGAGGCGCACTATAGGCCTGGTGCGTGGTACCGGCACTGGTGGTACCGGGCTGAGGGCACGCACCTCAGGGCGAGTGCGGGGAGAAGGAACAGTGCGTACATGGCTCTGGAGACGCACAGGAGGCTTGGTGCGTGGTGCCGGAACTGGAGGTACTGGGCTGGAGACAAGCACCACAGGGAGAGTGCGTGGAGGAGGAACAGGGCTCTGGAGTTGCACTGGAAGCCTGGTGCGTGGTGTAGGCACTGGTGGTACTGGGCTGGGGCGGGAAAGTGGCGCCGGATATACCGGACCGTGAAGGCGTACAGGAGCTCTTAAGCACCGAGCCTGCCCAACCTTACCTTGTTCAATGCTCCCCGTAGCCAGGCCAGTGCGGCGAGGTGGAATAGCCCGCACTGGGCTGTGCTGGCGAACCGGGGACACCATGCGTAAGGCTGGTGCCATGTACACCGGCCCGAGGAGACGTACTGGAGGCCAGATACGTTGAGCCGGCTTCATGGCACCTGGCTCGATGCCCACTCTAGCCCGGCCGATACGTGGAGCTGGAATGTACCGCACCGGGCTAAGCACACGTACAGGAGACACCGTGCGCTCTTCCGCACAACACGGTGTCTGCCCGTACTCTCGCTCTCCACGGCAAGCCCGGGAAGTTGGCGCAGGTCTCCTACCTGACTTCGCCACACTCCCCTTTAGCCACCCCCCAAGAAATTTTTGGGTGAGCCTCTCGGGCTTCCAGCCGCTCTGCCTTGCTAGCGCCTCATAATGCCGCCTCTCCGCTTTTGCTGCCTCCAGCTCCGCTTTGGGGCGGCGACTCTCCTCTGGCTCTGCCCAGGGTTCTTTACCGTCCAGAATTTCCTCCCATGTCCATTCCTCCTGGTACCGCTGCTGCTGCTGCTGTCGCTGCTGCCCGTTGCTACGCTGCTTGGTCCGAGTTTGGTGGGTGGTTCTGTAACGGCAGCCTTCCCTCTCTTCATGAGAAGAGGAGGTGTAGCAGGGATCGGACCAAGACGCAGCGTAGCTCGTGTTCAACATGATTTTAATTACGAAAATACTGAACACTAAACAAATACAAAATAACAAATGTGGCTTACCGATACAGCCCTATCTGGTGCAGAGAAAACACAGAGACAGGAAACAACCACCCACAAATCCCCAACGCAAAACAAGCCACCTATATATGATTCCCAATCAGGGACAACGATTGACAGCTGCCTCTGATTGAGAACCATATTAGGCCGAACACAGAAACAGACAAACTAGACACACAACATAGAATGCCCACCCAGCTCACGTCCTGACCAACACTAAAACAAGCAAAACACACAAGAACATTGGTCAGAACGTGACACATACTATGCTGATCCATTGGAATGTGATAGATAACTAAAGCTTATTTTATTAAACTCCATTGATGCATGCACTGCATTATGCATTAAACATGTGCTTTTCACTGTCTATGGAAATTATAGCTTTGAATCTCATAAACTGTATGCATTTTTTTGTTTTTCTTCATGGGTTCATGCAGGTGACTGTGGATCATAACCTTCCCAGACAAATTGCTAGAGTGCTTGGAAAATGTGTTGGGGATTGAAATAAGAGACAGTGCTGAGTTTTGTGGAATGAAGCTGGTCATGTGCAGGAACCCCATGCAATGAGTTATTGTTTTGTGATCTTTGGTTTATGTAGAATATATGTATTTTCTATGTAAATTAATGTTCTTAAATCTTGTCATTTTCTTTTAAGTTGAGAAGATTCTCAAAATGGGGGAGATGTCATGGAAAATTGCAAGATTATGTTATAATGCTTGTATTGCATTATAATGGTTGTTTTATTCGACAGAATAGAATATTCTGTTAACTATTGTGTGTGTTCTACTGGGGATGGGCCTCTATGAGATAACACTGACAGAGGAGATTTACGATGTCTTTGGGTGATAAAACCTAAAGAGCATTCCAGAGAACATGAGCTAATGGTTCTGTTCTATGCCGTACCAGGGAGAGATGGTTTCTGTTTGGAGTAGGAGGGTCAGACACTGGTCTTTACAATGAAAACTGTTGACACAGCAGTAACTGTCTGCTATGTTTTATAGATATCTTTCATACAAATCTTAACCTTTGTGAACTGTTCCTAAGATCTGTGGTTCGTCATGTAAGTTGAGAGGGGTTTATCTTGGCTATAAAAGATCTTTGTACTTTTCTGTTGGTACTTTTCAATGGTTCATTAGAGATAGCGCATCATTGAAAGTCAAAAGGCTATTGCAAAGCTCTTATTAAAGATGTAGTTTAAGTATAACTCTGACTGGTGTGTGAAGTTTGTAACTCTCCTCATTTGGTAATGCAGAAATATGCCACCACATGACTCTGTTCAAAAGGAAAATAAAATGTTCCTGGTTAAGGTCAGTCATTTTATTTTCTTCTTTACCTTGTAAAGATTTTTTTTATGGACTTTTTCTAAAATAGTGATTTATTTTTATTGAATTATAATTTCTAACTCAGATAACATTTTTGCAGAGTATGAGATTATCATCCCCCTAAAGTAAGCCTTAAAAGCATCCCAAATTATATCTGGGGACGGCTTTTCGCTGTCCTCTATGTCTACATCTGTAATGGTAGAGTTTATTTTTTTAAGCATTTAATAAATGTTGGGTCCTAAAGATGCACTCAGTTCATTCTCCATATTCTGTCGCTAAGTCTATTTTCTATTGGCGTAATTAAGCATGATACCATAGAATGATCCAATATCACTATGTCATGGATATTTGAACCCAATAAATTGTTGAGAGCATTGGACATAAAAATGTAGTAAATTATTGAATAGCTTTCTTACTTCAAGAAAAAAATTAAGTCTTTTGTAGTTGGGAAATATTTGTAGATATTACAAATTTCGTCATCTTTGAAGGTTCCTTGAATTTGCCTTTTTTAATGCTATGTCTATCAATCTTATTGAATGTATGATTTAGGTTGCATGCTAAAATCATAGTTCCTGTCTGGATTTCATCTAATATAATTGAATTCTATCTAAAAACACCAGATTTGCCCCTGCTGGGATACAGTGCCTTGCAAAAATATACATCCCCCTTGGCGTTTTTCCTATTTTGTTGCATTACAACCTGTAATTTAAATTGATTTTTATTTGGATTTCATATAATGGATTTACACAAAATAGTCCAAATTGGTGAAGTGAAATGAAAAAAATTACGGAAAAGTGGTGCGTGCATATGTATTCACCTCCTTTGCTATGAAGCTCCTAAATAAGATCTGGTGCAACCAATTACCGTCAGAAGTCACATAATTAGTTAAATAAAGTCCACCTGTGTGCAATCTAAATGTCACATGATCTGTCACATGATCTCAATATATATACACCTGTTCGGAAAGGCCCCAGAGTCTGCAACACCACTAAACAAGGGGCACCACCAAAGAGCTCTTCAAACAGGTCAGGGACAAAGTTGTGGAGAAGTACAGAACAGGTTTGGGTTATAAAAATATCCAAAACTTTCAACATCCCACGGAGCACCATTAAATCCATTATTAAAAAATGGAAAGAATATGGCACCACAACAAACCTGCCAAGAGAGGGCCGCCCACCAAAACTCACGGACCAGGCAAGGAGGGCATTAATCAGAGAGGCAACAAAGAGACCAAAGATAACCCTGAAGGAGCTGCAAAGCTCCACAGCCAAGATTGGAGTATCTGTCCATAGGACCACTTTAAGCCGTACACTCCACAGAGCTGGGATTTATGGAAGAGTGGCCAGAAAAAAGCCATTGCTTAAAGAGAAAAATAAGCAAACACGTTTGGTGTTTGCCAAAAGGCATGGAAGAAGGTACTCTGGTCAGATGAGACTAAAATGTAGCTTTTCGGCCATCTAGGAAAATGCTATGTCTGGCGGTTTGCGCACCTCTCATCACCCCGAGAACACCATCCCCACAGTGAAGCATGGTGGTGGCAGCATCATGCTGTGGGGATGTTTTTCATCGGCAGAGACTGGGAAACTGGTCAGAATTGAAGGAATGATGGATGGCACTAAATACAGGGAAATTCTTGAGGGAAACCTGTTTCAGTCTTCCAGAGATTTGAGACTGAGACGGAGGTTCACCTTCCAGCAGGACAATGCCCCTAAGCATACTACTAAAGCAACACTCGACTGGTTTAAGGGGAAACATTTAAATGTTTTGGAATAACCTAGTCAAAACCCAGACCTCAATCCAATTGAGAATTTGTGGTATGACTTAAAGATTGCTGTACACCAGCGGAACCCATCCAACTTGAAGGAGCTGGAGCAGTTTTGCCTTGAAGAATGGGCAAAAATCCCAGTGGCTAGATGTGCCAAGCTTATAGAGACATACTCCGAGAGACTTGCAACTGTAATTGCTGCAAAAGGTGTCTCTACAAAGTATTGACTTTGGGGGGTGAATAGTTATGCACATCTGTGTGAATAGCTACTTCTGTTTTTTTAACTTATTTCTTGTTTGTTTCACAAGAAAAAATATTTTGCATCTTCAAAGTGGTAGGCATGATGTGTAAATCAAATGATACAAACCCCCAACAAATCCATTTTAATTCCAGGTTGTAAGGCAACAAAATAGGAAAAATGTCAAGGGGGTGAATATATTTGCAAGCCACTTTACCTGTCACGTGTGCTCCCGCCTCTAGGTCACCAGGCTGCTCGTTACGGCGCACACCTATCACCATCGTTACGCGTACCTGCGCGTCATCAGACTCACCTGGACTCCATCACTTCCTGATTACCTTCCCTATATATGTCACTCCCTTTGGTTCCTTCCCCAGGCGTTATTGTTTCTGTTCCTGTGTCATGTCTGTGCGTTGATTGTGTTTCTTATTTTGTATTATGTTGTGTTTATTTAATAAAAGACTCACTCCCTGAACTTGCTTCCCGATTCTCAGTGCACATCGTTACAGAATAACGCCTTACCTAAGGGAAGCATCAGGGAGTGTTTTTTTGCCTTCTTTTTTTTCGGTGGGAATGACGTCGGGTCCAGGAACCGCTACAGGCTCTCAAGCCTCAGACAGAGCGCCAAGCTCCCCTGCCTCCGCCGGTTCGTCAGGCTCTCGTGCCTCAGCCGGATCGCCAGGCTCCCCTGCCTCAGCCGGCTCATCGGGCCTTCATGCCTTCGCCGGATCGCCAGGCTTCCCTGCTTCCACCGACTCGTCAGGCTCCCTTGACTCAGCCGGATCGCCAGGCTCCCCTGCCTCAGCCGGTCTGTCAGGTTCCCGCGCATCAGCAGGGGTGACCGGTCCGCTCCTGATCCCCGGGTTCGTCCCTTTGGTTGGCGTCCTGCTGCTGGAGCCGAACGCGCCGGGGAGGAGGTACCGTCACGTATGCTCTCTCTCCGGCACTCTAGGTCGCCATGCTTCTGCGTCTCAGCCGGACTGACAGGTTTCCCGAGCCTCAGCAGAGGTGCCGGTCCGCTCCTGATCCCAGGGATCATCATTTTGGTTGGTGTTCTGCGGCAGGAGCCGCGGGTCGGATACTGGGTACTGTCACGTGTGCTTCCTCTCCGACCTCTAGGTCACCAGATTGCTCATTATGGCACACACCTGTCACCATCATTACGAGCACCTGCATCAGAATCACCTGGACTCCATCACTTCCGTGATTACCTTCCCCATATACTGTATGTCACTCCCTTTGGTCCCTTCTCCAAGCTTTATTGTTTCTGTTCCTGTGTCATGTCTGTGCGTTGTTCGTGTTTCTTATTTTGTATTATGTTGTGTTTATTTACTAAAACACTCACTCCCTGAACTTGCTTCCCGACTCTCAGCGCATATCGGTACAGTACCAAAAGACAAAATTCATCATAACGGCTTTATTTCTGTATATTAAAAGTTATATTTCTTGAAAACTAGATTGCTGACATGCAAAATATTTTGGGACTATATCAATAATGGACTAATGAAATAAAAACAAATACGTCATTTTTGGGTGGAGTTTTCCTTTAAGCATTGTTGTGAACTTAGAATATCACATTTTATTGTTTTTCTATTAAAATAAAGTGTGAAAAAGGAAAAAATTAAACCTGTAAAAACAAAACCTTCTATAATTGTTTTTCAAGATAATGTGGAATCTTTACTTCATTGGGCTATTTACTTCAAACATAATTGTGGCAATTCACATCTTGCACTAAAACAGTAAATAAGAATTTAATCTCAAGAGAAGACAGGTTAAAGGTATAATGCTCTCTTAGAAAATAGTCCTGATCGCATAGGCCTAGACCTAGACAATCTCCAAAATAACTAACAATACACTGAATTCATATTTTTTCAGTAATTTAAATTGTACACATGTCTTACTATACAATACAACAACGCATTTTTCCAATCTGGGAGGTAAACTCGATAAGGTACTCAGTCATTTCGGCATTTCAGATGGTATCAAGGCGTTAGAATGTACTAAAGGCCACAAAAATAGAGCTCCTTTGGTAAAAGGAGGCACCCCGGCCTGGGGTGGGGGTGCCTGGCTGGGGTTGCCTGGCTGACGACTTCTATTTGGCTGGCTACTCTATGTACTTGTAGAAAACACTGTAGTATGCTACAGTACAGTACTGTAAAGAAAAGTGGAGTATAGTTCAGTACAGTATAGTACAGTACAGTACAGTAGAGTACAGTACAGTAAATAAAGGTAGTATAGTTCAATACAGTACAGTGCTGTAGTATACTGCACAATAGAATAGAATAAAGTGGAGTAGAGTTTAATACAGTACACAGTAGAGCACACTAGAGTTGAGTACACTTTACTGTAATGTACTTTACTTTACTAAACTACACTGTAATATACTTAACTGAACTCTACTCTACTGTGCTGTGCTGTACTCTACTCTACTGAGCTCTACTGTGCTGTACTTTGATGTCCAAATTTGGAAAACATAGACTGTGATTGCTTCAGATTTGGTCCGGTTCAGACCAACCAAATTTGGTCTTGTTTGGTGGTGGATCTCATTAAAATAATTGCCAGTATGTAGAATAATGCCCATATATGCAAAGGAGGATATTGCATACTTCTACCTGTGTGAACCTATTTAGGATACTTCACCATGAAGAGGATGACATTCATATCCATCATGATGCATTTCTGTGTTGTGCAGATCAGGGACCAATGATAATATTACGTTACCGCAATTCTGTAACCGGGTGTAAATTCACTTCACTTACTGTAGTTCAATAACCAAAATAGATTTTTTCAAAGTCAAGTTGTCATGTCACATCTGACACCCCATTCTTTCTGCAGACATGTTTCAATCTTCATTCAGAGCAGATATTTAACACGTGGTCACATAACAAACCAAGGGAGATTTTACAGAACTGTATCAGCACAGTTCTTCCAGTAAATGTGTTTTTGTAAACCTTTCTGTGTAAATTGTTAAAAGTAGTCCTTGTGCATATTGTATCATTTCCTAAACTTTGAAATCAATGATTTTTGCTTGGCATACATTTTAAGTAAAAAATCTAAGTCTCAGCGCAATTTCGTTACCGTGGAATTGGCAGTAACCATTCAAAGGGAACTACTGAAATCTACAATGGAAAACCATAGTGAATGGAAAACCGTAGTGAAGTTATCTAGTTATGGCCATCATTACTGCACCACTTCTGCCTCCATTTCTTCCTTTCACATTTCTCATTCTTTCTACTCGCTCTCCTCTCTACTCAATCTCTTCTCCTCTCTCATCCTTTGCCTCTCTCATTCCCTCAGGCTACTCTGGCCTGAAGGCCCCCCGATCCACAGATGGAGTGATGATGTGTTCTCTCTTCTGTTCTCTCCTCTCTCAAGCTAGCCCAGCTATCTCAGAGGAAGAGAGGAAGAGCTTATCTCTCTCTCCCCCCCCCCCCCGTCTCTGTCTCTCTCTCAGGGAGGAGGAGAGGGTAATGACAAGGTTAATGGGTTTTGCCCCGTGGCTTCGTTCTGATGTCTGCATCCAAGAGGGATCATGAGATAGACAATATTGATGGTAGTGGTGGTATTCTATATGTGTTTACTGCAAGCATCAATTATTTCACAGGGCCTGCATACACAAAGATAATGCAGGAACAATCCCCTAATATACCGATATATGCAACGGAAAACTTAAGTTGTTTATATTTAATAAGTTCAGTGACCTTTCGAAGGAGTAGTAGGAAATTATTGAAAGTTGTCAGTCATTCTCAATTTCTGGGGCATACTGTACATCAATGTGTCTTCCTGCTTTATATACTTCTGTAATCTCAGAAGTACAAAAAAGGAGAATATCCCTCCATTTCACATCCATTTCTTATCCTCACACATAAAACATGACACCCCCTATGGAGCTTTTCCCCTTTAAAAGTGCCTTTAAAACTAGACCTACAGTATAGTAACCTCCATTATTTTGTTAACATCCAACCCAAGCCCTGGCGTGTACAGCATACATTTTAAGAATTCTCTCAGTTGTTATTCAGGTATGGTGTGTGTCAGTGATCCATCTAAAAAATATGTAAATAAGAGAGGACGCTGGGATGGCTTCTCTCTCTCCCTGGAGCAGGCTGAGTGGAACTGAAATGAGGGTTTTGTCCCAAATGGAACCCTATTCCCTATTTAGTGCACTACTTTCGATCAGGGCCCATAGGGGCTCTGGTAAAAAGTATTGCACTATATAAGGAATAGAGAGGCATTTGGGATGTATCTGAGGAGTCATGTTTGATTACCATGACAATCCATTCATTTACTGGCCCTGACACATATCACACAGTATCAAGTCCCCCGATACAAACAAACAGTAGACCGAGGTTTCTGAATATGAATGCAACTGACTGATTCACTTCCCAACTTCAGAAACTAGAAACTAGTTTTATAACCATCCCTCAAGGGCAAATGGCACATTACCAATATACACAATTACCCCAATATACACATCCTCTATTCACAGATTATGATTCATCCCTATAATGCATCCCTATAAGTAACATAGGAAGAGATAGGAAGGGGAAAAACACTTTCACTGCAGAATTTACTCACTCATTGGCACTGAATCTCATTCATTTAAGTCACCTGGGGAGTTATGTTTTCATTGGCTAATACAGCTCTATCTGTAAGCTAATTGGCTGAGCTGGAGTGGCTCCATGTATCTATTTCCTTATCATTACCTTCTTTATTTCAGACATGGAGGCAGCTATCAACCCCCTGCCATTTCCCCATCCTATTTAGACACCTCCCTCCTAGGAAGGAGTGGCGTTGATTATAGTTAGGGAATTGATACACCCAGAAACTCTGGGCCCTATAGTTTAGGACCATGAGTTTTCCCCTGACAACATGTTCTAACCAGGAAACACTCTGGGCCCTAGATATAGGTTATTATAGACCAGTAAAAACTCTCTGGGAACTAGCAATAGCTATTATTGAAACATTCTGGACCGTAGTAGCTTAATATTGACCAGAAAACACTCTGGCCTCTAGTTATAGCTTATCATAGACCCGGAAGCACTCTGGTTCCTAGTTATAGCTTATTATTGAAACACTCTGGTTCCTAGTTATAGCTTATTATTGAAACACTCTGGTTCCTAGTTATAGCTTATTATTGAAACACTCTGGTTCCTAGTTATAGATTATTATTGAAACACGCTGGGCCCTAGTTATAGATTATTATTGACCAGAAAACAATCTGGGCCCTAGTTATAGCTTATCTTAGACCAGGAAACACTCTTGGACGTAGTTAAAGCTTATTATTGAAACACTCTGGGATCTAGTTATACTGTAACTTATTATAGACCAGCACGAACTCTGGGCCCTAGCTATAGCTTATAATTGAAAGACTCTGAGCCCTAGTTATAGGTTATAGAACAGGAAACACTCTGGACCCTAGTTGAAGCTAATTTTTGAAACACTCTTGGCGCTAGTTAAAGCTTATTATTGAAACTCTCTGGGCCCTAGTTATAGCTTATTTTTGACCAGGAAACACTCTGGGCCCTAGCTTTAGCTCATTATTGAAACACCCTGGGCCCTAGTTATAGCTTTTATAGACCAGGAAAACTCTGGGCCCTAGTTATAGCTTATTATAGACCAGGAAACATTCTGGACCATTGTTATAGCTTATTAGTGACCAGGAAACACTCTTGGCCCTAGTTATTGCTTACTATAGACCAGGAAACACTCTGGGCCCTAGTTGTAGCTTTTTATTGACCAGTAAATCAAATCAAATCAAATTTAATTTGTCACATGCGCTGAATACAACAAGTGTAGGCTTTACGGTGAAATGCTTACTTACAAGCCCTTAACCAGCAGCGTAGTTCAAGAAGAAGAACATACTTATCAAGTAGACTAAATGAATTTTTTTTAATCAAAAGTAACACAATAAGAATAACAATAACAAGGCTTATACAGGGGGCACCGGTACCGAGTCAGTGTGCGGGGGTACAGGCTAGTTGAGGTAATCTGTACATGTAGGTAGGGGCGAAGTGACTATTCATAGGTAACAAACAAACAGTGAGTAGCAGCAGTGTACAAAAGGGAGGGGGGGGGTCAATGTAAATTGTCCGGTTGCGATTTTATTGATTGTTCAGCAGTCTTATGGCTTGGGGGTAGAAGCTGTTGAGGAGCCTGTTGGTCCTAGACTTGACGTGCAGTAGCAGAGAAAACAGTCTATAACTTGGGTGACTGGAGTCTCTGACAATTTTATGGGCTTTCCTCTGACACCGCCTATTATGTAGGTCATGGACGGCAGGTAGCTTGGCCCAAATGATGTACTGGGCCATTTACACTACCCTCTGTAGCGCCTTAAGATCAGATGCCGAGCAGTTGCCATACCATGCAACTGGTCAGAATGCTCTCGATGGTGCTGCTGTAGAAACTTTTGAGGATCTGGGGACAAATGCCAAATATTTTCAGTCTCTTGAGGGGGAAAAGGTTTTGTCATGACCTCTTCATGACTGTCTTGGTATAGTTTGGATAGTTTGTTGGTGATGTGGACACCAAGGAACTTGAAACTCTCGACCTGCTCCACTACAGCCCCGTCGATGTTTAGTCAAATCAATCAAATTTATTTATGAAGCCCTTCTTACATCAGCTGATGTCACAAAGTGCTGTACAGAAATCCAGCTTAAAACCCCAAACAGCAAGCAATGCAGGTGTAGAAGCACGGTGGCTAGGAAAAACTCCCTAGAAAGGACGAAACCTAGGAAGAAACCTAGGGAGGAAACAGGCTATGAGGGGTGGCCAGTCCTCTTCTGGCTGTGCCGGGTGGAGATTATAACAGAACATGGCCAAGATGTTTAAATGTTCATAGATGACCAGCAGGGTCAGATAATAATCACAGTGGTTGTAGAGGGTGCAACAGGTCAGCACCTCAGGAGTAAATGTCAGTTGGCTTTTCATAGCCGATCATTCAGAGTATCTCTACCGCACCTGCTGTCTCTAGAGAGTTGAAAACAGCAGGTCTGGGACAAGGTAGCACGTCCGGTGAACAGGTCAGTGTTCCATAGCCGCAGGCAGAACAGTTGAAACTAGAGCAGCAGCATGAGCAAGTGGACTGGGGACAGCAAGAAGTCATCAGGCCAGGTAGTCCTGATGCATGGTCCTAAGGCTTAGGTCCTGCGAGAGAAAGAGAGAAAGAAAGAGAGAGAGAGAATTAGAGAGAGCATACTTAAATTCACACAGGACACCGGATAAGACAGGAGAAATACTCCAGATATAACAGACTGACCCTAGCCCTCCGACACATAAACTATTGCAGCATAAATACTGGAGGCTGAGACAGGAGGGGTCGGGAGACACTGTGACCCCGTCCGACGATCCCCCCCGGACAGGGACAAACGGGCAGGATAGAGTGTAGCCCACGAAGATATCCCTCGGGGGGTGGGGAAAGCCGGACAAGAATACCACGTCAGTGAGCCAGTGACTCAGCCCTCCAAAATAGGGTTTGAGGCAGAGAATCCCAGTGGAGAGAGGGGAACCGGCCAGGCAGAGACAGCAAGGGCGGTTCGTTGCTCCAGAGCCTTTCCGTTCACCTTCACACTCCTGGGACAGACTACACTCAATCATAGGACCTACTGAAGAGATGAGTCTTCAATAAAGACTTAAAGGTTGAGACCAAGTCTGTGTCTCTCACATGGATAGGCAGACCATTCCATAAATGGAGCTCTATAGGAGAAAGCCCTGCCTCCAGCTGTTTGCTTTGGAATTCTAGGGACAGTAAGGAGGCCTGTGTCTTGTGACCATAGTGTACATGGAGGTTTGTACGGCAGGTCCAAAACGAAAAGATAGGTAGGAGCAAGCCTATGTAATGCTTTGTAGGTTAGCAGTAAAACCTTGAAATCAGCCCCAGCCTTAACAGGAAGCCAGCGTAGAGGCTAGCACTGGAGTATTGTGATCAAATTTTTTGGTTCGAGGCAAGATTCTAGCAGCCGTGTTTAAAACAAACTGAAGTTTATTTAGTGCTTTATCTGTGTAGCCGGAAAGTATAGCTTTGCAGTAGTTTAATCTAGAAGTGACAAAAGCATGGATAAATTTTTCTGCATCATTTTTGGACAGAAATATCCAGATTTTTGCAATGTTACGTAGATGGGAAAAAGCTGTCCTTGACACAGTCTTGATATGTTCATCAAAAGAGAGATCAGGGTCCAGAGTAAGGCCGAGGTCCTTCACAGTTTTATTTGAGATGACTGTACAACCATCAAGGTTAATTGTCAGATTCAACAGAAGATCTCTTTGTTTCTTGGGACCTAGAACTAGCATCTCTGTTTTGTCCGAGTTTAAAAGTAGAACATTTTCTGCCATCCACTTCCTTACGTCTGAAACACAGGCTTCCAGTGAGGGCAATTTTGAGGATTCACCTTGTTCAATCAAAATGTACAGCTGAGTGTCGTCCGCATAGCAGTGAAAGTTTCCGAATGACATCACCAAGAGGTAAAATATATAGTGAAAACAATAGTGGTCCTAAAACGGAGCCTTGAGGAACACCGAAATGTACAGTTGATTTGTCAAAGGACAAACCATCTACAAAGGCAAACTGATATCTTTCCGACAGATAAGATCTAAACCAGGCCAGAACTTGTCCGTGTCGACATTATTTGGGTTTCCAATCTCTCCAAAAGAATGTGGTGATCGATGGTATGAAAAGCAGCACTAAGGTCTAGGAGCACGAGGACAGATGCAGAGCCTCGGTCTGACGCCATTAAAAGGTAATTTACCACCTTCACAAGTGCAGTATCAGTGCGATGATGTGGTCTAAAACCAGACTGAAGCGCAGTGAGTTGCTGCGCAACAGCTTTTCCCAATTTTTTTTGAGAGGACTGGGAGATTCGATATAGGCCGATAGTTTTTTATATTTTCTGGGTCAAGGTTTGACTTTTTCAACAGAGGCTTTATTACTGACACTTTTAGTGAGTATGGTACACATCCAGTGGATTTGGAGCCGTTTATTTTGTTCAACATAGGAGGGCCAAGCACAGGAAGCAGCTCTTTCAGTAGTTTAGTTGGAATAGGGTCCAGTATGCAGCTTGAAGGTTAACCTGTTTGGCGTGCAAGCCCGACGTCGGTACACTTATGACAACAGCCAGCTCAAAGTGCAGGGCGCGAAATTCAAAAGATATATTTTTTAAATATTTAACTTTCACACATTAACAAGTCCAAGACACCAGATGAAAGGTACACATCTTGTGAATCAAGCCAACATGTCCGATTTTTAAAATGTTTTACAGGGAAGACACAATATGTAAATCTATTAGCTAACCACGTTAGCAAAAGACACCACTATTTTTACTCCATCAGTTTTTTACTCCATCAGTAGCTATCACAAATTCGACCAAATAAAGATATAAATAGCCACTAACCAAGAAACAACTTCATCAGATGACAGTCTGATAACATATTTATTGTATAGCATATGTTTTGTTAGAAAAATGTGCATATTTCAGGTATAAATCATAGTTTACATTGCAGCTACAGTCAGAAATTGCACCGAAAGCAGACAGAAAAATTACAGACACCAACGCCAAATAACTAAATACTCATCATAAAACATTTCTGAAAAATACATAGTGTACAGCAATTGAAAGACAGGCATCTTGTGATTCCAGACAATATTTCCGATTTATCAAGTGTTTTACAGCGAAAACACAATATAGCGTTATATTAGCGTAGCCACAATAGCCAGAAACACTTGGGCGCCGACGACCAGTTCACATGCACGACAGATATTAGAAATAGCATCATAAAATGTTTCTTACTTTTGGTGATCTTCCGTCAGAATGTTGGACAAGGTGTCCTTTGTCCAGAACAGTCGTTGTTTGGATCTGGAACGGCAAATTTCCCTCTTGATTTAGCATGGGCACTTGCCAAGTGGCACGGATCTCTCCAACGTCAACAAAGTCAGAGAACGGAACACGGCAAAACTCCCGAAAAAATTTCAATAATCTGATTAAACTATATTGAAAAAACATACTTTACGATGATATGGTCACATGTATCAAATAAAATCTAAACCGGAGATGTTAGTCGTCCATAACGACAGCTAAACAGAAGGCAAATCCATGTCCCCTTTCGCGCGCTCCAGAAACAGGAAATGGACGGTCACGTCATACAAAGAGCTTTAATTCCACCTCAGACCAAGATAAACACGAAATTTCTTCACCGCCTCTTGACAACCAGGGGAAGGTGTATGAAGTGTACGTAGACTCTTACGTATCATGCCCATGTATAGGCAGGAAGTTGAACAGAGCATCGATTTCTGACATTCCACTTCCTGGTCAGGAAATGTGCTGCAGAATGAGTTCTGTTTCACTCAGAGAAATAATTCAAACGGTTTTAGAAACTAGAGAGTGTTTTCTATCCAATAGTAATAATAATATGCATATTGTACGAGCAAGAATTGAGTACGAGGCCGTTTGAAATGGGCACGATTTAACTGGCTACTCAATACTGCCCCTTGCAGCCATAAGAAGTTAAGATGCCATGACTATTTTCATCAATGTGTCAAGAGATATAGTATTAAAAAACTTTGATCCTAGGTCCTGGCAGTGTTGTGCAGACTCAGGACAACTGAGCTTTGGAGAAATACACAGATTTAAAAAGGAGTCCATAATTTGCTTTCTAATGATCATGATCCTTTCGTCATAGAAGTTCATGAATTTATCACTGCTGAAGTGAAAGCCATCCTCTCTTAGGGAATGTTGTTTTTTAGTTAGCTTTGCGACAGTATCAAAAATAAATTTTGGATTGTCCTTATTTTCCTCAATTAAGTTGGAAAAATAGGATGATCGAGCAGCAGTGAGGGCTCTTTGATACTGCACGGTACTGTCTTTCCAAGCTAGTTGAAAGACTTCCAGTTTAGTGTAGCGCCATTTCCGTTCCAATTTTCTGGAACTTGCTTCAGGGCTCGGTTATTTTCTGAATACCAGGGAGCTAGTTTCTTATGACAAATGTTTTTAGTTTTTAGGGGTGCGCCTAGATCTAGGGTACTACGCAAGGTTAAATTGAGTTCCTCAGTTAGGTGGTTAAATTATTTTTGTACTCTGACGTCCTTGGGTAGGTGGAGGGAGGCTGGAAGGTCATCTAGGAATTTTGGGTTGTCCGAGAATTTATAGCGCGGCTTTTGATGATCCTTGGTTGGGGTCTGAGCAGATTATTTGTTGTGATTGCACGTAATAAAATGGTTGGCCGATAGTCCAGGATTATGAGGAAAAACATTAAGATCCACAACATTAATTCCATGAGACAAAACTAGGTCCAGAGTATGACTATGGCAGTGAGTAGGTTCGGAGACATGTTGGACAAAACCCACTGAGTCGATGATGGCTTCTAAAGCCTTTTTGAGTGGGTCTGTGGACTATTCATGTGAATATTAAAGTCACCAAAAATGTGAATATTATCTGCCATGACTACAAGATCCAATAGGAATTCAGGGAACTCATTGAGGAATGCTGTATACGGCCCAGGAGGCCTGTAAACTGTAGCTATAAAAAGTGATTGAGTAGGCTGCATAGATTTCATGACTAGAAGCTCAAAAGATGAAAACACAGTAGTTTTTTTTGTATATTGAAATTTGCTATCATAAATGTCAACAACACCTCCACCTTTGCGGGATGTGCGGGGGATATGGTCACTAGTGTAACCAGGAGGAGAGGCCTCATTTAACACAGGCAATTCATCAGGCTTAAGCCATGTTTCAGTCAGGCCAATCACATCAAGATTATGATCAGTGATTAGTTCATTGACTATAACTGCCTTGGAAGTTAGGGATCTAACATTAAGTAGCACTATTTTGAGATGTGAGATATCACAATCTCTTTCAATAATGGCAGGAATGGAGGAGGTCTTTATTCCAGTGAGATTGCTAAAGTGAACACCGCCATGTTTAGTTTTGCCCAATCTAGATCGAGGCACAGACACGGTCTCAATGGGGATAGCTGAGCTGACTACACTGACTGTGCTAGTGGCAGACTCCACTAAGCTGGGTGGCTGGCTGACAGCCTGCTGCCTGGCCTGCACCCAATCTCATTGTGGAGCTAGAGGAGTTAGAGCCCTGTCTATGTTCATAGATAGATGAGAGCACCCCTCCAGCTAGGCTGGAGTCCGTCACTCCTCAGCAGGCCAGGTTTGGTCCTGTTTGTGGGTGAGTCCCAGAAGGAGGGACAATTATCTTTAAATTCTATCTTTTGGGAAGAACAGAAAACTGTTTTCAACCAGCGATTGAGTTGTGAGATTGCTGTAGAGCTCATCACTCCCCCTAACTGGGAGGGGGCCAGAGACAATTATTCGATGCCGACACATCTTTCTTGCTGATTTACACACTGAAGCTATGTTGGGCTTGGTGACCTCTGACTGTTTCATCCTAACATCGTTGGTGCCGACGTGGATAACAATATCCCTATACTCTCTACACTTGCCAGTTTTAGCCAGCACCATCCTCAGATTAGCCTTAACGTCGGTAGCCCTGCCTCCTGGTACATAGTGTATGATCGCTGGATGATTCGTTTTAAGTCTAATACTACGGGTCATGGAGTCGCAAATGACTAGGGTTTTCAATTTGTTAGAGCTAATGGTGGGAGTCTTCCGCGTCTCAGACCCCGTAACGGGAGGAGGAGAGACCAGAGAAGGCTCGGCCTCTGACTCAGACCCGTTGCTTAAAGGGGAGAACTGGTTGAAAGTTTCTGTCGGCTGAATGAGCAACACCAGTTGAGCATTCCTACAGCATTTCCCCCCAGAAGCCATAAGAAAGTTGTCCGGCTGCGTTGACTGTGCGAGGGGATTTATACTATCTGTACTTTTTATATTATTTAATGTTTTTTCCTTTATTTAAGAACAAATTCTTATTTTCAAGGAACAGTGGGTTAAGTGCCTTGTTCAGGGGCAGAATGACAAATTGGTTGCTGGTACTTATTGGTACAGATTGATACTTATTGGTGGCACAGACACGGTTTCATCCTTTCTACACTTAACCCTTTCATGCGTGAGTTCCAAATATTTCTAACGGTCGCCCCAGCGTGAGTTTTTTTATGCACGTGATGTTAGAACGTTCTCTCCATTCAAGAATGTGATTGTTATGTAACAGTACATTTAATCTGCGCTGCCCTCAAACCAAAGCACGCAGCCTGTTTTATTTGTCAATTTTAAATTATTTTCTAACAAGTTTTTTATTTTCTAATAACAGTTTGAAATGAGGTGTGTTCCGCCTCATTCATTCACATAAAAGTAGTCATTTTTACTTTTGCGGACCAATTAATTTTTTTGACATTTCTGACCCGGACAAAATTCCCCAAACACTTCTCAATTGTTTGTGCAGGACATTTACTCATCTGCCGTCCTGCATACACGTGTTCATATTTTCCACCTGTCGCCTGCATCGAAATCAAAGTTGTTTTCGTTACCAATAATACCTTTGGAAATGTGTGCGTTTCTATCAAAGTGCCTTAATACGTTATAATAGTTTCTGCATGTCGTGTTATGTCGTTTCTGCTGTAACGTCATGTTTTTGTGTATATTCCTTATAACCGCGGACACGCGATGTAACGTTACTCATTTCATAACATTTATGGTGTTATACTCAATGCTTAGGTATCTAGCTACATTCTCCTATTAGCTCTGGAAAACAATGCTAATTGCGTCAGGGAAGTATTAGCATGTGTTGTATTTCGAAGCTACCCTGGCCTTATGACTCCCAAGTGGCACAGCGTCTCAGTGCTAGAAGCGTCACTACAGAGACCCATCTTCAAATCAAGACTGCGTTTCTATCAAAGTAAGTGCCTAATTACGTTATTGTGTCGTGTTATACCGTTTCTACTGTAGCTCACTGTGTGAATGGAGCATAATATATTTGTGTATATTCCTTATAACCGCGGACACGCTAGGTAACGTTACTCATGTTACTCACCTTTTATGGTGTTATATTCAATC